>NC_136063.1:10000000-10600000 GCF_964261635.1 Lissotriton helveticus | reverse complement strand
AAGAGACAGTGTTTTGTGGCATTGATGGTTTATGAGTGGAGGGCAACCCTGGGTTTCTCTTTTTCCCTCTTGGCTCCTTTTGACATACATGAACAGTAGAGGGAACGGCAGCAGATATAAAGCAGACAGAGTGGATGTGCAGGGTCGCGAGCAAATGTACTGTGGTGAAGTGGTGTTGAAAATACATATGAGAATGGAGGTGGACTGTGGTCAGAGAATTCCCAGGACTGGGAAACACAACCAGTATTTGGAAAGTGCATATACAGGTTGGGGTGCAGATGAGCAGAGTAGAGGTACAGTGTGCACAGCACATGCAAACGTTGTGGAGTGGATGTACATGTTAGACAGCAGAGTTAGAGAGCACAGGTATGCCATGGAGAGGACATGTAAATGTGGAAAGTGGATGTGGAGGGAAGTGAACAAATGTGCAGTAGGGGAGTTTATGTGGAGAGTGAATGTACTTCATATAAAGCATTCAGATGGTATTGTGCGCATCTGGAGTTTGGAGAGAAAAGTAGGTTTATGGTTGTCAGAGTATGCACCCTAAAAACAAGAAGGACCTCAATCCTAGTCAGATACCCAGCATGTTGAGATATTCATTTTTAAAAGAATTAATGAAGAATAGTGCTTACAAGCAAATAGCGCTTTGAGGTTACTGTAGGCCACGCTGAACTGGAAAAAGTCAAAAGTTCAAGCTGACCATGATGGAGCGCAGGCTGGCTACATTACTTTCCCAGACCTCGCTGAGAAAAGTACTTTGATCTTTGAAGCAGAACAAGTTGCCGGGTAAAATTCATCGATGCTCCCCACGCATGTTGAGGTTGCGCTGGATTTTTTCAGCCAGTAGCGATGATGCGTCAGTTCCATGGACAAAGTGATGAGTCTGGAATCCAAGGGCGATGGACCGGGGTAATCCACACTGGAGATGATGCATTTTTCTTCTCCGTGCGCTGGGGTGAAGTGTTCATCCCGGAAGCGGGTTTTCAGGGAGAAGTCCTCGCAATGGTGGTCATGAGTTGATTTCAATGTTGTGATAGGTGATGCATCAGTTCCTGATCAGTGCAGCAATGTCAAAGTGCAGTTTCTGGCAGATGCAGCACTTCAAACTCGCCTTCAAGGGCCATGGACTATATTGGCGCCACTTGGCAGAGCAAGACTAAGAGCAAGTAAAGTTCAGGTCCTGGGATGAAGTTGAAAGTTAAAGTCTTTGATATCCCTGACACTTCAGCAGCAGGAGGCAAGCCTGGTCCATTCCTTCTCACTTTCAGGAAAGAAGCAGCAAGCCACAGGCCAACATAGCAAAGAGGGTAGCAAAGTCTCAGTCCCTCCTACAGCACAGCAATCAGCAGGCAGCAGACCGGCACAGCAAAGCAGTTAGCAAAGTAACATTCGCTCCTACAGCACAACAGCTCTTAATTCTGGCAGAATGTCCTTAGTTCCAGTAGTGTTCTGAATTGGTGGGGTCAGAGGCCCAGTACTGAAACCCATTTTAGCCTTTTAAGTAGGGAGACTTCAAAGGAAGATCTTTGTTATGCACAAGCCCCTGCCCTGACTCCAGACTCACTTCAGTAGGGTATGCAATCCTGTGTGCAGGAACAGGGCACTGTCCTACATGTGCAGAGTGTCAGTTCCTCCCTCTCCTCCTGCTCAGGCAGCCCCATCAACATGCAGCTGACTAGGCAGTCACAGCTTTTATTTTTTTATTTTTTTATTTTATTTTAAAGAGTTTTATATAGCGCTTGCTAGACCCAAAGGTATCAGAGCGCTTTACATGAGAATCAACAATGTTACAGAAAAAGATCAACAATTACACAATGCATCAAAAAATAGTCAATATAATTAGGAGAGGAGAGAAAGGAGAGAGAAACGTAGTGGAGGGGGCAGGGGAGGTGAGAAAGGGAGGGTAAGGGAAGAGACAACAAGGAGAGACTAAAAGGAAGTCTGTCTAAAGACCAACTGGGTAGGTGACGACCAAGGCGGGAAACCACGGTCCGATCAGAAAGAAACACACTCCCTATTAACAGATATGGAAATGTTGGGGCTTGATCAACTGGTTACTTCTCCCACTCATGAGGCCGGGCATATATTGGATGGCGTTTTCTCTAATCTGGAGGGCCTCTCAATAACAGATATTCTCCCTTTGCCTTGGTCGGACCATCATGCCATCTTAATCAGCCTATCTGTTAAGGAGACCCCAATTCAAAGGGCAACTATTACTAAACCAAAATCCTTTAAGGTCTGGAAAGAGTTAAACAAAGAGACCTAAAAGAGTTATTAGATAGTACCTGCCCCACTCTATCCATGGACCCTAACACTGCCACCCTTCAATATCGAGAATGGCTAGGGCATGCTACCCATTCACTAGTACCCATAAAAACGGTGTCCAGAAATAGAGCTACCCCTTCGGCACCACGGTTTACAAATTATTTATTTGTTTAAAGATTTGTACATAAGTCCTGCTTTGGACTTATGCGGTCAGTCCGCAAGATCCTTCCTCTGCTTCCCCTTCAATCTAGGAAACTCCTGGTTCAAGGACTGGTCCTTGCACGATTGGACTACAGCAATGCTGTCTATTTAGGAGCCCCTGAAGCTACTCTGGGCAAGCTACAACAAACCCAAAATGCTGCTGCCCGGATGCTGATGGGTCTTCCTTCCAGAACCTCTGCCAGACCAGCGCTTAAGGCTCTCCACTGGTTGCCAGTGCGAGAGAGGATTAAGGCAATGTGCATCGCTCACAAGCTCCTCAATGGACAAGGCCCTTCGATCCTAGGAGACATGGTCACCCCGTACAAAGCCTCGAGATCTCTGCGCTCGGACAATGAGCGACTGGCAAATGTCCCCAAGTTTAGGAGGGTACGTACTGGAGGCCGTCGCTTCTCCGTAAAGGCAGCCACATGCTGGAATTCGCTTCCCCGCAGTGTGCGGTTGGAACCCTGCTACTTGCGTTTTCGCAAGCAGCTCAAAACTCTGCTTTTCCCTAAATAAGTTTTTTCTCCCCTCTTGGCCAATTTCAAGCTCTCACAGCGCGGGGATGCCTCCGGGTCACCAGGCGCTTTACAAATCTTTAAATAAATAAATAAATAGATAAGGCAAAAAACTCTAGTAGACAACTCTACGAGATAACAAAACAATTGGTGGGAAGTACCCCCGATTTAGCGCCAACCCCCTCTCAATCACTATGCGATGAGCTTGCACATTTATTTTTTTCCGAAAGTAAACGATATATATCTGGCTTTCCGTTTAAAAATGGATGTCTCCTTGAATTCCAGTTGCCGCACTGTTTCTCACCCCCCACTATTGCAATTTACAGATCTCACGGACGACCAGACAATGGAGATCATCTCAGCCATTAAAACAGGCTCAGCCTTAGACCCCTGTCCTTTTAGAGTCCTGCCTCCGGTTATGGACTCTGGTTACGGTGATTACACAATTATGTAATACCATGTTTAGATCTGGGATTTACCCAGACATACTGAAAAATACCCTCTTAAAACCATTGTTAAAAAAATCAAACCTGGACAGGGATGAGTTAAAAAACTATCGACCTATAACTAGCCTTCCTTTCCTAGCAAAGGTAGCTGAAAAAGCCATGAATCAACAGCTTTCATATTTTATTGAGGAACATCACCAGCTGGACATTACCCAATTTGGATTCCATAAATTCCATGGTACGGAAACGGCACTAATTAAAGCAGCCGATGACATTAGAGTCATTCGGGACCAGGGAGGAACAGCTGTCCTGGTGCTGCTTGATTTATCTGCCGCCTTCGACACGGTCGACCATAAGATTCTAGTCGACCGTGTCGAAAAAATGGGTATCCAATTGCTGGCAAAGGATCTGCTGGCCTCATTTCTGGCCGACAGGACGAAGATGGTCACTCTAGGATCCTTTCAATCAGCTCACTTGTCGCTGCCGTGTGGGGTTCCTGAAGGCTCATCCCTAAGTCCGACACTTTTTAATATCTACGTGTCGGACCTGGCTAAACTTTTCAAAGCCCATGGGATGAGCCTAACCTCATACGCAGATGACACGCAGCTGGTTCTGGCCATAAAAAGCGACGGAGACAGGGTGGCAGACCGTTTTCGAGGAGGTATGCTAGCAATTGGGGAGTGGATGGCCTCCAATTGCCTTAAATTAAACTCTGAGAAAACGGAGGTGGTCATCTTTGGACCTCTTTCACCAGGATGGTCTCCGGCTTGGTGGCCAGCACCTTTTGGAGCCCCTCCCAAGCCAGCTTCTAAGGTGAGGAACTTGGGAGTGACATTTGATGATGGCCATAATTTCATGGCCCATGCTCGGAAAACAGCAGCTACAGCCTGTCATAAATTAAAACTGGTACGGAAAATTATCCCTTTCTTACCAGACACAGCTGGAAAAACCTTGGTGGTTGCCTTAGTTTTATCTTCCCTGGACTACTGCAACGGACTATTCGCAAATGCGCAGATTCGAGTGATTAACAAATTGCAAACCATTCAGAATGCGGCGGCCAGACTCCTTTCTGGAACATTCAGATTTAAATCTGTTTCAGACACATTAAGGAATTATCACTGGCTGCTGATTCGTAATCGAATCAAGTTTAAGACTTTATGCATAGTTTATAAAGCACTACACAATCAAGGTCCGCAGTTTCTCAGGGATCAGTTAACCCCATACACTCCCTCCAGAAATCTGCGTTTTGCCACCTTGAATCAGCTAGCGGTGCCACGGAGAAAAACGGTTACCTGGGGTGACCGCCGATTTATGGTGTCGGCCCCTAAGCTATGGAACACTCTACCACAGCCCATTAGGACTAGTCCCTCACTCCTGCTCTTCCGGAAGCGCTTAAAGACCTGACTTTTTAACCAATAAAACTGTAGCGAAAACACTCCTGAAGATCGTGGTTAGTTTAGCGCCGAGATGCCTACGGGTATTCGTCCGCGCTTAATACATTTTAATAATGAATAAAAATAAATAAATAAATCTCCCCTATAGCTTAACCGGGTAGCTCCATCGGGCATCAGACAAAATTGTTTAGTCTAAATACATTGAGAGAGGAGAGAAGGAGAGCATAAATAGAGGGAGGATGTGGGAAGAGACGACAGGAGAGACGAAAGAAAGTCTGTCTGAGGACCGACTGGGTAGGTGAAGTCCAAGGAGGGAATCCCCTATAGCTAAACCAGGTAGCTCCATCGGGCATCAGACAAAATAGCAATTGACGCGGGAAAAATTCACAGATAAACAGGGTGGGGACTAAGGGCCAGGAAAGGTGAGTGCAGAGGTCAATAGCAGGAAAGTGGAGTAGAGTGGAGAGAGAAAGGGTGTAGGGGGAGAAGGGAGAAAAGGTTAGGAGATAAGCAGGAGGTTTTGTTGCGGCTGTCATTTTAGGCAGGTACAGGCAGTATTTCAGGAGAAATCACAGTGTGGGGTAGCTACATCGCAGCTTTGTTTCTCATGTCCCTGTAGGCTCTGAAAACTTACTGCATACCACTGTTTTTTTGGGCTTGGCCATACTTCTTTTAGCCTCTCCGCATGTTGGTCGCTTTTGTGCGCCAGGGTATCAATGCACGTGTTCATGGCATCCATTATGGTTTCAACAGAGGTGAGGCTGGAATGTATTACGAACAGGAGGATGCCATAGTCACTGCCAGGCAAGGACGAAGCACAGAAAGCTTGCTGAGGATAGAGACAGTTTTGCACCCAGGTTGAGCCGACACCACTCTGAGACCCTTCCGTGCAATTCCTCTGATGTCGTGTAGGAAGGGAAGGTCGAGCTCATGAGGTGTTCAAACAAGTGAATTAATCAGGAGCGGTTGGGGAGAGTAGCTTGAAAGACCCCTAAGATGGCAGTCGGTTCATTCCCTCAGTGAGACCGTAGCATGTGGCATCGCCCCTCTCGAAAGGACCAAGGGTCGCCACCAGAATAAGATGAGAGCCCCCATGTATGCAGGAGATTCAACAGTTCCATGTCCCACATGGAGGTGAATGAAAGCAGGGACCTCAGGATCGGCCGGTACACAATGCCTGGAGTCACAAAGTGGCCGCCATTTAAAGGTCAGGAGGCAGCGATGAGAAGCACAGTCCCGCTGTTTGCACTGGTCTTTTTCCGCTTTGCAGTCTTCTCTTAACACCAGGGTCAGATCCACCCAAAGCAGCCCGCTGGTCACTAGAGGACCACGCCGCCCAGATTGTGAATCATGCACCTGGTGCAGGCTCGTGGCGATGGCGGGTCCAGTTCGGGTCTCCGCAGTGGCCGCACTGCTACAGCTCCTGCCCCCTATGGAGAGCTCGATGGCAGGGGAATCCGTAGGTCGTCTCCTTGATTGAGATTCAGAGAAATGTGTGTTCTCACCAAAGCGGCAGGGACGGGAGACAGCCAAGGATATTCTATCACTTATGCTGCAGCAATGTTCCAGAATAGGAGCACGCACAGGGATGATCCCTGCACACCGCCACAGCACCAGTCTGCCTGCTCCTAGCTTACCGGGATCACCGCAAGACACACCCGGCATTCCATTCTTCGTGGCAGCAAGTCACCAAAGCCACCGCATCGCTCGCCCTACCCTTCCTTTGTGTGTGGCTGTTTAGAGGGAATGCAGGAAAATAGTTGTCACCCACCTTATATGTGTATTCCAGAGACAGGCGGAAAGCACCAAATGGTTATATTAGGAAAAGGCATACTTTCTAAAATGGTCATTTTCAAAATTGCAATTTAAAAAACAACTTCACTATAAGTGGCAACTGTGGACACGTCGATCAGAACAGTGAGAAACTTGAGGAGGGACGTGCAGTGGTTGCCAGGTAGAACTGTTATGTGAGATGTCTGCAGGTGGGTTTACCATCCCTCGGGCCGCATGCCCAGAGCAATGTCGCCCTAGTCGGCCAAACTGAAGAATTGAGGCCGTGGCATTAGCCTACATGCATTGTGAAATGCAGTGAGCGGGTGAGCCTATAGACCTGGGTTGCACTGCAACATGTGTGGTGGCATTGGCGCTGGGGGGGTGGTATTGGTGTTGGTATTAGTGGTGGTGGTGGTATTAGTGATATTGGTGGTGCTGTTGGTATTGTGGTGTTAGGATTGGTGGTGGTTGTATCGGTGGTGGTGATATTGGTGGTGGTGGTGGCATTGGTGGTGGTGGTGGTATTGGTGGTAGTGGTATTGGTGGTAGTGGTATTGGTGGTGGTATGGGGGGTAGTGGTATTGGTGGTAGTAGTGGTGGTATTGATGGTAATATTGGAGGTGGTGGTATTGGTGTGTATTGTTCGTAGTGGTATTGGTGGTAGTGATATTGCTGGTCATATTGGTGGTGGTATGTTGGCGGTTGTATTACTGATGGTGGTGGTATTGGTAGTGGACTTGGTATTTTTGGTGGTCGTATGGGGGATGGTGGTATTGGTGGTGGTTGTGGTGGTGTTGGTGGTGCTTGAATTGCTAGTGGTAGTATTGGTTGTATTGGAGGTGGTGGTATTGGGGGTGGTGGTGGTATAGGTGGTGGTTGTATTGGTATTGGTCGTGGCAGTGGTGGTATTGGTGGTATTGGTAGTGCTGTTGTTCATGGTGGTATTGGTGATGGTGGTTTTGGAAGTGGTGGTATTGGGGAATTGGAAGTAGTCGTATTGGTGGTGGTGGTACTTGTTTTTGGTGGTTTTGGTGATATATTTGGTGGTGGTATTGGTGGTATTGGTGACGGTATTGGTGGTGGTGATATTAGTGGTGGTGGTGATATTGGTGGTGGTGGCATTGGTGGTGGTGTTGATATTGGTGGAGGTGGTATTGGTGGTGGTGGCAGTGGTATGGGTGGTGGTATTAATATTGGTAGTGGTGGTATTGGTGGCGGTTATGTTATTAGTGATGGTGGTGATGTTGGTGGTGGTATTGGTGGAGGTGGGTTTGGTGGTTGTATTGGTGGTGGTGGTATTGGTATTGGTGGGAGTGGAATTGGTGATATTGGTGGCGATGGTATTGCTATTGGTGGTATTGGTGATAGTGGTGATATTGGCAGTGGTACTGGTATTGGTGCTGGCATAGGTGGTGGTGGTATTGGTTGTGGTGGTGGTATAAGTGGTGGTGGTGGTATTGGTGGTGCTGTTGGCATTGTGGTGTTGGTATTGGTGGTGGTTGTGTTGTTGGCAGTATTGGTGGTGGTGGTATTGTTGGTGGTGGTGTTATTAGTGCGGTTGTGGTATTGGTGGTAGTGGTATTGGTGGTATTGATATTGTTGGTGGTATTGGTGGTGGTATGGGCAGTGGTGGTGTTGTTAGTGGTATTGGTGGTGATGGTATTGGTGATGGTGGTCGTATTGGTAGTGGAATTGGTATTGGTGGTGGTATGGGTTTTGATGGTATTGGTGGTGGTGTTATTGATATTGGTGGTGGTATTGGTGGTGGTATTGCTGGTGGTGGTACTGGTTTTATTTAAGGGTGGGCATAGTTCGCGAAGTAGCGCTACGCGAAGTGCACTTCGCACTACGCGAACTTCATGTAGCACTGCGCGAGCTGCGTAGTAGCATATTCGCACTGTGCAAGATGCGTTTTCAATGATTGCACAGTGCGGACATGCATTTGGCACTGTGCGATGATTGAAAACGGCATCTTGCACAGTGCAAGCTGTAGTTTTCTGCCGCTCGAGTAGATTTTAACTCGAGCGGCAGCTTTCTCAACGTGGACTGGTAGTTTCTCATCGCGAGCGGTCGCGAGCATGCGCAACCACTCGCAATGAGAAACCTGACCTCCCCGCGTTGAGAATCTCCCTGGGATGTCATTTTGCTTGCTCGCGGTCGCGAACATGACGTTGAGGACCGCGAACAAGCAAAAAATTACCACTGCACTAGGCTACGCTACGCTACACGTGTTTGCACTGTGCTACATGCAGCTCGCGTAGTGCAAAGTTGCGCAAACTTCGCAAACTACACGAGCGAAGCGTAGTGCTTCGCCCAGGGTTAGTTGTATTGGAGGTGGTGGTATTGGGTTGTTGATATTGGTGGTGGTGGTATAGTTGGTGTTGGTGGTAGTTGTACTGGAGGTGGTGGTATTTGTTGTGGTATTGGCAGTGGTATTGGTGGTGGTATTGTGCTGGTAATGCTGGTGGTATTGGTGGTGGTATTGTTGGTGGTGATATTGATGGTGATGGTGGTGGTATTGGTGGTGGGATTGGTGGTGGTGGTGGTATTGGTGGTGGTGGAGGAGGTGGTGGTATTGGTGGTTGTGGTACTACTAGTAGTTGTATTGGTGGTGATATTGGGGGTGGAATTGATATTGGTGGTGATATTAATGGTGGTTGTGGTGGTTTTGGTACTGGTGGTGTTGGTTTTGGTGGTGGTATTGGTATTGCTATTGGTATTGCTATTGGTGGTGGTGGATGTATTGTTGTGGTATTAGTGGGATAGGTGGAAAACACAGTAAAGCTTAAAATTTGATCAGAAGCATTGAGGAGCTGCCGCTGTCAAATGTGGGGGGCTCCTCATCCTGCAGCCTCATGAAAAACAACTTCCACAAGTACAGTGAGCCGCGAGTCATATACTTGCATACTGCTGACAGTTGCTTTCCATTCAGTGCTCGCTAGTGAGAAATCGGAGTTGTCAGGCGGAGCCGCTGGCGTTTAGTCAGAGGAGGAGCCGCTGCTGTTGTCAATCTTTGCTGCCACTGAAGACAATGAGCTGACCCTGGGGCTTTTCTAACACTCTTCTGATCCTTGTACCGGTGCATTCTGGGCCTGGTAGTTTTGTAGTTCCCCACAGAGGTGCATTTGACTCCCCTGCCTTGTTAAGTGAGTCTCACTGTCAGGATAAGGAGGAGCCCCACGCAGGCAGCAGTCGTGTAATCAGAGTGGTGCTTTCTGGATTCCTGGATCTGTGGGAGAAATCCTAGTGTAATTTTCTACCCTGTGTCCCTCTCCTGTATACCGGGTTCTCATGTTTGGTTGGAGTGCAGCATGTCTTTAGAGCTCTAGCGCATACAGGTGTCCACTGTGAGTGTTGGCATCTGGTCTGTTGTTCCTTGTGCTGTTGAGACTCAAACGCTTTTAGTATTTTTTTTTCTCTTAACGCTCTCTAGACTTTGTACATTCTGGCCACCCAGTCGGGGTTGCTAGTTAAGTAAGCCTATAGAGTAATATTTTAAAGTTGGATGCTCTCTGAGTAAGGAAAAAGTTCATAAGAATAAAAGTAGCAATGCACGTGAGACAAAAAAGAAGGAAAAAAGGGAAAAACGTCGCTCCATACCAAAAAAAAATATTCAATATGTGCTTCTTGCAGAGGAGGAAGATAAGAAATGGAGCTGGGTTGTAGGTGCTCTTAATTCAAATTGACCTTTAGGCCTAAGATGCTTGAATTCTTCCTACAAGAATATTAATGTGATATCTTGGAACGCAGCCGGCCTTAGCACACATAAAAACAAACTTATATTCCTGAAAGAGCAGAATCCCAATGATGTCATGTTGGCGAGCGAGCAAAATTACATCCCGCTGAAACTTTTTCCTCTTTCGCGATCAGCAACATCAAGTTGCCGATCGCGAGCGTGGAAAATAAACCTCCCAGCGAGATTCTCAACGCAGGGAGGTCATGTTTCTCTTTGCGAGTGGTCACGTATGCTTGCGACCGTTCGCGATTAGAAACTACCAGTCCGCGTTGAGAAAGCTGCCACTCAAGCAGAAAACTACTCGAGTGGCAGAAAACGACCGCTTGCATTGTGCAAGATGCGGTCTGCACTGATTGCACAGTGCCGACAAGCATCGGCACTGTGCAATCAGTGCGAACAACATTTTGCAAAGTGCACTACGTAGTTCGTGTAACTACGCAAAGCTCACGTAGTGCGAAGTGCACTTTACTGAGCTACGCATAACGCTACTACGGGAACTACGCCCAGGGTTAGTTGTATATGTATTGGTGGTGGTGGTATTGGTGGCGGTGGTGGTATTGGTGATGGTGGTGGTATTGGTAGTGGAATTGGTATTGTTGGTGGTGGTATGGGTATTGGTGGTATTGTGGAGGTGTTATTGGTATTGGTGGTAGGGTGGAGGTATTGGTGGTGGTGGTATTGATTGTATTGGATGTATTGGTATTTGTGGTGGTGGTATTGGTGGTGGTTGTGATGGTATAGGTGGTGTTGTTGGTGGTGGTGGGGGGTCTTGGAGGTGATGATATTGGTGGTGGTATTGGTAGTGGTATTGGTGGTGGTATTGGTGGTGATGGAGGTAGTGACATTGGTGGTGGTGGTATTGTGATGGTATGGGTGGTGGTATTGGTGGTGATATTGGTGGTGGTGGTATTGGTGGAGGTATTGGTGGTTGCAGTATTGGTCGTGGTGGTAATGGTATTGGTGGTGGTGGTGTCATTGTTGGTGGTAGTGGTATTAGTGGTGGTGGTATTGGTTGTAGTGGTATTGGTGGTGGTTGTATTTGTGGTGGTGGTGTTAGTGGCGGTGGTGGTATTGGTGATGGTGGTGATATTGGTAGTGTTGGTGGTGGTATGGGTATTGGTGGTATTGTGGCGGTGTTATTGGTATTGGTGGTGCGGGTGGTAGTATTGGTGGTGGTGGTATTGATTGTATTGGATGTATTGGTATTGGTGGTGGTGGTATTGGTGGTGGTGTTGATGGTATAGGTGGTGTTGGTGGTGGTGGGGTGTATTGGAGATGATGATATTGGTGGTGGTATTGGTGGTGGTGGTGATATTGGTGGTGGTGGTATTGGTGGTTGCAGTATTAGTCGTGGCAGTGGTGGTATTGGTGGCAGTGGTATTGGTGGTGGTGGTGTCATTGGTGGTGGTAGTGGTATTGGTGGTGGTGGTGTCATTGGTGGTGGTAGTGGTATTGGTGGTGGTGGTGGTATTGGTGGTGTTGGGGGTGATGGTGTTGTTAGTGTTGGGGAATTGGTGGTGGTAATGATGGTAGTAGTGGTAGTAGAATTGGTATTGGTGGTGGTATTAATGGTGGTGGTATTGCTTATTGGTGGTGTTGGTAATAGTGGTGGTATTGGTATTGGTGGTGGTCGTATTGGTGGTGGTGTTATTGGTTTTATTGGTGGGATAGGTGGTAGTGGTATTCATGGCTGTGGTAGTGGTATTATTGAAGGTGCTGGTATTGGTGGTGGTGATATTGGTGGCGGTGGATTTGGAACTGGTGATATTAGGAAATTGGAGGTAGTGGTATTGGTGGTGGTGGTAGTTTTGGTATTGGTGATGGTGGTATTGGTGTTGGTGATATTGGTGTTGGTGGTGGTGATATTGGTGGTGGTGGTATTGGTGTGGTATTGTGGTGGTGGTGGTGGTATTGGTGGTGGTGATATTGGTGGTGGTGGTGATATTAGTGGTGGTGGTGATATTAGTGGTGGTGGTATTGGTGTTGGTGGTGATATTGGTGGAGGTGGTATTGGTGGTGGTAGTAGTGATATTAGTGGTGGTATTGGAGATGGTATTTGTGGTGGTGGTGGTTATTGGTGGTGGTGATATGATATGATATGGTGGTACTAGTGGCAGAGGTGGTATTAGTTGTGGTGTAGGTGGTGGTTGGTATTGGTGGTGGCGGTCTTGGTATTGGTATGGGTGGTTTTGGTGGTATTGGTGATTGTGGCATTGGTGGTGGTGGGTATATTACTGCTGGTGGTGATATTAGTGGTAGGGGTGGTGGTATTGGTGCTGGTGGTATTGGTGGTTGTGGTATTGTGGTGGTCGTGCAGGTATTGGTGGTGGTGATTGTATTAGTGGTGGTGATATTGGTGGTAGTGGTGGTATTGGTGGTGGTGGTATTGGTGGTGGAATGGATAGTACTAGTGGTGATGGTATTAGTAGTTGTGGTATTGGTGGTGTTGGTGGTGGTACTGGTGGTAGTGGTGGTATTGGTGGGGTGATATTGGTGGTGGTGGTGTCAGTGGTGGAATTGGTATTGGTGGTGGTATTGGTGGTGGTATTGGTATTGTTGGTAGTGGTATTGGTATTGGTGATGGCGGTGGTATTGGTGGTGGTGGTATTGGTGGTGATGGTATTAGTGGTGGTAGGGGAGGTGTTGGTGGTGGTGTATTGGTAGTAGTGGTATTTGTGTTGGTGCTGGTATTGGTAGTGGTATTGGTGGTGATATTATTGGTGTGGAAGTGGTTACATTGGTGGTGGGGTAGTATTGGTGGTGATGGTATCGGTGTTATTGGTGGTGGTGGTATGTGTTTTATTGGTGGTAATAGTGGATTTGCTGTTGGTGGTATTGGTGGTGGTAGTTTTGGTGATGGGATTGGTGGTGGTGGTATTCGTGGTGGTATTGGCTGTATTGGTTGTGAGAAAGTGCCCTCTTTCTGCATTGTTGCCCCCACTTCTTGCTAAACTGCTGATGTGCTTTGCCTGAGTGTGCCCTGGGCTCCTGACAATCAGGTACCCATAGTCTATGTTCTTCCTAAAAGTGGGTTGAAGATCAAACCCAATTAACACAGGTCAGTGCCTGGTAAATAGTACCATAGGTACAAAGGGCACTGTGACCAAGGAAGTCCTCTAAGGGTTGCAGCACTTATTGTGCCACCCTTAGAGGCCCTGTACCTTTACACCCACTCACTGTCTTTGTAGGTTGCGTGTCTTGGTGCAGAACAAAGTGAAGATTCAACATCGCACACATCCCTTTGTGCCATGCCTACAACTGACTGCCCTGGGATACATCAGCCACGCCTCTAGGTGCATAATACCAGTTGTGAGGGTACAGGTGCATGAGCCCTGTACCCCTACAGTGTCTAAGTCAACTCTTAGACATTGTTAGTGCAGTTCTGCCATTAGGAGAATATGGTGCTGGGAGTTTGTCATTATGAACTCCACAGCACCATAATGGCTGCACTGAAAACTGTAAAGTTTGGCATCAAACTTCGCAGCACATTAAACCCACACTGATGCCGATGTGGGATTTAATGAAAAATGCACACATAGGGCATCTTAGAGATGCCTCCTGAAAAATGACCTACCACTAGTGTCCAGGCTCAGTGGCTGCTTTCAGCTTCCACCCCTAGACATGTTTCTGAACCCCTGGGTCAAGAGCCTGCTGCTCTTGGGACCTGGAACAATGGACATGGTGCCAAGCCTTGCCCCCCGGATGGCAGGTCCATGAAGATGAAGCTTCAAAGGCTTGCCAGCTTTGTGAGCTTCCCCAGGAATTTTGCTGCCTTCAGCATCTGGTTCCCGCCGGTTTTGACCCCCACCTAGGGCAGAAGAACCAGCAGGAAAACTAAGTGAGGAAGGGAGGTGTGCCCACCTCTGCCAACTCCACCCCTCAGGTGGGGGAAGCGAGGTGAAGCAAAACTCTCAGACCCCACCATCTTACAGATGGGGGGACCAAGCCATCCAGGGTGAGGCTTATGGCCTCCTCCCACTGAAGAGTGGCATACTAGGAGTATACAGACCCCAGGGAAGCGACCCATTGGTCCCAACCATTTTACCTACTTGTAAAACCCCTAAATCTAGTATTTAGGGGCACCCCTAAACCTTGCTTCCTCACACAAGAAACCAGAAGAAGAAAAAAAGAAGGACCAAACTGTGCTGAAGCTAACAAGAGGAGGACCACCACTGACTTAGACACTGCCCTACCAACCTGTCCTCACCTTGAACCTGTAGAAGCGAAACTCCAGTGTGTTCTGCGGCCAGCATCCTCAAGAACCCTGAGGACCTGCCCTGCCTTGACAAAAAAGACTATGTTGCCAGTGAGCACCGGATTTGTTTACCAACATATTCCAGGTCCAGCAAAGCCTGCTTTTCCGCACCACTCTGTACCTGACACGCACGGCCCGAGTCCTAGTTGCCCACCACCATGAGAAGGTCTTACCTGCGATCCTGACCCGAGATCTAGTGACCCCTGACCTGCCTCAAGACTCCAGCCAAGACCTACATCCTCAGACCGGAAGGTCCCCCCAACTGCGACCAGGTGCTTGTAAGAAGATCTGACAGTAAAAAGAGCCCCTGCACCCGATGCAACATGGCCTTGGGTGGCCAAAACAACAATGCCTAACCAACCCCCAGCATCCCAACTCAGCTCTACAAGTGATGGTCACACCCAGAAGACCTTTGTCCCTGAGCTTGCAGTGTGTTTGCAAACCGTAGACTCGCCGTTGAAAGCTACAGGGCGCCCAACATCAAAACAGCACTCTGCACCTGGCCGCCCCAGTGCTGTCGCGGGTGCACTTTTTGTGGGGGCTTGAACACCCACTTGCCCTGAGCTTAAGTCCAGGAGCTTTGCTCCCACAACCCAGTGCCCTGCTAGTCAGCACCCACCAACCGGAGGCCCCCTATACCCACTTAGATAACATTGGGCCACAGCACTCTGCACCCAGCCGCCCTTGTGCCGCTGAGGGTATAACAAAAGTGCATCCTTGACCCTGGGGGACCCCTAAGTCTACCCCCCGAATATCAGCTCCCACAACTGAATACTTACCTTTGAACCAATACCCCTTTTATCCTCCATAGGATAACATTGACTGTTTTTCTGTGAAAAGTTTCTAAGTGTGGAGTAGGAAAATATAAGAAACCCTTTAAAACTATAACTAAATAACAAAAACGTCTTTACTTACCTGTTTACAGAAAATGCACCAGTGCAGTATCCAGATATACTGCACTATGTAAGGAAAGTAATCTGTAAAGTAATCTACTTGATATTCTACTAAAAAGCCAATACAAAGTATATGTACAATATATCAAAATCATTGCGTTACTAGTAGCTCTACTGTAATCAAATCAAAGTGCTGTCAGAATACTGACAGGTAGCCACTAACCTTCGAAGCCGGATACAGCGGGAGTGATGGATGATGCTGAGCAACCCTTTCCCCCGATAGGGTGCGAACTGTGAGTGCACTAGCACCACTCAGCAGACAATACCTTAATAGGGGAAAGGGATAAAAGGGACAAAGGAAACAATAAAGATGTGACTGTGAAACACTCAGTGGGAAGACACATAGAGTTGTAGGCTTCATTCCTATTCTTGTCACTCCTGTTGTCTTGCCCCGTGTTCCCCTAGCAGACACAAACACAATACATGTAGAACAGCCACCGTATGTAAACTGAACAAGACACAATAAGACTATGTGGTTGCATTTACATTAAGGCTTGCCACACTCATTCTATTGTACAGAATCCAAAATCCCAAAAATAAAGCATAACAATTAATAGGTTCTCCTTCAATAGATTATACAGCTTCTCAAGCATAAAAAATAGAAAAGAGTTCTTAGCTGTGGAGATTCTCTTCAGTACTGTAGCACGTAAGTTCAATGAACTGGCAAACGCAATGAAGAGTGCGGCGGCGTGCTTTTCCTGCGTGCCTTCAGATCAACAGAATAGAAGCTGTTTTCCATGGCTGCAGTCTGAGGTTGTGTCTATAGAAGAAAAAAAAGACAGGGAATTCCAAGCCTATCAGCAGCTCATTGGTTGTGTTACAGCGCTCCCCTGTGGTTCCTAAATGGAGCCCCTTAAAACAGGACGTTATCTCGAGCCGAGTTCAGGCACACTAACTCACTTCCGTTCTTGTGGTGGCCAGATGGCGGCCTTTATAGGGAGTGCAGACGCCCTGCAGCGCGTTGTCCCTGATGGGGGAGCCGCTCGTGTAACTGCACGAAGATGCGGTCCAGCACATTCTGCAGCAATCAGAGAGCTCGATAATGGCTTGAAGACGCGCTCCAGTGCTTTGAACTCCAACTGACAGGCCAGCCCTTGCGTCACACTGTGCAAACAGCCGAGCCCAGCAACGGCTCAATGTGGAAATACAGGAGAGTCGGAAGGAGCACTTCTTCGGTTTTTAGTTCTGCGAAGACACAGCTTCTTCCTCCCAACGGTCCAGGTCGATGGTACTTGATTGACCAGCACCGGGCCGTCGGGAGGAGGAGCATATATAGGATTCAGAGTGATAAGCCCACCTGATCAGTCACACAGGATTGTGGGCGATGTAGTCATTCTACTTTAAATAAACAAGACAAGAGTGTTCCAAGGTAGTAACGAACCACTGGTTTGGAGCAATTAAACGACTTCACTTAAGGCGTTAACTGCTTCAGCGCTACCGCGTTTACCTGCTGTGCGCTGAGAAAGGAGTAAATGGCTTGTTTGTGACAAAGCCAGCTCGTCATGAGCGCAGGGCAGGTAACGCCCATGACGAGCTGGCTTTGTCATTAGCGTCGAAGTGGTTAAGGAAAGCCCTCACTCACCACCTAGTGATGACATGCTTCATCATCGGGCCCCAGAAAAGAGACCTAGCGTCTCTTTCGTGTGCTTCAACGCCAGATCTACTGCGGAGCGGGTTGGTGGGTTAAGGCAGTGTTGTGCAAAGAAACTTAAGTGGGTGGTGAGAGGTTAAAAAGAAGTCAGTAGTGTATCAAAATTAACTTTATTATTATGATCACTAAGGACTTAAATATAAAATTATGTGTAGGAAATTCGTCCACATTTAATTAAGTGGTAGTTTCCTAAGTCAGTCGACATGTTTCAGCCATGAAACGGTGTGAATTTACCTGGCATTCATCAGGACTCAGTGTGAAATAAAACCCTGGCGGTATGGGCTCTCTAAGGCCCACCCTTACCTAGGGGCGTGAAAGTGAAAATTAATTAGTGAAAAAGTGCAAATAAATTAGGAACAAAATTTGTCTTCCTAATTACTCCTGGTTTCGGAGGCTTCCGACGTTTGCGGTTACTGCACCTGTTGGAAAAGAATTACACGGACAAACATAAAGGACAGAACAAACAATGAGTTACGATGCTGGTCACTTAATGTCAGTCCATTGTGCTCCAGTTGGTGGTTTCAAAGGCCTCGTGTGGCAGAGTAACAGTATAGTTAACACCACCTTGGTCCCCAAGTTTATAGAGCGCTATAGATGGGTAGTGATGTGTACTATACGTGCTATATACAGACAATGCTATTTACAAAGGGGTTTTGTGCTTTAAAAACGCTATCAAACTAAAATGTCGGCGCAATCACGATCGTGCTAACAAATTAAAAAATTCCTCACTTTTAAGGTGTAAAATGTTCACACCATGGGTCACAGGGGGGGGGGGGTGTGGAAGCGTAATTGGCACACCCTGCAATTGTAAAAAACAAAACAAAACAAAGGGGATTGACACAGAGTCAGTCCCTCGGTTTGGAATGGTACTTAGCTTCGTGAAGTCGACAGTAGAGAGGTTACTCCTTTTGTACTCACGCCCTCGAGGCTCGGCACCCGTAGTGTACCTGAAGCGACCCTCCGCTGGACCCCGAAGATGTGAGCGCGGGGGCAGCGGGGGCGTTATGTAAACACTTCGCGGTACTTTGCTTCCGGGTGGGCGTGGTTGCACCAGGTCGAGGCATGGGTGTGGGCCAATCGGTGTTTGATGATGAAAATGACGCGTGGGTCACAGAGCAAGAGCGAGGTATTCCGGTCGTTGTTATGAGCAACCAACAAAACAAGTCGGGTGAATCCTTCTCAATCGGTTGGTTGTAGAGAAGGCGATTAAAGGATTCAACGATTCTGGTTTCTACTCATGAGCTGGAAATGTAGCGTGACGATAAATCGTCATGTGGTTCACATTGGCCAGTCGGGAATAATCAGGACGTTGTTATGGACGACACAGATTGACGCTAAGGAGGAGTAAATTCTCCACTGAGCAGCACAAAAGTTGCCAGCCATTGGCGATCAGTAGTTAACACTGGTCATATTACATTCACCGAATACCATGCAACCGAGGTGTGCGGGTATATACAAAGTTGGATCTCATATGGTGACAAATATTGTTAATAGCAGTGATTGTGGTTTAGTGGAAACTGAGTTCGTGACTCGAGGGTGTATGGTTTCCTTTACTTAAAGACAGAGTTCCATGGAATGTCGTCGTTGAGCCCGAGAATGTGGGTCCCAAGTCTGTAGACCCACCTCTGTTCCTTCTCGAAAAGGCGGTGGTTGATGTTGCTGCCACATCCAATGTGTTCTATTACCGTCCAGTGCATGTCATTAGTGGTATGGTTGAATTCCAGAAAATGTTTGCTCATTTTGGTAGTGGATTTTTTACATCTGATGTTGGACCGATGTTCACAGATTCTCTGCTTGAACTTTCTACTGGTCATACCTACATAGCGTAGATCACAGGGACACGTGATGAGATAAACTACGTTGTGTGTTTTGCAGTTTGTATGATCTCGTTGTGTCCATGTCCTGCCTGGTTCTAGTGCTAGCGTTTTTGAGTGTGTTGTTAGGTGGCAGACAATACAATTGGAACAAGGGTAGTGGCCCACCACCAGGGAAGAGGTGTGGCGCTGCGGCCAGGGCGACTGACGCTGGAATCTGGGGATCACGGTTCGATCCCCGGCACCGGCGGCAGGTCAGCCCAGCACCATGTGACTCTGGGCAATAGCTTGCTTAATCTTCCCGATGGCCCCCAGCACCTAGAGACCCTTACGGGTGATTGTGCGCTTTACAAATGTGGATTATTATTATTATTATTTTGGAAGACCCCAGATGTCGGTTACTGATCTCGGTGCTTCTGTGATTTTGGGTCTCGGTCGTGTGTGGACCAAGGCATCTTTTATGCTTCTACCTTTCTTAAAGGAGAAGAGATGTTTTTCCCAAGTCCTATTGGTGCTGGACAGAATTCGCCAATTTTTATTAATTGATTTTTTCATTATGTTTGATAGTGTGCTATATGTTGTTACACAAGTTAGAGGGATGTCCATTTGGTTGTGCTCCCTTTCTTCAAGGAGAGCCTCCCTTGGCTGGTTGCGAGCTCTTTTATAGCCTTTGTTCAGGATTGCGGTAGGGTATCCTCTGGCCTTGAGTTTGGTTGATAATTCTGCAGATTGTGCCTTAAAGTCCTGTAAATCAGAACAGTTACGTCTCAGCCGTAAGTACTGGCCGTAGGGAAGATTCTCTCTCAAGGGACGAGGATGAAAGCTGGTATATTCCAGGAGATTGTTTTTGGCAGTTGGTTTGTGATAAGTCTTGGTGGTGAGTTTAGTTCCAGAGACTTGGATTGTGACATCCAGGAATGTGGCTTCAGTTTTGCTCGTGGAGTGTGTGAATTTTAAATTGGGGTCAAGGTTATTGACCCATGTCAAGAAAGCCTGAAGTTCTTCATCGTCACCGATCCAAAGGACCAGGACATCGTCGATGTAGCAACGCCAGACTTGTATTGACTGGGAGAAGGGACTGTTAGTTGGCAGGATGTATTTGGCCTCAAAGTCTGCTACATAAAGGCCCTCTTCGCTCGGGGCACAAGTACTGCCCATAGAGGTACCGGTACACTGGAGGTAAAGGTCACCATCATAGGAAAAGAAGTTTTCTTTTAGTGCCAACGTAGCACACTCCAAAATGAAACCCTTAGAGGTTTGGTAGTTCCAAGTAACAGAGTCTAACGCTGCCTCCAGGACCTTGATGGTGTCGTCCTGGGGGATGCTAGTATATAAGCTCTCAATGTCAAGCGTAACTAGAGTTACGGTATTTTCAGTGAAACTCAGATTCTCAAGTAATTGGAGAAGGCTCTTAGTGTCCTTGAGGTAGGTTGGAGTGCTCTGTACTAACGGCTTCAGGTAATGATCGCAGAAGCGCGATAGGGGTTCCAGTAAGGAGCCAATCCCGGAGACGATTGGACGTCCGGGTGGTGGCATCAGATTTTTGTGGGTTTTTGGAAGGGTGTAGAAGTAAGGGATAGTGCTATCATTGATATTGAGGAAATCCGCCTCATTCTTTGAAATGAGTCCGTCTTCTTCCGCTCTCCTTACTAGTGTCGAGATCCGTGATCTTAGATCCTCCGTGGGATCTATTGTCAGAAGTTTGTAGTTTTTTTGATCGTTAAGAAGTAACCGACATGCCTTATCATAGTCAATAGTATTTTGTATGAGTAGGCCTCCACCCTTATCTGCGGGTTTTATCGTGATGCTTTGGTCGTTTTGCAAATCTTGCAATGCA
Organism: Lissotriton helveticus; assembly: GCF_964261635.1. NCBI lineage: Eukaryota > Metazoa > Chordata > Amphibia > Caudata > Salamandridae > Lissotriton > Lissotriton helveticus. The sequence goes on along the minus strand of NC_136063.1, from coordinate 10,579,157 downwards.
TGGTATTCCGCAGTGGTGAAGTTGTTGAAAGATTTAGGGTCTTGGCAGTTCTCGAGGTCTAGAAATACTGCCTGCTCGAAGGCTATGATGGCCGCCGGCACAGTGTGTGGCGGGGGGTTGAAGGTGGAGCTTAGTCTGAGGCTAGTGTCACCATTTCGCAGAGCCTCGTTGGGATCTTCCTTTCCTTCGAAGAAGCTTTAAGTTTCAACTTCCTGAAAAAAGCTCCGAGCTCGCAATGGAGTCTAAATTTGTCAGGTCGTGGGGTGGGGATGAAACCCAATCCTTTTTCCAAAACCTTTGTTTCTACCGGTGATAAGACCTTATCAGAGAGGTTTGTTATTAAGCTTAGGTGCCGCTCGTTCCCGGTTGCTGTTCCTTGTTGCGGGTGTGATTGCTCACCATGTCCGTGTTTTCCCTTGATAGTTGGTTGGACCCTCTTCTCTTCCCTCTTCCTCTCCTGCCAACACCTAAAAAAGGCTGGCGATATTGGGGGTCAAAGTTGGTTGGTGGCATGAAGCCCGGGTTCCAACCCATCATTGGGTAAGTTGGTTGATGGAAAGGGAATTGCTGTCCCATATCCATCATTTGTGGGGGCATGGGCCATCCTTGTGGTTGGTTGTGAAATGCAGAGCGCCCTCTGTTGTTGCGGTTTCCTCTATTGCCTCTCCTTCTGCCTTGTTTGTAGGAGCCGGTACTTGAACCACTACTAATAGACAAATCCTCGTCTGATTGAGCATTGCTAGTTGAATTTCTTGTGGACGGTGTGAACGATGCAGCTGAGTAGGGGTAGATTTTTTCGAATTCGAATTTATCTAAGTGTTTTTGAAACTTAGTAACTTTTGCTTGCATTAAGTTCTCTTTGTATTCATTGAGGTCTTTGTTGATTTCGTCTAGCTTTTTCTTGAAGCCTGTTATTGTTGTTTTAAAACGGGTTTCAGTCTCTTGGATTTCAATAAAAAGGTTCTCTGAAAGTCTTAGTGCTGTCTTGATTATGAGGACGAGCCAGTCGCGGGTGCAATGCCACGCGATCATGGCCCATTCCTTCCTAAAGGTGGCATCATTTAGGAAAATCCTAGGGGCATTCGTGACTAGTAGCCCTTTGGGGGCCGCGTTTTTCATCAGGTACTGCTTCAAAATGGTACCATGAAGGATGGTACGTATCCTCTCACGTTTCACTTCAGTGAGCTTTTCCCATTCAGAGGTATGTGCAATTGCCTGAGAAACTGCAGGATCAGCAAACAGATTTAAGTCAGACAAGATGTCTGCTATTTCTGACTCAGAGTACGTTAATCCCAAGTTTGACATTGTGACCACACGGTGGTGAGAAATTAATGTTTAAAATAACTCAAATAAGCCAACCAAGGAAGGCTTGAGATTGAGAAGGCTCTCACAGCTGTGCGCTGCTAAGTATGTCAAAACAAGAAGAGAGGCAGGGAGAGTAGTGGGACACTCTTATACCCCAGTATTAATCAAATAAACAAGACAAGAATGTTCCAAGGTAGTAACGAACCACCGGTTTGGAGCAATTAAACGACTTCACTTAAGGCGTTAAGGAAAGCCCTCACTCACCACCTAGTGATGACATGCTTCATCATCGGGCCCCACAAAAGAGACCTAGCGTCTCTTTCGTGTGCTTCACCGCCAGATCTACTGTGGAGCGGGTTGGTGGGTTAAGGCACTGTTGTGCAAAGAAAATTAAGTGGGTGGTGAGAGGTTAAAAAGAAGTTAGTAGTGTATCAAAATTAACTTTATTATTATGATCACTAAGGACTTAAAGATAAAAATTATGTGTAGGAAATTCGTCCACATTTAATTAAGTGGTAGTTTCCTAAGTCAGTCGACATGTTTCAGCCATGAAACGGTGTGAATTTACCTGGCATTCATCAGGACTCAGTGTGAAATAAAACCCTGGCGGTATGGGCTCTCTAAGGCCCACCCTTACCTAGGGGCGTGAAAGTGAAAATTAATTAGTGAAAAAGTCCAAATAAATTAGGAACAAAATTTGTCTTCCTAATTACTCCTGGTTTAGGAGGCTTCCGACTTTTGCGGTTTCTGCACCTGTGGGAAAAGAATTACACGGACAAACATAAAGGACAGAACAAACAATGAGTTACGATGCTGGTCACTTAATGTCAGTCCATTGTGCTCCAGTTGGTGGTTTCAAAGGCCTCGTGTGGCAGAGTAACAGTATAGTTAACACCACCTTGGTCCCCAAGTTTATAGAGCGCTATAGATGGGTAGTGATGTGTACTATACGTGCTATATACAGACAATGCTATTTACAAAGGGGTTTTGTGCTTTAAAAACGCTATCAAACTACAATGTCGGCGCGATCACGATCGTGCCAACAAATTAAAAAATTCCTCACTTTTAAGGTGTAAAATGTTCACACCATGGGTCACAGGGGGGGGGGTGGAAGCGTAATTGGCACACCCTGCAATTGTAAATAACAAAACAAAACAAAGGGGATTGACACAGAGTCAGTCCCTCGGTTTGGAATGGTACTTAGCTTCGTGAAGTCGACAGTAGAGAGGTTACTCATTCTACTTTAGTCACATACATACAGTGTGCTAATGTATGGGACTAACTCGGTCTATCTATGCTGTGGTGTGACACGTGCATATACAATTGCTATTCAAACTGTTCCCAAACTGCATTACTACTGTAAAGTATGCATTGCTTACTTGTGCCAGGCTTGCTTGGTTCTGTAAAAAAAAATTTAAAAAAATATTTTCGGCCAAAACAAATTGGTCTGATGTTCAGTCTTTCAGTGTGTGATATCATTTGCTGGTTGAGTGTGTACAAAAAATGCTTATTCCTACTCTCTGATAAAGCCTTACTGTTCGACCACACTACTAAAAATAGAAAGTAAGGTGCTATCTTCTTTTACCTCCGCCTACCTTTAGGGTTCCAATGTACTCTGTGCACACTGTACCTCACTTTGGTATAGTATATACAGAGCCAGCTTCCTTAAGTGGTATTGGTGGCGGTGGTGGTATTGGTTATAGTAGTATTAGAGGTGTTGGTATTGGTGGTGTTGGTGGTGGTGGTGTTGCTGATGTTGTTTTTTTGGGTGGTATTGGTGGTGGTGTTGGTATTGGTGGTGGTTTTATTGATATTGGGGTGGTGGTATTAGTATTGGGGGTGGTATTGGTGGTGGTGGTATTGGTGGTGGTGGTATTGGTGGTGGTGGTATTGGTGGTGGTGGTGGTGGTAGAGGTGGTGATGGTGGTATTGATGTTGGTGTTGGTACTGCTGATGGTGGTATGTTGGTGGTATTGGTGCTGGTATTGTCTGTGGTGTTATTGCTGGTGGTGGTGGTTTTGGTGGTAGTGGTGTTGGTGGTGGTATTGGTGGGGGTGGAGGAGGTGGTATTGGTGGTGTTGATATTGGTTGTGGTATTGGCATTTGTTTTATTCGGGTGGTATTGGTGGTGGCGGAGGTGGTGTTATTGGTGGTGGTGGCATTGGTAGCTGTGGTGGTATTGGTGGTGGTGGTTTTGGTGGGGGGTGGTATTGATGGTGGTGGTGTTGGTGGTGTTATTGTTAATAAAACAGACTTTTGAAAACAACCCGTCAGATGGCTTTAGTACAGATGATATGTAAAACAGGCGTGCTGGTGTCAGTTTCAGCCTAGCAGCACAGGATTATCTGCTACCTGGAATTCACATGACTTAATTCGCTAATCATCAATCAAGGGGGTTGAAACAGACACAACATCATGTTGGTTTAAAGTGATTGAATGGAGGTGCCCATGTTACAGAGGCAGCTGTGCAGCTTAAAAAAACACAAGCAGGTTCAGCTGAAGCAACTCATAACTGGTGTGCAATAAGAGATACTTATTAAAGAAATAGAGCTTACAAACTTAATACGGGGGCATTTGGGGCATGCAAGAAATATATGTGAGCTGCCAAAGACAGAACCCACAAAAACATTTTGCTGATGTAATGGAAAATTCTTGTGGAGGTTAATGTACATGGAGTGCACTCTTTCTTTATAATCACACATAATTGACAAGAATGATAACTTTCTCCCAAAAACTGTCAATGGAATGTCGAGACAGGAGGTAACAATCTAAGCAAAGCGCCTTGCGAGAAAAAGCATCACTAGTTATTAGTTTAAGTATACTACGACTACCCAACACCCTCCTATCATATCCTATCATATCTCATAGAGCAGAGTTTTTTTTATTTATGTATGTTCAAATGAAAACTATTATACCCATTTATTTATTAAATAAAAACGATTACATCGCTGTTGATGATTTTATCTATATTCGCAATAGAAATGACTTTGACGAGCCGTCTGTAAAACAGATTTCAGCACCACAATGAAGCCAATCAACAACAAAAATGTTGTCAACTTCTGAGGACCCCCAAGGTGATGCGAATCCCTTTTATCAGAAAATGAAAATGAGTGTGTGAGTGGAGTGAAAGTGTGTGGTGTGGGTTGGGGGCGGGGTGTCACAGGTGAATTTTAATTTTGACTTACCAAGGGCATTAAAAATAAAATCTTTAAATTTGAATTGGGGCATAAGTCCAAATATAATGGAAGCGGGGGCACCTTTGCTCAGAGACGGGCTGCGCTGTGTGAAGGGGGCACCCACCAACTCCCAGAACAGCTTTCATTTCTTGGAGGTTTTTGTTTCCAGACCTCAGATTCCTGACTAAAGCTCTGTAGCAAACGTTGCTCTGCCATTTGGGAAGCTGTGCTATGTCCTCTCCGCACACCCTTCTTACCATTGAAATGATGTAGCGCCCCACAAATGACACTATGTCACCGTGTTGCGGCCTCCCCGGCACTCTGAGGAGTGGAGAGAAGGAACACCTCGCTTAGAGCCTCCTGCCTTCACTTTCCTTTCCGTTCTGCACTAAGGACGTTTAAACAAATAAATATTTCAAGGTCTCTCATTTAAATGCGAGACCTATGGCATTGCAAACAAACGGCCGCCATTGTCCCTGCTTCGAAAGTGAAAGCGGGCATGGTGCGCTGAATGTGCAGTGGACGACCTGAGACATGTTTAGAGGGCTATTTAGGTGGGTGGCACAATCAGTGCTGCAGGCCCAACATTAGCGTGGGCCCATTTAGTGCATTTTACTAGGGATGTGCAAGTAAATTAAATATATCAACTGTGGATGACCTATTGTTACCATGTTTTATATAAAAGGCACATGTTCGTCATGGTAAAGTGCTCAGAGTCCTAAATCTAGCAAAACAAAGTCAGAAAGCAGTTAAATACAGGAGGTCTGAAGGCAAAAAGTTAGGGGAAATCATGCATTCCAACAGAGAGCATATATTGAAGGGAGAGAGAATGTGGAGTTAGCACTACACATTTGGAATTAAGCAGATGTACATGTTGACAAAAAGGCTCTCAATGGATGGGAATGCAAGTGACGCTGATAGTGTGCTTGTATAACCTGCAAAGCAGATGTGAAAAGTGGATGTAGAGAGTGGAGAAGTGTGGCTCACTGGTTAGAGGAGGCAGACCTGGAAGCAGAGGTCAGCCCAGGACCAGGGTTCAATTCCCAGCTCGGCGGGGTCTTGAGTCCTAAAATGTCCATGGACTCGACAATTCTCGCTCCGGTGCCTCCTCGATTCACGGGTTCACACTCTGTGACTCTGGGCAATAGCTTGCTTAATCGCCACAACGGCCCCTCGCGGCGGGATGCCTGGCTTTCACCTTGCGGATACCCTGCCGGGGTTATCTCACAGGGGAATACCAGGACGGGTTCCCTAAGCAAGCGCTTAGAAACCGCTTGATGATTTGCGCTATATAAATTCCTGTACACACACACACATGTACAGGGAGGAGTGCTCAAGTATATATCATAGAGCGCATGTGGAGCATGGAGAGCGGATGTCTAGGGAGGACAAAGGATGGGGAATATAGGGCACCAGGGGACCATGTGAAGGGCATTGAGAACATGTGATGGGTGTAGACTGCATGTGGGGGTGAGAATTGGAGTAGGGACAGACGATCAGGATGGGGAGCAGAAGTATAATTTATTGAAGCGGTTTGGATGTGGACAATGAAAAGCAAATGTACATGGTGAAGAGATAGATGAAGAGCATGTAATGCCGATGTGGTGAGGTGAAGAACAGATATGGAGAGTAGGCATGGAACATAGAGAGCGTATGTACAGTGTGGAGAGTATTTGGATGGTAGGGATTGCATCTAGAAAAATGAGAGCTTAAATGGTATGGAAATAACACCTGGATATGACCACATCTACAGAATAGCAGCAAAATTGAATGGGGTGTAATGAAAAGTGGCAGTTGAAGTGCACATGTACAGGTTACAGAGAGTATGTGGAGTGTGGATATATAAAATGAAGATCACATGTGGGAGGAAGGGAGCTGATTTCAAAAGTGGAGAATACATTTAGAAGGTAGATAAGGTCAAAGTGCCAAGTGGATGACAGATTTACAGTTTGGCATATAGATGCCGAAAGTAGATGAAAACATAGAAAGAGCAAGTGGGGGGGCAGATACGCAAGGGGAAATTGTGGCGGCAGATGTAGAGCGTGCACGCATGTATAGAGTGCCAAGCATATGAGCATATGTAGAGGTCATGAGAGCTCATGAAAACCATGGAGAGTGGTTATAAACACTCCAGAATGGATGTAGATAACAGATTTAACCACTTCCATGTGTTGGACGGCCCCCGGCCGTCTGACCTCATGGTGGGCATGTGCAGAGGATGGCGGGGACTGTCCGAACCACGCACGTGTCGAATTCTTCAAATCAAATCAAATCAAAGACATTTATAGAGCGCACTACCTACCCGTAGGGTCTCGAGGCGCTAGGGGGGGGGGGGGGTGCCGCTACTGCTCGAACAGCCAGGACTTGAGCTTCTTCCTGAAGGAGAGGTGGTCTTGGGTCAGGCGCAGGTCGGCCGGGAGGGAGTTCCAGGTCTTGGCGGCCAGGTAGGAGAAGGACCTTCCTCCTGTAGTGGCTCTACGGATGCGTGGGACGGCGGCGAGGGCTTGGCTGGCAGATCGGAGGTGGCGTTTGGGAGCGTAGAAGTTGATGCGGTTGTTGAGGTAGCTCGGGCCTTGATCGTGGAGAGCTTTGTGTGTGTGGGTAAGGAGACGGAAGGTGATTCTCTTGTTGACCGGGAGCCAGTGCAGGTCTCTAAGGTGTCCGGAGATGTGGCTGTGTCGTGGGATGTCGAGGGTAAGTCTGGCTGAGGCGTTCTGGATGCGCTGGAGTCTCTTCTGGATCTTGGCGGTGGTTCCGGCGTAGAGTGCGTTGCCGTAGTCCAGTCGGCTGGTGACGAGGGCCTGGGTGACGGTCTTCCTGGTCTCCGTGGGGAGCCACCAGAAGATCTTTCGAAGCATGCGCAGGGTGTTGAAGCACGACGAGGAGACGGCGTTGACTTGCCTGGTCATGGAGAGGGAGGAGTCCAGGATGAAGCCCAGGTTGCGTGCTTGGTTCGTCGGTTTGGGTGCGGTGCCCAGGGCGGGGGGCCACCAGGAGTCGTCCCAGGCGGAGGGCGAGGAGCCCAGGATGAGGACCTCTGTCTTATCTGAGTTCAGTTTCAGGCGGCTCGTCGTCATCCACTCGGCTACCTCTTTCATCCCTTCGTGCAGGTTGGCTCTGGCGGGGGCGGGGTCGTTGGTCAGGGAGAGGATCAGCTGGGTGTCGTCGGCGTAGGAGATTATGTTGAGGTTGTGTTGGCATGCGATGGCCGCGAGGGGGCTCATGTAGACGTTGAAGAGAGTAGGGCTCAGTGAGGATCCTTGAGGGACGCCGCAGATGACTTCGGTGGTCTCTGACTTGTACGGTGGTAGGCAGACCCTCTGTGTTCTTCCGTCGAGGAAGGAGACGATCCATTCCAGTGCCTTCTCCTGGATTCCGACGTTGTTGAGGCGCTGCACTAGGGTGCGGTGGCAGACCGTGTCGAAAGCCACGGAGAGGTCTAGGAGGATGAGGGCCGCTGTTTCTCCGTTGTCCATCAGGGCTCGGATGTCGTCGGTGGCGGCGATGAGGGCGGTCTCGGTGCTGTGGTTGGCACGGAATCCGGACTGTGATGGGTCGAGGGATCCATTCGTCTCGAGGAAGGCGGCCAGCTGTTTGTTGACGGTCTTCTCGATGACTTTGGCTGGAAACGGGAGGAGCGAGATGGGGCGATAATTCTTGAGTTCGGTGGGGTCTGCTGTCGGTTTCTTGAGTAGAGCGCTGAGTTCGGCGTGCTTCCAGCTCTCGGGGAAGGTGGCGGTGTCGAATGAGGTGTTGATAATGTCCCGCAGGTGGGGTGCGATGACAGCGTCGGCTTTGTTGAAGACGTGGTGAGGGCAGGGGTCGGTCGGAGATCCGGAGTGGACGGAGTTCATCATGCGGACGGTGTCTTCGGTGTTGACCGGGGTCCAGGCGTGGAGGGTGGTGGTGGGCGGCGTTGCTGCGGTCGTGGCGTGCGTCGGTTGAGTGCTGAAGCTGTTGTGTATGTCCGCGATCTTGTTGTGGAAGTAGGAGGCGAGGGAGTTGCAGAGGTCTTGCAATGGGGTGATGTCGTTGTTTCCGGCGTTGGGGTTGGAGAGCTCTTTCACGATGTTGAAGAGTTCCTTGCAGTTGTGTGCGTTGTTGTCCAGTCGGTTCTTGAAAGCCGTTTTCTTGGCGGTGCGGATCAGTTAGTGGTGTTTCCGGGTGGCGAGCTTGAGGGTGGTCCTGTTGTCCGGCGTGGGTTCCTTTCTCCAGGCTTTTTCGAGGGCTCGGCAGTTCTTCTTGGAGCTCTTGAGTTCGTCGGTGAACCATGGGGCTCTCTTACTGCCGGGTCTGCTGGGCGGGGTCCTCAGTGGGGCGAGTTCGTCCGCGCAGTTGCTGATCCACTTCGTGAGGTTGTCGGCGGCCTGGCTGGGGTTCGCTGAGCTGGCCGGAGGGTGCTGGTTCAGGGAAGCGGCGAGCTGGTCGGCTGTGATCTTGTTCCAGCTTCTTCGGGCAACCTGTTGCTGGTGGTGGTGGATCGTCGTTCTTCTGAAGGTGAAGTGGATGCATCTGTGGTCCGTCCAGTGGAGTTCTGTGGCGTGGCTGAAGGCGATGTCTTTGCTGGATGAGAAGATGGCGTCGAGTGTGTGTCCGGCGAGGTGGGTGGGGGTGGACACCAGCTGCTTGAGTCCAAGGTTGGCGAGGTTGTCGAGCAGGGTGCTGGTGTTGCAGTCGTTGTTGTTCTCCAGGTGGAAGTTGAAGTCCCCTAGGAGGATGTAGTCAGCGGAGGGGAGGGCGTGCGGGCTGATGAAGTCGGCGATGTCCTCGCTGAATTGAGTGCGTGGTCCTGGAGGTCGGTAGATCAGGGTGCCTCTGAGGGTGGTCTTCGGGTCGGTGTGGATCTGGAAGTGCAGGTGTTCGGCGGAGGGTGGGGTGTTGTCGGTGCTGGTCGTGATGCGGATGGTGTTCCTGTGGATGATGGCGATGCCTCCTCCCACCTGGTTGACGTTGCGGTCCCTCCTGGTGATCTTGTAGCCTTCAGGGATGGCGATGGCGATGTCGGGCGCTGAAGAGGCGTTCATCCAGGTCTCCGTGATGAAGGCAACGTCAGGGGCTGTGGCGTCTAGGAGGTTCCAGAGTTCGATGGCGTGTCTGTGGATGGAGCGGGTGTTGAGCAGGATGCACTTGAGGTGGTTGCTGTTGGTGTTCGGCTTGGCAGGTGCTGGTGTCGGGCAGGTCCGGATGCAGGTGAACTTGCAGGCGTGGCAGCTGAAGGGTCCGTGGGTTTGTTTCGGGGTGGCTTGGTAGCATCCTGGGGGTCGACCGGCGTTGAGGGCGCTGAGGTTGGCGGCGGTGTACGTCAGGCGGGTCGGTCGGGGTCCTCGAGGGCCAGGGGTCCTGGCACTGGGCGCGGTCCAGGCGCAGACGGGCTTACCTTTGGCGCGCCTTCGGCGCGCCCGCTGCGCGTTCGCACGGTCGCCATATATGGCGAAGTGCGCGGGTGGGCGGAGCAGCTGGGAGGCGGGAGCGGGGAGGGAACAGAAGGAAAAAGGGGCGGGGTCAGCGGTGGTGGCGGGAAGCGGGGAGCGGGGAGGGAAGACGGAGGGCGGCAACAGGCAGGAAAGAAAACAAGCAAAACAGCGGGAAAAACAGCAATCAGAACAAAAACTATTCTACACAGTAAATACACCAGGGGCACAAGGTGAGGAGCGCCGAGCGGGGAGGGAGGGAGGGAGGGAAGACGGAGGGCGGTAACAGGCAGGAAAAAATACAAGCAAAACAGCGGGAAAAACAGCAATCAGAACAAAAACAATTCTACACAGTAAATGCACCAGGGGCACAGGGTGAGGAGCGCCGATCATGGACCACGCCGCTCGAAGGAGGGGGCGTGGTCACGAGGCGGCAGTCGGGCAGCGAGGCACAATGGAAGGGGAGGCACACGCAGCAGCTGGTGGCCGTGCGGCACGGGGGTGTCCTAGAACTAGGGGGGGATTCCGGCCGCAGTGAAACGTATATAGGGTGTAGGGTAATGATGTTGATTGTGGAGAGGTCATGTGAAGAGCAACAGCATATTTAAGGTAGGTATGGAGAGCAGATGTGGAGTGTGCAGTACAGATGTGCAGGGTGGAAGGTAAATTTAGTGTGCATAGGAAGTGTGGAGAATGCATATGAAGAGTGGATGGGGAATGTGAAGAAACAATGTTCAAGATGGAGATAACAATTGAAGGTTGTATTGTGCATGTCAGGTTTGACTGCATATGTGAGAGTGGCTGAATGTGGCAGAAAGTGGATGTGGAGAGCAGATCTACATGCTGGGGAGAAGATGTGAAGAGCAGCTGTATGTGGGGGAGAGTGGATGTGGAGACCAAATATGCATGCTGGGGAGCAGAGGTGGAGAGTGGCTGTATGTGTAGAGGAGTGGGTGTGGAAAACAGATAGAACAGGAGCAGATAAGGAGGGTCGCTGTATGTGGAGGAGAGTGAATGTGGAGACTGGGAGTACATGCTGGGAGCAGATTTTCAGAGTGGCTGTATGTGGCAGAGAGTAGATGTGGAGACCCGATGTGCATGCTGGGGAGCTATTGTAGAGAGTTGATGTATGTGGTGGAGAGTGGATGTACATGCTGGTGAGCAGAGGTGGAGAGTGGCTGTATGTGGTGGGGAGTGGATGTGGAGACCAGATGTACATGCTGGGGAACAGATGTGGAGAGTGGCATTATGTGACAGAGAGTGGTTGTGACAACAAGATGTACATACTAGAGGGTAGGTGAGGAGAGTGTATGTATGTGGAATGGATGTTGAGACCGGATGTACATGTTGGGAAGCAGATGTGGAGAGTTAATGTACAATTCAGAAAGTGGGCGCGGTAAGCAAATATAGTGAATGGGTAAGAGATTTGGAGTGTGGAAAGTGAATTTAGAGGGTTGGGAGCAGTGTACACTCTGGGGTTGTTTATGTGGTCAATGGATTTCCAGGGTGCTTGTGGAGAACACCTGTATGGCCAGACAGCATGTGGATTATGGAGAGAGATATGGTGTCAAATGTATAGAGTGGATGTGCAAGAACGAGAACATCTGTAACTGACAAGATGTACAGGCTATCAAAACAAATATAAAGAGTGGCGAGAACAAATGGTGGCTAGATGGATGTGGACACTGTGGAAGGCAGCAGTGGAGAGTGGATGTACATCGTTGAGAGTGGGTGTACATGGTAGACAGCACGGGTGCAGGGTGGATGTACAGAGTGTATGGCAGATGTACATGCTGGTGAGCAGATATGGAGTGTGGCTGTATGTGGCAGAGTGTACAAGTGAAAATCCGATGTACATGCTGTGGATCAGATGTGGAGAGTGGATGTACAGAGTGTGTGACAGATGTACAGGTTGGGAGCAGAGGTAAATGATGGAAAGCCATGTGGAGGTTAGACATTGAGGGTGAAAACCACATGAGGCATGGAAACCAGATGCACTTGGTAGTAATAGCATAAAGAAGGTGGAGTTGTCATCAGATAGTTAAGATGGTATGTAGACCAAATGGAAAGTGTGCAGAGTGAACGTACATTGTGGTGAGCAAATATGCAAGATGGAGAGTGGATGTAGAGCCTGTGCAGATGTGGATGGATGGATGGATGGATAGGTTTTTATATAGCGCAATATCACCTCCAGGTCTCAAAGCGCTTTGCATTGGGAACCCGTCCTGGTTTTTCCCTGTGAGATAGCCCCTACTGGGTATCCCCAAGGTGAAAGCCAGGCATCCCGCCGCGGGGGGCCGTAGTGGAGATTAAGAAAGCTATTGCCCAGAGTTGCAGAGTGTGAACCTGTGATTCAAGTAGGCACCGAAGCGAGAATTACCAAGTCCGTGGACATTTTGGGCTCAAGACCCTACCGCGTCGGGAATTGAACCCTGGTCCCGGGTCTGATCTCAGCGTCCGGGTCTGCCTCCTCTAACCAGTGAGCCACACTTCTCCAGATGTGGTGAGGTGATGTCCAGACAGATATTGAGAGTGGGTGTGGACTGTGGACACCAGATGAACAGGGTAGAGAATATTTGGAAGTATAGCATTAAGGAAATGCCTCTTTTTGAATAATCACCCAATAGGGTTTGGACTGATGCTGCAGGTTTTTTGCCTCTAAGATTGCACTGAGGCCGGCTAACCAGATCTCAGTGGCAACATTATAACCCATTACAAAGTGTATGTTGAATTGGTTACCCCTAATTGGTATAAACTGGCTTACTTATTGCCCCCTAGTATATGGTACCAAGGGTTCCCAGGCCATGTGAGACAGAGTGTCCACCCTGGGCTGCATCACTGATTGTGCCACCCTGTTTGTGTTCCTTTATTCAGGCAGACAGACTGGCAGCAGGAACAGAGAGGGGAAACCAGTGCCCAAACTGGTTTACCCATGGGCGTGTAGCCCTTAACCGCATGCGTGCGGCCGTTTTTCCCGCTGTGCGCTGGAATTTCATAAATACCATGTTGCGTGACGAGTTCACCTTGTCATCCGCACAGGGTAGGTAATGCTGATGACGAGCTAGCTCGTCATCAGCATGGAAGGGGTTAAATAGTCACACTTTTTAGGGTAGGCTACCAAGCTCCTATCATACAAGGAAGGGTTCAGACAACTTGAGAATTGGCACATCTGTGATTACAGGAAGCCATTCGTAGCCAAAAGTCATCATAGGGTGGCAGCCCATTGGCAAATGACCGCATCACCCCCCAGGCCGCTTTCTGGGCATAAATATGTCACCCTGAACCTCAGACCACAACGGAACTGGAGAAAGTATTGAAGAAGGACTGCCCATCAATCAATCAGGCGTTTATTGAGCGTGAATACTCACCCGTAGGGGTCTCAAGGCGTTAGAGGAGGGGGGTGCAGGTTCCAGTCCATCAGGGAGGGGGCGTGTCGAAGAGCCAGGTTTTGAGGTTTAGTTCAAGAGACACACGAAGTGGAAAATATGCGTGAAGTTGCAGAGTTAGCTGGTTTCAATTAGTGACCAACACTATGCAAGGGACGGGCACACATGGGGTGGCAATTATGGCCCATTGGGGAGGGCTAGGTTCCCATGGACTAGGGCAGATAAATATGGCTGTTGGGCTATTGAGCAATGTTGCAGATACACAGGGTAGAAAAATGTGTCAGAAGCAAATGTGGGTGGAGAGTGAACTTTGTGTTTGAAGAGCAAATATACAAGATGTAGTGTGTGCGTCCGGAGGAGAGACTGCAGGTGAAGGTTGAAAGTAAATGTGGATGATGCCTGTGTAGAGTGAAGAGCTGCTGTGTGGAGGGCAGCAGGGAGTATGGAAAGAACTGAAGGTGTAAAGCAAATGTGGTGCATGAAAGGGGCAGATGAACAGAATGTAAAAAATGCCTCAAGGGTCGACGTGGATGCAAATCAGCACAGTATGTTGAGCACAAGTGGGAAGTTGGTTGTAAGATGCAGAAAAGGCAAGAATCTTAATGACATTCGTTGAAAGGACAGAACACAGACAGGATAAGAACAAGATACATTTTTCACTGTTCTAATGAAAAAGAACAAAAGTGACCATCTCTCACCTGCGGGGGGGGGGGTAACTTTTATTGCCTCAAAAGTAGCCATCTCTCAACTTAGTGGAGGAGGTCAACTTGTAATTGCTCAAAAGTGGCCAATTCTCACCTTTGGGGGATAACTTTCAATGCCTCAAAAGTGGTAATCTCTCACCTTGGGTGAGGGGTAGTTAACTTACAATGCCTCAAAAGTAGCCATCTTTTCCCTTGTGGGATGGTCAACTTTCAATGCCTCAAAAGGGTCATCTATCCCCTTGGGGTGGGGTTAACCTCTCTCACCTGGGGGTTATCTTTCAATGCCTCAAAAGTGGTCATCTCTCACCTGGGGTAGTTAACTTACAATGCCTCAAAAGGGGCCATCTCTTCCCTTGTGGGATGGTCAACTTTCAATGCCTCGAAAGGGTCATCTATCCCCTTGGGGGTGGGGTAAACTCTCTCACCTGGGAGGTTACCTTTCAATGCCTCAAAAGGGTCATCTATCCCCTTGGGGGTGGGGTAACCTCTCTCACCTGGGAGGTTACCTTTCAATGCCTCAAAAGGGTCATCTATCCCCTTGGGGGTGGGGTAACCTCTCTCACCTGGGAGGTTACCTTTCAATGCCTCAAAAGGGTCATCTATCCCCTTGGGGGTGGGGTAACCTCTCTCACCTGGGAGGTTACCTTTCAATGCCTCAAAAGGGTCATCTATCCCCTTGGGGGTGGGGTAACCTCTCTCACCTGGGAGGTTACCTTTCAATGCCTCAAAAGGGTCATCTATCCCCTTGGGGGTGGGGTAACCTCTCTCACCTGGGAGGTTACCTTTCAATGCCTCAAAAGGGTCATCTATCCCCTTGGGGGTGGGGTTAACCTCTCTCACTTGGGAGGTTATCTTTCAATGCCTCAAAAGGGTCATCTATCCCCTTGGGGGTGGGTTTAACCTCTCTCACCTGGGGGTTACCTTTCAATGCCTCGAAAGGGGCCACTTCCACCCTTGGGGATTGGAGTTAACTTTCAATGGCTCAAAACTCCCCACTTCTCCCCTTGGAGGAATCTCTAGAGGGGGTTGTGAGTTAACTTTCAATGCCCCTCTCTCTCTTTGTTCCTCCTTCAATAGATCACCCACTGGACCCTTTCCCTTCCCTTCCTCAGTTTCAGATATCCCCTGCTCCCTTGCTTCCTTCACAGAGGATACAGAGAGCTCCAAGTTTAATGGGGCTCTATCTGCGAGAAGGTCCCTGGCTCTCTGCTCCATAAAACTCTGCTCTGAGGCTTCAGCAACACATGATAGAAAGACCCGCTTCCCTATCCTGCTTGTGGGAATGGGGACTACAATACTCTTGCTGATTGGTCAAGATGGCCGTGGGGCGGGCGCACTTCAACAAGGTGGGTTGCAAGATTGTTCTTGTGCTCTTCTTCTAACAACCTTTCACGAAAACTCAAGGCTAACATGAAAAGGGTGTGCAGGGATACAGCACAAAGCAGGAGTTTGCCTATCAGTTAGTGCAAGAATTAATAGTCCAAGTAAAAGCCTGCAGTGCATTTTGCAAATAAGAGGATACTATCTTCTGTGGCATGATAGGATATTGACAATAGTTAAAGGTGTGGCTATCATAAATACAATGATACATTCATTCATGCACAGTTGCTATGGCTCTCATATATTTTCAGGTAAATGGTACTTAAAAAAAACACTTTTACTCTTGTTGATTTACTGAAGTTTTGCAGCTTTGAACAGAAAGCCTAATTTGCATTTATATATCTTGGGAGACACAGGTTTTGCAGCATGCAAGCAATATAGCGTGCAAGCATGAAAGCGTGCAACATTCAGCGTCCAAGCAATGCAGTGAGCAAGCATGCAAGTACTCAAACATGCTGCATGCAAGCGATACAGTTTGCAAACATGCAAGTGCGCAACATGCAGCATTCAAGCAATACAGAGTGTAAGCATGCTAGTACGCATCAGACTGTGTGCAAGGAATGCAGTGTGCAAACATACAAGTGCACATCAGGCTGAGGGCAAGCAATACGGTGTGCAAGCTTGCAAGTGCGCAGCATGCATCATGCAAGCATTATAGCGTGCAAGCATGAAAGTGTGCAACATTCAGTGTCCAAGCAATATAGTGTGCAAACATGCAAGAGCGCAACATACTGTGTGCAAGCAATGCAGTAAGCAAGCATGCACGTGCGCAACATGCTGCATGCAAGTAATACAGTTTGCAAACATGCAAGAGCGCAACATGCAGCATTCAAGCAATACAGAGTGTAAGCATGCTAGTACACATCAGACTGTGCACAAGGAATACAGTGTGCAAACAAACAAGTGCGCATCAGGCTGAGAGCAAGCAATACGGTGTGCAAGGTTGCAAGTGCGCAGCATGCATCATTCAAGCAATACAGAGTGTAAGCATGCTAGTACACATCAGACTGTGCGCAAGGAATACAGTGTGCAAACAAACAAGTGCGCATCAGGCTGAGAGCAAGCAATACGGTGTGCAAGGTTGCAAGTGCGCAGCATGCATCATGCAAACAATGCAGTGTGCAAGCATGAATGTAACAACATGCTGCATGCAAGCAATGCAGTATGCAAGCATGCAAGTGTGCAGCATGAACGTAATACAGTATGCAAGCATGTAATTGTGCAGCATGCTGCATGCAAGCATACAGTGTGCAAGCATGAACGTGCGCAACTTGCAGCCTCCAAGCAATAGAGAGAGCAAGCATGCTAGTGTGCATCAGGCTGCATGCAAGCAATACAGTGTGCAAGAATTCAAGTGTGCAGCATGCATCATGCAAGCAATGCAGTGTGCAAGCATGAACGTTTTTAACATGCTGCATGCAAGCAATGCAGTGTGCAAGCATGAACGTTTGTAACATGCTGCATGCAAGCAATTCAGTCTGCAGGCATGCAAGTGTGCAAAAACAACAGAATGCAGAACAATGTCATACATTCACCCCAGTACAGAGATCTGGGCCTAAATCCATCGTTTTTTTGCTCACCATGCCATTCCAGTTTGAACCCAGCCATATGCAAATCAGTCTTGACCATGTGCCCCATGGGAAGCATGCTAGAGTGCATCAGACTGGGTGCAAAGAATACAGTGTGCAAACATACAAGTGCGCATCAGCCTGAGGTCAAGCAATACGGTGTGTAAGCTTGAAAGTGTGCAGCATGCAGCATGCAAACAATGCAGTGTGCAAGCATGAATGTTCACAACATGCTGCATGCAAGCAATACAGTGACAGTGTGCAAGCATGCAAGTGTGCAGCATGCAAGCAATACAGTATGCAAGCATGCAATTGTGCAGCATGCTGCATGGAAGCAATACAGTGTGCAAGCATGAAAGTCTGCAACATGCAGCATCCAAGCAATAGAGAGAGCAAGCATGCTAGAGTGCATCAGGCTGCATGCAAGCAATGCAGTTTGCAATGCTTACAAGTGTGCATCAGGCTCTGTGCAAGCAATACAGTGTGCAAGAATTCAAGTGTGCAGCATGCATCATGCAAGCAATGCAGTGTGCAAGCATGAACGTTTGTAACATGCTGCATGCAAGCAATGCCGTGTGCAAGCATGCACGTGTGCAGCATGCAGCATACAGCATGCAAGCAATACAGTGTGCAAGAATTCAAGTGTGCAGCATGCATCATGCAAGCAATGCAGTGTGCAAGCATGAACGTTTGTAACATGCTGCATGCAAGCAATGCAGTGTGCAAGCATGCACGTGTGCAGCATGCAGCATACAGCATGCAAGCAATACAGTGTGCATACATGCAAGTGTGCAGCATGCAAACAAATCAGCGTGCAAGCATGAAAGTTTGCAACATGCTGCATACAAGCAATACATGAGCACTCAACACTGGCAGACTTCACGGACACAGCTTGGAACAATATCTGTGCCTGATTCACAAACTACACATTTGTATAAGTTAACTGCTTGTTTGGTATTCACGAACTACACATTTAATTTGACTACTAGTAATTTTATGACTTGGGAGATGGCGCTTGTGGCAGAGTCTTTGTATATAACAAGTAAGGCCTCTCACTACTCACCAGTAGCATCTCCATGGATCTTTCAACTCGCTGAAACCTGCCCAGTGTTGGAGGTTATGCATATGACGCTGCATGACCGCCCCAATCATGAGGTCTCCAGCCTTGTACATGCTCGGCTGCGTCCTGGCTCGGAGGCTGCACCTGGGTGTGTGTTCAGAAACATCTCCGGCAGCGCATTGAAGCACCGATGAGAATAAAATGAAAATCAGCATGATGGATCTGAAAGAGGTGGTGTTTGGGACACTGCTTGCAGATCTGTCACCAAGGGTCCAATGGAACCACTTCTTTGGGAGCCCACATTTTATGTCCTCACTTCCATCCTCCGGTCTGTCCCAAAGGTGCAAATGTGAGCAAGTGTCTCTGGGTGTTGAGTGCAGCCCATTGGCAAACATTGCAGCTTGTCATCTTCAGGCTGTTGCCAAGGAATAGCAAAAGAGTACATGGGATTTCTTGAAGAAGCCGCCTTAAGTAAGAAGTCCTAGGATTTGTGGTGAGAAAAATGTAATAATCAAGCAAAAAGGTTCAGCTCTGAGTCACTGATCCCAGGCTGTTACTCAGAGAGATACCTTGTTCCCATGAACCTCATCTAAGACACCCATGGATCTGTACCCAACAAATAACACATCTTACACTCTGAACCTGTGCTCTGAAGTCTGTAAGATGCCCAACTAAAGATACCCATGTACCTGTACCCCACAAATATCAGATCTTAGAGTCTGAACCTGGACCCCAAGGTGTAAGAGTTCTCAGTGAATGTACCCGGGCTCTAAAGGTAAGAGATCTCAGAGTCTTTAAGATGCCTGACCACATACATCCAAGTACCTGCACCCCACGAATATCAGATTTAGAGTCTAAACGTGGGCCTCAAATGTAAGAGTTCTCAGCGACTGCTCCGGGCCCCTGAGGTAAGAGTTCTCAGCGACTGCTCCGGGCCCCTAAGGTAAGAGATCTCAGTGAATGTACTTGGGAACCAAAAGTAAGAGATCTTGGAGTGCCAGAAGCTATTTCAGAAATGATCGTGTGCTAGTAGTTCTCTGTTCTCTCTGTGATTTATCACTGCTCTCACTCTGTTCCATTTTTATCAGTTCTTTCATGATCCCCATTTCTTCTCTGTTTATCTTGCGTTCTCTCTCTGTTTTTCTCTATTCTTGCTCTTCACTCTCGGTGTGCTCCAACACCTTCCCTCTCTTCTCACTCTGGGGCATATTACCAACGTTAAGCGATATTTATCGCTAACGATGCTTAGCAACGAATTTTTTAACGCTAAGCATCATCAGAAATTATCACAGATAAACCTTGCTATTATCAAGGTTTATCGCAAATGCGATAAAAAACGGCCGCAATGCATGAATATCGCTGAAAAGTCAGCGATATTCATGCATTACCGAGCTAATGCTCTTAGCCATGTTATCCACCTCTCATTAGATAACATGGCTAAGAACTGTTCACGTCCATATAACTCGCATGAAGAAATCTTGGTAACCTGTGACATCGTGTCACTATACACCAGCATACCCCAAGATGAGGCCCTGCAAGCCATGACCATTGCACTTGACAAACGGGAGGCACCGGCTCGTGTCCCTACATCCTTTATCATCTTGCTATTAAAAATTGCAATGATGAGGAATTTCTTCATTTTTTGCAATTCATTCTACCTACAGACCAAGGGCGTGGCAATGGGGGCGGCATTTGCTCCTGATTTGGCCATCATCTTCATGTCCATGTATGAAGAGGTGTTCATACTCAATGATACTAATCCCTTCAGACCCAAAATAAATATGTGGATGAGATACATAGATGATATCATCTGTATCTGGACTGGGAATGAACAGGAGATCGAAACATTCTTCAATTGGCTAAATGGACGCACGGCGGACATTCAGTTCACTATTCAGTATGACAAGAAATCTATAGACTTTCTGGATCTAACCATCTTTGTGGAGAATGAGACCTTGCAAACCACCCTCTTTAGGAAACCTGCGGAGAGGAACTCCTTGCTTCTGTATTCGAGCCATCACCCACGGGGACTCCGCGACAACCTGCCCTTCGGGCAATTTTTACGGATTCGCCGTAACTGCAGCAAAAAGGATGACTATGATGAACAAGCAGCCATTCTGATGGAACGTTTGTTTGAACGTGGGTACCCGAGGCGTCTGGTCAAAAAAGCCAAAAAGAGAGCTTGGCACAACCCAAGGGAAATTCTATTGCAGCAGGGAGCCCAACGGGACAACAATGTTGATCAACGCATCGTATGTGTGACCACTTTCTCCACAAAAAGTAATTCGATAAAGAATACTATAAACAAGTACTGGCACTTGATCGCCGAGGACCTTAATTGTAGCCACCCACCGCTTCACGCTTTTAAGAAAGCGAAGAATGTCCGAGATCACGTGGTGTCCTCTTTCTTGAATACCGCAAAGGAACAATCCCTAACATCAATGTGGAAACTACCTCCCATCGTGGGTCATTATCGCTGTGGATCCTGTAAAGCCTGCCCAGCCACAATCCAGACCAAAGTCTTTGTCCATGGACAACATCAAGTGACACTAAAGTCACACACTAACTGCAACTCATCCAATGTTGTTTACTGCATAGTGTGCCCCTGTAATTTAATATACATTGGCCAGACTCAGCAACGAGAAAAAGTACGTTTCTTACAACACTGCAGCCGTGTAAGGTGTAAGGTTGAGGGAGCACCGTTGGTAGACCACTGCAAAAACCTTGCTCACCCCCCGGAAAGTCTTAAGTGGACCATTTTGGAACAAGTTAGACTGGGTCCCAGGGGTGGTAACCTCGAGCCAATTCTCAACAATAGAGAGATAAAATGGATCAGGTTCTTTGATTCAGTACGCATGGGCCTGAATGAATCAGAAAGCAGTTTCTCTCAGATGGCCACTCTATAAATCTATCGTGCGTCTTAACCACCATGAGGTAGGTTCACGCACTGCACTGATAAATGTGTCAGTAATGATCAATGCGGTGAGAAACTGCGACTCGATGTGTGATATCTCTATTGATCAGTGTGTTAATATTTTGTGGCCTTTTGACCATATCAATTTATTGAGTACCTGTGCCTTGACCACCTTGTAAGGTAGGTCCGCACAGTACAATGTCTTGAACCATTATTTCTGCCCGTGTAATACGCTTGAAAATACCTGGTTTGGTAACTGCCTTTGTGAGATGAGTTCACCAATTTCCATGATCTGTGTGAGTATTGTGATAACTACCTTTTGAGTGCTTCAATGCTGCGCTTTGACTACCATGTTATTGGCAGGTCCGCTCAGTTTCATTTCCATTATTATTTTTATTTTTAATTTCAATGTTAAGTTCATCATCATCATCTTTAATGAAATACATTACTGTGTCGTTATAATGTATAAATCAAGAAAGGTTGTCCACTGTACCATCTAAATGTATCTTAATTATATCAACAACGAAAGCCTTCGTCTAAGCCCTGTGCTCCCCGGTCATGTTCCCTCTAATTTAATGGACGCTCGCCTTGACGCTGACCGGCGTCCTGGGTTACCCCGGTAACACCAGTCTCGCCTTTTGCGAGGTTACAAATTGGCCTCCGTATCCTAGGCAGCACTTCCTGATTCTTCCAGGCTATGAGCAGACGCTGCTTCATACACGCGCCCTTTGAAAAAACACTTCGGGTGAGTCCAGTTGCGCTATCTGTCTGTCACAAATTGAGCAGCGCCATATGACGGCTTTTAACTCCCGCGTTAGTGAAACGCCTTCACTAAGTCCGCTTACTTTAATTCCACAGATCTTATGGTGGAATTTGGACTCGTACACATCGCCGTTTTTTAAGTAAACCCTCCGACCGCAATGACAGCGTGCTGGAAGATTTCTATCTAATCAGAGGTACGATTTCAGGCTAATGTTTTTTGATATACAAACGTTATACTCTGGCGCATATTCACTGATTGCCGCTCCCAATTTGTTTGGTCCTCAGATATTGCATTATATAATTGGACCCTGACCACGACAGACGCTGGCTCGCTGTTTAGCTTTACTATGTCACCGCGGGTGAGTTGTCAATTAAGTGTCCTAATTGCCTTTTGTGTTTAGACGCCTGTGGTACAGGCAACTGAATAATGATTAAGAACCCCCTTTTCTCAGACGTGAATACTAATTTGGCTCCCTAATAACTCACAGATTCACTGCTGAACCATGACTCGTATGGACCCAACTTCATCAACTGTATTGATACACGCACCTTGATCCTACACAGCAACGCTGTAGAGGTAGGATTATTGGCCAAGTGTTTTTCAAAATATTTGTAAATTTCTCATACAACCGTGTGTGGCGAGCACATTCAATGATGGGCCTTTTCACTATTTGGCCCCCAGGTACAGCTAATTTCTACTAATCTACCACTCCGCTCGGCTTTGGCCAGAACTATGTGTTACCAGGAATTTATTTGAATCCTGACCAGGTAACACGTTTTTCATACCTCCTTGTCAATCACGAATTCTATGAATTTTTTGGAATTTTTTGTCTTTAATCTCT
The DNA here is from genome assembly GCF_964261635.1 of Lissotriton helveticus. Lineage (NCBI taxonomy): Eukaryota > Metazoa > Chordata > Amphibia > Caudata > Salamandridae > Lissotriton > Lissotriton helveticus. The sequence continues at coordinate 10,556,649 of NC_136063.1, read as the reverse complement.
GTCGTCTTTGATGTATCATGTAGGGACTCCGTCCGGAGACCTTTTTAAAAGTTTTTCCTATTGTTTTCACCTTTAGGAACAGCCCCACACTCCTTCCCTCCCCTCACGTCCTGACGAAGACCCGCGTAGTAAGGATATACTGTCCTACAATCTAGGGTCGAAACGTAGACTTCTCTACTAATTTGAACTCCTACGGAACGGTTTAATGTATACAGCTAAATAGGAGATTCTGTACAAAAATATGATGTTGATTTTTACACACTGCTGTTGACCCCACGCCTGGGGATCTGTGTACTCTCTCTTGTGATTTTCGAATATGGTCACACGCATTTGAATTTTTTTTTTGAAATAGTGATGTCTAACTAGCAAGAAATGTTTATTTCTCTCCCTTGCACTTCCCTCTCCCCCCCCCCCTTTTGGGCTTATTGAAATTGTGTCTAATATGTGTATATTCATGTTTTGAGTAATGAGCTAATGAATGTTTAGCACAGGTGTGGTGAAAATTAAAACACTTTGCACCTTGACTCGACCTTTTGTGAAATAATCCAACGCATTATACCTCGAATTGTGGAATTTGTTGTGTATTGTCTGGGACCCCTTCTTTCTATACTAAGAACTGTTCAGGGCAGGTGTTAGTTTTTGGAGATATTCGCGCTTAGCGCGAATATCTCCAATAGTTGGTAAGAGGAGATAGCGATGTTAGCGACTGTTTCCAGTCGCTAACATCTTGGCACGCCCACTTTGCATGTCATTAGTGATAAATATCACTGACATGCAAAGCGGGGCCCAAGATGGTCGCTATCTCCTACTAGATGTCGCTAACTGGTGTTAGCGGCAGCTAGGTAATAGGGAGATAATTTTATCTCCGCTTTCTTGGCTTTTGAAGCCAAAAAAGCGGAGATAAACCCCCTTGATAATATGCCCCTCTGTTCTTTAATTTGTCTCTATTCTCTATGTTGTATCTGTGCTCTCCCTATGTTCCAGGCACCCTGGCATTGTGGTGAACTGATACTCTGGTGGCCTGGTACCCAGGCATCAAGGCCCTGTGTGAACTGATACTCTGGTGGCATGTTACTCTGGCACCCTGGCACTCTGGCACCTTGGTACACTGATGGTCTGGTACTCATGCACCCTGGCACAATGGTGGCCAGGTACACTGATGCTCCGATACCCAGGATCCCTGGGCTCTGTGGTGGCCAGGTACACTGATGGTCTGGTACCCAGGATCCCTGGGCTCTGTGGTGGCCAGGTACACTGATGCTCTGGTACCCAGGATCCCTCGGCTCTGTGGTGGCCAGGTACACTGATGCTCTGGTACCCAGGATCCCTGGGCTCTGTGGTGGCCAGGTACACTGATGCTCTGGTACCCAGGATCCCTGGGCTCTGTGGTGGCCAGGTACACTGATGCTCTGGTACTCAGGATCCCTGGGCTCTGTGGTGGCCAGGTACACTGATGGTCTGGTACTCAGGCGCCCTGGGTACTGAGGCGCCCTGGGGACTGGTACTTTGCAACCATGACAGTCTGATGCCGGATACTCTGGTTCCCTGATACTCAGGCAGGCTGGCAGTTTGGTGGCATGATACTCTGGTGGCCTGGCACTCCTCACACTGGCAATGACTCAGTAATGATGTCCAGGGAAGGGATCACTTTAGATCACTCTGCTGGAGCCAGACCTTGGAATAAAGGTGTGTCACCTCCAGACCTGCCCTCACAGCCCAATGCCACAGCCTGTCCTCACAACCTGCCCTGACAGCCTCCTTTCACAGCCTGCCCTCACAGCCTCCTCCCACAGCCTGCCCTCACAGTCTCTTTCCACAGCCTGTCCTCACAGCCCAATGCCACAGCCTGCCCTCACAGCCCAATGCCACAGCCTGCCCTCACAGCCTCCTGCCACAGCCTGCCCTCACAGTCTCTTTCCACAGCCTGCCCTCACTGCCTCCTTTCACGGCCTGCCCTCACAGCCCAATGCCACAGCCTGTCCTCACAACCTGCCCTCACAGCCTCCTTTCACAGCCTGCCCTCACAGTCTCTTTCCACAGCCTGCCCTCACTGCCTCCTGCCATAGCCTGCCCTCACAGCCTCGTTCCACAGCCGGCCCTCACAGCCTGCCCTCACAGCCTCCGGCCACAGCCGTCCCTCACATCCTCCTGCCACAGCCTGTCCTCACAGTCTCTTTCCATAGCCTGCCCTCAGAGCCCACAGCCACAGCCTGCCCTCACAGCCTCCTTCCACAGCCTGTCCTCATAGCCTCCTTTCACTGCCTGCCCTCACAGCCTCCTTCCACAGCCTGCCCTCACATCCTCCTTTCACAGCCTGCCCTCACTGCCTCCTTCCACAGCCTGTCCTCATAGCCTCCTTTCACTGCCTGCCCTCACAGCTTCCTTCCATCATGTGCCCTCACACTCTTCTGCCACTGTCACCCCTTGCAGCCTCCTTCCATCGCCTGCCCTCACAGCCCAGAGCCACAGCCTGGCCTCACAGCCTGCTTCCACAGCCTGCCCTCACAGCCTCCTTCCACAGCCTGCCCTCACAGACTGTCAGTGCTTCACTCTTAGAAACACATCTCGCTATTTAACTGACCTAAATATAGCTGGGCCAGTGGGCACTAAATCTATGAAGGGTCATCCTGCGAGACTCTGGCCTCCAACTACAAGCCCTGAACAGATTGTTGAGTTTAAAAATGAAGGTGGTGAGATCAGTACACTGTCAAGACTGTCACTAACATTAGCAGTCATGAAGACAAAACATTTACATAACTCCAATTATCAGCTTACCTTGAGAAATTACTGCCCAGAAATGGCTCTTTCCATGTTGTGTGTTCTGTTGTCAAGCACTGAATATTAAGTTTCTTCCAATATTGTGTGCTGTGTTCTCAAACAATAAAGATTAAGTTTCTTCCAGGATTGTGTGTTCTGTTCTCAAACACTGAAGATTTAATTTCCTCCAGCACTGTGTCTTCTTTTTCTCAAACATTGAAGATGTATGCTCCTTCCAAACTCTTTTTTCTGCTCCAAGACTTCTCTTCCTCTTCCTGAGGTCCACTCCTGAGTGACCTTAAAGGGAAGTCCTTGGGTCAATTCACTGAATGTAAACCCATGAGCTGCTCTTATAGACAAGGTAAGTGGAGGTCAGACTAGGGTGCAGTGTGCTAAATGTAGCCTTAAGTTAAGTGGGGCTCAGCTGCAGTAGCACTGTTCCCGAAGCAATAACAAACATATTGTTCTACAGAAATATGCAGAAATATTCAGAGAAAAAATCAACTGCAAACAAGTTTATCCCATAAGCCTCACAGCACTCTTCTGCCACCTAGGGGTGCTTTTCCCTCTAGAATGTTGCAGAAATAGACAGGCTTAAGGGAACCGGGTAACGCATGTGTCCTTGAACCTTTAGCCTGTTTTCTTTGACTGTCCTGGTCTTATGCGGAGGTCCCATTCCCCAGATAGAGCCTGAAATTGAACTCCATGAGGGGTAGCAGATTGAGACATTCAGACTTATTTTAACCTTATGGGCAGGAGAATAAAATATTTCTGATTCACACAAACACAGGTCCTTGGTGGCCTCTAAGGCAGTGTTTGGTGCAAACACCTTTTACCAAAGCAATGGGTAGTCACGAGGCCTCTTGATATGGTATTTTTGTTTTGGAAGCCTTTGGTGTGCGCTCAAAGCTAAATAAATGTTATGAGGTCAAGAAAAAAACTAAAACACTACAGCTGTGCCCTCGCTGAGCTGTTTACATTTGTCTGTCTGAGGGCCAAGGGCCCATTTTCAATAGCAACATTGATGGGACCCCCTCAAGACTAAAGTAGGGCAGGGAAAGAGGGGAATGAAGAAACACAAGAAAAACACATTTCCCACATTGACCATAATAAGTTGCAAAATATATAATTCTAATATACTTTTTAACATATATATAAAAATGGGACATGGGTGACAAACACACAATGTTTCTTCATCTTTTTCATAAAAGTGTTTTTTATTATTTTTTCACAGGATATTCTCTTTTGTTATTTTCCATATAAAATTTTCACCTGGTAGTTTTAGGTCAGGGAAAATGATGATGGGCTGTGAAAGGTGTAACAGCAAAGAAAGGCAGAAAATACCATTCACTAGCTGTCTTTCTAAAGCATGCACAAATTTCAAAATATATGTGGAGCTTCTGAATTAGAAACCACAGTGGTTGCCTCTTAGACACTGATGAACCGTGGCCTTTTAATTGCGATAGGAGCCGGATACAGGCATTGGTGGAATTATGAGCTCAAAGGAATCCCTCAGATCTTTTTACTTCCATCCTTTTAGCTGTTGAAAACAACAAATATCTATGTGTTTATAGTACAGTAAGAAGTAGGATTTACTAGATAAATCAAGTATGCAAATACCAGTTTCCCAGGTAAATCAACTTTTCTTAGAGAATACTCAGGGCCAATTTTATGAAGGGAGTTATGACGCAGCTACATAATGCGATTTATGATACCATATTACCCCTGAAATTTCAATTAGCCCCTGTGTTCCGCACACCTGACACGTATTGTGCTTGACACACAATATTGCAGTCTAGCAAAAAATGCCAACACTACTCTACAATACAATACATCTCTTAATCTTGCTTTCCCTAACTTTTTTGGCTTACCTCATTGCAGAAATACGGTGCATTCCTGTACTTTTTCCCTGCAAAAGTGGAGTTTCAGCAGCCTAATTCCAACATAGGCACCCTTGCAAAATAGTCATGTGTTTTCTGCAGGATTGTGTTTGTGCAGGAAGGGCACCTTGCATGGGAGGCATGCTGCAGAATACAGCATACATGGAAACAGGAAAAACTAGGAGAAATAAAGGTATTTTGTGAGGACATGGTACTACCTATTCTTGTGCAAGTGTCAGCCCATACCTCCCTTCCTGCTCCGTAAGGGCCATCAGAATGCAGATGAGTTTTCAGAAAACCTGTGTTTGTGGTTGTCTAGAGGGTATGTACAAAGTGAAAATGTCACCCAGCCCAAACATTTATTGGAGTCAAGGATGCAGGCAGACAGAGCTGTATGAGCAGAAAAGTGTCCACTTTCTAAAAGTGGCATTTCTAAAATAACAATGTCACATCTGACTTTACCATCAAAGAGGATTAGTCATCATCCTTCTGATGATATAAAACATGATACAGCTACTCCTTTCTAATCAGGAATTACTCCCTAAAAGTGTTTTAGGGAATTCCCAATGTTAACCTATGAGAGGAGTAGGCTTCACAGTATTGAAAAACAAATGTAAGAGTTTTTCAGTACTTTACAAGCAAAATTTAAAAGTACATGTCCTACCTTTCACTTACACAGCACCCTGCCCCACGGGCTATCTAGAGCTTACCCGTAGGAGTTTCTCATGTGTAATAAAAGGCAGTTTAAGGCTTGACAAAGTGTTTTAAATGGCAAATCAAAATGGCAGTACACTGTGCACACAAGCACTGCAAAGGCAGTCCTGAGACTGGTTTGAAAGGCTACGTGTGTGTGTGTGGCACAATTAAGGCTGCAGGTCCACTAGCAGCATTTAATGTACAGGCCTTGAGTATATACTAAACCACTTTACAAGAGACTTACAAGTAAACTAAATATGCCCTTTGTGTATACACTAAGGTTACCTCGTGTAGGGGAGATGTACATGCACTTGAACACTAGTCATCAGAGGTAAAGTGCTCAGAGTCCTAAGGCCAACAATAAGATTCAGCAAAATGGAGGGGGTGAAAGTAAAACTTGGGGAAGACCAGAATAAGAATGCCACGTCTAATAAATGTGCTTCTCCAACTGATCTGTGGTTTGGGCCAAAATCAACACGTCGTCCAAATACACAATTACCTGATCACCCATCGTCCTCAACCAAGTTACACCTGGAATCATCACCCTCGTGATATTCCAGGGCGTTCAACAACCAAAACAAGAGGCATACCCAGAAAGATTTCCATAGCCAGCCCAAGGAGTGTTTTCTAATTGGCCCCTCCCTTCAGAGAAAACAAAACCAGGCAGGTATCTCTCCCTCTTTTTTTTACAATGAGTTGGGTTCATCTAGATCCAGTGTTACGAATCAGAAAACTGTGCAGAGATGTGTTTATTGGTAGTTGTGCCTACCCTCACCCTGGTACCTGAATGCCATAGAAATACACGACAATCAGCAATTATAATTATTAGTTATTTACTATGTATTATCAGCTACAAACTGTATGTATCAGAATGATGAAATCAATTATTGTTACCTTAGCAGCCATAATATAATGCAAGAGGAATATTAAAAGTCCCTTTTATCTTTAATAATTGGTCTAAGCTATACATATATTTGATATCTATGTTATTATTAACCTCGGAATTATATTACTGGCTGAATAATTATTACTGTTCATCCCTTCTTAATGGCAAGCTAGGTACTATTCCCACATACCATTAAGAAGCATTCAAGTCTGCCGTCAGATATTGGCTCCCTGCACTCGACCCAAGCCACCAGTCTTTTGGTCCGCCCCTCCCAAATTCTCAGGTGATTTTATACTTTTCTCCCCAATTATTCTCTGTTGAGAGGGGAGATGGAATCAGTCTCAGATCCTCAAATGTGCTCCTCTGTGTGGCCAATACCTCAGTCTTGGCAAGCTATTGTATCAAACCCTGCTTCCTCCCAAATAAACTCAGTGCTGGGCTGGACGACCTAGCAATGCTGTTCATGAAACTTAGCTCAACATCAGAATGGAAGATTTTTTCTCTTTTCTTTTGTTATTTATTTTTCTCTTTTCTTTTGTTATTTGTGTCAGCACAACTATTGTCAAACTGTTTGCAAGATGATACAGCCATCTTGTGCACTCTGTAGCCTATTATCTCTATTCAAAATATCACTTTTCTAAGCCCTAACCCTTTCATGTACACAGTCTAATGGATTTGTGCGGGCATGTTCATCATACAATGAATCCTGAGTTCTATGCAACATGAGCATGTCATCATAAAAACCCTTCCACATGCATCAACGGTGTGGAGATCATTCCTAACAGGGGACATGTGATCCCCCAATCAAATCATCAGATAGTTTTCATATTCCTTACACACTGGGATGGCCAATTAAGCATCATTAAGCCAAAAAGAGTCGTCAAGCCGCACTTCCTTAACATGTCCCTTAAAAGACGGATCCCATCCAACATGAAATGGTGACATGGCACTCAGTCATTTAAATCCCTCACATTTGTGACTGAACTCTTGCCCTTGTCTTTTTTCTCTCCCTTGAAAATATTGCTGACAAACCAATCTGAACCATCTGTCACTAATTATATTACTCCCTTTGAAATGAAGCCTGTGCTTCCTAATTCACCTTCTTCATTTCCTCTGCTGCAAACTTCAAAAACTTAGCTTCCCTTTCCTGAATCAAAGACTCTATAAATTCTATAAGGCGACCCAGTACTGCCTCAAAGATTCTGAATCAAGGCGATATGATCTCTATGGGGCAACCCAGTACTACCTCCAAGATCTCGAATCAAAGACACTATGAACTCTATTTGATGACCCAGTAATGCCCCAAGATCCTGAATCTAAAGGTCTTTTTGTGGAGACCCAGTACTGCTTCCAAGATGTTGAATCAAAAGCTCTATGAACTCTATCTGATAACCCAGTACCACGTCAAGATCCTGAATAAAAGGTTTTATGAACTCAATGGGACAACCCAGTACTGCCTCCAAGATCCTGACTTAAAGGCTTCATGAACTCTATGTTACAGCCCAGTATTGCCTCTACTATCCTGAAACAAAGGCTCTAGGAACTCCATTTGGCAACCAATATTGCCTCCAAGATCCTGAATCAAAGGCTTTATGAACTCAACGTGACAACCCAGTACTACCGCCGAGATCCTGAATCAAAGGCTCTATGAACTCCATGTGGCGACCCAATACTGTCTCAAGATACTGAACCAAAGGCTTTATGAACTTTATTTGATGACCCAGTACTGACTCCAAGATCCATACATCGTGTGTTATTTCTCTTTGCATCTTTGCAGGAACTGGGAAAGCCAGCCACCCAGCCCAGGAATATATATTTGTGGTCATGGCTTGAACATGTCTGCTGCTCTTCTAGGTTTCTGCTCCCCACTAGAGTCTTGAGCCAGTGACCACTGGCATTGTGGAAAAACCTGGCAAAGGTACAGCCCTCTAAAGAGTCAATATATTTGAGCAAAGAATGTCTGAAGGAAGATTTGTCATAGACCAGGCAATGCCAAGGCACCACCAGAACCTCTCTTCAAATACTCTTATGTTCCTCTACACCTTCTGCAGTGATTGAAATGTGCATACATTTGTGAAAATCTGTTTAACAATGCACATTTTGACCAACACGCTCTTATGTGCAGGTCCCTCATCATGACTATCCAACTCTGTTTATTTATGAACAATATTTATGCAGATGTTATCACGCATTTCGATACAGATAGTCGCCTCGTAAGCACACCACTCTTGGTATCCATTGTCACAACTCTTCAATATTAGTATTTCTAATAGTGACCCTTATTCACCCTGACAGATACTCTTTGTTAGACCTGGCCCTTTTTGGCAGGTTCACCCCGAAACTTTTTGCTTTTTCCTAGCCTGTTTCTGGAACCTGGTGTTGGTGATTTTAGGCCTTTGCGCACTTTTTCACTGTGGTACAGTGTAAAGTGCGTGAGCTCTCTGTGTCTGTGTGGTGAATGACCTGCCCTCCAATAGGAATGCATGGGGAATATGTGTGACCATGGTAGTTCCTGATGTGTGGGGAGTGCAGGGTCGAGTTTTGTATGTGCGAACTCGTGAGATTGAATGCTGCGTAATGATGTATGTGGCATGGATGTGTCTAGTGTGGAAGTGCCACTTCTAGACATGGGTGTGCGTGTGTAGTGAGTCTGCTGGCACGTGATTGGCTGGCGCATGGCTCCAGGATTGCCTGGGCCTGCTTGTGGATTGACTGTCTGGTTTGAGGGTGACAGGGGCTGGGGAGCCCCCAGGAGGTTGTCTGAGTCAGCCTGTGGTTGAATGACTGCATCTGCAACTAGAGTGGTGGGAGGAGATAGCACCTGGGAGTAAATAGGGCTGTGCCTGCCTGCCACAATGCGGGCTGGCGACTGACGCCTCTGCCCCTCACACTGAAAGGAGTTCCCTATAACCAGTTCTAGCTGGTTCCCACACTGCCTGCACCCTTTATACAAAGGATTTTATAGTATAAAAAGGGGCTGTGTCCCCTTACAAAATGTTCTTGTTTCTGACTTGAATCCTGCCAGGGCCGTGCTGCTGCTTGGGCTCAGGGGAAGGCTTGCCTCCCTGGGCCCTCCCCAGCCCCTGGATACCTGATGGCCCTGGATGCTGGATTGACTTTGTTTTAGGGACCCCTCTGCTTTGCTTGGAGGCTGAAAGACTTCCTTTTGACCCTCCTGCCCTCTGCTCCTAGGAGGTCCTTGTTGCTGGGTCCCTGGATTCTGAAGGGGTGGGCCATTCTGGAGGAGCCTCGTGCTTTCTGTGCCCCTAGCGCCCTGTGAGCGCTTTATTTTTCCTTTCTGGGCAGAGCGCTGTCGTTTTACCTCTGAGGGAAGCGCTCCTGCCCTTTGTGTGCCCCCGAGTGCTTCGTGCGCACTTTATTTTTATAGTATGGGTATTCTCCCGTTTATAGGCCCCTCTGCGAGTGCCCACCTCGCTGGTATGTTTTATTTTAATATCGAGGGAGCCCACCGCTCCTTTCTGCCCTTTGAATTACCGCCGCGGCCCTCCGTGAAACCGGAAGTCAGGTATCTCCTGCCGGGACGGTGGTGGGGCCTGCAATCTGGCAGGAAGTCCCGCCCGCCGCCGCCGGCCGAGGAGAAGAAGTGTGGGCTGTTGCGGGGTTCCCGTGTGCTGAGGGAGCCCCGGGAAAAGAAGGAGAAGAAGCGTGGGCTGTTGCGGGGCTCCCGTGTGCTGAGGGAGCCCCGGGGCTGCCACGAAGAGGAGAGGATGCAGCGAGCGAGGAGACGCGCTGCTCCCCCGCCGAAAGAAGTCCAGACAGATGGAGAACGCGTCCAGCTACTCCGGTGGGTGGGGCCCGGTCTTGGTTATGGGAGAGGGGGCGTCGGGGCACATTGCCGGTGCCCGCCCCCTCCTATGGCTGTCTACTTCGTCCCAGGGCAGCCTAGTCCTTTAAAGGACTCGTGGAGGTCCCGGCAGATTCCTTGAACGGCCCCACTTGATAGCAGGCCGCTCCGGCGAAAGGTGACATTTTATGTTTTGAGCCTAGAGGGCTCCGGGGGCATTTCCTGGATCTCGAGCCCCCAGAGGGGGTGGGGCTCGAACGACGGGGCCATATTTGTTTTAAGAGCCTGAGAGGCTCAAGGCGCCCCAAGTGTCCGCGGGTCCCCGTGAGGGACCCCATAGCTCCCCTGTCACAGTAGTTCTTAGAGCCACGAGGGCTCCAGGCGGCATTTTCTGTGTGCTAAGAACCCTGAGAGGCTCCGAAGTGCCGCATCTGTCTCGAGCCCTGAGAGGCTCCACCGTTAAGGGGGCATATTTGTTTACAGGCTCCCTGCTACACAGCTGCCCAGCACTTTGTGGGCAGCTGCCACGTTCAGGCCCCTGACATTGGGACACAGGGCGTCCTAGCCCCAACAAGGCCAGTTGGCCTAGGGACTGCCACAGGTGGTGGCTTATGGAGTTTTGTGCAATGTGATGTGGTGCTAGGAAATGTAATGCATTTAATATGATTACGCACCTTGATCTTACACCTCTGAATATTTTTAGGCATCATGTGTTTTTGCGCTATTGAGTTGTGGTCTGGCACCTCTGAATGTTTTTATGCATCATGTGTCTTCCATGTTCTTACACCTCTGAATGTTTGTGATGCATCATGTGTAGTGTGTTCTTGCTTATTCCCCTGATTGTACTGTGATACTTAGGTGGTTGTTCTTTCTAGTACAGGTGGTCCTAGTGAGGTCCTGGTTCACTGCGTGACATTCTCCTAAGGTGTTTAGGGTTGCGTAGGTGGTACTTACCTGTTACCAGTGGTTACTGGTTGTGTGCTATATTTGCTAATTGTTGCTACAGTGATTTTATATCCTATATTCTATGTTCTAGAAGTGCTATTTCTACTAAGTGCTGATTCTGACAGGTGCCCACGTGGCCCTGTCCTGTGTAAACAATCCCTTGTGAATATTGCCCGTGCCAGTTGGCACCATGTATATTGTGTGATTACTATCTGATGTGTGTTTACAATACAAAAGTTATTTTTATATAACCTTGTGTGGAGTTCCTTTTGTGGTGTGCCTAGGATGTTGTTGCTGTTGTGTGCTGGCACAAATGCTTTACACATTGCCTCCGGGATAAGCCTGTCTGCTCGTGCCAAGCTACCAAGGGGGTGAGCATGGGTTATCTTGGTGTGTGACTCCCTTGCCCTGACTAGAATGGTGGTTTCTGCCTGGCTTTGGCGTCAGCCTTAGCCTACCAGAAATAGCCAGTTCTAACACTATTCTTGCAGGCAAAAGTTCATATAGGCAGGCCACGGCTGTTCACAGGTTTGTTATAACTGTTGTCCTGCAGTTCTGCTTTTATCTCTGTTGCATCATCATCCTGGTTAGCTTAGCACCAGTTTGTGTTGTTTATATGGCCTCTCTACTTGTAGTTACTCATATTCCCACAGGTATCTTTATTGGTCCCTGTTTTTTGGCTTACTATTGTTCAATTTTTTTTTCTTTCTTTCCTCTTGTATTTTTCCTGATTACAGGCAGCTTTAGGATATATCTTTAGCATTTTTTGTTTGTTTAATTGAGTTTTTAACATCATGTTTTTTAAAATTATTTATATATATATATATATATATATTTTTTATGATAGGCTTACTTTGTAGTTCCTCTTTTGGAGCCCTGGTTTATCTCTCAATGTAATCCATGCAAACTTAATGATTCCACGTGAGCTGACAATGGTTGGGTGAAAACTTTAAAGAAAACTGTACCCTTGGGTAAAGATGCAGTTTTATGGCTCATCCCTACATGTGCTGAGATGGTGGACATCGTCCGCAGCCAGTGCTCTTACTAGAAGGCATGCAAGTGCATGTCTTCTTGCTATTTTTTTCTTTTTTTTCCTGTCCTGTGTGGTCAATACTCAGCTTAGCAGAGCTGTGTGAAACTGGCAGTACTGGAGACTGGCAGCTGAAGGCCCAGAGTGATGTGCATGGCAGAGCTGCTAGTGAATATAAGTACAGGGACACTGATTAAACCAGTGATTGTTTAAGCTCAATATTGTGGTACTTTTCCAGTACAACAGTAGCAGGTAATACAAATGTTAAGAACTGAGTGGAATCAGCTGAGCTGCATATCGTTATGTGTGAAAGAATAGTTGTTACAGCTCAGAACTGAGGTGCTCAGCATTGACTTGCATTTGTAAAGCAGTACATTGATGCTTGTCTCTGGTCCAGGGAGGACCTGCCTTGCAAGTTCGGGCTGGTCTGTTCCCATGAGGCACAAGGTCAAGACTGATTTGCATATGGCTGGATCTAAAGTGGGGTGGCATGGTGAGCAACAGAACAATGGATTTAACCCAGATCTCTTGGCTGGGGATGATTGTTTGATTTGCTTTGCATTCTGTCTATCATCTGTGTGTATTTTGCTTTCTTGCCCAAAGTGTGCCGGGTGTGCCCAGACGAGGGTCCCGGGCTCAATGTGTAACTGGATACAAGCTAGCCTGGCTGATTAAAGGTGAAGCCCCGAAACCAGTCTCACCATGCTTGTCTCCAGTCCAGGGAGGACCTGGCTTAGCAGTTCAGTCTAGACTGTTCCCATGAGACACAGGGTCAAGACTGATTTGCATTTGTCTGGGTTTTAAACAGTTTTGGAATGATGAACAAAAGAATGATGGACCTAACCTAGGTCTCTTGACTTGGGGTGAATGTTTGATTTGCTCTGCATTCTGTCTATCATCTGTGTGTCATTTCCTTTCTTGTCCTATTTGCGTCGGGAATGCCTACGCTTAGGTCCTGGGCTCAGTGTGCCACTGGATTCAAGCTTCCTTGGCCAATGAGGGGTGATGCCGCGTATCCCGTTCCAGGATGCTTGTGTCTAGTCCAAGGAGGTCCTAGCTTGGCAGTTCGAGCAGACTGTTTGATGAGACACCGGGTCAAGACTGATTTGAATATGTCTATACTGTTGTGGCATGGTGATCAAAAGTAAAATGGATTTAAGCAAGATCTCTTGACTGGTGGTGAATATTTGATGTGCTATGCATTTCATCTATCGTCTGCGTATCTTTTGCCATAAGTGCGCCGGGTATGCCCTGAGGCAGGTCCCAGACTCACTATGCCACTGTATTCAAGCTAGGCTGGCTGCTAAGGTGTGGCGCAGCAGCCAGGGTGCCCTTAGTCCGATCTACGGGGTTCACGGTTCAATCTCTGGCATTGGTGGCAGGTTAGCACAGCACCATGTGACTCTGGGCAATAGCTTGCTTAATCTTCCCGAGTGCCCCCAGCCCCAGGACACCACTTCAGAGGTAGCTGTGAGCTTTACAAATACTGGTATTTAATTTCATTTAATTTCATGATGGGTCATGCCTTGAAACCTTTACCAGCAAGTTTGTCTCTGGTCCAGGAAGGACCTGTCTTGGCAGTTCTGGCTGGACTGTTCCCATGAGGCACAGGGTCAACACTGATTTGCATTTAGCTCGGTCTAAATTGGGGTGGCGTGGTGAGCAAAAGAACAATGGATTTAACCCAGATCTTTCGACTGAGGGTGAATGTTTTGATTTGTTCTGCATTCCATCCATCATTTGTGTGCCTTTTGCTTTCTTGACCTATGTGCGTTGGGTATAACCAGATGTGGGCCCGAGCTCACTGTGCCACTGGATTCAAGCTAACCTGGCTAATGAGGGATGATGCCGACTATCCGGGTCCTGCATGCTTGTCTCCGGTCCAAGGAGGACCTGGCTTGGCTGTTCAGGTTGGCCTGTTCTCATGAGGCACAGGGTCAAGTCTGATTTGGATATGGCTGGGTCTGAACTGTGGTGGCTTGGTGAGTAAAAGAATGATGGATTAAATCCAGATCTCTTGACTGGGGGTGAACGTTTGATTTGCTCTGCATTTTGTCTATCATCTGTGTGTCTTTTGCTTTCTTGACCTAAGTGCGCCGGGTATGCCCAGACGTGGGTCCTGGACTAACTGTGGCACTGTAATCAAGCTAGCCTGGTTGATAATGGGTGATGACTCGAAACCTATACCAGGATGCTTGTCTCTGGTCCAGGGATGAGCTGACTTGGCAGTTCAGGATGGACTGTTTCCATGAGGGACAGGGTCAGGACTGATTTGCATATGGCTAGGTCTAACCTGAGGTGGAATGGTGAGTAAAGAATGATAGATTTAACACATATCTCATGACAGGTGGTGAATGTATTATTTGCTCTGCTTCCCGTCCATCATCTATGTGTCTTTTGCTTTCTTGCTCTAAGTACGCCAGGTAGGCCCAGATCTGGGTCTCAGGGTCACTGTGCCACTGAATTCAAGCTAGCCTGGCTAATGAAGGGTGACGCCCTGAAACTGGTCCCAGGATAATTGTTTCCAATCCAGGGAGGACCTGGCTTGGCAACTCGTGCTGGACTGTTCCCATGAGGCACAGGTTAAAACTGATTTGCATATGGATAGATCTAAACTGGGGTGGCACAGTGAGCAAAAGAACAGGGGATTTAACCAAAGTCTCTTGACCTGAGGTGAAAGTTTGATTTGCTCAGCATTTTGTACTTCATCTTTGTGTATTTTCCTTTCTCACTAACCCTGGGCGGTTAACTACGCTCCGCCAGCGGAGTTTAGATGTTTTGCCTACTTTGCGTTCCATTGCAAATGCGGAATTCAGACAGAACTACGACTGTGGCTGAGCATAGTTATCTTGCCCCTCCACCCTCCCAAAATAATTAAAAGTAAGTAAAAGGCACTTACTTGTCCCGTGGCTGCCTCCTCCTCGACATCGCCTTTTACTTACTTTTAATTGTTTTTGATGGGGGAGGGCGCGGAGCGGAGTGGAGCGAAGTCCCAAGGAGTTGCTTTCCAACTCTATGGAATGTCGCGTAGACGCACTATGCCTGCTTTGCCCGGGGTTATTTCTCACCCTAAGTGCACGGGTATGCCCAGGCGTGGATCCTTGTCTCACTGTGCCACTTGATTCAAGCTAAACTGGCTGATGAGGGGTGATGCCACAAAACCGGTCCCAGGATGCTTGTCTAAGGTCCAGCGGGGACCTGGCTTGTCATTTCTGACTGGACAGTTTCCATTACGCACAGTGTCAATACTGATTTGTACATGGCTGGATCTAAACTGTGGTGGCATGGTGAGCAAAATAACAATGGATTTAACCTAGATCGCTTGTGTGGTAGTGGAGGTTTGATTTGCTCTGCATTCAGTCTGTTATCAATGTGTTTTGCTTTCTCACTCTAAGTGCACCGGGTATGCCCAGACGTGGCTCCTGGTTCCACTATGGCACTGGATTCAAGCTAATCAGTCTGATGAGGGGTGACGCCACAAAACTGGTCCAAGGATGCTTGTCTCCAGTCCAGGGAGGACCTGCTAGGCAGTTTGGGCTGGACGGTTCCCATGAGGCACAGGGGCAAGACTGATTTGCATATTGCTAGGTCTAAACTGGGGTTGCATGGTGAGCAAAAGAACAATGGATTTAACCCAGATCTCTTGACTGCCGGTTAATATTTTGTTTGCTCTGCTTTCTATCCATCATCTGTGTGTCTTTTTCTTTCTCGCCCTAAGTGTGTCAGGTATACCCAGATGTGGGTCCAGGGCTCACTATGCCACTGGATTCAAGTTAGCCTTGCTGATGTAGGGTGATACCCCTAAATAAGTCGTAAGGTGCTTGTCTCCAGTTCAGGGAGAACCTGGCTTGGCAGTAAACTGGGGGGGGGAGAAAAAAACACAATGGATTTAACCCAGATCTCTTGTGTGGGAGAGGAGGTTTGATTTGCTCTGCATTCAATTCATCATCAGTGTGTTTTGCTTTCTCGCCTAAGTGCGCCGGGTATTCCTTTATGTGGGCCCTGGTTCCACTATGACACTGGATTCAAGCTAGCCTGGCTGATGAGGGGTGGTACCCCAAAACTTATCCAAGGATGCTTTTCTCTAGTCCACGGAGGACCTGGCTAGGCAGTTTGGGCTGGACTGTTCCCATGAGGCACAGGGTCAAGACCGATTTGTATATGGATGGTTCTAAACTGGAGTGGCATGGTGAGCAAAAGAACAATGGATTTAACCAAGATTTCTTGACTGGGGTAAATGTTTGATTAGCTCTCCATTCCATCCATCATTTGTTTGTCTTTTGCTTACTCACCCTAAGTACACTGGGTATGCCCAGACATGGGTCCAAGGATCACTGTGCCACTGGATTCCAGATAGCCTGGCTGAGGGGGTGATGCCCCAAAACTGGTCATAGGATGCTTGTTAAAAATGGGATTTCGCCTAAGCCAGGCAGAAACCACCATTTTCGTTAAGGCAAGGGAGTTACACGTTGATGATAAGCCCTGCTCACCCCCTTGGTAGCTTGGCATGAGCAGTCAGGCTTATCCCAGAGGCAATGTGTAAAGCGTTTGCGCAACACACACACACCCCAGCAACAAACTAGGCACACCACAAAAGAAACTCCACACAAGGTTATAGCAAATATAGCCTTTGTATTATCATAAATACATTAGATGATATCCACACATATACACTGTGCCAGTGTGTCAACTGGCACTAGGCAATATTCACAGGGGACTATATACAGGACCAGGCCAATCGGGCCACAGTCAGAACCATCAGAATGCAGGTAGTAGGTATAAAACACAACCAGTAACTACTGGTACAATTATGACCTCAGCATTATATCTAGCACTGTGAATGAACTATGTCTGCATCACAGTAGGCATAAAAACACATTAGGCCCAACCCTTCTAAGCATAAACACCGTACACAATAGGCCTCACAAGCATAAACACATTATGCACAGATCAGGGTGCATAAGTCACATTTAGCAATAACATTAGGCAATCATTTGGGGTCTCACGCCATCTCAGTACACACAGGTACCCAAATGACCCTAGGCCAACTGGCCTTTCACTGGGGCCCCAATGCCCTCTGTCCCAAAAGTTAGGGAATAACTTTAGGGCCTTCCAAGTGGCCCTCTGGCTGCCAATGCAGCAGAAACAAGGGGCGCAGTGCACTGGGGGCTGGGGTGCCACTCATGCCCTCCTCAATAGAAAAACAAAATGCCCCAGGTTGCAGCTGCCCGCTCTATCTCACAGTGCAGCTGTGAAATTGGGCCTGGCACCACTGTGCCTCCTGGGTCCCCACTGTGACTCTAAAATAAAACTGCCCCCAATGTTGCAGCTACCCTCAACCAGCGGGCCAGCTGTGCCAAATGAGTCCTGGCACCACTGTGCTCTGGATGCAGCCCCTCTCCGGGACTCCTATTTACCAAACTGTCCAAACTTTGCAGCTGCCCGCAACTGTGGTGCAGCTGTGAAGACAGTAGAAAGGAACTGGCATTAAGCGTGCCTGTGAAGCCTCACTAGAGGACTTCTGCTTCAAAATTGGCCCCAAGTCAGAGCAGCCCACTCTCCTGCGGGACCATGCAGGGAAACAGGCACTGACAAAGTGCCTCAGGGAGCCCTTCTCACCTGGGCTCTCTGGGGGCTCTTCCTTGCGGCAGCAATGCAGGACTGGGAGCCCTCAAGGCTCCGGTCCTCTTCCCAGTCTTCTCTGATCCACAGGCACTGGCCAGGTGCCTCGACAGGTCCTGTTCTCGGGACCTCTCCTTACTTTACCCAATCCCTCTCCGGGGACACAGGACTAAGGCGGGGAGCCAGCGAGGCTTTGGATGGCCCTCTTTGGCGTGCAGGACTTCCTCCTTCCCGGTTGGCACGGCTGCCTAGCTTCCGAGTCGGGCCGCGGCAGTGATCTTCCTTAGATCTTGGCGGCTCCTACGGGCGGCGGAAATGCGGGGTAGGCTCCCATTTTTAATAAAGACAATTGTGGGGTGGGCTCCCGCTATTCTAAATAAGCATACAAGCACGTTGGGCACCCGCTAGAGGAGCACAGATGCGGGGTGGGCTACCGCCACAAAAGCGCGATAAACGCAGGGTGGGCACCCGCTCTCACTAGCAGGCATTGCAGGGGGGATCCCACACGCTGGGATTCCCTCGCACTCCAGAGCTGCACAACACATGGTCGCTCCTTCCTCCTTCAGGAATGAAGTTGTAGCACTCACAAGGTGCTAGGGTCCTTCAGGGTCAAGGGGCAAAGCTGGGCCCAGGCAGGCCAGCACACAGGGCCCTCCAACAGGGAGGCAGTCCCTTGTGGCGGTTTATTTATTTTTTTATTTATAAGTTTGTAACGCGCTAGAATCGACTCTATACAGAGTATCTCTGCGCACAGGAGAAAAAAAGAGAGAGACAGAAAGAAAAAAGACTAGCAGCATCAGTTTAGGATATAGTGCTATTCAGTATGGACATAGGTACATAGACTAAGTCTGAAATAAGAATGTTTTAAGTTTTTTTCCAAAATTCAGGTGCTCTGGACATTGCCTAAGCTCAAGAGGAAGTTTATTCCACCAGGTGGGTCCGACAACCCATAGAGCGTTGCCCCCTTGTCTGACCTTCTTTGTGATTGGTACTCTTAATAGAAATTGACTGCTTGACCTGAGAGATCGAGTAGGATTATATGGGATGAATTTATCCTTCCAATAGGAGGGCCCACATCCATGTAGGCTCTTGTGGATCAGACAGCAAGTCTTAAAATTGATCCTCTTACGAACTGAGAGCCAATGTAATTTATCCAGGAGGGGTTTCGATGGCGTTCTTGGGGGGGGCATTCAATACTAGCCTCGCTGCAGTGTTTTGTATCACCTGGAGTTTTGCTAGGACACCTTCATTGGCTGACAGCAGGAGTCCATTGCAATAATCCAGGCGACTCAATACTAATGCCTGTACCAGAGTTTTCCTGGTGGAGTCCGGTAGTATTGGAAAAACTTTTTGTAAAAGTCCAATAACATGGAAACATTGGCCAACCACCCAGTTACCATATTGTTTAAAAGAAAGCTCTCGATCGAGGCGTACCCCTAGGTTTTTTACAACCTGTTTAGGTTCTGGCACTTGGCCAAGCTCGCACGGCCACCAGTCCGGCGTCCACAAAGCTCTAGCCTCCCCGAAAAGCACGACTTCGGTCTTATTTACATTGCATTGGAGATAGTTCGATGTCATCCACTTTGCCACAGCTTTCATGCCTTCGGAAAAGGCCGTCCTCACTTCGTCGGTGAGACTTTTAAAAGGAATCAAGAGCTGGGTATCATCCGCGTAGGAGACGGGGATGAACCCAAACTCTCTCAGAATTCTGGCCAGGGGTGCCACATAGATGTTAAAAAGAGTCGGGCTCAAGCAAGAGCCCTGTGGCACCCCCTTCGTGATGTTAGTCTCTGCCGACCGAAATGAGCCCATGCTAACAGCCTGGGTACGTTAGATATAAAACTCTTTAACCAGGCTATTGCTGTGCTCTCAATGCCGATCATGGTCAGGCGTTCGATTAAGATATTATGGGATATCGTGTCGAACGCTGCCGACAGATCTAATAGTACCAGGATAACAGAGTACCCTCTATCCTGGTACATATGAAGGTCATCAGTCACCGAAAGCAAAGCAGATTCGGTGCTATGTTTTGGTCTAAAGCCAAATTGAGAACAATCTAGCCTACCAGTCAGTTCGATGTAGTTTGATACATGTTTATTAACATGTTTCTCTATAAGTTTCCCCAAAAAAGGAAGTAGGGATATAGGCCTAAGGTTAGACATATCAGTCCAGGGGGTAGAAGGGTTTTTCCTGATAGGCCTCACTAGTGCTTCTTCCATTCCCCAGGAACTTGACCTTCCATCAGTGAAAGATTCACAAGACATTGAATCTGTGGGCTCAGAGTCTTCCCAACTATCGGCACAATTCTGGCCGGGATGATGTCTGAGGGACTACCGCTCTTAATCTGGCCTAGATAGCAAAAGCTGGGGCCCAGCAGCAACAGGTCCCAAGGAAGCACAAAGCACAACATTTTCATGGGGTTATAGCCTCAATATTTTTACACCATATTTTCTTTGTCTGCCCTTGCACAGGGCTTGGTGGAGCCAGCCTAAACTGATTCTGGGGGCTTTTGAGCACTTTGTTGACAGGAGGGGGGCTTATCATCAAACACACCACATGGGGGCAGAGCCAGCATTCACATAGACAGGCACAGACCTATTCAGGGGCAGGGGACTGCTCCTTCCACTACTCCAAATGCAGATGCCCTATTCAGTCTTGCTCTGACTCACCCTGCCCTCCCTGGAGCCACACACACCTCACCAGCCCCTGTCACTCCAAAGCCAGACACGCAACCAACATCAGGCTGGCATAGTTATAATAAATCTGCGCACACTGTTGCGCAGCATTTATTATTTACCATTCCAAATATACTAAACTTGACCACACTGCTCCTCTCATATCAAGAATTACTACAGACACATCGGGGAATCCCCAATGCATTCCTATGTGAGGGCAGCCCCATAGCAGTGAGAAATCAAAATGGCTGTTTGTCACTACCAGGACATGTCACACACTTAAGGTGCATGTTCTACTTTTAACCTACAATGCACCCTGCTCATAGGGCTAGCTGGGGCAAACCTTACGGGTGACTGACATGCAGTAAAAGTGGGGTCACAGACATGGCACACACATCAGGTGCCACGTCACAGCGGCAATATCACTGTGCACACAGACCCTGCAATGGCAGAGGCCTGAGATGGGTTTGAAAGTCTTCTTTGGTGGGTGGCACAATCAGCTCTGCAAGCCCACCAGTAGCATTTAATTTTCAGCTCAGGGAATATGAGATACCACTTTACAAGGGACAGACAGGTAAATTCAATATGCCGAACATGTGTAGACCATCTTACCATGTTTTACCACAGAGAGCGCACACACTTTACACTGGAAAGCAGTGCTAAAGTGCCCAGAGTCCTAGAACCACCAAAACCATGTCAGACAAAAGGCAAAAAGGTCAGGGTTGACCCTGCAAAAAGGGCCAAGTCCAACAATGCTTGTCTCCGATCCAGGGAGGAAGCGGCTTGGCAGTTTGTGCTGGACTGTTCCTATAAGACATAGTTCAAGACTGGTTTGCATATGGCTGGATCTAAACTGGGGTGGCATGGTGAGCAAATGAATGATGTATTTAACCCAGATCTCTTGACTGGCCGTGAATATTTTATTTGCCCTGCTTTCCGTCCATCATCTGTGTGTCTTTTGTTTTCTCGCCCTAAGTGCGCTTGGTATGCCCTGATGTAGGTCTCGGTCTCACTGTGCAACTGGATTCAAGCTAGCCAGGCTGATGTGGGGTGATGCCCCGAAACCAGTCCCAAGATGCTTGTCTCCAGTTCAGGGAAGACCTGGCTTGGCAGTTCGAGCTGGACTGTTCCCATTATGCACAGGGTCGAGATTGATTTGCATATGTCTGGTTCTAAATGGAAGTTGAATGTTGAGCAAAAGAACAATGGATTTAACCCATATTTCTTGACTGGGGCTGAATGTTTGATTCACTCAACATTCCATCCATCATCTGTTTGTTGATTGCTTTTTCACCCTAAGTGCACCGGGTATGCCCAGGCATGGGTGCCAGGCTCACTGTGCCACTGGATTATAGCTAACCTGGCTGATGAGGAGTGATGCCCCGAAACTGGTCTCAGGATGCTTGTCTCTGATCCAGGGAGGACCTGGCTTGGCATTTTGGGCTGGACTGTTCCCATTGGAAACAGTTTAAGACAGTTTTGAATATGGAGGGATCTAAACTGGGGTGGCATGGTGAGCAAAAGAACAATAGATTTAACCCATATTACTTGACTGGGGTGAATGTTTGATTCACTCTGCATTCCATCCATCACCTGTTTGTCTTTTGCTTTCTCGACCTAAGTGCACCGAGTATGCCCAGACATGGGTACCAGGCTCACTGTGCCACTGGATTCCAGGTAGCCGGGCTGATGAGGGGTGATGCCCCAAAACTGGTCTCATGATCCTTGTCTCTGATCCAAGGAGGACATGGCTTGGCATTTTGGGCTGGACTGTTCCCATGAGGCAAGTTTAAGACAGTTTTGTGCATGGCGGGATCTAAACTGGGGAGGCATGGTGAGCAAAAGAACAATTGATTTAACCCAGATCTCTTGACTGGGGGCTGAATGTTTGATTTGCACTGCATTCCATCCATCATCTGTGTGTCTTTCGCTTTCTCGACCTATGTGCGCCGGATATTCCCAGACATGGGTCACAGGCTCACTGTGCGACTGGATTCAAACTATCCTGGGTGATAAGAAGTGATGCCCCAAAACTGGTCCCAGGACGCTTGTCTCTGAACCAAGGAGGACTTGGCAGTTCATGCTGGACTATCCCATAAGGCACAGGTCAAGACCGATTTGCATATGGCTGGATCTAAACTGGGATGGCATGGTGAGCAAAAGAACAATGGATTTAACCCAGATTTGTACGCCTCCCCCATTCCGTTCTAAAGAAACCAAGATGATCTGGGCGTACCCCAAGGATCGTCCCTCGGCCCGACACTCTTCAACGTCAACATGGCACCTCTCACCAACATCGTCTGGTCACACAACTTCAACATCATCTCATACGCCAATGACACCCAGCTGATCCTCTACCTCACAAAGGCCCCCACCACTGCCAAATCCAACCTCCACAAAGGAATGAAGGCCATCGTCGAATGGATGATGAACAGCCACCTGAAACTGAACTCAGACAAGAAGGAGGTCCTCATCATTGGATCCACCCCCTCCGCCTGGGACATTCATGGTAGCCGGCGGCACTGGGAGCTGCTCCGATGCCCACTGACCACGCACGCAATCTGGGGGGCATCCTGGACTCAGCATTATCAATGACCCAGCACGTAAATGCTTTCTCCTTCTCCTGATTCAACACCCTTCGCATGCTCCGCCCCAACGGAACCAGAAGGACAGTCACCCAGGCCCTCGCCAGCAGCAGGCTGGACTACGGCAACGCTCTCAATGCAGGAAACTGAGCCATACTCCAGAAACAACTACAACGCACACAGAATGCCTCATCCTCGACATCCCCCACCACAGCCCACCTGAAAGACCTACACTGGCTCCCCCTTCTACACCCCGAACCACCAGCTTCGCTCTGCTGACCTCACCTTTGCCACCGTCCCCCGCATCCGACGAGCGGCCACCAGCAGCAGATCATTCTCCCACCTCGCCACTAAGACCTGGAAAACACTGCCCATCTGCCTGTGACAGACTCAGGGCCTGCTGACCTTCAGGAGACTTCTCAAGACCTGGCTGTTTGAGCAGTAGCAGCACCCCCTCTCCCCCAGTGCCTTGAGACCCTCACTGGTGAGTTGTGCGCCCTACAAATGATTGATTGATTGAATGAGATGTCTTGACTGGGGTGAATGTTTGATTTGCTCTGCATTCCATCCATTATATTTGTGTCTTTAGCTTTCTCGCCCTGATTGTGCCGGCAATGCCCAGACGTGTGTCCTGGGCTACTGGATGCAAGCTATCCTGACTGCTGAGGGGTGACACCCCGAAACTGGTCCCAGGATGCTTATTGCCGGTCCAGGGAGGACCTGGCTTGGAAGTTTGGGCTGGATGGTTCCCATGAGGCACAGGTTCAAGACTGATTTTCATATGGCTGGGTCTAAATTGGGGTGGCATGTTGAGCAAAAGAACTATTGATTTAACCCAGATCTCTTGACTAAGGTGAATATTTGAGATTTGCTCTAAATTCCATCCTTTATCTTTGTGTCTTTAGAGTGCTCTCCCTAATTGCGCCGGCTATGCCCAAACGTGGGTCCAGGCTCACTGTGCCACTGGATTCAAGTTAGCCTGGGTGATGAGGTTTGATGCCCCAAAACCCGTACCAGGATGCTTGTCTCCGGCCCAGAGAGGACCTGGCTTTGTAGTTTGGGCTGGAGTGTTCTCATGAGGCACACAGTCTAGACTGATTTGCATATAGCTCTGTCTAAACAGGGGTGGCACGAGGAGCAAAAGAATGATTGATTGAACCAAGATATCTTGACTGAGGGTGAATGTTTGATTTTCTTTGCATTCCGTCCATCATCTGTGTGTCTTTTGCTTTCTTGCCCTAAGTGCACTTGGTATGCCCAGACGTGGGTCCCAGGCTCACTGTGCCACTGGATCCAAGCTAGCCTTGCTGATGAGGGGTGATTTCCTGACACTGGTCCCATGATGCTTGTCTGTGGTCCAGGGAGTACCTGGTTTTGCAGTTTGGGCTGGGCTGTTTCCATGAGGCGCAGGTCAAGACTGATTTGCATATGGCTGGGTCTAAACTGGGATAGCATGGTAAGCAAAAGAATAATGGACTTAACCCAGATCTCTTGAGTTGGGTTGAATGTTTGATTTGCTCTGAATTCTGTCCATCATCTGTCTGTCTTTAGCTTTCTCACCCGAAGTGCGTTGTGTATGCCCAGACATGGGTCCCGGGATGACTGTGCCACTGGATTCAAGCTAGCCTGGCTGATGAGCTGTGATGTTCCATAACCAGTCCCAGGATGCTTATCTCCAGTCCAGTGAGGACCTGGCTTGGCAGTTTGGGCTGGACTGTTCCCATGAGGCACAGGGTCAAGACTGATTTGCATATAGCTGCGTCTTAACTAGGGTGGCATGGTGAGCAATGGAACAATTGATTTAACCAAGATCTCTTGACAATGGGGTGAAAGTTTGACTTGCTCTGCATTCCGGTCCATTATCTGTGTGTCTTTTGTGTTCTCCCCCTAAGTGCGCCTGGTATGTTCATACATTGGTCTTGGGCTCACTGTGCCACTGGATTGAAGCTAGCCTGGTTGAGGGAGGTGATGTCTCTGTTCCAGGGCAGACCTTCCTTGGCAGTTCAGGCTGTACTTTTCCGATGAGTCACAGGGTCAAGACTGATTTGGATATGGCTGGGCCTTAATTGGGGTGGCATGGTGAGCAAGAGAATAATGCATTTAACCTAGATCTCTTGTGGGGGTGAACATTTAATTAGCTCCGCAATCCGTCCATCATCTGTCTGTCTTTTGCTTTCTCGCCCTAAGTGCGCCTGATATGCCCAAACGTGGGTCCCGGGCTCACTGTGCCACTAGATTTAAGCTAGCCTGGTTGATGAAGGAAAATGCCCTGAAACTCATCCCAGGATGCTTGTATGCAGTCCAGGGGGGAACTGGAGGACCTTAAGAAATCCAAAAAACTATGCCGCACTCTCGAGAAAACATGGAGAGAAAACCCAACCACTGACAACCTGACCACCTTCAAGACAGCCACCCGCAAACACCACCAATTGATCCGATCCACCAAGAAATCAGCATTCAAGGATCGACTCGACAACAACGCCCAAAACAGCAAGGAACTATTCAACATCGTCAAAGAATTCACCAACCCCACCGCAGCCTCAAACGACATTACTCCCTCCCAAGACCTCTGCGACTCGTTATCCTCTTTCTTCCACAACAAAATCGCCGACATACATAACAGCTTTGAGAACATTTACAAAGAACAGTCCACTTCACCCACCTCCGAACCTAAACCGCCCTCTAACATCCTTAACGCCTGGAACCCAATTACCACTGAAGACACCATCCGCCTAATGAACTCCATCCATTCAGGCTCGCCAACCGACCCCTGTCCCCACCACATCTTCAACAAAGCAGACTCCATCATCTCACCCCATCTCTGTGATGTCATCAACTGCTCCTTCAACTCCGCTACCTTCCCAGAAAGCTGGAAACACGCCAAACTCAACGCCCTCTTGAAGAAACCCACAGCGGACCCCTCTGAACTTAAGAACTACCGCCCCATCTCCCTCCTCCCATTCCCTGCCAAAGTCATTGAGAAAGCCGTCAATAGCCAGCTCGCCGCCTTCCTTGAATCCAACAACTCCCTCGACTCCTCACAGTCCGGCTTTCGAGCCAAACACAGCACCGAAACCACCCTTATTGCAGCGACAGACGACATCCGAAAACTACTGGACAACGGAGAAACAGTTGCCCTCATCCTACTTGACCTCTCCGCAGCCTTCGACACAGTCTGTCATAGCTCCCTCATACAACGCCTCAGCAAAATCGGCATACAAGGAAAAGCCTTGGACTGGATCATCTCGTTCCTCGCCGGGAGAACCCAGAGAGTCCGACTCCCCCCATTCAAATCAGAGGCCACTGAAGTCATCTGCGGAGTACCACAAGGATCATCACTCAGTCCCACCCGTTTCAATGTTTACATGAGTCCCCTCGCATCCATCGCGCGTCAACACAACCTTAACATCATCTCTTACGCTGACGACACCCAGCTGATCCTTTCCCTCACCAAAGACCCAAACACCGCCAAAACCAACCTACACAAAGGGATGAAAGAAGTAGCCGAGTGGATGAAGAACAGCCGTTTAAAACTGAACTCGGACAAAACGGAAGTCCTCATCCTAGGATCATCCCCCTCTGCCTGGGACGACTCATGGTGGCCATCGGCCCTGGGCACGGCACCCATACCCACAGACCACGCACGTAACCTAGGCTTCATCCTAGACTCCTCCCTCTCGATGACCAGACAAGTCAACGCCGTCTCATCCTCCTGCTTCAACGTACTTCGTATGCTCAAACAAATCTTTCGTTGGATCCCCACCAAAACAAGAAAGACTGTCACCCACGCACTGGTCACTAGCCGACTGGACTATGGAAACACCCTCTACGCCGGAACCACAGCCAAATTACAGAAAAAACTCCAACGCATCCAAAACGCATCAGCCAGACTCATATTGGACATCCAACGCCAAGCTCACATTACCGGTCACCTGAAAGACCTCCACTGGATTCCCGCCAACAAGAGAATAACGTTGTGTCTCCTCACCCACGCACACAAAGCCCTCTACGACCTAGGACCCGAATGCCTCAACAAACGACTGTCCTTCTACACACCGGCCCGCCAACTAAGATTCTCCAATCAAGCCTTCGCCGCAGTTCCACGCATCCATAGATCCGCCATGGGAGGAAGATCCTTCTCCTACTTGGCGGCCACAACCTGGAATTCTCTCCCCACTCACCTCCGCCTTACCCAGAACCACATCTCCTTCAGGAAGGAACTTAAAACCTGGCTATTCGATAAATAATGCACCCTCTCCCCCAAGCGCCTTGAGACCCTCTGGGTGAGTAGTGGGCTATACAAATTCCTGAACTTGAACTTGAACTTGGAAGTTCGGGATGGACTGTTCCCATGAGGCACACAGTCAAGACTGATTTGCATATGGCTCGGTCTAAACTGGGGTGGCATGGTGAGCAACATAATGATGGAATTAACCCAGATCTCTAGACTGGGGGTGATTGTTTGATTTGCTCTGCATTCCATTCATCATCCGTGTGTCTTTTGCTTTCTTACTCTAAATGCAATGAGTATGCCAAGATGTGGGTCCCTGGCTCACTTTGCCATTTGATTCAAGCTAGGCTGGCTGATTAGGTTTGATGCCACAAAACCAGTTTCAGATTGATTGTCTCTGGTCCAGATAGGTCCTGGATTGGCAGTTAGAGCTGGACTGTTCCCATGAAGCACAGGGTCAAGACTGATTTGCATATGACTGGGTGTAAACTGTCATGGCATGGTGAGCAAATGAACTATGGATTGAACCCAGATCTCTTGACTGGGAAGTGAATGTTTGATTTGCCCAGCATTCCATCCATCATCTGTGTGTCTTGTACTTTGACCACCAGCACATAATTGCAGAAGACCTTTCAGCGCAATATTGAGCTGCCTGGAAAAGCTGAACCCTTACTGGAATAAAAAAGATGATGCAAACCTGGATTTTGAATGATTTTTAGTGGTTATGGGAAATGGATTAAGTAATTTCAGCCACAATGATAGTGAACTCCTGTTTGCTGAATGCAGGGTTTTTGGGAAGCACGGTGGCGGGGGTTAATTATCAAATGAAATATGAAGAAAGTAAAGGGGCAAATGATGTACGGGTGTAGTGAGCTGGAATGGGGACAAGGAAGTGACACAGGTGGTTTGGGGGTGATGTAAAATTTGTGGACAATGCAATGTTAATTGTGATAATGACAATGGAAAATAATGGCATTTCGGAAGTTTTTGAAGGGGACTATGGGCTATACTTTGTAGTTGTATTATAGGTTGGTCGGAAAACGTTTCAATTTGTTACGTTACTTCATGTGGTTGAGGTGTTTGAACCAGCCAATGGACGTTGGTTATTTCAAATTTGAATTTGTGTTGTGATTTGTTGCTTATAACCTAGGCATTGGAAAATGGACAGGACAGCCTATTGGTATGCGCCACTACTGAACCGCTAATGCCTTTTTATACTCATATTATGCTTGGTGGTCAGGCTTGCGGCAGAGGCGGCGCCTGGCAGTAAACCGACATCGTGTTTTCCAACT
Source organism: Lissotriton helveticus (assembly GCF_964261635.1). Taxonomy (NCBI): domain Eukaryota; kingdom Metazoa; phylum Chordata; class Amphibia; order Caudata; family Salamandridae; genus Lissotriton; species Lissotriton helveticus. Next base: position 10,528,245 of record NC_136063.1, on the reverse strand, counting down.
TCGATGCCGGCGTAAGACCACTGGCTGACCAGACGAGATGGCAGTGGTGGATCTGCAGGCAAACTCATAATACATCGGATAGCCTTGCACCAGCGCAGGCAGTTTTGCGCCATTTGGACCGTCAATCTTACGTCATAGATCGTTTCTGGTTGGTTATGCCATGCATTCTATTCCACAGAGGACTCTACACTCCCAGTTCACCTTGAGAGATAAAAATGGAAGACAGACGAGGAAAACTGATTGCTTGTAAAGGAATGGATGCACAGGTTCTGGAGCCAGCTTGCGATGGTGACATTGGTGGGCCGGCATGTGGGGGAGGTATGGTGGGCCAGTGTATGGTGGAGGTATGGTGGACCAGCGTATGGGGGAGGTATGGTGAGCCAGCGTATGGGGGAGGTATGGTGGGCCAGCTTATGGGAGATATATGGCGGGCCAGGGTGTAAGAGGGGAGGTAGCACTTTCTTTCATCTTTTTTAATTATTTGAATATGGACTACCATTATATTCAGGCATCTGGTTTATTTTGTTGTTTTTAATTAAGAGTAATTTTTGGTATCTTAATTTTTAGTTTTTTTCTGGCAGTTATGTCCACTTAGAGATGTCTCTTTTGTTTATTTATTGTTTAAGTGTGATGCATAACAAACCACCTCCAACAGCAAAGCTCCTAAAGATAACTCTGGTGATTGTAGCAAGACTGAGGATACACAAAGAAGTTATTTAGGATTAGAGATGTGTCACTCTATTGCTTCACCATCACCTTTAGCGAAAGCAATTAATGTATACGCTTTTTCAGCCGCCGGATATAAATCACAGAATGATGCAAAAGATAAAGGGACAAACTTCCTGCAGTCTGATCTGAGCTGTGGTCATTGATCACTAATCTGCAATTACAAAAATGCTTTTTAAAGGTTAAAGAAGATATAAAGGTGTACTCCATTGGTTGTAAAATTACTTTCTGTCCATAACCGTGTGTTTATGTATTTCTGATCCCATGCTACCATGGGCCTGGTGGCCTTAATCCTATGCAATTCCTTAATGTAATCCCTCCAGTTCATGCCACCAGACTCAGCATGCACACATAACATTCTGTTCTGAAAGCATCCATGTTGAGGAAATGTTCTTCTATAATAGACTAGAAAACTGTGAATACTTTCACGTGTCTCCTCTACCCACTTTTTAAAAGGCCAATGACTACAATCCCTAGAATAGGAGCCCTCCTTGCATCGCCTGCCCTCCTCTCTTTCAGGCCTACCTAAAATACTCCCCTTCCAAATATTCTCTTTTTTCTCCAATGGCAAGTGTCTGCCTAACTGGTCGTGCTCAGAACTAATATCCTCTGCCTGGCAATGATGCTCTGGAACCTATAACTGCTTTCTCTTGAGCCAGGAACCATGGAGGGGCATGCTGCTGACCATCATGGTACCACTACTTGTCATTCCCTGCGCTGCCTGCACTTACTGAACCATGTGCAATGACCCACTGGCTCCTATCACGAGCAACTCACCAGATGGACTGTTGTAGTTTGACAGCGATTAGATTAAGCATTAACAGAAGACATCTCAGTTTTAGTTATTATCGTGACATTTAGCGGACTCCATTTTGTATTCATGGCAGCCATTTTGTTTGCTACATACTGCCACGTGTCGACCATGTGATTTGTCCTATCTTCCTGTTAATGGCGCTTGAAATCTGCCCGGCAACGAGTTATATTTAGCTTCCCCCCATTTCGCGCTTGCCTAGTAGGATCTACAGCTGTTAGTGATTAGTACCAGACAGGAATGTGTTTACTAGTTCCCAAAACCATTAGCTCCTCCCACTTATCAATTGTGCCTTTCTATATTACCTTATATGACCATAAAACTCGCTTCTTTGTTTGTACCGCCTTCTTTTGAGCCCCTGTGTGGGTATAAAGGGACCATGGTCTTTTAGTTCAGGGTGCTACTTCTTGCAATACTGAAGGGTACTGTTTGAACCGTAGCACCACCTCCTGAGGTGTAATAAATGTTATCTTTTCTATTCCAGTTTCTGTGCCAACTTCTTCCTATATGGTCTGCGGACGTTTTGCAGAGAAGGGCGAACCCCTTGCACTGGTGTGTCTTGCTGAGGCCTGCTATTACATGGACCATCCAGGTGTTGCAATCAACCCACTGACCCACTCAGCGTTATCACCCTTGGCCATATCGGTTAAAGCACCATTCATCTTGGGAGAAGACAGCATCCTACTTTGCATAGTTAAGGCAGTACGCCTGCTCTATTAGTCACCAGATCAGGTTGAGTAACATTCCCAATGGCCACTCAACTAATCCCTTTTGGACAATGCTAGGACACTAACGACAACTCGAAGGACTTGATCATGATTGCCAGCTGTGTAAGATTCAAGTTAAAAATATTCAGGCACAGTGAAGAGACCCCTGTGGAACCCTGCATGGTAATGATAAGGGTGTTTGTACCGCCTTCTTTTGAGCCCCTGTGTGGGTATAAAGGGACCATGGTCTATTAGCTCGTGGTGCTACTTCTTGCAATACCGAAGGGTACAGTTTGAACCGTAGCAACACCTCATGAGGTGTAATAAAGGTTATCTTTTCTATTTCAGTTTCTGTGCCAACTTCTTCCTATATGGTCTGAGGACTTTGTGCAGAGAAGGGCGAACCCCTTACACTGGTGGGTCTTGCTGAGGCCTGCTACTACATGGACCATCCAGGTGTTGCAATCAACCTCCTGACCCGCTCAGCGTTATCACCCTTGGCCATATCAGATAAAGCAGCATCCATCTTGGGAGAAGACAGCATCCTACTTTGCATAGTTAAGGCAGTATGCCTGCTCTATTAGTCACCAGATCAGGTTGAATAACATTCTGTTGGACTTGGGCCTTCTGGCAGGGTCACCCCTGAACTTTTTGCCTTGAAATTATAGTGATTTCTGGTCTTTGCGCACTTTGACACTGTGGCGCAGTGTAAAGTGCGTGCTCTCCCTGAGTGCGTGTGTGAGATTGGCCTGCCCTCCCATAGGAATGCATGGGGAATGTCTGTGTCCCTGGTAGTTCCTGGTGCGTGAGGTGTGCATGGTCAAGTTTGGTATGTGTGAACTCAGGGGAGTGAATGCTGCGAGATAGTGTATGCAGCATGTATGTGTCTAGTAGGGAAGCGCCATTTCTAGACATGGCTGTACGTGTGCTGTGAGGGTGCTGGCGTGTGATTGGCTGGAGCTGGCTGGCATGCCAGGCTCCAGGAAGTCTGGATGGGTCTGCCCGGTGGTGAGTGGGAGATTAGCATGAGTGATGTGTGGGAGGAGTGTACCTGTGTCCTGGATGGGCTGGGTTTTCCCCACACAATGCTGGCTCCGCCCCCCTGTGGTGTGACTGATGACCCAAGCCCTGCCAGTGAATAGAATGGGTGGTTGGGCCATCAAGAGTGCTCCAGAACCAGCTGAGACTGGTTCTGCCCCCACCCTGCACCTAAAGACAAAGGGAAAAGGTGTATAAAAGAGGGCCTGTGACCCCATGAAAATGTTCTTGTTTGCTGCTTGAATCTTGCCAGGGGTGTGCTGCTGCTTGGGCTCAGGGATGGCTTGCCTCCCTGAGCCCTGCCCAGCCCCTGGACTTCTGATGACCACCTCCTGAAGGACTTTGTGGCTTTTTGTGCCTTCATAGCGCTGGGAGCGCTGTATTTTCCTTCCTAGCGCTTGGGAGCGCTTTCCATTGACCCCTGGTGCAGGAGAGCGGTATTCTGTGTGCCTAGCGCTGGGCGAGCGCTTTATTTGCCTTTTAGCGCTTGGAAGCGCTATTGATCTCAGCCGGTGCCCACCCGGCGTTATTTGCCCGTTTATTTCTTAAAACGAGCGAGTGCCCACCTCGCTGTTTATTTTAATCTCGAGGGTGCCACCCCTCGTAAATACCCCCGAGATTCACCGCCGCGGCCCGAGCGCCGCAAAACAGGAAGTCAGGCACTACGGTGCCTGATGCGGGGCGGGACTTCCGGTTTGCCGGAGGAAGTCCCGCCGCCGCGCTGTGATTGGTCCTCGTCTGCAGGGACTCCCGACGCGTCATCTTGGGGCCGCGCAGGGATTGGCCCGACCTCGAGGGCTTCCCCGCGCGCACCCGGAAGTACAGAGAGCCCGGCAGAGAGCGGACGGGAGGCCACCCCGCGCTCCTGCCCGGCCAGGGAAGCTGTGTCTGTCCCCAGGGCTCCCCCAGCGAGAGGAGAGCCCCGACGCGGAGGAAGGACGATTGAAAGTGCAGGCGGGGCTCCGGTTTTGAAGAGGAGCCCCGCGCTGCCTGAGAGGGAGCCCCGGCCCAGGAGGAGAGCCGCCACCGAGCACCAGAGACCCGGTGAGTGTGTGCGGAAGGGAGGGGGCGTCGGGGCATGTTGCCGGTGCCCGCCTCTCCCCTCCAGAGCGAGACCCTGGTGTTGTGAGGCCCGTGAGGCCTCAAGTGATGTCGAGTCCCCCGAGGGGGGACTCCAACTATGCCCGCAAAATTGTGTTAAGAGCCCAGAGAGGCTCTAAGAGGCCAGTCGTTTGTTGAGTCCAGCGAGGCTCCCACATTGGCCCACTTGCTGCTCTTGAGCCCTGAGAGGCTCCAACCCGGCCTCATGGTTCGTCGAGCCCCGAGTGGCTCTCCAGGTGTTCCTAGGTCCCCCGTGGGGGACCCCACTGCCCAGATGGCCATCTCGAGTCCCCAGAGGGGGGACTCCAGCGAAGGCCCCCCACCCTATTCACGAGCCCAGAGAGGCTCAAGGGGCATTCTTGTTTTTCAAGCCCAGAGAGGCTCTAAGGTGCCCAGTATTTCGAGGGCCAGATGGCTCAGTGTGGCGCAGTGTTCCTGAGGGGCTAGTGAGAGCCCCTGGCGTGTTCTGATCCCAGCTGCCCAGCAAGTAGTGGGCAGCTGCACCGTGTAGGTATTTCTTTCCCTAGGGACATACACTGTGGACTTTAGGAGTGAGGTGCACTCCTTCATCCCTGGCCTTTCCCCAGCTGCGCAGCATTTAGTGCCAGCTGCAGCGTTTAGGCCCCCTGTTCTGTCCCTCAGCTGCCCAGCACTTTGTGGGCAGCTGCTACGTTTAGGTTCTGGCGCAGTGGCGCAACCTGGACTTTGTGAGTTCTACGCTAAAGGTTTAGATGCTGTTATGATCTATGTCCTATTGCTTTTGGGTGTTAGGAAATGTACAATGTGTAGTATGTTTTGCGCACCCTGTGTCTGAATGTGTTGTTGATACATTATGTGCCCTGTTCCTTACACCGCTGAACGTGTGTCGATGCGTCATGTGTTCCTTACACCGCTGAATGTAGGTTCTGCATCATGTGTTTTGTCCCCAGGTCTATGCCCCTACTTGTATTGTGATACTGAGGTGGTTGTTCTTGCTAGTGCAGGTGGTGCTAGTAAGGTCCTGGTTCCCTGCGTGACCTGTTCCTAGGGTGGTTAGGATTGCGTAGGGGGGACTTACCAGTTACCAGTGGGTACTGGTTTTGTGCTTTATGTCCTATTTTGTATTACAGTGATCTTCTGTTATAAGTGATTCCAAGGGCTTGATACTAAGCTTGCCCCCTGACCAGAGTCCCAGGACCAGTGGACTCTATGGTGCCTTCCCTGCCAAATTGATGGGACTTGTCTGATCTCCCTGGGCCCCTGGGGCCTCGCTGAAGTGTGCCTCGCTCGTTCCCCTCGGCAGCTCGTGCCGGCAGCCCGTCCAAGCCTCGAGCAGCGCCGCTCTCCCCTGAGCCGCGCCGCTTCGCTGGGTCGCCCGCATCCTGCCTCCCCCTCCTCTTCTGAGCCGCACACATTGGTCGCCCCAGAGAAACGCTTGTACCGTGCCGGCAGCCCGTCCAAGCCTCGAGCAGCGCCGCTCTCCCCTGAGCCGCGCCGCTTCGCTGGGTCGCCCGCTCAAGCTTACTAAGAAGGTCACTCGCATTATCCCGTGCAACCAGGACGGAAGGTACTGTCCGATAGGCTATGTTCTAAGTTCTAGGCCTTCAAGTATTGTATTGTTACTTCTAAAAGTGCTGATTCCTGACAGTGGTCCAGGTGGCCCTGTCTTGTAAATATCCCCTGTAAATTCTGCCCGTGCCTCTGGCACATTGTAAAGTGTGTTTTATCTAATGTGTTTTGGTGTAATACAAAGGCTATTTTTATATAAACCTTGTGTGGAGTTTCCTTTGTGGTGGGCCTTTGGGTGTTGTTGCTGGGGTGCGTGCGCAAATACTTAACTTACATCGCCTCCAAGTTTAGCCTTGCTGCTCGCGCCACGTTACCTAGAGGGTGAGCAGGGGTTATCTTGGCGTGTAACTCCCTTGCCCTGACTTGGGAGTGGTGGTCTCTGACTGACTTTGGCGAAAGCCCTGGCCAGCCAGGGATCCCATTTCCAACATTGGCGGCAAGCGGTGGGATAAGGATTTGTGTTTGCGTTGTACCTTAGTAGCAGCTGGCTGCACCACAAAACCCTACATTTTAGATAAAAACATTTTGGGGATTATTGTATGGAGTTTGCTAAAAATGTCATTTCTGTGGAAATGTGTTTCTTGTGCACTTTGAGTTAGGTGTCCCTAGCTCGGGAGGGTAGATCATCCCCCTAAGTGCAGTGTGTTTTCTGGATTCACCAGAAGGGTGGGATCCAGTGGTGGCAGCATAAGTGTGTCCAGTGCATGTGTCCCCCGTCCCTGCCCTAGAGTAATGGTACCTGTGTCAAGTGTGGTCAGGTTGAGAAGTCAGGGGTGGTAGAAACTGCCTTACCAGTCTGGGAAGGGGTGTGTGTGGATGAATGGTGTGTGGCACTGGACGTGTTTGTAAGTTCTCTGGATGGGGAGCTTGCTGAATGCTTGTTTTGTTCAGATATTTAAGTCCTGTGTGTTGAACTTTTCCCAAGAACGTCTGCAGATAGTGGAGCTTGCTTTTTGATTTCTGTGGTCTGTTGAGAGACAGAATTTTGGAGTTGGTAATGTTCTGGGAGGAGAGAGGCATAGGGGATGGAGTGATTCCAAAAGGAGTGTCTGAGGTGTCTTCCAGCCCGCGTGGTGGAAGAGGTTCAGTGTAGCCCAGCTAGGTCTCGGTGTAGGGGCTCACGTCCTGTCTCAAGAGGAGAAGGAGTGGGTGGGACTTCATGTCTCCAGGTGCCCGAAACCCAGTGTCAGGGCCTGGAATTTTTCTGAAGGGAACATCAGGTCGGGGGCCTAGGCTGTACCAATAGGTCATTTGAGGAGGATCTTCCAGAGTGTCTGGAGAACGTGGAACCTCTGTAACCAGGGTTCCAGTAGTTCTGGTGTCTGGCAGTACCGCTCCAGTTGGGAGGGTGCAGAAGTCCAGATGGAGGGGTGCGAGGGGGATAGGTTCCCCAGTGGAAGAACCAGTGGGTCAGGGGCCAGCCAGAAGGGTTGTGTCGCCAGTGAGTGACCATGGTGATGCCACTTCTGTCCTGAGTGTCAGGCAGACTTGTACACGACACATTAGTTGTGTCACCCTCAAGGAAGTCCTGGTGCGCCAGGCATCTGACCAAAGGGTACGTCCCTCGGTTGGGGAGCCAGTAGCCGGTGTTTCCGGATCTGGACGTAAGGACAACTGTATGTAGTGTCCTGAAGTTACAAGAGGGAACTCCTGCCTGATGAGAAGGAACCGGGTAAGCTGTATGGGGTATTGACCTGCAGTGGTTGCCTTGCTGCTGAAGGAGGAGAGAAAGTCTTAGATTTTTGTTTCCAACTTGTAGAAGTCCTGGTGCGCCAGGCATCTAACCAAAGGGTAGCGTCCCTAGGTTGGGGAGCCAGGGTCAGGTGTTGCCTGTCCTGGACGGCAGGGCGACTGTAGCCAGTGTCCTGGCCGGTTTGTCTTCTAGGGGTACCCCTGTGAAAACAGGTGGGGCTCATCTTAAGTGAAGAGACCCTGTGTTTCCCAGAAGGGGTGGTACAGGCCTAGCAAGGATCTTTAGGGTTCTTGGCTGAGTGTTGTGGTACTACCCTGAGAGCAGGTGGGGCCTACCTTAAGTGGAGGGACCCTGTTCTACAGTGGGAGGGTGCAGAACTCTGGAAGGGGGTCAGAGGAGTCTGACCCCTGTGCATCCGGTGAATTTGGATCCCAGGTGGGAGATTTGTGTTCTGGAGGGTGCTTCAGAAGTAGAGGTAGGGTGGGGCATTCTTGCCCGTGACCTCTGGTCAGCCTGAGGGTGCGGACCCTAGGTTGAAGGATCAGTGGTAGTTTGGAACTACGCTGAGAAAGGGAGTGGAGAATGGCTATTGTAGGCCAGGGGTTACTACCCCCCACTCTGTGTATTGGCAAGGACCAGTGGTATCTAGGTGGCCTAGGGCCTGGTCCTAGCCGTGGACAGCTAAGGAGTACCAGTGGGGTAGCCTAGTTGGGCCTGTGTTTTTTTTAAGGATGTGCTTGTCTTATGGATCAACTTGGCGTAGAACCGGAGGGTGTCCCTGCAGTGCGGGCCCGCGTCCGTGTTCTATCGCCCCAAGCAGGGAAGTCCATCACGGTGGTGATTGGCCTACCCTGCGTTTTGGCTGGAAGGGGGTCGTGTTGGACTTGGGCCTTCTGGCAGGGTCACCCCTGAACTTTTTGCCTTGAAATTATAGTGATTTCTGGTCTTTGCGCACTTTGACACTGTGGCGCAGTGTAAAGTGCGTGCTCTCCCTGAGTGCGTGTGTGAGATTGGCCTGCCCTCCCATAGGAATGCATGGGGAATGTCTGTGTCCCTGGTAGTTCCTGGTGCGTGAGGTGTGCATGGTCAAGTTTGGTATGTGTGAACTCAGGGGAGTGAATGCTGCGAGATGGTGTATGCAGCATGTATGTGTCTAGTAGGGAAGCGCCATTTCTAGACATGGCTGTACGTGTGCTGTGAGGGTGCTGGCGTGTGATTGGCTGGAGCTGGCTGGCATGCCAGGCTCCAGGAAGTCTGGATGGGTCTGCCCGGTGGTGAGTGGGAGATTAGCATGAGTGATGTGTGGGAGGAGTGTACCTGTGTCCTGGATGGGCTGGGTTTTCCCCACACAATGCTGGCTCCGCCCCCCTGTGGTGTGACTGATGACCCAAGCCCTGCCAGTGAATAGAATGGGTGGTTGGGCCATCAAGAGTGCTCCAGAACCAGCTGCGACTGGTTCTGCCCCCACCCTGCACCTAAAGACAAAGGGAAAAGGTGTATAAAAGAGGGCCTGTGACCCCATGAAAATGTTCTTGTTTGCTGCTTGAATCTTGCCAGGGGCGTGCTGCTGCTTGGGCTCAGGGATGGCTTGCCTCCCTGAGCCCTGCCCAGCCCCTGGACTTCTGATGACCACCTCCTGAAGGACTTTGTGGCTTTTTGTGCCTTCATAGCGCTGGGAGCGCTGTATTTTCCTTCCTAGCGCTTGGGAGCGCTTTCCATTGACCCCTGGTGCAGGAGAGCGGTATTCTGTGTGCCTAGCGCTGGGCGAGCGCTTTATTTGCCTTTTAGCGCTTGGAAGCGCTATTGATCTCAGCCGGTGCCCACCCGGCGTTATTTGCCCGTTTATTTCTTAAAACGAGCGAGTGCCCACCTCGCTGTTTATTTTAATCTCGAGGGTGCCACCCCTCGTAAATACCCCCGAGATTCACCGCCGCGGCCCGAGCGCCGCAAAACAGGAAGTCAGGCACTACGGTGCCTGATGCGGGGCGGGACTTCCGGTTTGCCGGAGGAAGTCCCGCCGCCGCGCTGTGATTGGTCCTCGTCTGCAGGGACTCCCGACGCGTCATCTTGGGGCCGCGCAGGGATTGGCCCGACCTCGAGGGCTTCCCCGCGCGCACCCGGAAGTACAGAGAGCCCGGCAGAGAGCGGACGGGAGGCCACCCCGCGCTCCTGCCCGGCCAGGGAAGCTGTGTCTGTCCCCAGGGCTCCCCCAGCGAGAGGAGAGCCCCGACGCGGAGGAAGGACGATTGAAAGTGCAGGCGGGGCTCCGGTTTTGAAGAGGAGCCCCGCGCTGCCTGAGAGGGAGCCCCGGCCCAGGAGGAGAGCCGCCACCGAGCACCAGAGACCCGGTGAGTGTGTGCGGAAGGGAGGGGGCGTCGGGGCATGTTGCCGGTGCCCGCCTCTCCCCTCCAGAGCGAGACCCTGGTGTTGTGAGGCCCGTGAGGCCTCAAGTGATGTCGAGTCCCCCGAGGGGGGACTCCAACTATGCCCGCAAAATTGTGTTAAGAGCCCAGAGAGGCTCTAAGAGGCCAGTCGTTTGTTGAGTCCAGCGAGGCTCCCACATTGGCCCACTTGCTGCTCTTGAGCCCTGAGAGGCTCCAACCCGGCCTCATGGTTCGTCGAGCCCCGAGTGGCTCTCCAGGTGTTCCTAGGTCCCCCGTGGGGGACCCCACTGCCCAGATGGCCATCTCGAGTCCCCAGAGGGGGGACTCCAGCGAAGGCCCCCCACCCTATTCACGAGCCCAGAGAGGCTCAAGGGGCATTCTTGTTTTTCAAGCCCAGAGAGGCTCTAAGGTGCCCAGTATTTCGAGGGCCAGATGGCTCAGTGTGGCGCAGTGTTCCTGAGGGGCTAGTGAGAGCCCCTGGCGTGTTCTGATCCCAGCTGCCCAGCAAGTAGTGGGCAGCTGCACCGTGTAGGTATTTCTTTCCCTAGGGACATACACTGTGGACTTTAGGAGTGAGGTGCACTCCTTCATCCCTGGCCTTTCCCCAGCTGCGCAGCATTTAGTGCCAGCTGCAGCGTTTAGGCCCCCTGTTCTGTCCCTCAGCTGCCCAGCACTTTGTGGGCAGCTGCTACGTTTAGGTTCTGGCGCAGTGGCGCAACCTGGACTTTGTGAGTTCTACGCTAAAGGTTTAGATGCTGTTATGATCTATGTCCTATTGCTTTTGGGTGTTAGGAAATGTACAATGTGTAGTATGTTTTGCGCACCCTGTGTCTGAATGTGTTGTTGATACATTATGTGCCCTGTTCCTTACACTGCTGAACGTGTGTCGATGCGTCATGTGTTCCTTACACCGCTGAATGTAGGTTCTGCATCATGTGTTTTGTCCCCAGGTCTATGCCCCTACTTGTATTGTGATACTGAGGTGGTTGTTCTTGCTAGTGCAGGTGGTGCTAGTAAGGTCCTGGTTCCCTGCGTGACCTGTTCCTAGGGTGGTTAGGATTGCGTAGGGGGGACTTACCAGTTACCAGTGGGTACTGGTTTTGTGCTTTATGTCCTATTTTGTATTACAGTGATCTTCTGTTATAAGTGATTCCAAGGGCTTGATACTAAGCTTGCCCCCTGACCAGAGTCCCAGGACCAGTGGACTCTATGGTGCCTTCCCTGCCAAATTGATGGGACTTGTCTGATCTCCCTGGGCCCCTGGGGCCTCGCTGAAGTGTGCCTCGCTCGTTCCCCTCGGCAGCTCGTGCCGGCAGCCCGTCCAAGCCTCGAGCAGCGCCGCTCTCCCCTGAGCCGCGCCGCTTCGCTGGGTCGCCCGCATCCTGCCTCCCCCTCCTCTTCTGAGCCGCACACATTGGTCGCCCCAGAGAAACGCTTGTACCGTGCCGGCAGCCCGTCCAAGCCTCGAGCAGCGCCGCTCTCTCCTGAGCCGCGCCGCTTCGCTGGGTCGCCCGCTCAAGCTTACTAAGGAGGTCACTCGCATTATCCTGTGCAACCAGGACGGAAGGTACTGTCCGATAGGCTATGTTCTAAGTTCTAGGCCTTCAAGTATTGTATTGTTACTTCTAAAAGTGCTGATTCCTGACAGTGGTCCAGGTGGCCCTGTCTTGTAAATATCCCCTGTAAATTCTGCCCGTGCCTCTGGCACATTGTAAAGTGTGTTTTATCTAATGTGTTTTGGTGTAACACAAAGGCTATTTTTATATAAACCTTGTGTGGAGTTTCCTTTGTGGTGGGCCTTTGGGTGTTGTTGCTGGGGTGCGTGCGCAAATACTTAACTTACATCGCCTCCAAGTTTAGCCTTGCTGCTCGCGCCACGTTACCTAGAGGGTGAGCAGGGGTTATCTTGGCGTGTAACTCCCTTGCCCTGACTTGGGAGTGGTGGTCTCTGACTGACATTGGCGAAAGCCCTGGCCAGCCAGGGATCCCATTTCCAACACATTCCTAAAGGCCACTCAACTAATCTCCTTCTGGACAATGCTAGGAAACTACCAACAACTCGAAGGACTTGATCATGATTGCCAGCTGTGTAAGATTCATGTTAAAAATATTCAGGCACAGTGAAGAGACCCCTGTGGAACCCTGCATGGTAACGATAAGGGCTCAGATTAATCTTCAAAGGAAACAGTTTTTTATCAAAAGTACAAAGTAAAGCCTGGGGTACACCTTCAATCCCTAGGCTTTGTAACCGGTCAATCAAAAGGTCATGATTGACCTATCAAATTCTCAAAAAGGATGAGCAGGATAAGGGCAGCGCAGCCACCCTCAATCCCTGAGGCCGTACTTTCCTCAGTGGCCACAACCAACACTAAAGCCATGTTGTGACCACTTCAGAAACCAAACTCTGTATCATCCAGCAAGTGATTTGTTTTCCAAAACTTGGCCAGCTGCGAGTTCATGGAGTTTTCAACTGGCGTTGCTCGGAAGAGGAGCCTGGAGATGGGCTGATATCTATTCGGGTCCAACACATTTAAGTTGGGTGTCTTCAACAGTAGAAGAACTGAAGCGTTTTCCACTGTTTAGGAAACACTCTAGAACTAAACATGGTATTAAATATCCTGGCCAAGTAGGGGGCCACTGAGTCAGGTACGTAGGCAGTCAATCGACCAAGAGAGTTCCAGTTTTTATACTAGGAATGGCCAACTTAACTTCTTCCTCAGACAGAAGGGCAAATTCACTGTCGGAGTGCCTACCAGGGTCCACCGGCCAGATATAGATACTGTTCTAGGCTTTGGAAATACTAGAGGAAAATCCATTAAAGATTACCTTGGCTTTCTGTTGAAAGAGTATTGCAAACTCATTGCAGAATGCCTGACTACTACCTGCTGGTTTTCTGGTGCATGTTAGAAACAGTTTCAAACAGTGCCTTAGTGGAATTACTGCCAGATTAAATTTGCTTAGTAAAAAAGGTATATTTTTCAATCTATAGTTTTTTGCACTGCTCTAAATTTTTATTATATTTTACTTTTTCTATTGGGTCATAGGGCCAGATGTAGGTAGGGTTTTACCGGTCGGTAACGGCCGAATTCGGCCGTTACCGACCGGTAAAAGGAATTTGAGATGTAGGGGGCAGAATCGGTAATTTTACCGTTCTGTAATTTACCGATCTGTAATTTTACAGAATCTGTAAATATACCGGTCGGTAAATTACAGAACGGTAAAATTACAGATTCTGTAAAATCGATATGTAGGTGGGACTCTGATGAGTCCCACAAGGCCTAAGAAATCGGTATTTTACCATCAAATTCAATTTGATGGTGAAATACCGATTCAGGTGAGCATGCAAATGTGTGCATGCACACCTGTGCCATATGACAGGCAGACCTGCCCTTAGGGCAGGTATGCCTGCCATATGGCCCCCGAACCTTTTTTGGGGGTGCTAGAGGGTGTCAAAGTGACACCCCCTGCACCCTTGCCAAAAATCTGTATTTACCGATCGGTAAATACCGACCTGTAATGCCCCATTCATTCCTATGGGCTTCAAAGCCCATAGGAATGAATGGAGCATTACAGGTCGGTATTTACCGAATCGGTAAATACCGACTTTTAAAGAATCGGTAAATCCACATCTGGATTTACCTACATCTCGGTACATCTATTTTACCGACTCTTAAATACCGAATCGGTAAAATTCGGTATTTAAGTGTCGGTAAAATAGATTTACCTACATCTGGCCCATAGTCTCTTAAACAATGGTGCTGAGGGCTTGCTACCCTTACCTATTTTCATATTCACAGGGGCTCATTCATTACCTGTAGCTTTCAGCCAGACTGACCGATTTGCAGACGTTCAATCAATGCCCCTGGTTTCTTCAGGCTGTGAACCAGCAAGAAGAGCACTCAGCTCTAAGGCATGAACCACATTCAAGGAATGAGAGAAAAGATTTATCAGAGGTTCCAAGAAACTGCCCTGTGGTCCGACCAGGTTAATCGAAGTGTAGTGGGTATGGTTAGTGAATATTGGTGTGTAGGACCACTTAACGGGTACATCCAAAACAGGACAAAGTGTCGACCGAAAGCTCTGTGTCATGGTTGGTTTGATTCTCTGGAAGGAAATTGAAGTCACTTAATGAGATAAAGTCTGACTTGGTCAGAGAAGATTCCTAAAGGAACTCAGGGGCATATTACCAAGTAATAGCGATAATTATCGCTATTGCTTGGTTACAGATAAAATTTTACCGCTAAGCTGCGGCGATTTTTATCGCAGATAAACCTTGGTATTACCAAGGTTTATCGCAGATGCGATAAAAAACGGCCACAATGCATGAATATCGCTGAAAAGTCAGCGATATTCATGCATTACCGAGCTAATGTTCTTAGCCATGTTATCCACCTCCCATTGGATAACATGGCTAAGAACTGCTCAGGGCAGATGTTAGCTTTTGGAGATATTCGCGCTTAGTGCGAATATCTCCAAAAGTTGGTAATAGGAGATAGCGATGTTAGCGACTGTTTCCAGTCGCTAACATCTTGGCACGCCCACTTTGCATGTCATTAGTGATAAATATCACTGACATGCAAAGTGGGGCCCAAGATGGTCGCTATCTCCTACTAGCTGTCGCTAACTGGTGTTAGCGACAGCTAGGTAATAGGGAGATAATTTCATCTCCGCTTTCTTGGCTTTTAAAGCCAAAAAAACGGAGATAAACCCCCTTGATAATATGCCCCTCAATTGTATAAATAAAGTGGATTCCTGATCCTGACGGATGTTGTAAAAGGACTGCATTGAACAGGGTTTTCTTTACTTTCATATTGAACGGGAGGGCTTCACACTCGGCGGATTGAACTGGTGAAAAGATGGTAGAGATAGAGTTGTGATAAGTAACCGCTATTCCTCCATCCTTCTTTTGGAATCTGTCCAGTTTGAAAATGGTATATCCAGTGGGAACTGCAATTGTCACCTCTGGGCCTGAAATCTGGTCAGCCCAGGTTTCAGTGATGAAAGCCAAATCAGCTTGATGTACATCTAGAAGTTCAGAACAATAGAAATGTGACTTATCAATGACCGACCATTGATCAGCAAACAGCTGACCCTCGAGTCCGAGGAGATGGTGGTCCTACCCTTTCAGCATTTCAAGAGATGACCCTCTTATTGAAAACAGGACAGAAGGAGTGAATGATATCTGGTGAAGGAGAAACAGCATTTACAAAGTGGGCTGAGCCATGTGTGCCCTATCATCACAAGTAGAACAGCACTTACCTGAAAAACACATGTGCCTAGATGGAGAGTGGACGGGGGAGAGAAACAGGAAGGATCCGGAGAGGAAGCACCGGGACGTGGCTTGGTAAGGGGTTTGGGCCCATGTTTTAGAGATGGATAGTTTTTTAAGGCTGGGAACTGGGCAGGGCAAGGTGATAATAGTAATTTTTAGGGTCGGGCTAGGTTTTAGGCCTCAGGGGTGAAGGGGCAGTTTTCATGTCTGGGGGGACTTTTAGGGCACAGGGTCGGGGTCAGGATAGTTTTAAGGCCTGAGGGGTGGATTACAGGGCTGGGGTATCGGGTTTCAGAGCTTAGGTTAGGGGGCTGAGGTGGGTTCTCTATTACACATAACCCTTTACCAATCATGCCTTTACAACAAAATTGTAAAGGCATGCTCAGTAAAGACGTGGTCATCATTATGACCGCATTGTTTAGGCATGTGTGATTAAGGCATGTGTTTGTATATCATACAACCCTGGTGTAGTAGGGCTTGGTAAGGGGCAGATAAAAACTTTACAAACCGGTTTAAAAGTTCATAGTGGGTCTCTGGAGTAGTTCTTATCTGGTGCTCCTTCAGAGTGAATGGCCAGGAATGCAGGCCCAGTCCAGGCACAGACGGGCATAGACGGTCTGCTGGTAAAATCGGATTTTAGCTTACAATTTTAAAAATGCTACTTTTATACATTTGCCATTTTTCTGCCTTAGCTATTTGGTGCCTGCAGCCTGTCTCTGGGTCATATGACAGGGTGAAGTTCACTGTTGGGCTTTCTGTAGATGTGCCTGGATAGACCTTCACTGGTAGGATGGTAGCGAGTAGTTGGGCACAGCTCCGGTTACACTATGATAGGCTCTGTTTTTGCCTCCACACAAAGGGCTGCATATCTTGTGTAGTTAGTCCAGAGCCAGCACAAGGAATGCACGGCACCTGCTCACTTCAAATGCATGTCTCTAGAAGCTTGTCCAAGCTTCCAAACCACAATTGGGTATACATACTGGACCTCAGACACCAACTCCTCTGTACAGTTCAGGACTTATGGATACTCTGCCAGGAAGAAGGACAACTGTGCTCTTGAAAGTACTGCCACTCTGCTGGACTGCTCCATGAATCAGGATTTAAGGCACCTTGTTCAGCGAGTCTCACTAGTTTCCTGTAGCCAGCACACGCTCCATCGTCTGTCTGAGCTTGTGACTTTACCCCAGTTTGGTAGTGGATGGAGTTAACCTCTCACCCACCCTGACCCCTGAACAACAGAATGACTGCCGCCAGTTGCTGGGACAGTTCTCTGACCTGTTTTCCCTGGTCCCTAGTATCACTGATTGGTACGTCCATGATGTGGATACAGGGGACAGTTCACCTGTGAAGCACAAGGCTTGCAGGGTGACTGACAGGGTCAGGGCCTGCATCAAAGAGGAAGTCTCAAAGATGTTTGCTCTTGGGGTGGTTGAGTCCTCCAGCAGTCCTTGCGCCAGCCCAGTGGTCTTGTTCCCAAAGGATGCAGCGCCGGGTGCCACATCCGAACTCCTGTTCTGTGTGGACTACAGAGGACTCAATTCAGTCACCAAGACTGACACGTACCCCATCCCCAGAGCTGATGAGCTCATTGATCGGTTAGGGGCTGCCCGGTACCTCAGCATGTTTGATTTAACGTCTGGGTACTGGCAGATCGCCTTGACCGATGGGGCCAAAGAGAGGTCAGCATTCTCCACACCATACGGGCATTTCCAGTTCTGGGTTATGCCATTTGGGATGAAGAATGCCCCTGCCACCTTTCAGAGGTTGGTCAACCAGGTGTTGGTTGGGCTGGGGGAATTCAGTGCCACCTACCTGGATGACATAGCAGTGTTCAGTGTCACATGGGAAGAACATCTGCGCCACCTCTGGGAAGTGTTGTTGGCACTGCGCAAGGCAGGCCTCACGATCAAGGCAAGTAAGTGCCAGATCGGGCAGAATTCCGTGGTGTACTTGGGACCAACCCAAGATTGAAACCATCCTGGCTTGGGAGCCCCCAAAGACCCAGACAGAGGTGAGAGCCTTTTTAGGACTCACGGGGTACTACAGGAGGTTTGTCAAGGGGTATGGCAACATTGTTGCACCCTTGACAGAGCTGACTTCCAAGAAGCAGCCCAGGAAAGTGATCTGGACTGACACCTGTCAGAAAGCTTTTGACACCCTGAAGACTGCCATGTGCACGGCGCCCGTGCTCCTGGCTCCTGACTTCTCCTAAGAATTCCTAGTGCAGACAGATGCTTCAGAGCATGGTGTAGGGGCTGTTCTCTCACAGATGACTGAGGAGGGCTGGGACCAACCTGTAGCCTTCATCAGTAGGAGGTTACTTCCACAGGAACAAAGGTGGAGTGCAATTTAGCGAGAAGCATTTGCTGTGGTCTGGGCATTGAAGAAGCTAAGACCCTACTTGTTTGGGTCTCACTTCCGGGTTCAGACAGACCACAGGCCCCTCAGATGGTTGATGCAAATGAGGGGTGAGAACCCAAAGCTGTTGAGGTGGTCCATTTCCCTACAGGGTATGGACTTCACGGCGGAACATCGCCCTCGCACAGATCACGCCAATGCTGACAGTCTGTCTAGATTTTTCCGCCTTAGTGATGAGGAACTCCCTGGGGTAGGGTAGTTCTCCCCACATTTCAGCTGGAGGGCACACGTGTTAGACCTGGCACCTTGGCGTGAGTCTCCCTTCCACTTTTTGCTGATGTGCCTCATATGTTTTGCTGGTGTTAGCTGCTCAGGGCACTGTGCCACTGCCAATCAGTGCCACAGTAAAAGTGCTCCCTATGAAAAATGTGTACATTGATTGGATTCCTGTTTGGCTTATTTGGTTTACTGTCAGTCCCCAGTAAGGAGCACCAGGAGTGCCAGGGCTTGTAAATACAAATGCTGCTGGTGGGCTTGCAGCACCGGTTGTGACACCCACAGAAGCGGCCTGGTAAAATGTATCTAGGGTCTGCCATTGCAGAACCTGCGTGCAGTCTGGTACTGTCATGCTGACTGCGCAAGTGCACACACTTGCCAGCCCCTAAACCTTCCCTTTACTTCATATTAGTCACCCCTATGGTAGGCCCAAGGGCAGGGTGCATTGTAAGCATAGGGTGGGACAAGCCCTGATGTATGTGGCATGTCCTAATAGTGAATTACAGACATTTTCGTTTTTCACTATTGTAAGGCTACCTGCTCTCTATATGCCAGAATGGGCTGCTGGAATTATTACACTTTATAATCTCAGAGAGCATGGTGGAAAGTCAAGTTTAGTATGCCTGAACTCAGAATAATGAAATACTTCTTTTAGTAAAGTTTATTTTAATATCCTGTGTTTGCAAATACTACATTTAGAAAGTCAGTATTTGCTTGCCTAACCATTTCAGCCCACCTTTGCTCTGATGTGTATCTGCTGTCTGGTTTCTGTGTGTGACAGGGCTGGGGAATTCCAGGAGACAGGCTGGGGCTGACAGGTGGTGAATCGAGAGATTACACCAGGATGGGTGGGGGGGTGCCCCTTGACTCTGAATAGGGCTGTGCTCTGCCACCTCAATGCTGGCTCCCCCCCAACCCCCGGGAGCGGCTGATGACTCTGCCCTGCACCTTGAGAAGAGAGAAGGGTACTCCTGGACTGTGCTTGTCCCACAATGCCGGCTCCTCCTCCTGCAGAGCGTCTGCTGTTCCTGCCCCGCTCACTGAAAGGAGAAGCCAGAGTCTGCAAAACAAAGTGCTCAGGAACTGGACTGGATTAGGCAAAGGCCCCCCTGGCCTGCCAGAACAAAGGATTTGGTGTATAAAAGTAGGAGCCCTGCTCCTAAGAAATCAGATCCTGCTTTGAACCAAGAAGAACCCTCTGCCTGAGGAGAAGGAACCGGGAAAGCTGAAGGAGGTAGACTGTCCCTACCCTGGGGGACTGGCCTGCAGTGGTTGCCTTGCTGCCAAAGGAGAAGAAACCCTTTTCAAAAGACTTGCTACTTTCTACAAAAGACGTGTGCTTCAAAGAAACGATCTCCAAGGGCTTGGAAGCGATCTTGCCCCCTGAACTGAGCCCCGGGACCATTGGGCTCATCCTGCCTTCGCTGTCTGCTGCTGGTCTGCTGCTTTTCCCCCCCTCGCTGGAGCCGAGATTCCCAGTGCGCCTCGCCCCCGCCTTGGGCCATGACACTTGTGCCTGGCCGCCCCCGCCTTGTGGAGCCCCGCTCGTGTTCGAGCCGCTCTCCCTATGCCTCACTGGGCTGCCCGCACTCTGTCACCTCGTCCGGTTCGCGCCGCACTGGGCGCATCTCACCCTTCCCACCGGAATTTAACCCAAGGGCTGCCTTGAGCCCTGGACGGTGCGTACGTTCGAGACGTACCCAGCCGCCCCGCTCTGCAACCTTGAGACCCGCTGGGCCGCACCGCACACTGTGAGCCTCCCCGTAAGCTCTGTACTGGGAGCCCTGTGCCGCGCCTTACCGCATTATCCCGCAGCGCCCCAGCAGACCCGAAGGAACGGTTCGTACACGGTACAACCAGGATCAGTGCCCCAACCGTCCGCCTCGCATCCCGGAGTCCCGCCGCTACGCCTGTGTGAGCCGGACTCCCACAGGGAAGTCGCCGATACGTCCGGGCCTGCCTTCACCTGCCCACACATCCCTCGGGGTACAAGCTACGAACCACAAGGTACTGTACGACTCGAACTTGTGAGCATCGGTCCATGGGGTCCGCAACTTTGTTGTATTGCCTCTGTTTAAAGACTCTGTTCCAAATGCCGCACGAGTCGCACAGGGTGCACGAAGCGCACCAAACTCAAGAAGTAAGCTTGTTTTAAAGAACTCTTTTATACCAAAGTACTGTGGCCTCATTTAAAAATGTTATTGTGGTCTTGTATTTAAACCTGCATAGAAACATATTTTTTCATAAAGCATACGTATTTTTATAAAACATAGACTGGTGTCCATTTGTGGTGGGTCATTTGATTGCTGTGTAACTGTCATAAGTGCTTCACCTATAACGCTCAGGGATCAGCCTTGTCGGCTCGCGGCACCCAACCCAGAGGGTGAGCAGGGGTTATTCTCTAGAGTAAGTCCCTTGCCCTGACTAGAGGAGAGGGTCCCTGTTTGTCACAAGTGCATACCAAGACCCCCAAATCTAACACTCTTTATGATTTTTTTGTGCTATTTTTTAGTGACATTTTTAAATTGCATATCTCTAGTTCTACTAATTGGATTGTTCTTGTTTTGGTCTTGTTTAATTTACTGACAACGTATGTATTCTTCTAAGTTGGTATGGGATCTTTTTATGTGGTGTTCCTCATTCAATTACTATTTAAAGTGTTGCACCAATACTTTATATGTTGCCTCTAGGTTAAGCCTTACTGCTCTGTGTCTAGCTACCAGTGGGTCGAGTACAGGTTAATTTAAGGTAGGCTTGTGCTGTAACCTGATAAGGATTATGGTTACTGTTTGACCAGGGCTCATACCCCATTCAACCAACAATCATATTTCTTAGAGTATTGTTTGAATGTTTAATTCAACTGTTCACTTTGCCCATCAGTTTGTGGATGATAACAGATTGATTTAAATTGCTGAATGTCAATTCTTTTCTTTATTTTTTTTACCAGAACAATGTAGTGAACTGTGTTTCTCTATAGCTATGAGTTCTGGGAGAACTTGAAAGTGTGCTTTTTGCTACCTCCACCACTGCTGGAAGTTTATTTCAGTTCAATAAAATGCCCAGTCTTAGTAAAATAGACAATTACTTCCAAAAGCATTGTCTGTCTCTGGGATGGAGATAGATCAACTATAAAGTACATTGTGATCAAGTTCAGCGCTTCAGGAGAAGTTGAGAGAGGCTGCAGAACACCTGGTTCATGTGACACCTTGGCCTCAGCACAGGTTGTATATATTTCCGTATAATCTTTGATTACTAACTTAACATCAAGCATGCAGACTTGACTTGTGTCCTGTGTGTCTTGCTGCTGGTGAATCATGACACAGACAGGCTCTCGGGATATCTTCTGGGGGATTTGGATGAGTAGCATACGTTTAATGCCAAAAAAGAAAGCATCATTAAGATACTGAGAAAGTGTATTTGTGATTTGTTTCTGTGTACCTTGTATTGACAATGTTATGTATTAATTTTAACTACCTTTACTCAATGTATGCTTAAATAGTTTAATAACTGAACTTGAATGTCATTTCGATACTAATGTGTATTCCTCCTTTATGTAAATATGCGTTCCAACTTTCAGGCCTATTAAATACCTCTGTGCTATTTATATGCTGTCATACATTTGTATATTTCGGCATCTGGAGGTTAAATCATAGCCTCATTTACACTATTGTCACTTCAAAGCATGTTTTAAGTAAAACATTGAGTTCTGCTAAATATATAGCTTAGTTCAAGAGCTTCTCACAGTCTCTTTGCAAGAGAAGATTTTTCCTCTTGACTATCAATTGGATTTAATAAAGTAACAATTTGCATCCCATAATTATGTTCTATAGACACATATTGAAAGAATGTTTATAAGAGTAGTCGAAATTTCTTTTCACATTGGTATGCATACCTACAACTGACTTGGTGCTTGATAGCTAATATTTTGCAAAACATATCTCCTAGCATTTCACCTTACTGCTACTTATTTATTAGAGAGCTTTTAAACATGAACTGAGAAACATTCCTGCACCTGCCATACTGACTCGTCCCTTCTATTAGTGAACAAGAGGTATGCAATAAGTCAATGGCTACCTCCTAAATGTGGCCCAGCATCTTAATAAGGATAAGCAATATTATATACAAGTAACTCAAACACGAGAGGGTTTTGTACAGCGCAGATCCTGAAATCACTATTTGGAGGTCCTCTGAGATCTGGTAAACAACAGTCAGCAAAGAGAGGCTTGGCATATAAAATGTTTGCATACCAAAACAACAATTAGTCAAGCAGGAATTACAATTTCTTGTAGCATCCTAGTACTTTTTTAATGGTTGGCGCATTGGCATGGTTAAAAACAGTGGGATGTCATAGGGGAGTAGTGACCCTATACATCTGAAGTCAACATGTTTCAGCCATTAGAATCGCCTTTGTGGTTTGGTCAGTGTTCTTCAGGACCTTATATTTTTGCTAATCCCTATAAGTATGACTGACCTTTATTGCTGTGTCTAAACGTCTTTTGTTTAAACCATTTAACCATGCATGCAAATCATACTGACCAGTAATTTGGACTTTTTCCTTTTTGCATTGGTCTGAGCCGCGGGAGAGAGAATCAACAGCATTATGCAGTAATAAATTATCTATTTTTCAATGCATTGTATGTATTTTCTCCCATGTAGTTGTGTGTCTTGCCATGCACACGTGTGTTAAAAACGTTACCTCATAAAGCCTAACGCATATGTTGAACTTAAAGTAGAATGAGGTAATTAAAAAATCAGAGTGGCTGAAGAGATACAAATAAAGAATGGAACTTACCAGCAACTAGTGTTCTAAAAGTATTTTCATTTATTGTTTCACAAAACCTAACCAGTCAGGTTCTTGAAGAGAACTCAAAACAAAAAATTGGTTTGAAACACATTGACGGACACACTTGGGGAATGCTACATTTTTACCAGAAACATTATAGCAACCAATCACAAAAAATTAGAAGGCATAATTTAATAGAGTGAATTTCTAACCCCGACGAGACGTTTCAATCAAGAAGTTCATTTTCCAAACAATAATAATGGTTATAACCTCTCCATGTTCTTGATTATCAGACTAGTTTTCAAGTGGAAAGTACTTTGTGAACAGTTTTGAGTTTTGTAGTTAATAGTTAATTTATTGTACAATATGTTTTGTAATGCTGTGTTTAAATGTGTTTGCCTAATGTAATAATGTGCCTGATATTTAAATTGTGGTCTGATAGTTATGTTGTAGTGCTCATGAAATAAAAAGAGAGAATAACTGTGAATAAATACACAGGCCATTATAATTCATTAACTTGACCCAGAATCTAAAGTACTGACTTAATCATTTAGCTTTGGTAACTTGTTCATACAAACATTCCAAAAGTGGCATTTCCAAAATTGTATTTGAAAATCTTACTTTACCATTAAATTGAGTTTATAATTGCAATGTCATAGTTACCAAACATGCTTGATATACCTGCTCCCAAATACAAGTTATAGCTTATTAAATGCAATGAATCCCCAATGTTATCATATACGAAGGGTAGGCCTAACAATAGTGAAAAATAAATGCAGTAGTTTTTCACTATCAGGCATTGTGAAATGTAAAAGCACATGATTATCATATACTCCTCGGGCCTACCGTAGCGTTGACATATGAAATAAAAGGTGAGGTTAAGGCAAGGCTAAGGGTTTGAAATGTCAAGTCGAGGTGGCAGTGAAACTACACAGACAGGCTTTGTAGTAGCAAGCCTGAGAAAAGGGCTTCTTTGTTTTTTAATTTTGTATAACGTGAACTCAACCCAAAGTATCAGAGAACTTTACCAGTTGTATTACAGATGGGCACATTAGTTTTCAGACACAGGGAGATTACAGTCATTTTTCCAGAATCACAGGATGTTGAGCCTCCTGCTGAGACTCAAATCCAGTTCCCCAGCTGCAAGGTGGGCTCCTCTAGCCGTTACCACACATCCTCTGGTTAGTACAATCAGTGCTGCAGGCCACTAGTAGTAGTTAAACCTCTGGAACTACGCAAGTACAGTTAGGATTCAAAATCATCCACAGTGGATGGCCTTAAAAACTATCTATCACTGGAAGTATTTATGCTTTACTGCAGGCAGTCAAATGGTTATACAAAAGGATGATAATTTCTTTCATACCCTCTAGAAATACAACATTTTATTATTAAATTGGGTACATTTTGAACTCCCATATTAAACTATAAATGACTATGTAAAGTTAAATGTTCTCTGGTGTTGATATCCGACCTGAACAGGATGATGTAACATTTGGGAATGAACAAACAGCCGAGCAGTCCAGCGCTGGAAGCTAAGATGGCGAAGATCTCAACGGCCACCATGTACCTGCCTTTAGTGCTGACGTACGCTGGGAAGAAAGAGACCCAGACGCTGCAGAACACCAGCATGCTGAAGGTGATGAGCTTGGCCTCGTTGAATTTATCCGGGAGGTTCCTGGCTAAGAATGCTACTATGAAGCTGGCAAAGGCTAAGAGTCCCATGTAACCAATCAAACAGTAGAAAGCAGTCACCGAGCCCTGGTCACACTGCAAGATTATCTTCCCAGTCTCAGACTGTGTGTCAGTGCCAGGGTGAGGTGGAGAGGTGAGCAGCCAAGACAGACAGATTGTCACCTCTCCTAGTGTGGACATGAGGACAATAGAGCCGGACACCCGTGATCCCAGCCATCTATTTAAACTGCTCCCAGGCCTGGTGGCATTAAAGGCAATGACAACATTGATGGTTTTTGCTAAAACACAAGACACAGCAACAGTGAAAATAATCCCAAATGCAGCTTGTTGGATCAGACAGGTCCATGTCCCGGGGCGTCCAATAAATAGGAGGGAGCAGAGAAAGGCCAATATTAGGGCAGTGAGGAGTGTGTAGCTGAGATCCCGGTTATTGGCCTTCACTATTGGTGTGTCCTGGTGTTTGAGAAAGATTCCCAGCACTGTAGCTGTGACAGCAGAGAAGATCATGGCCACAGTGGCCAAAATCATGCCGAGTATGTCAGTGTATGAGAGGAAAACAATGACCTTTAAGAGGCATCCAGACTTCTTGACATCCGGCCACTGGTCCTTAGGGCACTGCATACAGTTTTCCATGTCTACAATAAAATCAATACAATCAGTCATTTGCACTGGTTCAATCTGTTTAGAAAATATTTTACTACTAATGCAAAAGTGACTCTTTAGGCAATTTTAGATGTATGGTGCAGGGTTTGAGCTGGGCTCTTGCTAGTCAAATGCAATCTCTTAATGGCCACACATCACCTCTCTTTGACACTAGATAATTTACCACTAGACTATGACTAAAAAAGAGGATGCTGATCTATTCTATTGCTTCAGTTTATAATGCTGGTAATACACATCCTATGACCAAAATGCACCATCCCAGGAGACCAAGATCCCTAAGAAAATCAACACCATTAAGTGGAGGTGAGGATATAAGCTACCATCCCTTCTGAGGACCGATAGAATCCTACCTGTCCATTGGATGCTGCGTGTCCCCCACCTTTGCTACTGCATCACACTGAGGGGGTTCCGTGATCAAGCAGTGTGGTCAGATGAATGAAATGGGCGATGCAACCCCCTAGAGACCTTTCTGCACACTTCCGTAGAGCCGCACCAGAGCCAGAGCTGGTGATGGGATGACACAGTGTGTGTGAAGCCTGTGCTGACTGCCATATTCACCTATGGAGTGATCAACACTGGAGCAGTGAAGAGAAAGACATTGCTGCTCCTCCCACTGTAAGAGTTAGCCATTATGAAGTATGAGGCAGTGAAGAACTGTTACTAAAGATGCTAAATATGTACACACCAAACACAGCAGGAATCTACCTGCCTGCTTGCACAATACACCGTCCAGGTCAACAACTCATTTCTATGTATAATGCATAACAGAATGTTTGCACACCAGCAGCACCTGGACTTCAATCCATCTGATTACAAATAATGTAAAGCGCATGTACCTAAACTGCTGGAGTTAGTGCTTACACACACTAGGAAAATGATCCTATGGCTGGGGATAGGGGAGAGCTCATGTAGATTACTTTGACTCTTGAATTAGGAAGACCCTACAACAACTGCTTTAACACACACTGAAATGTTCCTGACAGCAGGGCAGTGAGAGAACATCTCTGTGACTCATTCTCTTGAACGTAGACATTACTACAGTGACTACTACACAAATGTTATACTGTAACTGGTATGGTCTAAACCCCTCCCCCCTCCCCTTGTTTAAATACTCCACGGTCAAGGCCAAATCTTAAATGCCATTAGAGAGACCTAGAATTGGGATCTGGACTAAACATTTTCATCTGGTCATATACCTTCTGAAAAGTACAGTATATCATCTCTGTGTGTATTGATGGATGGATGTATAGAGGATTGTGTACCGCTGGGACCAGAAACCCTGATGTGCAGACGAGGACTATGTGGAGTAGTAAAATTATGGAGGTTGGTTATGTTATGTTAAAGTGCTTGAATACCCATGGCTGTCTTGGCGCTAGTTTGGAAAATCAGTATCGGTGAGAGCAGAGGGAAGCTAGAGGTTAAAAGCCTGTTTTTTGTTAATTTCCTAAAACACAATAATGTGGGAGCTGCTTTGATATTTATAGGCAGACTGTTTCAGAGAGCTGGGGCTTCAGCGGAAAAACAACTGCTCCTCCATTTGAGTCGCCTAAAACTGGGGCGAGACACCGTCAAAGGTTGGGGATGTACCAGGAGGGGGATTATTTGAGGTAACTAGGACCTAGATCATGCAAGGCTTCATAGGTGAGGCATGATGCCTTGAATTTAATACGGTTATTCACTGACAGCCTTAATGGAGGCTGACACCGGATGGAACTTGGGAAGAGCAAAAGTATGCCTGGCCGCAGCATTCTGCACGCTTTGGAGTTTCTTCAAGTATTGTTTTTGGAGTTTAACAAAAAGTCTGTTACAGTAATCCAATTTCGTAAGTATTAATACGGAAATTACACTTTTTCTGGAGTTGAGGGGAACATAAGCAATAATCTTCCTGATGATTCTCAAAGTGTTGAAGCTAGAAGAGACAACTGAGCTGATATGCTTATTGAAGTTCAGTTTGTCATCTATGGTTATGCCTAATTTCTTATCTTTTTGGACTTCAATTGGGAGGGTTCTCAGCTCTGCTGGCCAGCATGCTGGGCTCCAAAATGGCATGCCATACAACCAAGAGACCTAATGCTTCTAAAAGATCAGACCAGGGTCAAAGTCCCCGTTCCCATTTGAGCCTCAACTGTAGGTGGTCAATGGAGTAAAGGGGACCACATCATCACAAAATGGGGACAAGAAATGAATACCCACAATATCCCCTAGTTTGTGGTAGTCAAAGACATGCAGCAGGTCACAGCAAAGTTCCAAGCCTCGACTTCAGAATGCCAAAACAGCAAATTCAATGACTTCAGGAAGCACCTTACCCCTAACTCACTAGGAAGCAACTCCACACCCCCACAAGAACAAAGGGGATTTCACTGAGAAGCAAGAACTAAATCATGATTTTCAATGTTCCGCAAATCACTCATGAGGTTCTCAAGGCGCTGAAGTTGCGAGCTGC
The DNA here is from genome assembly GCF_964261635.1 of Lissotriton helveticus. NCBI lineage: Eukaryota > Metazoa > Chordata > Amphibia > Caudata > Salamandridae > Lissotriton > Lissotriton helveticus. Next base: position 10,500,750 of record NC_136063.1, on the reverse strand, counting down.
TTTTGTGGAGAAAGCAGTGAAAGATGAGGTTAAAACAAGCACTCACACAAACAGGGGAAATGAGAGAGAAAGCAGTACAAAACGAGAAACACTCACAAAGAGTAGAAGCACTAAAAAAAGAGGGACTAAGGAAGGAGAAAACAATAAAAAAACAAAGCAAAAGTAAGAGAAAGCACTCAGAAAAATGGGGGAAGTACAGAGAAAGCAGTAAATCAAAACTAGGCAAAATCAATAGAGGTACTCAGAACAAGCATTGGTAAAATGCATTAGGTTTTGTCTATGTGATTAATAATAAGTTATTTTTTGTTGTAAGTTGTAGTTTGGTGAATAGTTGTGAAAGTCTGTTGAAATGCTAGGACTTGTTTTTATGAAAGGCAATATATACTGTTGCTTCTTATTTTATTATAAATTGGGCAGATTTGGTCAATGGGATAGTACTATTATAAAAAATCATGTACCTGATAGGTAGGCTTGAACTTGTCACAGCTAGGGGGAGAATAGATAAAAGGTGAATGGAAAACCAAGCTAGATCAACGTAAGTGCTGTTTTGGTTCATCTGAAAAAATCTAAATATGAAAGGCATATGAAATGGTGTTTTTTGGTTAATGTAGGAAATAATTGTACAACTATACAGAGAAATGTGTAAATTCAGGTAACGTTGAAGAGAGAGTCAATGACATACGCACGATCAACACCACCTTCAAAACAGGCACCTTCCCAGATGACTGGAAGCGTGCAGAAGTCAGACCTCTGCTCCAGAAGCCCGCAGTTGACCCCACCAAACCCAAGAACTATCGCCCCATCTCGCTCCTCCCCTTCGCAGCCAAAATTGCAGAGAAAACAGTCAAAAGGAAACTGACACGATGCATTGAAGAGAACGCCATCCTCGACTTGTCCCAATAGGGATCCTGAAGCAACCACGGTGCAGAGACCGCCCTACTCGCCGCCACAGATGACATCCACACCCTCCTAGGCCAGTCATACACATCTGACAAGCCTAGGATCAGGAAAGTTACTTAAAGAAGAAACAATTGTGGACAACAAAAGGATGGACTAATGCCTCCTATCATGACGATATTTTATACCGATTAATTCTTTGCATTCTCAGAAGTGGTGTTTTGTTCATGTTTTTCCCATCTTTGTTACAAATGTGTTGTATGGTATGTTAGTGAGTTTGGCTGAATAGTATGCTTGGTGAAATAGTTTGTGTGAAAGTTTCATATTGATTTCACTTATGTTTTTGTAATGGGGCTATTTTCATGTGGGGTGCTTTAAATGTTTAGTATCTTTTATGTTTTAAAAAAAGAAAATTGTACATATGAGTGACAATAATTGATTGTTTTATCATGTACATCAAAAATAATTGTTTAGATTTGTAAAAACAAAAATACCTAACAAAAATGTTAAATTACAAAATAAGGACAAATGAATGAACTCAGACAAATAAAACGAATACCTGTATGGAAATCAAGGTATTGCTCATTTTAATGTTTCTGTTCTGTGCATTTAGGAAATAGCAGAGCTGTTGCCTGTTCTAAAGTATATAGGTTAGACAAGAGGTTGTTTTTTTGTGTACCCTCCTGGACCAATGCCATTCTACAGCCCTCATCCTACTTGACCTATAACTGGCCTTCGACACCATCTCCCTCTGCACATTAGTCGCCAGACTACACGACGCAGGCATAAAAGGAACAGCCCCGGACTGGATCCGATCATTCCTCAATGTAAGACATCAAAGGATCAGACTCCCACCCTTCCTCTCCAACCCCACGAAAATCACCTGCAGAGTCCCACATGGTTCATCCCTGAGCCCCACCCTCTTCAACATCTACATGGCCCCCCTTGCAGCCATCATCCGACAACATGGCCTCAACATCGTATTCTACACCGATGACACCCAGCTCATATTCTCCCTCACCAAAGACCCCACCACTGTCAAACTCAGCTTTCAGAAAGGAATGCAAGAAGTTGCGGTCTGGATAACCAACGGCTGCCTGAAGCTCAAAGGTGAGGAGACAGAAGTTTTAATCCTCAATACCACCCCTTCTGCCTGGGACAGCACCTGGCGGCCGACCACCCAAGGAAGCCCACCTACCACCTCAGTCCACGCCAAAAACCTAGGCATCGTACTTGACTCATCACTCACCACAAACTGACAAGTCAACGCCGTCATCTCCAGCTGCTTTAACACCCTCAGCATCCTGTGCCTTAACCTACGAGTGGATCCCCCCGAGTCAAGAAAGACAGTCACCCATGCACTCATCACCAGCAGACTAGACTATGGAAACACACTCTACGCCAGCATCAACAAGTCCCTACTCCGCAAACTCCAGACAATACAGAGCACCACCACCAGACTCATCCTCTGCATTCCCCAACACGAACACATCAGTAAACACCTATGAACTCTCCATTGGCTCCCCTTGGAAAAAAGAGTCACTTTCAAAATCCTCACTCACCCCTGCAAATGCCTACACAACAATGGACCCAAATACCTCACTGACAGAATTAACTTTCACATACCCAAAGGAAACCTCTGATCTTCCAACCTCGCACAGACCGAAATCCTGTGCATCCACAGAGCCAGATCAGGAGGAAGATCCTTCTCTCACATTGCAGCCAAGACCTGGAACGAGCTACAGGCAGACATCCGACACGCCCCCTCCCTGAACACCTTCAGAAAGACCCTCAAAACCTGGCTCTTCGGCTAAACAGATCTGCGGAACTGTGGTAAATAAATAAATAATACCCTATTTTTGACTAGACTTATAGCATAACAGATAGCTCAATAAATAAGAGTCAAGATTCGAGGTAGTAGGAGTTTCTGCAGGTTTATTACAGCATAAGGACAGGATCAGGACAACCTGCATGGGAATAGGACAATAAGGCCCAGCAGGACAACTGGGGCCCAGCAGCTGCCGGGGCTTGGTCTGGGATGAGCGCGCTAACATTTAATAACATAACATTGACTTATATACATAGCGCAAACACATAGCATTACATTGCAGTAGGCGTAGCAGTGGGTGGAGTAGAAGGCGTGACGCGTAGCAGTCGCGAGAGATAACAGTAATAAGAGGTGTAACTGGGAGTTTACTTAGACATGTGATGCAAAACGTAACAGAATATGTCATGAATGGGCGGACACATTGGAGGGGGCTACCTAAGGAGCCGGGACCTCTAACCTAATGGTGCGCGAAAACTAGCAATGACGTGTTACTAGGAGAAGCTGGGGGCTACGAACTCTGTGCTAGGAGCAGAGACTAGAGTCTGGAGGGTCGGAGCGACATGTACCTAAACCCTATCTGATATCTAATGTTTAGGGAACATGTTGATATAAACTAGAAGTCATGAGGGGAAAAGCTAACTTGATTCTAAGACTGGACCATGCATTATTCTACATGTAGTGCGTGAAGAATATTAAATGACTATTAAATACAGTATTTCTCTAACGTGGAGACGAGAAGGCTAGACAATGACGGAAACTATTGATGCAGTTCAGTAGCTTAGGAATGCAGAGGAGGAGGACTGAACTGATAGCAGGAACTATAACATACTTTTGGCAGACTCAGAGGCAGAGCCGGGCTGCACCGGGCACTGCGGGGCAGGAAGTAAGTGAAGGGTCGAGGATACAGGTGGGGGCTGTATCGCTCCTCAGCGAGGCTTTCAGGAGACAGGAGCTGAATCTGTGGTCCGGGCCCTTTGAGGCCTGGAAACGGGGACTTTATAATTGAATAACGTGCACACTGAGAAACGTGGCAACATTACTTACATAGGCCTGATATTCGTAGTATTCACGAGGACTGGAAACTAACATACTAGAGGTGGACACAACTGTAATTGCGTCTTTAATCAGAAATGGGGAATAACATATGCATATTGATCATGCACACATAACATATGATGGATGGGGCGTAGGGACACAGAACATGGCAAAATTTACTTTTCCACATTCCCTCCTTGTCACTACGTTTCCATCAGGAAACATCAATATTCATGATACCGTCTATCATTTCATACAGTACCATTTGCTCGTCTCGAATTGTCTTGGAACGGGATTTAGAACAGGGCTTGGGATTGGGAATACAGGAGGTAGCACACATGCTGCAAATCGCAGGGCCACATTGTATACAGAGGCAGCAGCTAAATATGATCGCTACTGCAATACCTAGAAAGGACAGGACTTTCCATCCCCATGCGGAAATTATATTCCAGAACCAACCGGACCATGTCCAGGTGCCTGGATCTTGGTGTAACAGATGGGCAATTTTATGGAGTCTGGTTATAGCTGAATAAACAGACGGCGCGTTATTTGGAATGAAAATACAACAACTGGATCCGAGAATTCTACAGGCCCCGCCCCTATCGGCCAGTATGACGTCAAGGACGAGACGATTCTGTAAAACGACAATTCTCATAAAGGATTGCTCTTCAGTTAAGTTACCTAGAGCGGAGGCAGTCTCATCTACTACTGCTTCAAGGGTTCTTGTCAACCTACGAATAAGCTTACTATTTACAACTGTACCTAAATAAGGGAAAACACCTTTATCTATATCAATGAATTGCTCTGCGGCGGTTTCAGTATAATCGACAATCGGGAGATTTCTCTTGTGTCTAGTGTGTACTAAGAAAGAATTCCTATGATAATCAGGTGGGGCTAGGAAAACAGGTGGCAGTAGGAAAGCAATGTAACAGGTTCCCTCCCAATCGAGGGGCAGACGGACATATGCAGTTTGACCACAAATAAAATAAGAATGACGTGAAGCTTTGAAAATAGATTTCCTACTGTCACTATACTGGATAACAGTAGTACATTCACTATGACCTATATGTACAGAACCATAACTACGGACACATAATTCGCCTTTGACTGGTAGTACTGAAATAGCGGGTGAGTCTGGAGTAGTATCAGACTGAACATTCAGAACCATGAAATTCGACGAATAATTTCCTATATTATATACTTCATTTTCTAAATCTAAACCTGTTCTGTGGGGGAGACCTTGCTTGTCTGGGTAACATGTACTGTTAAGAAAAGACATATCTGTTGAGGATGACGTTAACGTGGACCATGCTCCACACGAACCATTGTGTGAGAATGGATAAGGAAAGAGTGGCAGAACTCCCTTCGGTGTCTGGAAAGGGGGGAGTCGACCACACACCCAACAATTAGTGGCATTGCTGGTCTGGTGTGAATAATGTAACATACGGATAAATGTGTTATTACGCATGGCGAGGCGGTATGAATATTCGTGAGGAGGCAGATCACTAAAAGTGTGCTCTACTGTAGCATGAGCAGACATATTTACATGAGGAACTGGAAAACACAGAAAAAGTGCGTAACTAGTGCAGGAAATCATTATGCTGAGAAATAATACGAAACTCAGAAAAACGATACATTTGATTGAGCTTTGACTGACTCTCTCACTATGGGGGTCTATTTTATACATGTCAGAAACAGTCTAACCGTTTCACCTAGGGGAGGACTTATACAATCAAACTGGCTGACTTATGAGACCTGAGCTTTAACTTATACTCCTGTTGCGGAGTTTTCTCTAACAAGGGAGGGGTTGTAATAATGTCTTGTGCGGGACAGTCCTTTAAAACAATGTTCTGGCAATCCTTCGAATCCTGGGAAATGTTCTTGGAAATGTTTTTGAAGACTGGTTTCGGTCCTTTGAAAAGTTTTACATGAGAAAGGTGGACCCACCCCTTCCTGCCTTCCAACTTGACGGCAGTTCGGGTGGTCAAGAGGACCTGACGTGGCTCCTTCCAACGTGGTTCCAGCGGACTCGACCTGTCGAAATTTCTGATCAGCACAAGGGAACCTGGAACGATCTCGTGCGGTGCCACCTCGGTATTGTCTGGAAATGCGGCGGCAACCTGTGAACGACATGAGTTGAGGGCAGACATCAAGGAAGCTAGGTAATCTGTCAGCATATTACATGAAACATCGGTAATACTTCGGGGTCTAGGAGTACCCCACATATTAGGGGGGCGGCCGAAAACGACCTCATACGGGGACAGACCTGATCTGGAATGTGCGACCATACGCATGTAAAACAGAGCGACTGGCAAAGCTACTAACCAGTCCACACCCTTGTCTTTACAGACTTTTGCAATACGGATTTTCAGAGTCTGATTATGTCTTTCGACTAGTCCAGCTGCTTCTGGATGGCGTACACAATGGAACTTCCACTGGTACCCTAACAAAAGGGAAACGTGTCTCATGAGTTCAGATGAGAATGGCTGGCCGTTATCAGAATATACGACTCTAGGGAGTCCATATCTAGGGAAGAATTCACGAACCAACTGCTTGGCAGTGGTCGCGGCTGTGTAATCTGGGACTGGATATGCTTCTGTCCATCTGGACAAGGCGCATACAACTACAAGGACATACTTGAAACCTCGACATCGCTCCATTTGAATATAATCCATCTGGAGGACCTCAAAAGGGTGGTCAGGGGGCTGGAAACCACCTTGTTCCACCGGGACACTTTTACCTGGATTAAACTGACAACATATCATACAGGTACGGACTTTCTGCTTGGCTGCAGCTCGTAAATGCTTGTTGAACCAAATGTTCTGGATACTGTCTAACATAGCTTTTTCTCCTAAATGTGCTGGACTATGTGCGGTATTGATAATGACTTGAACCATAGAATCGGGGAGAAACCATGTGGCTCTACCCTTCGTTAACCATCCTTGATCTGTCTGGACCCCTCCTTGTACAGACCATTTCTTGATTTCATCGGGAGTAGCATGTGACTGGATATCTATGACATCTTGAGTAGGGTCCTTAACTGTCATGCATGTAGTCAGATCTGGAATATGTGTCTGATTAACTGGAATGTCTGGAGTCTGTGCTGTAAGCTTGGCTGTGCGGTCTGCTAAATCATTACCTTGGGAAATAATGTCAGTAACTTTCGTATGTGCTTTGCACTTCATGATAGCAATAGATGTCGGCAAATGTATGGCATCTAACAGGGCTTGAATAAGGAGACCATGCTGAATCTTGGTTCCATGAGAAGTCATAAAACCTCTCTCCTGCCAGAGCACTCCGAAGTCGTGTACAACTCCGAATGCGTAACGTGAATCTGTGTAAACATTAACCTTCAGGTTTTTGGCATGTATACAGGCTTGTGTCAGAGCGACTAGCTCTGCTGCTTGAGCGGACAGAGTATCAATACGGTGTGTTTCAATAACTTCAGTGTCAGTAGTCACTGCATACGCGGCGACTAGTTCTCCTGTACTAGTTCTCATACATGAACCATCCACATAAAGTGTCAGGTCAGGATCTGGTAACGGAATATCTGTCAGGTCTTGTCTTGGCTTTGTCGTAATGTTAACTACTTCCACACAATCATGTGTGTCTGGATTTGAACTAACTGATGGTAACAGTGTAGCAGGATTCAGGACGTTGCAGCGTCTAATTTCTATGTGTGGCTGGAACAGTGTCAATTCATAACCTGTTAAACGTGCAATTGTCAAGTGCTGAGTTTGTGTTCGGTTTAAAAGAACTTCTACTGAATGTGGGACCTGTACTGTCAGGGAATGTCCTAAAACTATGGAATCACTTTGTCTGATAGCTAGTGCTGTGGCTGCAACTGACTTGAGGCACGCAGGCAACGCCTGGGCGACTGGATCTAATGTGCTCGAAAAATAAGCACAGGGCTTGTATTGACCTGCTTGATCTTGTGTGAGAACAGATAATGCTGTACCTTCGCGTTCTGTAACGAAAAGTGTAAAAGGCTTACTGTAGTTCGGTGTAGCTAGAACTGGAGCTTGACATAGGGCTTTCTTTAACTCGTTGAAACTAAGTGTATGGTCAGATGTCCAAGGGAGGACAGTCGATACGGCTGCCTCCTGTGTCGTTAACTGTATCAGTGGCTTGGCTAGGAATGCATACTGGGGAATCCATTGTCTACAATAAGAAGTAAGGCCGATAAAAGCACGTACCTCCTTCTGGGTTCTGGGCTGGGGAAGACTCGCTATTAACTGGATGCGGTCGGGTGTCAACTGCCTACCCCTCTTGGACAGCAAGTGTCCTAAGTATACCACTTGCTGGACACAGAATTGAAGCTTCGAAGGTGACACCTTGTGCCCCATCTCGGCTAGAAAATACAGAACTGTAAGTGATGCTCGCTCGCAGTCACGTTCAGAACGGGCTGTGATCAGTAGATCATCGACATACTGGAGCAGGGCAGTGTCAGTTGGCATGTGAATGTTGTCTAGTTGTCTCTTGAGTGCTTGACTGTAAATACTAGGGCTTTCTGTGAAACCTTGAGGAGCGCGTGTAAACATATAGCTCCTTCCATTTAAACAAAATCCGAAAAGAAACTGGCTGTCTGGATGAATTGGAACACTGAAAAATGCATTTTTGAGGTCAATAACAGTGAAAAACATGGCTTCGGAATCAATGGCTGTCAACAGGGAAGAAATGTCTGGGACAACTGGGTACTGAGGAATAATACATTTATTAAGCTCTCGTAAATCAATCACTAATCGATATACTGGGGGTGCATTTGGATCAGTACGTTTCATGACTGGAATGATCGGAGAATTACATACATTGGAGTCAGTTTCTACAACTACTCCTTGAGCCATGAGCTCGTCAATAATTTTGGATAAGGCTGCTACAGCCTCAGGTGGCAATCTGTACTGCCTGATTCGTGGTAACACTACACCTGGTTTGAGAGTCACACGATAGGGTGTGATTTGCATGTAACCTACATCAGTTGGACCTTGCGCCCATAAATGCTGCGGAACATTAGACAATCTTGAATCAAAATCTCGTAATACATAGTGACCCTTAAAGTCACGTAGGAACAGACGTATTCCCTCTGGGGAACAGCAAATAACTGCACCTAATTCTTTCAATGTCTTAATGCCTAATAGATTTTCTGGACATGACTTAGTAAGTAACAGATCAGTAGTACGGGACAATGGACCTACTTCTAGAGTAACTGGCTTTGATATCTCATTAACTATGGGTTTTCCTGAAAATCCAAGGGAAACATTTCTTGAGCCTGAGAGCGGAGCCCCTGGAACTTCGGCGTGACTAATTGTGGTCCTACTTGCCCCTGTATCGATCAAAAACTTTCTGTCTTTCCCTAATACTTGACTATGAACATAGGGACCTTCTTGGTCTACAGGTATCTCGATGAGAGGCAAGCCTACCTCCCTCTCTAGGCTGTTTCATGAATATGACTGGTACTCTGGATACTCGGACTGTGCATACTGGTACATCTGTGATGTAACATGCTGTGTTGCAGCAATAGGCTGCGGTACTGTAACTGTCTGTGGTGCATTCTGTGACTGAGGAGTCTGTAAAACTTGTTCTTGTCTCGGCGGACGTGGTCTTTCTTTAGTCTTACCAGTAGCTATGTTGTGTTTCAGAACTGCACACTCGTTTATAAAATGACCTGGCTGTTTACAATAATTGCAGGTCCCTTTAACGGGAGCCGCAGGATGACTGGCTTGATTCGGACCCCTCTTCTGACTGTCTTGAGGAATAGATTGTGCAACTAGCACTTTCATTTTCGTGTCTTTCATACGTTTTCTTTCGTGTTCTTGCTCTTCTCTGATTCTATTCTGGTGATACTGGAGCATCTGGAGCATCTGGGACGGAGTATTTGCTTGCCAGGTGCTTTCGACTTTCAGAACTCGGTTTTTAATTTGTGGACTTGAATTCTCGACTAATTTGGTAACGAAAAGGTGAGGGTACGACTCACTACTTGTCTTGAGACCACTGTTAATACTGAAACATTTCTCGAATCTAGAATAAAAATCACTAATATCCTCATCTTGTTTCTGTTTACAGGCTGAGATTGCATCCCAGTCTTCTTTCCTAGTTGTCAATAATCTGGGTAAAACTTGAATCAATAATTCTGGTAATTCTTTACATTTATCTCCAAGACCGGTACCTGGTACTCGTGCCTTGTCTTCAGCTTCTAGAGCTGTCCAATCGATCTTTTTCTCTCCCACCTCCCATTCTTTTTCCTTTAGCTTTTCATACACCCCTGCGGGTAGCAGGACCTTTAACATTTTAATGATATCTGGGTAGGTGTATTCTCCCATACGGAGCATGTCTTTTAATTCTCTATGGAACCCCGCTGGATCTTTGTCATGACAGGGAATTAATTTCTTCATTTCAAGGAGTTCCATCTTTGATATCGGAGTGTATACAAACACTCGTTGCATTACGCCACCCGCCCCTTGGACTGGGTGGACTTCTCGTAGCGGATTCTGTCTGTCTATGTAGAATGGTTTACTTTCTGGGGGTGAGACATGAACAAAATGCGGGTTCAGGAACGTTCTATACTTGTGGCGCTGTTCTAGAATGACACTAATTAAATCGGTACCTAGACCTCTCCATCTGTACTGGAGTAACTCGTTCAGAATATCGTGTAACGGGCCTGGATCAGAATGTTGACCCTCATACAGGGTAATGAGGTGCTGGATCATATACATACCCACCAGTCGTTGCTCGGCTGGGGGCAGTTTCAGAAACATTTGTGCCACTATTTCGTCTGGAAAAGTGGTAGAATCAGTAATCCATCGGACTGCTGATCGGGCTAGTTCTTGTTCGTGCATGGTACTTAATTCGCTATAACCGACTCGTGATTTCAGAATGTGATCGGTAGCTTGAAATACTTGTTCTAGAGAGCGAGGCTCTCGTGTTGGATGATGAAAAATAGACTTGGGTTCTGGACGTAAATGGCGATCTGGAAATCTGGATTTTCCTACATACGCTATTCTGGCGGGATTCTCGTCTTCCTCTTCAGGATCAGAGATACTTTCTTTCTCGCTTACTTGTGCTGCTTTACGCTGTTCGTGTAACCTTATTATTTCTTTACGAATTTTCTTGTACATACTTTCCATGGCACTAATGGTCTTGTGCTTACCCTCGGCTATATTATCACTCCACCTTGTTAGGATTCTCATTTCGTCGGGATCTTTAGACGGGTAATCTTGTTCTCTTATTAGACAATTGATCAGGAACTTTAATATCATGAGCTGAATCTCGGCTTTCCTTTGAGACATAATCTCGCCAATACTTTCTGGATCATCCCCTGTACGGATGAAACGATATATTCTGTCTAGATCTTCTTTCATATTTGGTAAGGTGACTAGATACTCGGTCACCCTTCTTACACGTACGGAATATAAAACCATATTATACTCGCCTGGGACTGTGTCATAGACACATTCGGCAAGGGCTTGTCTGATTTCTGTAACAGACTTATTACTTTTAGGAGTACGCTGTGATGCTTGAGCATGTAATTCGAGTGCTGATAAACGCTTGTGTGGCGGCGGGGTTTGAGGAGGACCTCCTCCTGCGGCCCCTAGACTAGAATCGTCGACTGACATTCTTCGTGCTTGCAGGGTCGGTAATTGTAACGTGGGCTGAACTTGTATGGCAGGCTGACCCGGGGGTACCGTAACAGGTACTCCGGTGTCTGGAGGAACGGGAAGTGCCTGATTTACAGGGACAGGTGGAGCGCGAACTGGATTTGCATATTCTGGAACTGTGTCGTCCAAATAGGACGAAATAAAAATATCAGCTGCGGTCGGTTTGTGACGTAGCTTGGTCGGAACTAATGGCGGCGGGAAATTACTGGGTGCCTCTGGGGTCGCTTTTGGCAAGCCTTCGGCAAGGAGAGGATACATACCCTTAATAAGGGCATGCCTCTGTCTGTCTGACTGTTCGGCTTTGACTTGTTCACCTATCTCGATTAATTCTCTTTCTTGGGCTCGTTCTTGGGATTCTCTACTTAACTCTGACTTTCTGACTTCCTTTTCCGTTCTTCTATGAGCTTCCTTACGCCATAACTCGATGGCATCTTTCTGTGACTGTCTGGCTTTCTTTTTCCATAATGCTTCTTCTACTCGCATGATACATTCGGCATCCCATGTACCCGATACGGGCCATCTATACTTTTCTTCTAACTGTTTGGTATACTCTACCCATAAATCTAGATACAATATGGCGCTTATGCCATGTTTCTGATACATAAAGTGACCTGGACTGTCCCTAGGCGGAACGGGAACTGCTGCTTCCAGCAGACCCTTTCTAGTTTTTAACTGACGTAACTTGGAAAAGAGCGGCATTCTAAACTTGAATCGGAACACAATACAATACACGAAAAACAATAACAATTGGGAAAACAATTCAGGCATACCACGACATTGGAAATACATTAAACAATATCATAACATAACAGTTCGAACAGAATACTACCTGAAAATACTGAAAACAGAAACAGAACAGAATTCTCGAGAACGGAACAGACTAGAGTTACTGGATGCACTGCTGTAACAGTACGGAACATACCGGTCCCATAAAGGAACACATCAAGACCCGTATCCACCTAGGTGAACACTTCGTTTGTGGGCTTGGGTACCACCAACCCACGGACCAGGAGTCAATTTAGACTGACCCTGTCTAGACACTACCCCAGCAATGGTACTCACCGGGCAGCACGGAACGGAAGGCCTCGGACGGGACTGGACTACGACGACGAACTTCGGACTTCGGACTTCAATTGCGGGTGGACCTCCGGATACCTCGGACCTTGGACTCTCGGCTTGGGCTCTGGTCGGGACTCGCCGCGTTCCTCCACCGTCTCGTTCGGATGCTGGACCGCCTCCTCCGTCTCCTCCGTGGGCCTGAGGGATACTTGAGCAGAAATATCTGCCACTGCGCAGAAGAGTTCCGTCACGACTGCAGAGGGTCAGGGGGTCGGCGTGGCTTCACCGACGCGTGGGGAAAGGGCAAGTCCCTGTTCGGGCGCCATTATGTGGTAAATAAATAAATAATACCCTATTTTTGACTAGACTTATAGCATAACAGATAGCTCAATAAATAAGAGTCAAGATTCGAGGTAGTAGGAGTTTCTGCAGGTTTATTACAGCATAAGGACAGGATCAGGACAACCTGCATGGGAATAGGACAATAAGGCCCAGCAGGACAACTGGGGCCCAGCAGCTGCCGGGGCTTGGTCTGGGATGAGCGCGCTAACATTTAATAACATAACATTGACTTATATACATAGCGCAAACACATAGCATTACATTGCAGTAGGCGTAGCAGTGGGTGGAGTAGAAGGCGTGACGCGTAGCAGTCGCGAGAGATAACAGTAATAAGAGGTGTAACTGGGAGTTTACTTAGACATGTGATGCAAAACGTAACAGAATATGTCATGAATGGGCGGACACATTGGAGGGGGCTACCTAAGGAGCCGGGACCTCTAACCTAATGGTGCGCGAAAACTAGCAATGACGTGTTACTAGGAGAAGCTGGGGGCTACGAACTCTGTGCTAGGAGCAGAGACTAGAGTCTGGAGGGTCGGAGCGACATGTACCTAAACCCTATCTGATATCTAATGTTTAGGGAACATGTTGATATAAACTAGAAGTCATGAGGGGAAAAGCTAACTTGATTCTAAGACTGGACCATGCATTATTCTACATGTAGTGCGTGAAGAATATTAAATGACTATTAAATACAGTATTTCTCTAACGTGGAGACGAGAAGGCTAGACAATGACGGAAACTATTGATGCAGTTCAGTAGCTTAGGAATGCAGAGGAGGAGGACTGAACTGATAGCAGGAACTATAACATACTTTTGGCAGACTCAGAGGCAGAGCCGGGCTGCACCGGGCACTGCGGGGCAGGAAGTAAGTGAAGGGTCGAGGATACAGGTGGGGGCTGTATCGCTCCTCAGCGAGGCTTTCAGGAGACAGGAGCTGAATCTGTGGTCCGGGCCCTTTGAGGCCTGGAAACGGGGACTTTATAATTGAATAACGTGCACACTGAGAAACGTGGCAACATTACTTACATAGGCCTGATATTCGTAGTATTCACGAGGACTGGAAACTAACATACTAGAGGTGGACACAACTGTAATTGCGTCTTTAATCAGAAATGGGGAATAACATATGCATATTGATCATGCACACATAACATATGATGGATGGGGCGTAGGGACACAGAACATGGCAAAATTTACTTTTCCACAGAACCCCCTTCAGGACCTTGAGAACCTCACGGGTGAGTAGCGCGCTTACAATTCCCTGATTGATTGATGACATACTGAAAGTGTGTAGGAAACAAAGAAACAGATCAGTGTGTGCTGCTACAAAAACATTTTCTGCAAATACATCAGAAAAATCATCTGAGATAGATGGTGTAAGTGTTTGCAAATGTGTCTGCAAATAGTAATAAATAAAGAAAGCATAAATCATGATTCAAATTTAAGCACACAGAAGACGATTTGAAAAATAATGTTTTTGCGAAAATTATGAACCTTGCCACCCGACTTGAAATGCGTGCAAACACACATTTTTGCATTAAATAATTTTAGGATAACCAAAGAAATAAAGCAGTGCCTGTGAACAATTTTGTTTGTACAATGTAAACAATGCAGACTACACAACAGTATTTATTTATTTCCGAGATAATGAAGCATTGACCTATGCAGTTACATGCCAGCAGGACATAAAACACCCTGCCGCTCCAGCAAACAAACCTATTAGGTTTGACACATCAATGTGTGAACAGTTCAGCAGAACTGATTCATTATTTATGTTTGGGAATTCAGTTTGCTGTGAGATGTTATAAAAGCAGAAGTTCAAGTCCCAGAATGCACAGAAATACTGGAGTAACTCGTCATGTATCGATCTCGAAACATTGGAGTTTTGTAAAGAAGAGTAAAGGCATATCACACTGGAAGAGAGCGAAAACCAGAACAGAGATTATTGAAGGATAAAATGAGATGCTGCTCCACAAGTAGGCACACAGGAGGCTGCCTTGAGCCTCCCTCTGCAACATCCTGTCATGTTTAAACCTCAAAGCGCTTCTTCACAATGGCACTAGAGCACCTCTGTATTGCGTATAAAATAAGAGTGAAAAAACCTATTCAACAAATCTCAACATTACTTCAAAAGAGCTGCCCCGGGCAGGAGAATCCTGTTATGTATGGTAGGCTGGTGATTGCTCACAAGTTTCAAGGTCAAACATCTCCAAAATAAAGAATATATGAGGGTGGAGAGGGTTTAGGGGCCGCCAAGTGACACAAATGTTTACCTGTTTCCCATGCATGAGTTTGTTTTTTTCAAATATAAAGATGGAGGAAAGAGAGGGTGGGAGGGATAAACAGTGATGGGAAAGACAATAGGTTTAGCTTTTGCAATATGGCCAATAGTGATTATAACTGTATTTATATAGTGCTTACTACCCCTGACGGGAGATGAGGCATTGAAGTGCTTTACACCAGTCAGCACACTGCTAAAACCCAGGCTTTTTCGTTCACTTGAAAGCTCATATCTTAAAAACAGGTCACTGAGGTGGGCGATTTTCAATTTTTTTAAGTGAATTTTTAGCCCTCAGATGCAAATCCCAAAATTATGTTATTCACTTTGTTCCAGTGTTCCTTCAGGTCATCGTCCATCAGATAAAAATCATCCACATACTACGACGCTTCTTCATCTAATTTTTGAAGTAACTCGGTTACTCTGGCCAAAAATAACCCGGGCTGTTCTCAAACCCTTGGAGGATTCGACAAAATTGCTGTTTAGACCCTAGCGCTGAGAATGCTGCTAAATACTTACTTTCAGGTGTTATATTTTGGCAAAAAATCCTTTAGAGATATCAAGAGTTGTTTTCTATTTTTTCTGCACAATGTTATTCATTAATGGGGCACTGTGTGCATTTTGGACTGCAAATGTCTTAGTACAAGTGTTTAAATGTTTGTAATCTAAAATTAGATGATATGTATTGTCAGGTCTCATGACAAAAAACAAAGGATTGTTCATTTGAGAGGTGAAAGTTTCACTCACCTCTTGGCACTCAAGTTGATCTAAAATCTCCCTGACCTGTTTTTTAGCTTCTTGCTTTATTGGATACTGCCTCGGCACAGTTGGAGTATTTTTTAAAGGAATTATGTGGTGGGGTGAATCCTAATCCGATTCAACATGGTTTTTTGTATAATCCTGGACCCAGGGTTACCACCCCACTCCTGCGCATATGTATGTTGCAAGTGCCTGGGAATATGATCAGAGAATGCCAGTATAATTACTGTTTCTCCTTTAGGGCAATCCATGACGAATGCTGGTGGCCAATCTTGTTCAGCTAACAAAATGTCATAGCCAAATATCAGTATATACCAAAAAAGACCACTCACTGTTCTACATTTGCCCCCCTCCATCTAGAGCGTTATTTCATATACTTGATGTGGGACACTCACCCTAGTATCGGGTGTTTCCACCATGGTATAATCATTCAAGTCCGCTGTCACCAGAAATCCCATCAGATTCTGGCGCGCTATTGTTACTTCTGCCACACTGCCTAGCATCATCAGAGCCTATTCCCCGTTCAGTAGTCAAGTCCTCAGAATTCTGAGCATGTCATATTTGTAGAGCTGCAACCTTATCCTTTTTGAAACGTGGCTTTTGCTTAGACTTTTCTTCTTTTTTGGAAGTGTAATCTTAAGCGTGCTGTTTGTCTCTGGACTTTGTACTTTCTTCTTGACTTTCTGACCACCCTCCCCTGTCCGAGTTTGTCGATGAACCCTGAAAGGAACGAGAGGAATGTGTATTAGTATCCTGATACCTGCCAGGTTTCCTAATATTATCCCTATTCCGGAGGTTATACCTCTTTTCGGAAGGCTCCTGTAGAGGAGATATACCTCAGAATTGAGATCTGTTCTCTTTAAAGTTTTGTTGTTTTTTATCATCCAACTTCTTCTTAGTTCTTAGTTGTAGCAGGTGTCTGCTTGGAAGTATCCTTTTCAGAACTGCCCATTAGTTGTGGTTTTAAAGCTTTCCCACCCAAACGGTCTCTGCCGAATTCTGAATATTCAGTTTCAATTATTTTGGTTAGTTTTTGTACCTGTTCTAAAGGACTGAACTCCCTTAGTCGTTGGCAGATTGCCACCGAAGCTGCTTCTCTCCTACTATTATCTAATATTATAGCTGATACCTGGGCATAGTTACCTAGTAACGTCATCCCTAAGTTCAGAGCAGGCTCTGCTCCGTACTCGTTCTGTATTTGTCTTAATACATCTGCTATCACTGCTCATGAAGGAATTCCATGAGTTCTGTCATAAATGGCAGCAAAGACTGTACCCCAAGTGGTACAATACAATACTTATCCCCATGGGCAAGCAGATTTTTAACATTCTGTGTTTTTCATACAGGGGAGTATTCTGGAATACTGTCTATAGCTCTGTTATTTTCTGAGCTACCCATAATGGCATTTGTTCACGTTTAGATGGCATTTTGCACATCACTGCGTGTAATGTTTGTGGTGTGATTTTAGTTGCTGTACCCAGGGTTCCATCTATTGGAACTAATGCTGGTTGGACTGTAAATGGCCTCATGACGAATTGCGTCAAGTTTCTGTATATTTTTATTAAATCTTTATGTTGTATGAGTAAGTCTCTCTGTGGCATTGTGACAATGTCAGGATGTGGTGTGTAGGCCACTAATATTGGTGATGTTGCCCCTTCTCCTTCAAGCGGGCCGAGTCTTACTATCCTTCTTATGTGTGTTAGGGTACCTTTAAACCAGTATAAATGTTCCTGGTATGTAAGCAGAACTTCAATGTCCTCAAACGGACAATAACTGGTGCATCTCCTTCTGTGTCAGAGTGAAATGTCTGTGTTATTGCATTTGCTGCTGACAGTGTAACCCATGAATAAAATACCTCTGTTTTGTTTGATTTGTGTGTCTCGATCACAAAAATTTCCAAGCCACCTCTGCTGATAAACCATTTTCTAACAGTTTCAGGGTGACTGTATGTCTGAATTTTTCTCCAATCAGAACTGCAGCTGCATCTTCTTCTCCAGCTGAGAGGTGTAGATCTACTACTAGGTTATCTCCTGTCTCAGTCATTTTTATAAAGAACAAGTTTATCTAAGGGAAATAAGATAAGGATTTTTATGCACAAATAAGGAACACTGTGTCCTTTAAGCTTGATTAACCAACAGCCCATAAATAGGAGTTTTAGCCGACTTAGCTGCTGAAGAGTTTGTGCCCACCCACTCCAAACGTCTCTGGTGTTTTGTGAGTTGGGGTCTCTGAAAATAGCACAACTGAACTACTCAGATTCCACTGTTAAATAAGTACCCAACCAACGTTGACGTTGCCATGTCGTGTTGTTTGCGCATTTTGGATAACATAAACTGTGGGACTATGGCAGACTTATTCTGTGCACTCCCACCGGATACCTTGGCCTGTCTGTATTAGGTAGCTCACAGTGCCACTAGACTCTCCTCCCCTATTAGGGAGAAAATCGTTTCTGGCAACCTCAGAACATGACAACCCTGATCCCCCATGATCTTGGAAACAATATAGTATTTTTTGCTCTGTCACTCATGCTCACTTAGTTTGTCTCAGAGATACACAGAATAGACATACTGGGCTTTTCAATAGGAATTTACTGAACAGTTGTTATTCTAGCACAGAATAGATGAGCTGCAACAACCATTAGACAGTTGCAGACAAATATGACTAGCAGTGCTACGAAAGTAAAGGGATGGTACAGGTATACCATTTTGCAGTAATCATGAATATATACCAGTACATGAAATACATGATAATAAGTGCGTACTCCTATGATGTCTCCTTAACTAGATGTACCTAAATGGGTAAACATCGTTTACAACGATGTTTTCACAACGCGGTACCTTTACACCGCGGCTGTGACAACGCAAGTCGTTACCACGACTTGCGCTGGAGGGCGCTCAAGGTCTAAAAATAGTTAATTTACTATCCTAACACCTTCCCTAGGGTCCACGGGGACTGGTGTTAGAATAGTAAATTAAACTATTCGAAATCCGCGCCCCCCCAACGCAAGTCGTGGTAACGACTTGCGTTGTCACGGCCGCGTTGTAAAGGTATGCGTTGTGACGGTACGCGTTGTACCGTCATATATCCACCTAAATGTACCTAGCATCTATGTAGGTGTTATGCCGAGAATCCCTCTAGTATCTAGTCCACCCCATTACCTGAGAATTAAAGAATGTGGGACCCCGTCCTGGTATCTAGTTAGACACCCCACAAGGGATGTTAGACCACTGCTAGCTGGAACGTCTGCATGCAGGAACATCAGCGTCGCTGGTCAGTGAGTCAGCTGGGAAATCACGGTCTCCTCTGTCTTTCTAAAGCAAGACATGATGTACATATACCCACAATTCTCCCCAGGTGGCCTACCTTGCTGTGTTACTGTGTCAGCCGAAAGGATGAGATTGGGCCTGAACTTTATACAGAGATATAATACAGGAGATGTTCGTCCTGATATAAGTCCTGCTGTGCTTCAAAGAAGCCTCATGCATAATGTATGAGATTCAAACTAGGGAAAACCCACGTTCAGCAATGTTGTATCTAGGTAAAAGGTCAGTGCCTAAGAACCGTTATGTCTGTAATTTAGGGAAGAATAGAATATAGGTGAAAAGTTGTGATATTACTTGTGCCTATATAAAGTGTCGTGTATTTCTATAGGTTCTGAATCGATCCCCCTATTCCTGACCCTATTCTGGTTAAACTAACTATCAAGTTAACTAACAGTCAGCCCATGAGGCAAGAACAGCCCCCATGATGCAGATACCGTTATCTGACGCAGTCACACTACGGCACAGGAACGTGTTATCTGATTAGGTCATAACGCTTGAGATCTAATTAGACAAGCGACATTCCTCCAGCCCCTGATAAGGCATACGACGTTCTCATAACAAATCAAACCTATGACAACCTGGAAAATCCGTGCGGCCATTGTTTTGATTTCACAGAGAACTTTAGTAAAGAATGTGCTAACGAGCAAGTCGTATGACATCTTTATTGACGTATCTATGTCCATCCTTACGTCAATCTCGGCACCTTTAAGGTATAAATATTGCCGACCTTGCCCTATGCAAACACACGCGTGGTGACAAGACGGAGCAGCCATACTTGCCGAAGCCGAGAGCAGAAGCAGACCCCGCTGGCAGCAGCCCCGCCTTCCTGACACGCTGAGAGACGCGCTGCTATCTCAAGCCGAGAGACCCAGCACCGGCGCTTTCGGGCAGCCCTCGCAGGCAGCCTGGAATATCGAGAGCAGAGAAAGAGATACTATTCCTCATCCATCCTAAATTCCAGGTACAGAACTGAATAACCCCTCACAGAGAATTCTTTAGTTATAAACTTGGCAAAAACAAACTTAACTTAAACTGTAACTTTCTATTCCCGCCCACGCATTAGACTTAGGTCAGGTACACGGGGTAGGCGTATTTAGAAACACCAGTTGAGTACGTTTAGTCAAATGTATATGTGTATGTAAATATATTTTAATCATTTTAAACATCATATGGCTCAGAAACCATATCAATGTTTTTACAGTATTATTTTATACTATTGCTTTTAATGTATGCACTTTACTTAACTATAAGTATTGCAATAATATCGATCCATTTCTCATGTATGAGAAAAGAGACTGATCAATAAATAACACCTTTTTATTGAACACGCCCGTCTCTTCCTTTTCTCTACATTCTGATGAGACTAAGAATGCACGTACTGACTGAGTAAAATAATTGCCTTGTGCTCACACGACTCTCGAGATTGACTCTTGATTAGGGGAGAGCAAAGTTGTCATGTTCTATGTTTGTCAGAAACTAAATCCCTTCTTGTCTAATCAGGGGAGTTAATTCCTTCCTTGAACATTCGAGAAAGTTTCTAGCGAACTCTGAGCTTAGCTGGCAAACCCAAAAATTAAGTCTAGTATCGACAGTAGTAGACCTAGTTAACGTCTGGCCTAGGCCTTTACTGCTGTAGGTACTATTCCAATGCGCAGAGCCTATTGGGAAAATAGGAGCTACACTACATGGCGCCCAACGCGTTTGGAAAGGGCGATAAAACTAACGTAAGACATTTAGAGTAACTCAGTCGTGCTTTCTCACTCAGACCCCTTTTCCCAAATACTCCAAAGACGTCTGGAGTGGGTGAAAGGTTATATCCTCCAAAACCTCGCAGGAGGGAACTCCTATGTATGGTTCTTGGTCAAGTCAATGTTGAAGGATAAACAGTTCCAAAATATTGTGCATCTAATCTCTGTTTCCATAAAGAAACCTGATCTGCAAATAGACATAATACCATCCTGTCTGTAAAATGGGAGACAGTGATGAAGAAAGAGAGGCAGTTAAATTAGCTACTGAACTCGCAGATGCTGATGCTACCATGCAAGCAGCAGACCCGAATATAACACTCATTCCGGTCATTAAAAGGAGATCTATAACCTTAAAACTTATAGAAAATGGACTGACACCTAGAGGTGGCACAGTCATATTCGTAATTGAGGCACACGAATATCGGCAGACAGAGGTATACTATTCATGGATACATTTTCCAGCAGCAAATGCTGTAACAAAGTACTTCCACTATTACAAAGTAGAGGAACCTCCTGAAACGTACACTCCTTTCGAGGAGGTGGAAGTACCACTCAAATTCCAAGAGCATTTGCTCTTATTTGATGGCGCCCTAATACATAACAATCACATTACAAGGCTCGGTCCTTTAGGAAGACCAGGAGCAACGTGGCCGGTCTTAGCCGGATACACACCACATCCAGACATCGAAAGAATGCCTGCAGCAGAGCTGTTAATACAGCTAAAACAACTACTAAAAATTCATAGACAATTAGTTCAGTATGTAATGCGGACTTCAACAATTCAGCCAGCGATTAAACTTCCACAGCTGACCCCTCACCAGGGGAACACAAATAAAATCACACCACAGAACATCCAATCCTGCCTAGGTAAAGTTCCAGCTAAACGGGAACAAATACCATTCTGGTTGGCACAGAAAATCACCCAAATAGAGGCGGTGTTTCCTGACACCACCCCGCTGGAAAAACACAGGATTCTGACTATATGTCTCCCAATGGGAATCGCACCACACATTGAGGACTGTGACACTTGGGGTACAGTCTTTGCTTCCATCTATACAAAAACGCACGGTGTCCCATCCATTTCGGTAATACCAGATGTGCTAAAAGAAATTCAAGATGAATACGGTCCAGAACCTGCTTTAACCCTTGGTATGAAATTACTAAAAGACTTCAAGCAGGTCTCGGCTATATTATTAGCCAACATAAAAGGTGAAGCAGCAAACGTGGCGATCCGCCAGAGGTTAAAAGAGACAGATATAGCAGACCAACCAGCTGAAATTGCCAGAATCATAGAAAAATCCTATGAGGAACTAGGCAGAGATAGCCTAGGTGGAATACCAGTAAAACCGCAACTGACTACAAGTCCAGAAAAAATATTTTTTAATAATAATAATTCACCAAAAAAGAACTGGGATGGAAACAAACAATCCAATCCTAAAGAAAAGAAATTCCAGTCCCGAGGAAGGTCTCCTAGGCGAAGAGAGAAATCTCCAAACCAAAGACAGAGGTCACCGCAGAGTGACCCCTCTGGGAATAGATATAACCTTAGAAATAGGGATAATATTAAAAAACCTGATAGATATCAAGACATTGATACACGTCCCTCTCAATCTTTTCAGAATTCCTCGCAGAAATCGGAAAGAAGAGGACGATCAGAAGAGCACGCCAAGTCCAAAGACAAGGAACCTGCTCAGCTAAAAAAGAAATTACAATTTCCAAAAAAGAAGGTAGCCAGTATCAAGGTAGTTAAAAATGCCGAGAATACTGAGGACACAACTGAAAAACGGAGAATGGGCTCAGACAATGCTAGACAGCGCAGCAGAGGTGAGCATAGCTCGCAAAGTCCTTATGAATCATCTGGAGACAGTGGACACGAATGAATACCTTCAAGTGGAAACTGCAGACACCAGAGTTAGCAAGCCCCACAAGATATACGAGATAACATTACGTATAGAGGGAGATAAGACTAGGAAAATAAGGGGACTATTTTGGGATAACCTCTCAAAGGGTTATGACATCCTTCTAGCTGAAAAAGACTGGCCACCAGAGTTTGTCAGGGAGTGCCCTCATGGCGAAGAAGTAATTATGCCTGCCTTCTCGAATCAGATCCCGATTCATAAAAAATACACACTTGCTAGAAAGTGGGCAGTGGCCTTAGCACCTGCTTTATATAAAAATCATGTAGGATGGGATGAGGATTCTCCTCCTCACAAAATCCAGTTAAAATCACAACCTACTGCACAAAGGCAGTACCCAATTAAGCAAGAAGCTAAAAAACAAGTAAATGAAATACTAGATCAGCTAGAATACCAGGGGGTGATTGAAACTTGCACCTCACAAATGAACAACCCTTTGTTTCCGGTCTCCAAACCAGACAATTCATATCGTCTAGTTTTGGATTACCGACACCTTAACACATGTTGCAAAACCTTTGCAGTGCAAAACTCACACAGTGCTGCACTAATGAATAACATAGTGCGCAAAAAATACAAAACAACCTTGGACATCTCCAATGGATTCTTTTGTCAAAACATAGCACCAGAGAGCAGATATTTAACTGCATTCTCAGTAAATGGCACTCAAAAACAATTCTGTCGGTTAGCCCAGGGGTACAAGAACAGCCCAGGGGTATTCTCAGCGAGAGTAACAGAATTACTGCAACTATATGATGATGAAGCATTATCTTATGTCGATGACATTTACTTAACAGACGATGACTTGGATACTCACTTGAAAAGAGTGAACACCATAATACTTGGGTTCGCTGCAGAGGGTTACAAATTCAACTTTAAAAAATCCAGAATTGCCCATCTGACAGTCCTATTCTTAGGATATGAATTATCAAGTGAAGGCAAAAGCCTGGCTGACAATTTCCTAGAGAAATGTGCCGTAATCCAAGCTCCTAAAACACTAAAAAACCTACAGTCAATTCTAGGCTTCCTAAATTTCGGAAGAACATACATTGCAAATTACGCAGAAAGGGTCAAACCCCTTTATGATCTAATTAAACCAGACTTTAAAAGATCCAATTGGACTCAAACACACACAGAAATTTTTAGATCCTTACAAACAGACATGCTAATTAAAACAAAATTAGAAACACGTGATAACACACGCAACCTTGTGATCCGAGTCATCCCAGGGAGATGCGGATTCACATACCTGACCTCTAATGAGGGAGAAAAGGTACCAATTGCATTTAAATCACACTTGTACACTAAGGCTGAAATGAAATTTAGCCCAACGGAAAAAATTCTTACAGCAACACAGACAGCTATAGCAAAAGAACGAGCCCTGGCATAAGGTAAACGAATAGTAATCGTGACACCAATACCAGCCTTAGAGGCGGTAACAAAGGCAAGCATTCCAAATGCTAAAGCACTCCATCCGAGATGGATACAATGGGCTAATTCTCTTGCTGCAACAGACGTGGTGTACGAATTTGATCCTTACTTAAAAACACAAGAATTTCTCCAATATGAATTTGAATGTCCTCCGCCAACCGAAATTCTGCCTCTAGATCACTACGGCTGTATAATATATACAGACGGATCAGCACAACCCGCAGTAGGGGGTAAACAAGCTTACAGTGCTGCGTGCGCGATTGTTAAAGGTCGTTGGCACGAAGGGAAATTTAAACCAACCCTCACTAAAACACAATCCCTAGGAGATTGTACAGCTCAGCGAGCTGAACTACTAGCATTCAAGATGGCGCTTGAAAATACCGATCGAGAATTCCCCACACTCATAGTGTGCGATTCGTATTATTGCGTTCAATCTTATAATGAATACTTGCAGATCTGGCTTCAGAACGGATTCAGGGATGCGAAAGGTGGCACAATCAAGCATAAAATGCTCTGGGAACAAGTAGCTCTTTTACAAAAAGAACTACCAAAGACTCATGTGATACATACACTGAGTCATCAACGTGATGGCGTTCACGTTGCAGGGAATTCATTGGCTGATGAGGCCGCGAAGGCAGCTGTGCAAACGGCTTCCGTAGCTGCCGTCACCCGGTCAAAAACAAAAATAGACAGCGAAATTTTACAAGCTGTCAGCGCTTCAGAAAAGGATTCGATAGAACCACTCCCTAAAGGCTTTCCAGTAAAATACTCATACATAACTGATGCAAACAATGTTCCTTTTGCTCGAATCCCTGGAGTGGGGGATAGGGCAATTCCAAACATGGAACATAGGTTAGGACTAATAATAGCGGCACACGAAGGGCTTGCTTCTATTCATGCTGGCGTCTCAGCCACAGTATCATTATTAAAACAGAGATACTGGTGGCCACAAATGAGAAGACAAACAAGGAACTATGTTCTAGCATGTGAAATATGTCAAAAAATGAAAGTATCAACGGTGAGACGTCCAGCACAGACGCCCCTTCTAATCTCGGATAAACCATTAGCCTGTGTTTATCTAGACCACTGCGGTCCCTTACAAAGGGATGGTAACTATAAATATATCTTGGTCGCAGTGGATTCATGCATGAGATTCATATGGATGTGGCCCCAGCGAACGGCTGACGCCAGAACTGTTATAAAAGATTTGCGAGTCTTTATCGGCACATACGCAATTGGCATGCTGCATTCGGACAATGGTCCCGCTTTTAGCTCTCGGGCTTATAAGGAGGCCATGGTCAGCATGGGTGTGCAATTGCGGTACTCTTGTCCATTTCACCCTGAGGGGAACGGAATTGTTGAAAGAAAAAACCGTGACATAAAGCAATCTATAACGGCAAAGGTATTAGGTTCGGGAGCTGGGTGGGTCAAACATCTAATAAGTGTCCAACGTAGTCTAAATAACTTGCCAAGAAATTCTCTGAAGGGATTCAGTCCGTACAAATTATTATTCCGAACTAGGATGTTGATCTCTGACCTTGATAGTCAGACTTCAGTGGTAATAGAAAAAACCTTTGATGTCAAAGACCGTTTGGCTATTTTGCAGGACTTAAACAAAACAAGAAAAGACCTGAGCAACATACAGTTGAAACAACAGCCAACAACCACTGAAGAATCACCACCTGTCCCAGCAAGACCTGTCTGGATTCCAAAAGTCGGGGATCTAGTCAGGGAGAAGATCGCCGTAAAGAAGGAATTTGGGCCTTCTTACAGAAAAGCAGTTCCTGTCTTGTCTGTCAACGGGACAAGATCAGTTGTACTACCGCCACTTGCTGGTAAAAAGGAGAACCGAGTTGTATCCATCGACCTGGTAAAACCACAACATGTGGCCGATAACAAACAGTAGGCCAAGTGGACTCCCAATAAGTAGCAGAACACCAAGGTTTGCTACCAGCACAGAGGTCCTAACAAAAAGGCTCATCACATTCGAAACGCCTAAAGAAGAACAAGAAGGACTATGCAACAATGCAATAGAACTCAGACCTCTTAAAACCCAAATAAAGACATTTAGCAGAGACACACCAATCTACAATGAAGTGCCGAGTGACAATGCAAGAAACAAAAATCCTGAAGCAATTGGAACAATTGACAGAACTGCATCCGGGTACTTCATCAACTTCGATGATTCCTCTGAAAGCCTCAGTAAATCAAAGACGCAGCCATCATCAAAATCCTTTAAAAACAAAGCGAAGGAACTTTTGAAACAACTGAAAGAAACATATCTGGTTTCTCCATGGATTGAATTTTGGGTGGGTTTTGGTGCATTTATCCTCATACTTTGGCTCATCATGGTATTTACTTTGGGACGCTTCATTGAGGGAAAATATGCTAAAATGGACACAGCAAGTCAGAACATCAACTTGATCCTCAAACCACACACATCTTCACACGTCGAGAAAAGAGAACTCTCTTCAGAACTTTCTTCAGCCAACTTCACAGCCAATCCGATACCTGGTGGGGTAGCCTGGGACAACACTGACTATGAAATTTATGGTCCGGTCGAGATCCTGAAATATCCACACCAAATCAAGATCTCCTTGAGTGACTTTGCAAAACCAAACTCATTTGCTGATGATTGGGACTTCGAAAGCATCAACAATATGATGACTGACTTAGTAATGTCTGCTAAATTTACAAAACATGATTATTTGCAAGGTTCTACAAATTATGATAGTATGTATTGCTATAACCATTATGGTAACCATTTTTTGCATAAATCGGCACAACCTAGAAATGTTTTAAATTATAATCAATGGGAACATTGTGCTACACCTCCAAAAGGGAGCTCTAGAACCGTTTATGACAAATATTCATATTTTTCAGGTTTTAACATAAGTAATGCTGAAACATTTTATTTTAAATTGTCAAACAAGACAGGGATGAAAACCATGATAACCAACACAAAATTGATATATTCAGATTCATTCTTCGAAAAAATGAATACTTTTGGATTTGATTATTGGGACAAAAATGTTGATTTGAAAAGTGTTTGGGGTACAAAAGAATGGCAAGTACAGGGTATAGAAGCTTTGTTTAGAGCCTGCATGATCCCAGAACAAATGATATTTTTAAATGACACTGTTCAACAAACCACCTGTCTTGGCTTAGCCAAAATCAAAGATTTAAATAAACCGTCTATTCCAAAGCCAACAATGTTTAGCAATAGCTCTGATACAGATGAAGAGATAGACGTAAACCATATATTAAACCAAAACAGAACACATCCTGATTGGAAACAATGGTTGATCTGGCGCACAGATACAAATTACTGTCAAGATAGATTCCTGAATAAAACACAGGGTTTCAAAATGACCAGGCCAGACCCTAGATATCCCCAAAGACATCACCCAGGGATAATAACAACCTACAGTGTGGGCAAATTATGCCTTCAATGGCTACAGACTTCCACACTGCCTGAAATTAAGCAACACCTAACTTTACTTACTGATGGTGCTGACTTGCGTGATTTCATACTGGGACCACGCAAACAGCGTCAAAAGCGTTTCATAGCAGCCTCTGTATATGCGGCATACAATGAGGCCTGGAAGGTTACTCTAATTGAGACAGCAGATAGAATACGGGAAATTGACCGTATCGATTTAGAAAAATCACTTTCTGTAGTGGACAATGGGTTAATGACTCTGTCCTCCAGAATTTTTTCATTGGACAGCATTGTGTCGTCAGCAATCGATATATTATCGCAAGACTTACTGTTATTACAACATGGTCAGTCACAATTGCGTTCTATTGTACAGCTTGGCTGGACGTTACAAAATCTGCATTCAGGCTATGTGCCTTGGCGTTTAATCAACACAACGTCACTATTCCAAATCTTTAACCTTACTGATAGACAAATCGGTATGGCGCAAAAAGGTGCTGATTATACAATCTTGAGCATTGAAAAACTAGAAAGATTACCAATGACAATGTCAGAACGACCTGTCAGTGAATGGATAATCCACGGAATCATAAATATTCCAATCTCAACCTTCAGGTTTCAATACTGCCAAAAATATATACAGGCTGGCATGTACGAGAAATTGGGGAAGGGGTACCTTAAAACAACTTGGAACCTGCCCTATTCACATGCATGTGTCAGTAATAAAGGACAGAAAGTGTTTCTTAGTGGCAACAATTGTGCTATGTCACTAAGCGGCACGCTTCTGTGTAACGGAATTAGTTTGCATGGAGCCTGTGAAGGGAATTCATACAACCTTTCATGTCACCAGCAAGGCGCACCTGCAACTGAAATAGAACCATTCTTTCAAAGACTCTATAATGGGAGTTACATTCTTATTGTAGACCGCAGATGTTGCAGTCTTATGCCCGGGACTCCTTATCTAGTAACTACAACGGCGAAGGTCAAGTGCTGTGGACGTTCTTTATTCCCCAGCTCCTTTCCAGACAGGGAGGCAAGGGCATGGCCCAATTTGAAAATTACTTCTATTCGAATAGATACTTTAAGCAGAATGAAAACAGTGCTTCTTCAGACGCCTACAAGGCTCACGTCATCAAAAGAAACGTATGATCTACAAGTCGCAAGGACGACTGCAGAGATACATACATTATTATCAACTAATTCCCCCGTACATTTCGCGGAAATCCTAAGCGAAATCTTAAATATTTCTGATACCACTGGGGTCTCAAAGGTATTTAAGACAGTATTTTCGATGGCATTAACACCATTCAAAGCCATACTGGGTATTTTTCCAGATTTCGTCCATTCGATTTTTGGCGGACTTCCCCTGATCCTGGGACTGATTGCAGGAATCCTATTCCTAGTCCTTATTTTTCGTTATGGCAACCCATGTCACAGACAAAACTCTGGCGACAAGGGAAGAAACAATCCTAGCCATTGGATACCGGGACCGGATATCAAAAATCCTGGGACTCTCCCGGCTTAGAGACCTGAACATGACTTGGTTTCTATCATTTCGACCAATGTGGCAAAGGTGTGTTTTACCTGTACTAAGGTGTCTGCTATGCAGAGAAGAATGCATGTTAGACACCTGTCTGACGCTACAATCGGATGCGCCAGTGGATGCAGATACACTGTTGGTTCCTACCAAGGTTCACGCTTTGTGCTGCCCTCAAAGGCTGCCAATCCTGATGACGGCATTCCTGGAATCTTCACCACTACGATTGAAGAGTAGTGAAGTTCAAGGTGAAAGCAGCATCGAACAGGTACAACCTTCTGTCAGCAATGCGAATCAGAATGTCAATGGAGACAATCATGCGCACGAATGCATGGTTACCCCTATTTCCGACTTAGTGGAACTTTCCCATGAAGCTGTTGACAGTTTTTTCGAAAGCCTTAATGATATGATGTTCTCTCCAGAACAGAAATAGAGACTTTTGAGCAAGCTCGCACACGGCGTTCCCTGAATTCGGCCTTCAACTTTAAAAATAAAGTCACATGAACAATTTTTCCCACCAGTTCACGGACAACAATTTTTTAGCAGCCCCAAATTATTTTTTACTAAATTTTCGGGACACTTATCTTCTGCTTAAAGTAAGAAACTATTCCTAGAGAACTAAGATTTCTATTTTTAGATACTTTATAAACTTTAGTTGCCCGATGGTATGTTCACAAATATTTTATTATGTGATGAAATGGTCTCGACCTTTCTTTCTGTATAGCCATATTAAGAGCCATTTCATGTGTATTTCTCATATACCAAATAAGCAATAATGTCTACAAATGCGTGTTTACTTTTGCATTTAATTCATAGCTTAAGTGCATACAATATATATGACTGCAATTTTTCAGTATATTTGAAAATTTCGAAATGCATTTATGTATTTTGGGGTGGTAAGGTATACACTATACTCTATAGTATGTTGTACTATGTTATACTATGCATAGATTAGTAGATATGACCATAGTTAGCGTGGAGTGGGTGTCGTGTATTTCTATAGGTTCTGGATCGATCCCCCTATTCCTGACCCTATTCTGGTTAAACTAACTATCAAGTTAACTAACAGTCAGCCCATGAGGCAAGAACAGCCCCCATGATGCAGATACCGTTATCTGACGCAGTCACACTACGGCACAGGAACGTGTTATCTGATTAGGTCATAATGCTTGAGATCTAATTAGACAAGCGACATTCCTCCAGCCCCTGATAAGGCATACGACGTTCTCATAACAAATCAAACCTATGACAACCTGGAAAATCCGTGCGGCCATTGTTTTGATTTCACAGAGAACTTTAGTAAAGAATGTGCTAACGAGCAAGTCGTATGACATCTTTATTGACGTATCTTTGTCCATCCTTATGTCAATCTCGGCACCTTTAAGGTATAAATATTGCCGACCTTGCCCTATGCAAACACACGCGTGGTGACAAGACGGAGCAGCCATACTTGCCGAAGCCGAGAGCAGAAGCAGACCCCGCTGGCAGCAGCCCCGCCTTCCTGACGCGCTGAGAGACGCGCTGCTATCTCAAGCCGAGAGACCCAGCACCGGCGCTTTCGGGCAGCCCTCGCAGGCAGCCTGGAATATCGAGAGCAGAGAAAGAGATACTATTCCTCATCCATCCTAAATTCCAGGTACAGAACTGAATAACCCCTCACAGAGAATTCTTTAGTTATTCACTTGGCAAAAACAAACTTAACTTAAACTGTAACTTTCTATTCCCGCCCACGCATTAGACTTAGGTCAGGTACACGGGGTAGGCGTATTTAGAAACACCAGTTCAGTACGTTTAGTCAAATGTATATGTGTATGTAAATATATTTTAATCATTTTAAACATCATATGGCTCAGAAACCATATCAATGTTTTTACAGTATTATTTTATACTATTGCTTTTAATGTATGCACTTTACTTAACTATAAGTATTGCAATAATATCGATCCATTTCTCATGTATGAGAAAAGAGACTGATCAATAAATAACACCTTTTTATTGAACACGCCCGTCTCTTCCTTTTCTCTACATTCTGATGAGACTAAGAATGCACGTACTGACTGAGTAAAATAATTGCCTTGTGCTCACACGACTCTCGAGATTGACTCTTGATTAGGGGAGAGCAAAGTTGTCATGTTCTATGGTTGTCAGAAACTAAATCCCTTCTTGTCTAATCAGGGGAGTTAATTCCTTCCTTGAACATTCGAGAAAGTTTCTAGCGAACTCTGAGCTTAGCTGGCAAACCCAAAAATTAAGTCTAGTATCGACAGTAGTAGACCTAGTTAACGTCTGGCCTAGGCCTTTACTGCTGTAGGTACTATTCCAATGCGCAGAGCCTATTGGGAAAATAGGAGCTACACTACAGGGGTAGGTTATCTATATGTAATATAGCAAAATAACAAGGAATTTAGGTAACATTTTCAGAAGGAAATGTACAGGTTGGAAGCAATGTGTGTGAAGACAATATATGCATGGGGATTTCTGGGCAAAGAAAAATACAATAGCATGCGCAGACACACTGGTTTACTTAGCAAGATTTCACAATTGTTTGTTCACCATAGACTACTACAGACAGGGTTGGACTGGGAATTCAAACCAGCCATAGCAATTGAATGGGGGTCGAAGGCGGGGAACGCTGCTACTACTTTTGGTACAGGGGGCAGATATTATAGCATTGCTGCAAAACCGCACCCCTGTACCAAACATGGACCGTACCGGTCCAAAACCAGCCCCTCTCCTTTTGGCTCACCAAGAAAACCACATACCGGTCATGTTGGAAAACTCTCCTTCCGCACATGGCACACAGGAAAAGCAGCAGACTGGCTTCCCTTGTATTGGAGCTTTGCGGTACCCTGGGAGGCAGCTCTCACTGCAGACAGAGCGCGGAGCCTGTGAAGCCAAGTGAAGGAAGAAGAAGCTGGGATTAACTTGTACAGTGGAGGCTGCTTCCCACCCCGCAATGCATCTTTCACCACAAGCACTAATGTCCATGTGGACTCATCTTCTTAGGCACAAATCAGTTAAATTAGTTTTTAATTGCATGATTTTTTTATTTTATTTTAGTATGCTTTACAAAGATTTGGAGATCATTAAGTGTTATCCATTTGATTTTTATTGTTTGGCTAAAACTTCAGATGTGTATCTTTTCAAAATGTGTTTTTCCGGGTAAATATGCTAATATTTGAAATCAGTCCAATGCAACAATATATATTTTATGAGTCTAATTTATTTTCATACCTTATTATAAGGACCTAAAAACATATTCCAGAGTGTGCTTTTATTTTGCATTACACTAGGGGTCTTATTTACGAGTCTCTTGCACCGCAGGAGCATCACTTTTTGTGACGCTCCAGTGGGGAAAATTACAAATTCGTATCAATGAGGCAACGCAAAGCCTCTGTGAGTGAGTTTTGAATGGCCGCATAGATACGGAGTACAGCAAGCCAGCGCAAATCGGTGATTTTCCTTACTCTGCTCACCAAAGATTTTCCGTGGCCGTTGATTTGGGTCTTCCCATGCAACACCCATGGATTTTGATGCTGCCCCTGATTTACAAGAATATGTAAACCTGGAGATGCGCCAAAACATTATGTTTCCCCAGGGAAAGGCAACAATGAAAATAAATGGAATATATAAGAAAGAAACTAGAAACTAGCCCCTACGGCTGCTGTTTGACCTACCCTGCTGAAATTAGATGGGGACTACAGGCCCCAGCAGGCAATGTGCCAGGAAGGCGCCAACGAGAGTTCCTTTGCGCCGAGGTGTGCTTACATCTTCAAGGAGCTCCTGCAGTGCGGGACACGTGTTGGCCACACCCGGGCAAAGCGAACACCAACTTCGGGCAAAGCCCGGGCCAAGGGTGGGCCCGTCCCTGCCCGTCATTGCCTGGAGGAGGCTGAGCACCCCCTCATGGAGTTGTGGGAGTAAAACGGAAGCTTGGCTCCTGGGGTCAGTTTCCCACACATTGCTCACACTTTTTTTTTTAGCCTTTTGTATTGTTTTTTTATTTTAGCTATACTCTACGGCCTCTGCCTTTCAATTAATAGTCAGCTATAGGACCACGAAGGGAAAGTGCAAAACCCCGGGACCTTATGAGCTCAGCTCTAAACTAACCAATAGCACCACTCTGGACTCTTTTTTGGCAAGAGCAGTAGGGGGTGAAGGGACGGCCTGGTCCTTCTCTTGGGGGGCCAGCAACGCAGCCTTCACAGCATGCCCCAAAAGATTGTGCAGCCCCCAAGCCTGATAAGAGCCCTTCATGTTTACTCCCTGCGGCTCTGCCCCTTGACAACATCATGTTGAAAACCCTAAACATCAGCCTATGCTCCACCAGCCCAAAAGGAAGAGGCAAACTAAGTAACCACCTAAGATGAGGGGGGCCTAAGGGACCTCTAAATGCACCTACTAACCAGCCTAGAACTCAGCCCAGTGCTAACTGCTTGCCCCCCCCTCTGGATCTAGCTGCCTTGGACTGGAGATATTTGTTTGGCAAGCTTAAAGACTCGATCCAGTCAAGTATTGCCCCTTTTGTTGAAAGAATATCCAAACTAGGGTCCCCTTTAACAAAGTTAGCCGCTGGGCTTGATGTTATGTTATGTTATGTTATGAAAATTTATTCAGCGCACAGCTGCTCCAGCGAAGGAGCGTCCTGGCGCTTGACAAGGTAACCAACACAACACAACTAAAAAGACAGTAGACTAGGAGGAGACAAGCTCAAGGAAATAAAAAAGTCTTGATGGCCCTACGAAATAAAAAGAGGTTTTCAGATGCACGTATCTTTAAAGGAAGAGAGTTCCACAGGGCCGCAGCCCGAACTCGGAATGAGCGGCCTCCCGCTCGGCTAAGTTTAAACCGAGGGACCACTGCTAGATCCTGACCTAAAGATCTCAAGGAGCGGGCAGGGACATAAGGATGCAGTGAACTAAATCTGTCCCTCGGTTGGGAGGGGTGCAGGGGCAGACTTGCCATCCCGACCTGGACGGGACACCTTGCGAGACACTCGACATAGAGGTCAAGCCGCAGATGGAGCAGCTATTACCATCTCTAACCCTCACCTGCGGCCCCCTCAGCCTCTTCCTCCCCCAGCGATACCAACTGTAGGAAAACATGCTGTTGTGGACAGACCTCAAGGGAAATGTGTAGGCCAATTGGCACCTGGGGAGCTGGTGGACAGGCCTGTTAAACCAGGTGTACAGTTCCCACATTTAAACTTGCTACCGGACTGTTGCCCCTACATTGCTATCCTGAGGGTAATAGTGTAGTTGAACGAATGAACCGTGATTTAAAGCAATCTTTGACAGCCCGAGTTATAGGCACTGGCAGAAACTGGCTGGCTCACCTCTATGGCGTGCAGCGTGCTCTTAATAATCTCCCTAGAAGGTCTCTGGGTGGGCGGACCCCATACGAAATGCTCTTTGGCGTCAAGATGTACGTCCCTGACCTTGACGGTCTAGACTCTGTGGTTCGCGCCACTTCCTTTGACGCAGATGAACATTGCAATGTTTTACAGATTCTACAAAAGACCAGAGACAGTCTTGCAAAGGAACATTTGCCCTCCACATCGGATGATGCGTTGCAGATCCCGGTAGTTGGCTGGCTACCGCAAGTTGGAGAACTGGTTCGGGAGAGGATCGACAACAAGAAAGAGTTTGGTCCCTCCTATCGAGCTCCAGTCCCGGTGCTTGGAGTGAAGGGCACAAGAACAGTCATTTTACCACCACTTCCAGGTCGTAAGGAAAACAGGTTTATTTCTATTGACAATGTCAAGATAGACAGAGTGGCCGATTCTTCTTAGCATGACTACAGCTGTTTCCTGTCCTTCCATTGTGAGAAATTGAATTATGCCCACTGCTTCTAATAATGAACCTGAGGTGGCCATCGAATTACCTGCTGTTTCCAGTCCATTATTGAATAATTTACCAGGAACTAACCTTGATGAGACAGACTATACATACCACACTGATTTGTCCATGCCTGACCTGCAAGCTCGTTTAGCCACGGAATCCAGATTGTCATTTGACTGTGCTTCCCTTGCCTCGAAAAAA
This sequence comes from Lissotriton helveticus, assembly GCF_964261635.1. Lineage (NCBI taxonomy): Eukaryota > Metazoa > Chordata > Amphibia > Caudata > Salamandridae > Lissotriton > Lissotriton helveticus. Next base: position 10,465,465 of record NC_136063.1, on the reverse strand, counting down.
CCCTCTCAAATTGCGGTATATGCTAGCCTGTTTAAAAAACATTTTTTGATTTTGATTAATCTGCTGGCATATGTCACAAAGAAGGACATAATCACGCGTCTGTTTGTACAGTCCCCGCCACCAGAAACGTTGTTGTAGTTGCGTTACAGTGGCTGAGACGCCCGCATGCGCAGACGCCACACCTTCATGAGCCGCTGTAATCAAGTCTGTTCTGCGATCCGAGTTGGGAATCAGCCGTTCCCCAACATCAGGAATTGTCACAAAAGGAACCTTTTCGGGACTTAAGTGGTATTTATACTTCGAAGGGAATCCCGCAGGATGTTTACTTCCCTTCTCAGAGGCAGCAATCGCTGCCAAGATGTCGCTATCAATCTGTGTGTTAGACCTAGTAACTGCTGCAACTAAGTATGTAGATACTGCTGATTTCGCTGCTTCATCAGCAAGCGAGTTGCCAACAGCGTGAACTCCTACGCGCTGATGACCGAGAGTATGAATCACATAAACGAGTGGCAACATAGCCTTAAGCTCTGCCACTCGAACCCAGATCATTTTATGTTTTATTGTGCTACCCTTGGAATCATGAAAATCATTTTGAATCCAAAAGAACAAGTTTTCATTGTAAGACTGGACACAGTAGTAAGAATCACTTACAATTAGAGTAGTAACACTTGGATCTGCGTACTCCAAAGCTAGTAAGAGAGCACGAAGCTCTGCCAATTGTGCGGTGCAATCGCCCAGGGGCAACGTGTGCACTTCCCTGGAAACGAACTCATCATTCAACATAGCACCGACTACAATGGCGCATGCGGAAACGTAGGCATGTTTAGAGCCATGCGCAACCTGCGCCGACCCATCAGTGTAAACGATGCAATGGAAGTCCTCCAAAGGTCGCATAGCCAGAGGAGCAGGATGAACGAATTCATACTGCAAGTACTCCTGCGACCGTAAGGAAGCGTCAAAAATAAACATGACATCCGTGGATGACAATGACGCTGCCCACTGAATCCACCGAGGGTGCAAAGCCTTTGAATTCGGTACACTGGCTTTCGTGACTGCCTCCAAGTGAGGACAGGGTGTTACCACTAGCATGCGTTTCCCCTGAGACAGTGCTCGTTCCTTTAGAATAGCCATCTGTACAGCAGTTAAAACCTTTTCTACTGTGGGAAACCGCATCTCAGCCGAAGTGTACAAGTGTGACTTGTAAGCAATAGGTACTGTGTCACCTTCATTAAAAGTGAGGTATGTGAAACCCACCGTCCCAGGAATTATTCTTATTACCAGGTTGGTGTGGTTATCACGAGTCAGTAAATATTTAGAAGCGAGCAGATCAGCCTGCAAGTATTGCAAAATGGCTGAATGCTCAGGCAGCCAGCATGATTTTGAGAAAGTTGGTTATATCAAAGCATACAGAGGCTTGATACGCTGGGCATAATCCGGAATGTAAGTTCTGCCGAAATTCAAAAAGCCCAGTAAAGACTGTAATTTTTTCAGAGTTGTTGGAGCGCGTAATTGTGCGCACTTCTCTAAGAAGTGAGGAGCCAAACCTCTACCTTCATTGTTGAGCTCATAGCCCAAAAACAACACTGTGTGTTCTGCAATGTGCCATTTTGCAAAATTAAATTTGTATCCCATGTCTGCAAAGGTACAAATTATGGAATTCACTCGACACAGATGCATCCATATTTCGTCGTCTGTGAGATAAATATCATCCACATAAGAACATGCATCCGGATCCATTCCCTCCAATAGTGTGACTATTCTGGAGGTGAAGACCCCAGGACTATTTTTGTAGCCCATTGGGAGTCGCCGGAAGCATTTTTGCACCCCAGCGGACGTAAAACTTGTCCATTGGGAGCTAAAGCCATCCAGTCTGTGGGCATAAAAACCATTGGAAATGTCAAGCGTTGTCTTGAAACACTTACGCACTAGACTATCCACTAGGGCAGAGCCGTGAGTATTCTGTACTGCACAGTTACGGCAATGCGAGTTCAAATGCCGGTAATCCAATACCAAACGATATAATCCGTCAGGTTTGGTCACAGTAAAAAGGGAATTATTCATTGGTGACACACACGTTTCAATAACTCCTTGATATTCCAATTGTTCAAGGATTTCTGCGACGGCCGCTTTAGCTTCACGCCGTATGGGATATTGAGGCTGAGGCTGCGGCTCCGACCGCAAAGGAATTTCGTGGCTTGGGGATAATTTGTCCCAACCACATTCGTTGCGGTAGAGAGCCGGTGCAAGAGCCCGAGCCCACTCTTCTGCAAAATGCTGCGCATGCTCAGTCGAGACAGTGTGCGCGAAACTGGGAAGGATTACCTCCTCCCCTCGCGGCGCTGCGAGCACAAAAGGTGGGGGCCAGTCAGCCTCGGAAAGCAAAATGTCGTACGTAGACGAAAGGTTCTCCCAAAACACCCCTCTGACAGTACGCTGTATGTCACCTTCAATTAACAGGACAATTTCAAAAAGTCTTTCAGGGGGAGCTAATCTCGTATCAGCTGTTTCTATTACAACAAACACTTCAGTCGCTGTCACCCTCAGTAGTGGACGGAGCGCCTCTCTGACTATGGTAATCTCCGCCGCGCTGTCCAGCAAGGTCAGAGCCCACGTCAGATTCCGAAGCCGCGTTCTCACTATCTGTGGCATATCTATGCGCTGTTAAGGCCGCGACTTTCTTCTTCGCAAACTGCGGACGCTTAGGCGTAGAATCCTCCTGCTTCACTGCGCCGTCCGTCTGGCGGGACTGACCACGTCCTTGCTGGCCACCACGTCCACGTCCACCCCCTCCTCCACCACCGGTCTTCTGGGCCGATGTTTCCTGAAAGGAACGAGGAGAGCGTTGATCAGAACCCTGAAAACGATCAGGTGATTTAATCATCGCGCGATCGCGCAAATCATAAACTCTGTCTGCCGGCGCAGGAGCTTGTATAGCAGGAACAGAATCCTGAGTTTGCCTAGTCTGCTTCCCCTGTGTCTGTTTTTTAGGCCAATTCTGTTTTTTGGACTTGGGCTGGACATCTGTCACTGCATATTGTCCCTGAGGTTGTTTTTTATCCTTCACTGGAAAATATTTCAGACCTCTACTTGTGCGGCCAATTGTCTTATATGCGGCCACCACAATCTTTGCTCACTGGCGGAGTTTGTCGGCATCGGGCAGAGCAGCCAAAGCATTCGACACCTGAAAGTTAACTGCATCTCCTTTAACATTGGAGAGAATGAGATCACTTACAATCTCAAATGAACCACACAGGCGCATACCCAATTCAACCGCCGCCTCTGGACCGTGATCATTCTGAACACGTCTAATGATTTCAGGCAGGGCATTCATAGACGGGGTGCCGAAGCACCTCGTATAAACTGCCGCAAAAGTTTTTCCCCAGCTTTCACAGTCAACAAGTTCAGGAGTTATATCCTTCGGTAGAGTAATCGTTAACATTCGATGTTTATCAGCAGGAGTAGAATTCGGAAAAACCGCCTCCAGTTGATCAAACTTCTCTGCTAGCCAGAATGGGAAGTCATCGTTGTCAACTGGACGCGCACCAAAAACCGAATTAACCATCACTGGATTGAGACGCATTCCGCCTCGTTCCATGGGAGCGGCCGCACCCCCCTGGGGACCACCAGGAAGATGTCGACCGATGTATTGCACTAAAGCACGAATCACGGAAATGGAAACAACATGTAGCCTGCGAATTTCTGCTAGGGTACAAGCCCCGTGATTCGGGTGCGGGGTAAAGCCACCCAACGCAGGCCAATTTGTACCTGGAATTGAGAGTGGACCTAACCTCGCAGCGGACAAAGAGTGGGGGAGGGCGCCATCAAACCAAACTCGATGCTGCCAATGATCAATAGGTATTTCCAATGCCCTGTACGGCGTATATTCAGCCGGGACATCCGAGGCGGTGTAGGAGTGGAACAAACCAGAATTAGCGTCCACAGCCGGAAACGTAACCCAAGAGTAAAACAACTCGTAAGGAAACGCCGGATCTGCACATACCACGAAAATCACAGCCATCCCATCTACTGGGACTTGGTACGTCTGAAGATGGTTGCGTACCGCTACGCGACTATGCTGCGCAATAGCCACCGCCGCCATGACAACACTGGAAACAAGAAAACACAAAGAATACTTTGTAGCACAACTGGGTAGTAATTCAAAGAAACCGTTTAAGAAAGAATCAAGCTTGAATAAAGACCTATTTCAAAAAATAGGTAGGTTTCACCGACACCCCGTTTTCCGGAAACGGATGTGAAGGGGTTAAGGCATGAACGATAAACTACTCGAGTGTCATGATATAAGACCACCGAAACCGTTGGGCGCCATGTAGCAGGGTTTCTGTACTCACACAGAACTGTGCACAGAGGAGTGGAACCTCGGCAAATTAGGGTGTCCCAAAACTTACCTTAGCAACCAACTCACCCCTTACCGAGCTAGCTACAGTGTCTCATTGGACATATCAAACTCCCAATGTTTAGACAAACCAGAACATGAACTTACAGTACCTCAGGGTACGTGGGACTCATGAACACTCTTTCGTTATATTATCATTACAAACCAGAACATGGAGTAAAGAAGACACATGTGCATTTGAAATGTTTATTTACTAATGCCGTCTTCTCAGGCGCAGTATCTTAGATAATACAAGTATACTTATTATCAGTATCAAAATTACCAGCATAGTTACTAAGACATAAAAAGCGAATGGTGACAGCATGTTAACATGCTGTAATGAATAAGAGTTAACAACACTTATATCTCACCCTCCCTAACACATATATTATATTATTAGCTAAGAAGGTCTCTTTGGGTTGTTTTAGGGCGGGCCCATACCTTAGTGTCCTAGCATGAAGGAATCACATCAGCATACACCAGCTCTCTCTGCATGTGCACCGCATCAAGTGTGTTAACAATTCTCGTGCAAAGCAATATCAATCCCGCCTCAAGCCCAAGTTGGCAAAGGCTGCACTTGTGTTATGACTATGAAGGCGTGGAGATCAGACCTCATAACAATTCCATATCGTGTTGCTCCTGAAACTTCAGCACTCTCCGTGCAGACATGGTTTAACAAACAAAACTGATATCAGAGCAATAACATATTATTCTCACATACACCACGGCAAACCACTAGGTTGAAAGCTAAGTCAACAATTAAGGGTCGTGTGCAGAAGTTGCAAGAAAGGAAAAATGGCGTTTAAATCTCAAATGTACCTATGCTAACTTAACACGATATAAGGATATATAGGAGCTATACAACAGTAGGGGTTCCAAACCTACCAGCTAATGACTCAGAGAACTTTAGCCAATTGAAAAACAAAGTATGCTATTCGCTGGAAAACAATGTTGATTTTAGTTATTATGACTATGATGACATATTATTCTTCAGAAGGGTAGGGTGGGTGGGCCCAATGCATAAGTCTTTACAGGGGCACTGTGTTGTAATCAAATACAGGTCACCTGTCCTGGCCAAGCAGTTACTCCACAGTTCTGTATCATCAACCATTAGTGAAGCCTGTATTAACATCTTCCCACTAGGTTTTTTTCTTTAATGTTGGCAGCCCCTTCCCCCTCCCACAGGTAGTTTGATTCATCATTCCCTCAGGCTCCCAGTGTTCTCCTCTGCACAAACGGCGATCCCCATGAGTAATAGATTTGACCCTCTAAGCGCCATGGACCTAAATGATTGACTTCATGATTTATCTTCTCCCGGGATTACCCGTCCACGCTTAGAAATGGGTTCCCCTAACTTACTACCTGTAGAGCTAACATCGACTAGTGTCCCAGGGCGCCATTTAAAAATTCTAAGCTGTAACATGGCAGGTATCAGGGATAAGCTGGCGGACCCTAACTGGTTTAATTCCACTTCTGAGTTTGATATCATTATGTTACAGAAGAATAGGGCTCTCAACCTGGTTGGCCGAGACGGTAATGAAAGTTTCTGTGTGGTAGCAATCCCCTCCCATGGTCGGCGGCCACGCGTGAGTCGAATCACTTTAACTAAATTTGCAGCTAACCTGAGAGTTTATCCAATCCCTGGCAAAGATAGTGGCATTCAGATCCTTTGGGTGGTAATTTCTAAAGATTTTTTCTTGTCAATTTGTATAACTTGCTTGGTGACCCTGGGTGCCAGATCAGGTTCTTTTTGAAACAGTATTGCGCCTAGTGCTCAGATCATTCACTTATTTAAAATATTTTAGAATAATGATGGGAGGGGACTTTAATGTTAAGCTAGGTCACATATGCCATGAAGGAAACCCCTTCGTGCCAGAAGATCGGTGACTCCAACTTTGACCAAAGGGGCCGAAAGCTGTCAGAGGCCCTGGGCAAGGGCTGGGTTAAGAAATGTAATTTCTGGGGTTACCAGTCTGTCTAGGGAACTGTCCACTTTTGTGGGTTTGAGAAAAGGGACCATTATATTACATCTTTATCGCACAATCTTTTGGTTAGACTGGTTAGCCCTGGAGTGGTCCATGAATCCACCTTCAACGACCCATGCTAAAGGTGGATTCATTGAGTATTATATAGTCTGCACTCTTTACAAAGACTTGTTTTTTAGATAAATTGAACATTTTCGACCTGTAGAAGGTGAAGAAATATTAAAAGTTCACCGAAACGCCACGTCAACAGTTTTTCGTAATTTTGTTTTTACATCTGTGTACATTTTGAAAACTTGTATTTGTATTTTGTGTTTTCTGGCAGAAGATCATTTTAATCTATTAATGAATTGAATGTTTTGTGATGAGCAGATTGTGTGTTGTATTGTGTATTGCAAACATTTAAGATCAATTGGTCTCTTTTGATATATTGAAATTTGTAAATAACAACTGATAGTCTACTATATGTCTTAATTATATAGTTTCTTCTCAACACTTTACAACTAATATATGTATGAAAAATACTTGTAAAAACAGAACATAAGAAAAAAATATTTATATGAAAAAGCTTTCACTGAAACACATCGGACGGTGCCTGACCGGAACAATTTGAAGGAGAAGAAACCAGGGAAAACACAATAATAATCATCACAAATACTTCCCCCACTTAAATCCAGAATAATGTACCCCACAGGACTTGTCATTTAAATAATTTATTATCAAAAATATATATTATACTTTTTGTTAAGATGTTTTTCTTCTATAAAATTACATATTCAGACAATATACATATAATAGACAATTAGAAGCATTGTACATACATAAAAAACGAGCCCCTAGCACATAATGAAAAAATATACAATAACTGTACATGTGTCCATAATAAAATACACAGAAAAGAAGCATATAGTAAAAAACAATACAATAATGCACTGGACTATAGTAAACATAAAGACATTACATACACTGTACAGACACAAAACAAAGAAGAATGCACCAACGTGTTTTTTTCCGGAAGTACCATGTAAAAATACTCCTTCATCAGGGCGCAAAATTCATAATTTATGCAGTGGTCAAGGAAGCCATATGTGGCTCCTGTACTGTATCCTTATTTTATAGGACACCAGGGCTCTGTACAATGTAAAGCACAGGTTGTCTAAAGGTTCCAGATCAGAAGAGCCAAGCTTCTAGGAATGATAGGGAGTCCTAGAACACAGGAACTGAGGGGCATATTACCAAGGGGGTTTATCTCCGCTTTATTGGCTTTAAAAGCCAAGAAAGCGGAGATAAAATTATCTCCCTATTACCTAGGTGTCGCTAACACCAGTTAGCGACAGCTAGTAGGAGATAACGACCATCTTGGGGCCCACTTTGCATGTCAGTAATATTTATCACTAATGACATGCAAAGTGGGCGTGCCAAGATGTTAGCGACTGGAAACAGTCGCTAACATCGCTATCTCCTATTACCAACTTTTGGAGATATTCGCGCTAAGCGCGATTATCTCCAAAAGCTAACACCTGCCCTGAGCAGTTCTTAGCCATGTTAACCAATGGGAGGTGGATAACATGGCTAAGACCATCAGCTCGGTAATGCATGAATATCGCTGACATTTCAGCGATATTCATGCATTGCGGCCGTTTTTTATCGCATTTGCGATAAACCTTGGTAATACCAAGGTTTATCTGCGATAAAAATCACCGCAGCTCAGCGGTAAATTTTTGTCTCTAACCAAGTAATAGCGATAATTATCGCTATTGCTTGGTAATATGCCCCATAAATCCCTGCTGATTCAAAAACAGCCATCAGGTATCTGAGGGCTGGAGTGACTGATGTTGATATGGGCAGGGGTTATTAGAAAGAGTACTCCTGGGGTCCTCGAAGAGGAGCAAATATGGACTCAGTAGTTAGAGTGGTACAATGAAGGTCGTAATAACGATGAATCTGACACTCACAGTAACACAGTAAATAATTTCATCAAAATGTGAGGTTTAAATGATAACCTCTAGACGCGTCTATGGAGAATCAGGCACCCGGAAGACACGATTTGGCATCCTTATCCATGATATAATGTTGGACCCTGGGCCCCCCAGCCTTTGACTGCTGGAATATAGCATTTTGGGACAGCCTTATCCATGATATTTCCTTGACTGCTGAGATTTAGCACTAGAGGTTATCATTTAAACCTAACATTTAACAAAAGTCAGCAAACAGAGACTTGTTGGATAAATAGACAGCTATCTTCCCTCCCACAATCCACAATAAAATGTACAACTGCAAAGTCAAAACACGTGGGTGAAAAATAAAATGTTGAAATGTTTTTTCGACATTAATTGAAAATATTTTCACAAAAAGGAATGTTTGATTATGTCTTTTCACAGTCCACTCTTTGGAATATTTGTTCTGTGTCATGATCTAATCCTCTAACTCAAAAATATCTTTCATGGGGTCCTTGAAATGCAATTTAGGGGCATATCAGCAAGGCGGCGTTATAAAATTATTGCCGCTTTTGTGTCCGTTTTCGACTGAAAAACAGCGATAATTTTATCTCCTTATCTGCAAGGTCATGCTATCGTGTGAATTTGTGCCTTAGCGCCCTTACTCATAGCGCCCAGCTTTGCATCTCTAATGAGATGCAAAGTGGGCGTACCTTCCCAAACTTCAGTGGAGAATGTCGCTAAACGGAATTACTCCAATTAACAAGCATATTGCTAACCTGCTTAGTGATATTAAAAGAAGCGCTAACCGCGCTTAACGCAGGTTTCTGTACGCCTGCTTTTCATCAGACATAGCCATGTAATCCATTGGGAGGTGGATTACATGGCTAAGTCCACCCTGCCCTATCCACAAGGTATCGCCTGTCACAGTGCGATTATCGCCGGTTTCCCAGCGATAATCGCACTGTTTTGAAGCCAACACTTTGATTTCTATCGCTTTGGAGATATGCGTTGCTGATAGCACGCTATCTCCGCGATAAAAAACAGCGATAGCCGGCGATAATTATCCTAGTCCTAAGTGCGCCTAGTGATAATTACCCCCAATTGTTGCTGATATGCCCCCAAGTTTGCAGTCGTCCAGGTCAAGAGTTATATAAGACCGACAATGCAGTTTTGTGCTGCACAGTCCACTCTGCTTGCCCAGAAGAGGGTCAATATAGTGCAGTAAAACTAGCTTTTCAGAGAGCAGAGTCATGCAATAAAACAGAATGAGTGACACTTTGTTCAACCTTTACCCACCAAAGACTGGTTTTAGCATAAAATGTGTGCACTGGAGACCACTGGTTCCTTATTTTTAACAAACAAAGAGAAAGATGATTTTTTTTCCAGTGCAGAATGCACAGCTGAACTCCTTCATCTGGCTTCAGTCTTGTTCGTTTCGAGCAGTCCTATAAAGTGCCAAGTTTGTTTAAATTTTGTAGGCTCAGATGTGTTACATATCAAAAGATTTGAAACAGAATCACGTGCAGCAACATCTTCTTAATTATTAGGCACACAACCCAGCTAAGTCGTGTTTTGTGAAAAATTAAGTCTGTACCATCCTGTTATGTTGGACTTGGTTGGAAGTCTGTTTGGTGGCTAAAAACCAAAAACAGAGGCCCCACTATTTGGTTGAATTGTTTTAGTATTGTGTGTATAAAAAAATCACTCAATCATTATGGTATTTGAAACTAATGTCGGCTGCTGGCATAAACCTGAAATGTAGGGCCTTAAATGTTGATGTGTTTAACTCATTTGCTTCCGCTCTGACAGAGCCGCTGCATCTGTTTTGTAAATATTATCATAAATATTGTATGATATTGTAATGTCAAAAAACAAAGAGGGGAGTAAAGAGGTACTGCTCGACACAAGCAATGGAGGTGGATACGTCCTCCTTCGGTCTATAGATACTAAACAAAAAGATCCACCCTCAGATAGACTTGAAAGCCATGTCCATGCTTCATCATGGGGGTCTTCCCGCCCCTCTACAGGACGGGGCGTGCTACGCCATCTTGGATATGGTGTAAAAGTATGGGACTCTTGGGGACTTCTTTGTAAGAAATTCCGCCTCTTTCCCAAGAGTCCCATACTTTTACAACATACCCAAGAATCACAAGAAACTTGGGCAACCAACCAGGACTCCCGATTGTCTCGGGGATAGATTCCATTCTAGTACCTCTGTCTAAGTTTGCAGATGCATTTCTCCGACCTCTGATCCAAGAAACAGGAACCTACTTGAGAGACACCAAGACGGTACTACAACTACTCCAGGATATTGAGTTTGACCCTGAGAAGAACCTTCTCATCGGGACTTGATGTAATGAGCCTGTATATGAGCCTCCCACATGATGAGACACTGACCATTACTGAGGAAGTATTATTCTCTACCGGATGGGAATATCAAACACCACAAAATGAGGTGATAAAGTGCCTATCATTAGCACTCACAAGGAATTACTACATTTATGAGGGCACCGTCTACCAACAGAAGCAGGGGACCAGCATGGGGAAAACTTTTGCCCCAGCATAGCTGGTCTCTACGTTTACCATCTACAGACAAAGGAATCCTGAACACCAGCAACCCCTTCTTCCGCCATATAAAAACTTAAAAATGGTACATCAATGATGTCCTAGTGATATGGGAAGGGGACATCCCGTCTACAGAAACCTTCCTGATTTGGCTAAATCAGCAGGATAACTTCCTAAAATTCACGAGCACCACCTCACGAGACAACCTGGTGTTTCTGGGTCTCAACATATATCCAGGAAAAGGGACTCTGAAAACGATAACACATTTTAAAGCAACAGCAAAGAACTGTTTACTTCTATATAATAGCTTTCACCCTCACCATCTCAGGGAGAATCTTCTCAACTGACAATTCCTCCACCTCCGGAGGAATTGTACCGAACTACAGGATTTCAGGAGCCTGGCATCTGACCTGCAAACTAAACTTTTGAAACAAAATTACCCCAAAAGGGTCATCGACAAGGCTATGAAGAGGGCAAGAAAAAATAACAGGGACTCCATGTTGGAGGACAGGGTTACCGTTGAGCAGGAAGAGGGACCTATCCGTGTTACCACGTTTAAAACACATTCAAACCAGATCACAAAAATTGTTAACAAGCACTGGAGACTCCTCAACTGCTGTCAACTGAACATCCCTAAACCTATGTTTGCACACAGGAGAGCAAGGAATTTGAAGGAGATGCTCGTCCACACTAGACCAAGGGTAACTCCACCAACAAGACCAACAGGCCTACTACTACAATAAATGCCTCCTAACCTGCAGGATGGCGAGAGTGCCCTTTTTTAAAAAGAACAGCGGTGGGTGTTCTGCCTTCGAAATCACACCAATGGGCTCGATAACGATATACCATGGAACCAGTTCTCCTGAGGAAACCTCCTGTTCCTAGATATATGTACGTACACTGCCACGAACGCTAAAATACAGCCCTTGAGACCTACCTGATCACCTCATTCAGGATAAACACAAGAGCTGTGTTGTAGGCCGTTGGGTACCACACAACCACCGGCATCAATAACTGCCTGCAGGATACCCAAATCCTAGTGTCAGTAACTGCCCCCAGGCACGAGGGTCATGATAGAATGCATACAATCAGCACAGTGCACACCTAACCCATACTGATTAAAAATGGGGCCTGGACAGGATACGTGTCTTCATTTTTTACTGATCAATTTTTACTGATCATGCGACTGAAAAAAATCCCTGTCATTAAATTAATCATGGGACCACACTCAAGTATTCTAACACTTCCCTTTGTAACCATATTCATAACTTGGTCGATTTAATTTTTATTTCTCATTTTTTAGATTTGTCACTTGAGGGGGTAATGCCATTGTCGTGCCAAATTTAATTCAGGTAACCACATGCCGTCCATAGTTTGTTAAGCCCAATATCCTGCATTTTTGCACAATACAGTAGTCAGGTTGGCAGTTTAGTCTCAACCGAGCACAGCGTAACCCGCACTCTGTTGGTATCACTTCCAGGTGATTACCTGGATGCACACTTTGACAGCCGCTGTGGGGGAGGACATCAGAGGCTGGCCCAGTGGCATAAACCGAATCAGGGGTTGGCGCATTTGCATACACACAGCACATCGTCAACCTCACTCTGTTGGTATCACTTCCGGGTGACACCAGAGGTTGGCCCACTAGCATACAGGGACTAAGGGGATTCTGGGATACCTTCCGGTGAAGGACAGGTGTAACACCCTATGCTCATAAGCACCAGTGGGAAGAACAATTATTGGTCCTACTTAAGGACCCCCCGACTCAGCTCCATTTTTCAGCGGAGGCACAGGGAGGCAAGACATGGCGGGCAGTGTCCCAGGAGCAGTGCGTACTGTATAGCCATGGAGCAATCTTGATGTCGATTAGGTCTGTGACTGACACAACTACTTTAAAACAATTTGCTTATTCTTCTTTCCTATTTTCTAGATTGCAACTACAGGCCCCCCTCCCACCCGTAACAGGCTCATGGGGCACTTTTTCATTTACGATCAAGTAGGTTGACATTTCTGCTACCTAGACGCATTTTACTCCAACAGAAGCTTGATATACAGTGATATTGAGTATGTGTAGTAATACAAGTATTCTTTGGACTAAATAGATCAAGTCTGATGGTATAGAGTGTGTGCTTTGTGTTCTATGTGCGTTTGTCTTTGTAAATGGCATTTTTTCCTTTCTTTTAACAACAGGACACGTCACCATCATTTTTCACTATGATCAATGATAACGAGTACAGTGCCACACATCACTCTCTCCTTGCAGGTCACTACTTGTCACGATGGATGATTTAATAGTCTTGCATTCCAATATTATGCCATTTTTCTTCCAGATAACGATGAAAGATACCTATTTAGATATTATATAAAGTGCAGTGAAAATTCACATGTGCTACGTATTCATTTGCATGAACACATATCGCAGAAAAGATTAGTAAATCACACACCACGTTAGTAAGTGAGTGTAGGAGGGATCCTTTTGTTCCTGAAGAAGAAGCCAGGGGAGTTCTTCAAAACATGTTGACAGACATAGAAGGCCCGGCTCATTGAGGCAACATTCCTCCTTCTCCGGGGGGCGCTAGAGGGCGCACGAGCTAATGGCCGCACTTTAGTGAGGCTCTGGCTGCCTGGGCAGAACTATCCTGCATTTATCCTCTAATCCTGCAGTTTTCCACCTAAAAATTTCAACGAGTGTCAGGAACCGTGCCCTGCAGATCCTGTCAAAATTTGGAGGCGATCCGACGTCGGAAACCGGACTTCGTCAAGTTTGAAGTCAGACCGGGACACACTGCTGCAGAGGGGCGGCGCGACAGCCTGGTAGTGCGACTACGGGAGGCCGAGGCTCGCCACGAGGAAAGTGGGCCGCAGTTGCGGGGCGGCCCGCCTGGAAAGTGCTATTCCTGCCAAGGATCGGCTGACCTGCTGTGGCGGTGAGTTTTCCTCCTTTGCTGGCCACGTTACCGTGCAGGGACGTTAAGCAGCGATCCAAAGACTTGCTGGGACCGTGAGTAGAGACGGGACCTGCCGCCTGACCGGGAGGTGGGTGAGAGAAGCCCCGGGCTGGACGAACATTTGCCATAGTGCCAGACCACCCTTCGTGAGTTCGCCGCTGCTGGTGGAGGTGGGCAGGGGGGCGCCAGGAGTTTGCTGTGGAGCACGGCCGGATACCGGACCCTTCACTGGTCGCTGCCCACCGGCAGCACGGTGGAGCCCTCCCCCCCCCCGAGCCTCTCCAGTAAGGTCTGAGAGTATCCCTGTAAGGCAGGGGGGACTGCATGAGCGCAACTGGGGCATATCTCGGACCACTGTACCTACTGACGACGCACAGCGCCCATAGGAGTGTGGCTGGCACTGTGTTGCGGAGGCGCCGCTTGTCTGAAGGTCTGCAGGGGTGCGCACCTCTCACTCGTACTACGGCGAGGCCGCGTGCGGCCTGCAACCCGGATACTGGTGGAGAATTCTGTACACTTGTGTGGGCAGCTCGGCGCTGTGGGAGACACTGTGGCCCCGACTGGGCGCTGGAGATCCTCGTAGCTGTTATAGTGTCCCCTTCCACGCACTACTAGCGGGCGATGCGGGCAGAGGGTGACGGAGGGGCACAGGCCTTCCCTGCCCAGCGGAGGTGAGACACACCTTGGTGGAGAGCTGACGGTGGTAGGACACCTACAGAGTGGCCTCGGTGGGGGCACTCTATCGCGCTAGACCGCTCACCCTTGATACGACACCACCGGCCGTGCGCACATCGGAGCCTGGTGGAACCACTAACGTCTCCTGAGCGATCGACGGTAGCTTCGGTTACTGGTGCTGAAGACACGCTCTGTTCCGGTTGTGACTCGCGCGCTGCTGGACCGCTCCTTGGGCCGAAGGTGCCGCCACGTACGCAACCAGTGTGCTGGAGGATCAGATGCAAAGGGATTTGTCGACAGGCAGTGAGAACCGCTCCAGTCGTATCTTGCCGAGCACCTCAAGCCCCTACAAGCGACGCACAATGGGGAAGAATGACAATAAGCAGCCTAAACTCTCTTTTGAACCCGCGGCCACTAGGAAACAACTACGAGACACGGCAGGGGCTGGTGGTGCACGTGGATCACCGAGTGCTGCACCCTTATCCGCCTCCGTGACCCCTGAGATGCAAATGATGATGGAGGAGATGAGGCAGGGCTTCGCCACAATAGTGGACAGGTGGATCGGCTGTCCTCGAGGATGGATGGGGTCGCACAGAAACTGGAGGTTCACGAGGAACGCCTTACGGAGGCAGAGCGACGCATATCAGCTGCGGAGGATGCATCAACGTCCCATGATACCCGCCTCTCCAGAATGGACAACATCCTGCGCGTGATAGCGGCGAAAAATGAGGAGTTGGAGGCGAGGAGTAGACGCAATAACATCCGCGTCACAGGCGTACCGGAATCCACCAACACTGGGCGTATGGAAGAATATGTTGAAAAAATCCTCGCGACTGCAGTGGGCAGGGAAGCCTTCTCCGGTCAATTTATTGTCGAAAGAGCACACCGTTCCCTAGGTCCACGTTCTGAGCCAGGAAGGCCACCGCGGCCGATTATCGCTCGGTTGCTCAACTACCGCGACCGCGACGCGGCACTAAGGGCGGCACGAGTGCACCGAAACCTGACATGTGATGGGGTGACCTTCTCAGTATACCCGGACTTCACCCCTATGGTGCAGGAACAACGGAAGAAGTTCCTGGATGTAAAGAAAAAGCTTAGAGACATGCAGGTGGACTATGCACTCCGGTACCCTGCAAGACTCAGAGTGACCCACCAGGCCAAACAACATTTTTTCACTAATCCGCAACAGGTGGAGGACTATATCAAAAAAATCCGGGCTACTAGAGGTGGAAGGCGAAACGAGGAGGATGAAGATGTCGACGGGGGACGTTTGGAGAATGCTGGCGAATGACAGCGCCTTTCTGAGTTAGACTGATAGACCTTTTATCGTTGAGCTGCTGCTCGATTTGTCCCCTTGAACCTGGCCAAGCCCCGAATGGATTACCTTGCTGTGGCAACGAGTTGCAGATTCATTGCTACGTGAACTTGCTGTGAATGAGCTGGTGACTCGCTGACTGTGGCCCGATAATGGGATTGTTGTTGAAACGGGCAAGATGTTGGCAAACTTGATGGAGGCATGTCCTGCTGCTGATAAATGGGCATTCTCACTTGAATGCACTGGAGTCCTCTCCACCTGGGGAGGAAGACGTGAGATACGTTGAGATGATGGACAGGTACAACTCTGCAGGGGTGATGTATACCAGGCACCACCCCCCCATCTCTGACTGTTCCCGCATGGTGTGTACGGGGCGGGAGGAGATTAACGGGGTGGATTGGTGCGTTCCTCTGTTGCCCCCGGAAGGGGATCCCCCACACAGTTCTTTGTTGGTTGTTGAGTATGGGGTTCAGGGAGGGGGGAGGGAATGTGGTACTGGCAAGATTGGGTTGCTTCAGTGGGAGGGGGGAGGTATGGGAGTGCGGGAGTTGGGCTGTTGCCTGCGGGGAGAAGGGGAAAGTGTGCCTGTTGGGGATTGGGTTGTTGTGACCATAAGTAATGTTTCGGGAGATATCTATGACGTGCACACATGTATTGCAGCGAATGTGACTGATAGTGTTACGGTATGGGAGATGCGGATGTTTCGGACAGTGAGTGAACTTGCACTAAGTATGATGCGAATAAGGGCTGGCATCTTGGCTATGATTCTTTATAGGAAGGGCAGTGGCAGACATGGGTGATGATGCATTGAATAACATCTCAATATTGTCCTGGAATGTGCGTGGCCTTAATGATCCCAGGAAATGCAGAAATGTAATTACGTATTTAGATAGACATCATGTGAAAATAGCGTTACTTCAGGAAACTCACTTGGACCCACGGAGGGACCCTAAATTTGCATGTAGATGGGCACTTGTGAGGGAGTTCTCTTCTTATTCCACGTATTCCAGAGGTACGGTCATCTTGGTTAACAAAGCCCTGCCATTCCAAAAGTTGGGAGCGAGGGTGGACACTGAGGGACGGTATGTGATCCTATGGGGCAGACTGGGCACGGAGGTGGTCATAATTGTGAACTGTTATGCGCCCAATGTTGATACACCTGGTTTTTTCCTGACATTGTGGGGTCATGTGTTAGAGGTCGAAGCTGCACACATCATCTGGGGGGGGGACTTCAACTTGTCGCTGATGCCTGCAGTGGATAGGTCGGATGGCAGTGGCCAATACAACACAAAAGCCCGTGACACCCTGTTGGTTATATTAACTGAGGCAGGGCTAGTAGATAGCTGGAGGTTCACGCACCCAGTGACTAGAGAGGGCACACATTTCACGGCACACGCACGTACATGGGCGAGACTTGATTACTGCTTTATATCAAGGGGCCTAGCTAATGGTGTCATTAATGTAAACCATTTGCCTCGGACCTTCTCTGACCACTGCCCGGTCTTGGCTATACTTGAGATGCCTGGACTACGCAAATCGAGACCGCCGTGGCGGCTGTTCCCCTCCTCTCTTCTCGACCCTGTCTTCAAGCATGAACTCGGTGAGGAGATAGAGGCTTTCTTCCCTAGAAATAAGGGGACAGTCGAGAGTGTTGAGACAATTTGGGAAGCCTTCAAGGTGACTGTCAGAGGCATCACGATCGCTAAGAGCTGCGGGATACTGAGGGACATAGTGCGTACGCTGACTAAACTTGAATCGGAACTTAAAGCCCTGGAGGCGGAGATGGTCCACAACCCTAGCCCTGACCTGGCGCGGGAATTCAAGTCGAAGCTTTCAGCCTTTGAGGAGGAAGCTGCCAGGGAGGTGAAGTTCAGGGGCAAGTACTGGACGGCTAGGAGATTCTGCGAGGGGGACCGGCCGGGGAAGGTACTTGCTGCACTCACGCGACACCAACGCTATGCCACCCATATCTTGGAAATTGCTGATGGCAAAGGGGGGACCTATCAGGACACCAAAAGGATACAAGACACCTTCCTACAGCACTACAAACATTTATATACCTCGCAGCAGGAGGGCGAAGTGGAGTTCGGGGACTTCCTTGATGATATAGCGCTATGTTGGCTTGGCGATAGCCACAGGGCCTTCCTTGGGAGTCCTTTTGAACTAGATGAGATTAGGGATGCTATCATGTCCCTCAGTAACGGTAAAGCTGCAGGGCTGGACGGCCTTCCAGCTGAATTTTACAAGTGCTACATTGACATTATGGCGCCGGTGCTGAAGGAAGTCTTCACAGAGTCGCTGGAGGTGGGGATTTTGCCAGGCTCAATGAGGGAGGTGGCGATTACCTCACTCCTGAAGCCAGGGAAAAACCCGTTAGATACCGACTCCTATAGACCCCTCTCGCTTCTGAACTGTGATGCGAAAATACTTGCCAAAGTGTTGGCGACTAGGCTGTCCCTACTCATGACTACCCTGGTGCTACCGGATCAGTCGGGCTTTGTGCCGGGGCGAGCTACGTCGCATAACCTTCGCACGCTGTTCTCCCTTATCCCCACCATTGCGCCAGAGCTACCTGTGGCAGCTGTGTTTCTGGACGCCACCAAAGCGTTTGATTCTGTGGAATGGGGCTACCTCATGGCTATTTTGGTCAGAATGGGATTTCCTCAGATTTTCATCTCATGGGTGAAGCTTCTGTACACTGCCCCAGTTGCAAGGGTCGTCATTAATGGTGTGCTTTCTCCACTGATGCCGATCATGAGGGGAACCAGGCAGGGCTGCCCCCTATCGCCCCTGCTTTTCGCCTTGGCAATTGAGCCATTGGCATGCAGGATCCGGCAACTACATAAGGCCAGCGCCTTTAACTGCTACCAACGGCAGATAGGAATTTCCTTATACGCGGACGACGTTACCCTGTATGTGCGGCACCCTCAGCAGAACCTTAACCCAATCCTGAGGGAATTTATTGTCTTTGGCGGCATGTCAGGAGTGCACATTAACTGGAAGAAATCACAATTCTTCCCCCTCACGGCCTCGGTTGGCCATTTCCAATTAGACTACCCCCTAGACTGGTGCAGCTCGGAACTCAGATACCTGGGTATAGAGATATCTCTCAATAAAGAGGATACTATCCGGCTGAACTATGGCGTAGCTATCTCGCAACTGACAGACAATGTGGATCGCTGGATGGCCCTGCCGCTTTCGATGGCAGGCAGAGCCTCACTGATCAAGATGATCATCCTCCCGCGGTTCCTCTACCTTTTTCAGAATATCCCCTACTACCCGGGCCCCTATTTCTTTAAGAGACTGAGGACTGAACTTCTTCGCTTATTCTGGGGAGGTAAACAGCCGCGTATTAGCTGGGCGGTCTTGACACAACCATACGATAAAGGTGGGTTCGATGTGCCGGATTTTGTGGTGTATTATCTTAGTGCTCAGGCGCAATACGCCTACCACTGGGTCAACCCCACTCCCTTTATGCCACAGATTGCGGCTGAAGAATGGATTGCGCGCCCTCTTCCGCTTAACGGTATGCTGATGGGAGTGATTGGTGATATTGAGACGCCTACCACCACAGTCACATGTACTATCGACCCCTGGAGAAGAGTAGCTAAAATGCTCGACGCTCCCATGCTCTACTCGCCTGCACTGCCCCTAGCGTACCACCCGAGATTGTCATTGTTATTAGAAAATGGATTTCGATCCATGTGCAAACGCGTTTGCATACGTACTTGGGGAGATTTGTTCAAGGACGGGAAATTTCGTACCAAAGATCAGGTATTTCAGACGGGTCCCCCGACTCCGATGGAGGTGTTTTACTATATTAGACTTTGTCAGGGTATGCGGGACATACTCCCCAGCTTCCCGGATGAATCAGGGGTGGTATTACCCTTGCAAGTGCTCTTGGTATCCGATGGGAGGGCCATCCGAGCGCAACGCCAGCCTTCTAGGTCCAAAGCGCGAGACGATTGGAGCTCTGAACTGAACGCCGAACTCACTGAGGAGCAATGGAACTATTGCTGCTCGGTCACGGCAAACGTCTCGTCCAGCTGTCGCCTGAAAATCATCCACTACAAGTTTATTCAGAGATTTTATTACACGCCAGTCAGGAAGCTACGATTTAATCTCTCAGATGATGACAGGTGCGCGCGCTGCCCTTCGGAAGGCGCGGGCTTCCTTCATCTGGCCTGGGAATGCGGCGCGATACAAGAATATTGGACGCAGGTGCACACAGCGATTCAGATCATGATCGCAGGCCCTCTTCCATTAGACCCGGTGCTGATGGTTTTGGGGTATACCAAAGACATACCCAAATCGCACCGACGATTTGTTGATATTGCGTTGCTCTTAGCTAAAAGGAGAGTAGGCTGCAGATGGGGGAGGGGCAGGGCGCCGAAATTCAAAGAATGGATGGTTGATCTCACATACTGCCAGGACCAACATAGCGTTTATGCAGACTTAATGCCTGTTCGTTGCAGGCCCAAAGATATATGGTCCCCGATGCAGCTCTACTGGATGTCCCAGGAGGCTCATAGTGACACCTCTGCGGATGAGGGGCTGATAACTGAGTCCTGAGTGACTTGATGTAGTTGGGCGCTCGGGTACAACTGCAACAAACCTAGTTGGTGGGAATGGAGTCTATCGGCTCATGGAGAGGCGGGCAGCTCGGCGGCGAGATGAGTTAGAGGACTATGGGATGCCTGCAGGTTGCATGCCGCTACGTGCGGGACATGTGACGTAGGCCCCCCCCTGATATACTAATGCTGTGATCAAGTTGGATTTTTTTTTTTTTTTTTTTTGTGTTTGCATGCACACTGGGCTCACTGACTAAGCACATATAGGGGTGGCCCCTATAAGTTTGGATACCGTGCAACACCTTGCGAAAAACACCATTCGGAGTACCACATTCTAAATACATATTTGGAGAGGGCGAAGGGACACACTTCTCGTTGCCTGCAGGGGTCACTGGGACTCACAGGGGTGATGTTGGCCAACTGGTAGGGACTGTATCATACACGCACCTCGGATAGTCTACTGCCTGTCCCCTCTAAAACACACTGCTTGTATCTAGCTAGGTTGTAGTGGATCTGCCTGCACGGATAGATGATCTATCCCAATAAATGCTTGCCTCACTGCAAGGTACGCAATGATCTGCTAAGGCTGTCCCCACCCTACTGACTATTGTTCGCTGTCTTGCTGTCTAGACATGCTGAGGTGATCCAGCCCACAGAACTGTACGTTATTCTGCTGCTGTACCATAAGTGTAACGACCTGTTTGATTGGTAATGATGTGAATGTCATGTATCTCTATTGAATGTTATAAATAAAGGATTAATAAACATTCCTCCTTCTCCATATTTTATTAATACCATCTCAAAGGTATATTACAATTTTTTTTGACCGACGAGCCAGTTTTTTTTTTAACTTATCCTTTCCATTCACTCCTGACCCTTCCACTCACACTCCTACATGACACATAGTCGTCTCACAACAACAGTGTTCCCGCGTAGCTGTAGGTTGTAGCACGCCCTGTCCCATAGAGGGGCGGGAAGACCCCTATTATGAAGCATGACGCCAAAGGGCCCTTTTGGTGTGTGAGGGGTATTTAAACAAAATGTGTGTTTTTCCCATCGTTGTAGGAAACATACTTAGTCTGGGAGGACATGGCTTTTAAGTCTATCTGAGGATGGATCTTAATAGAGTATTTTTTTTTATTTTTTTTTTTATAAAAAGTCTATTAGTGTTGAAGCTTCAATGTTAATTTACAGTAGATATTACAGCACCTAGCATAATGTGCTGCATGGCTAAATACTTATAGGGTCCCAAAGAAGAGACAAATTGCTTTGCAAATGCTTGTTTGGTAAGGTATGTGAACCACTGTCTTTGGAGCCATACATTAGTGTATTGTATGAGTAATCCAGATGGGCCTTAACCTTGCATGGGCACAATGTGGCCAGTTGGTAACATGTCCAGATGTCCGGCATCGAGGGGGGGGACACATAATAACTGTTTGTACTCTGTGTGCTATGTCCTGATTGGCTATGTGTCCTTACCTTTATGTGGTATTTTTGTGTTTTGGGAGCGCATGTGCTTTATTGGTATCTGCCGGTACCATGCCACACCACCTTTGACCTGTCAATCAGTCTCCTCAGGCCTGGTTCTTAGAGCCTGCCTAACTATGTATTTCTGAGTCGGGGTTGAAGTGGAGTTCATAACAGTCGAATTTGTCAATAAAGATAAGATTTCATTTTTAGACATGAATGTATCCTTATTCATATAGATATCAGACTTTCTCAGTATTAACCTTTCCCCCTCTACTTGAATTTTCAACCGCACTATCTAACCCATACTTCATAAAAGTAGATTTATTGGGGGTCTATTGTTCTTAGGTTTTGACTTTCCTAGTTACTTGCTGTGAGAAGCAGACCTGGTATATGCTGTCCACTAATTAAAGTAGGCACCCTGTACCAGTCCAAACTACCCTCATGGTGATTTAAGTGGTCAAAGATGTTGAGAGCAACCTTCAAGCTTAGTTTTGAAGGAATGCTAGGTAGCTTGTTTCAGCATAATGCCCCCTTATAGTATTGATTAAATGGAAGGAGAACCACACAGTAGTTATAAAAATATGTATTTATTGATATAACACACAAAAAATATGACACAGCATCTGCTACTCGTAAAGCACACAAAACTGTAGCATAGAAATAATTGTAAGTAGCACTAATTCACAGTGGGATCCAGGGGGAGTCCAAACCATATACTAAAATAGTAGTATAACAACAACAACTAGATTCAAGACAGTGTCTAGAGTATGTAGAATCGTTGGGACCCCAAGAAACCACCCAAGGTGAGTAAGTAGGGGCCCCGTGGAGGACGGGTGCAGTGCGGGAACACAAACAAATGCACGGTACAATTCTATGGGGAGTCGTGGTTGCAGTTTTGAAGTTTAAGGACCCTTCCAAGTGGACTTTGAAGAAACCCAGTGGAAATTAGGAGGTTGGAGAGCCACCCCATCCACGAATACCATAGTACCAGAGTTACCTATCTCAGGGAATCTGGGTGCATAGAGCTGATGTGGTATTGGAAACTGCTGTAAAACTCAATGGAGGACTTTGGAGAAGAGCCACTGCTGGAAGGAAGAAAAGTGTCTGTTGGAATCCAAAGGTGGATTTGTGTTGAAGAGTACCTGAGTGTAGAGGGGACAGAGTCAGGGTCACTCAGGAGTGACCATGGGCTCCGTAGATGAATGCCGACCGATGTCGGGTGCTTCAGGTGCATTGAGAGTTTTTTTACTCTGCAGCCACAGGGACTAGGAGATGACGAGGATGAACAGTAGTTGGATACAAGCTGCCCCACGAAGGATGTCGAGTACTGAGGGGTCGGTGTCTGGAGCCAGAGATTGGGCTACTCGGAGCCCAGTGCAATTGTTTTGGAAACACCAACAAGCATAAGAACTTGCAAAAGTATGCGTTGCATAGGGGTACAGGTATTGCAGCCCCCAAGAGGGATTATGACCTTAGACTTATGGAGTAGGAAAGCTCAGGCCTCAAGGGACTTTGAAAGCCAGCTCCTGTGTTACTGGAGCCTTCAGAGTCCATAGGAGCCCAAGAGCAACATACCGTTCAATCGTGATGTGGTGCCTGCGGTTGCAGGTGAGTGACTGCTTCACTCCAAGGGAGATATCATCAGTTGTCCTTGATCCCCAAAGGTCATGCACAAGCCTGTATGGTGCATGGGCACAGACAATTGTTTGGACGAAGCAGGAGACAAAGTTGGGCCCAAACGATGTCCAGCGAAGTCCAGAGTGTCCAGAAGTCCTGCTATAGGGTTGATGTATACCTTTTAAGTGTAGCTACTCTTAGATACAGCAAACCTATATCCTAAGTAGGTGGGGCATGCAACAATGTACACAGGCTGTAATGGCAGGCCTGTAGTTCCATTTTGCAAGACCTCTCATGGGTGGCATAATACATGCTTCAACCAATGGGAGGCCTCTGGGGTACCTATCCCCTGGGTACATGTGTACTATATATCAGGGAATGAAAAGGGTACCCCAGTAGTGTACCTAAGTACATAACATAACAGTTTAAGGAGAAAGCAATTAGACTGGGGTCCTGATTACCAGGATCCCAGTCACACTACTCAAAAGCTGTGTATCAGCCAGCAAAAAGTGGGGGATAACCATAAGAAGCAGAACCTTCTTTTCTACACTTGTATTCTACCCAATTTGAGGACTGCGTTTTCCAGCAGAAAATCCCCAATGGATGCATCCACACAAAAAACAAGAACACTATCGAAACCAGCAACACTGAGGTTATGCAATCTGAAGACCCACCTTGTGAGCCAGGAAAACCAATTTGAGAACCAGTACTACTAAGGGGCACCTCCCCCTTCATGCATGTCTCTTTGTAAACAGCATAGTGCTTAGATGCCAGGAGTCACTGTCCCATTATCAATGTTGTTCCCTGGGATGAACATGCAGCAGGATGCATCAATCTTGGCACACACCCCTCGCGCCATTGCGATCATTCAGTTTAACACATGCCGATGCTGCATAACTATGGGAAAGATTGGTATCAGATCTTCCTTGATCGAATTAAGGCAAAGCTCAGTGCTATTCATCATTTTAAGCATTCCCTCTGGAATATTTGGAGCCAACAAGAGATATCTTATGTCTGCACAGTGAAGAAGTGTATGGACCATCTTGCTGATACTTGTGTGTCCGAGTAGAGTCTGAATTCTTCTGGAATGTCCTTGTACTGAGCCCAGCCAAAATATCACACAATTCTTTTTTCACAGGTCTGATGCAGCAAGGTTGTTTTTTACTTTAGCTGGTGCTGGTACCAATTTAATAGTTCTTCTCTGGGAATGACCAGTGTTGGGGTGTATATACTTACAAGGCATTGATTTTCACACTATCCCTGGACAAGCTCAGTGTAGTTACATTTGCTGCCCTGCCAGTGCATATCTTTTAGCATGGAGGCGCCCCATTGCATTTCCAGAATGTGCATAGACCTGCTGCAGTTTTCATTCAAGCCCAGTAGTGTTCCTTTACCTCTAAAACAGAAGGAATACAGTGTAGGTTTCCGTACAATCAGGGGTGGCCCCTTCCTTCTAGTCAAGTGTATCCACCCCCATGGTATCTCAGATTTTCTGACATTGGATCTCTATGTTTTTGTTCAACCCTCCCTATTGACTTTTAGGGTTAGACGACAAACTCCGCTCTGCCGGCAAAGTTCGTGGAGTTACATAAAAGCTCCACCAACCACCGCATGACGGAGTTTACCTGTGTCCTCTAGAAAGAGTATAAGCTGTTTTTTAATTGAAGATGTTTTCAGTAATATACTATCAATCAAAAAATATTTTTTAATTCGATTTTGTAATGAAATCATGCAAGTCACATATAATTAAAAAGTCCATCTTAATTGCACATGACATAGAAATAATTACTATAAAAACACATTATAATCAGACTAAAATTCATCAGAAGCTGGTTACACCCAACATCAAATTTAACATACGAAGGGACAGACCCCCATGAGGAACTATGATACATAAAAATAACTTCATGAGTTTCTACAAATTGGAATTGTAAAAAGACAGGCCTTGCCTGATGGAAATCCAGAGAGCTAAAAATGGTTTTAAATACTTGTGCCTGAGATAATTATTTAAAGGACAGATTAAAACAAAATGCAAAGATTCACATTTGGATAACTGATCACACCGCAAGTAGGTGGCTCAGATTCCTTAAACCAAAAATACTCAGGTCAGATCAACTGATGAAAGTGACTCAACCTAAAATAGGTCAACAGGTGGCGCTGGTGGGTAGGTATGTCAAGGAGAAGATTTGATTCTATCCCAGGAACAGTTTTGACCATTACATTTCTGCAAAACAAAAGTTTGAACAAAGGTAAGGCTTCCCTCTCAACCACTTCTGTGTTGGAACAGGCATGAGAATTGGTAAAAAGCTCAGTTTTATAGTATTTAACTTGCACCATTTGGCCATTCAGTCAATCCATCAATCAATCAATCAGGGGTTTATAAAGCGCACTACTCACCCACGAGGGTCTCAAGGCGCTATGGGATCGGGGGCAGCTCCGGATCAGTCGAAGAGCCAGGTCTTGAGGTCGATCCTGAGTGTGTGCAGGGTTGGGGAGCGTCTGATGTTCACGGGGTGCTCATTCCAGGTCTTGGCTGCGATGTAGGGGAAGGCTCTCCTGCCTGTTCTGTTTCTACGGATGCGGGGGACCTCTGCAAGGGCGAGGTCGGCAGAGCGAAGGTTCCTCCTGGGTACGTGGAAGGATAATATCTTATTGAGGTATTTGGGTCCGATGTTGTTGAGGGATTTGTAGGCCAGGGTGAGGAGTTTGGCGGTAACACTCTTCTTGCTGGGAAGCCAGTGGAGGTCTCATAGGTGTTGGTTCATATGTTCATGACGAGGCCTTCCAAGGATGAGTCTGGCGGCAGAGTTATGGATGATCTGGAATTTGTTTAGTAGGGCTCTTTTGATACCGGCGTATAGGGCCTTGCCGTAGTCCAGTCAGCTGGTTATGAGCGCGTGGGTGATCGTCTTTCTTCAGTCGTGGGGGATCCATTTGAAGGTATTGTGGAGGATGCGCATGTAGTTGAAGCTGGTGGAGGCAATGGCGTTGATCTGGTGGTTCATGGAGAGGGAGGAATCGAGGATGATGCAGAGGTTTTGGGCGTGGTCTGTTGGAGAAGGTGGATTCCTGGGGGCGGAGGTGGGGGGTCCGAGATGAGGACCTCGGTCTTCTCTGAGTTGAGCTTCCAGCAGCTAGCTTTCATCCAGTCTGCCACATTCTTCACTCCTTCCTGGAAGCAGAGTATGTTGTCTTCAGGGTTCTTCATGAGTGAGAGGATGAGCTGGGTGTCGTCGGCGTAGGATAAAACGCTGAGCCCATGCTATCTCATAATGGCAGAGAGGGAGCCATGTAAATGTTGAAGAACGTGGGGCTGAGCGATGATCCTTGGGTCAATCTGCAGTTGATTTTGGTGGGTTCGGAGAGGAAGGGAGGGAGTCTGATCCTCTGGGTTCTGCCGGAGAGGAAGGAAGGGATCCAGTCAAAGGTAGCTCCTTGAATCCCTGCGTCGTGAAGTCTGGCTGTGAGAGTGCGATTAGAAACGGTGTTGAAGGCTGAAAAGGGGTCTAGAAGGATGAGGCCCGCGGTGTGTCCCTGATCAAGTAGCATGCGAATGTCATCAGTAGCAGTGAGGAGGGCAGTCTCGGTGCTGTGGTTGCTGCGGAATCTGGACTGGGAGGCATCTAGTATGGAGTTCTCTTCAATAAAGGTGGTCAGCTGGGTGTTCAGGAGTCTCTCTGTGACTTTGGCCACAAAGGGGAGGAGAGAGATGGGCCAGTAGTTTTTTCAGGTCAGTAGAGTCGGTCACCTTTCTATAACATGAAACTGTGCCTGATGATGCCTTTCTGACTTGTGACTTGTTGCTTATGTTACTGTGCTGGGTCAGGAGAGCGGCTTGAACATGCATATTTGTTAGGTTAGGTATACATTTTATTCATGGAAGAAGCATTGAACTTTGGTCTTAACTACCATTCTGCTCTCTGCAGCAGGTCGTGAATGACTCGAGTCACCGTGTGAGCGAGCGGTCGGAAGCAGGAAGCTTGGAGAATGGCAGGAAATAATAAGTTAATCAGGACCTGTCAAACTGAAGTAAGTTGAGCCTTAAAGGCACCACCCCTGCCAGCAATTCAAAGTACAGCTTATTAGCTTTAGTTTTGCTGCCCACAGGTTGCACATTACTTTCCACAGTGAGCACATTAACAGAAACAGTACACACTGTTATCTCTAATTGCTTGGAGCCTGTGGCCTGTAAAGTAGGTCAAATATTTCTCTGCTGTAGGCACAGAGGGCCTAATTTACAAGATTTTGCAGGAAGAAAGCTCTGCAAGCCTTCATGCTGTCCTGCCCTAATGCCAACAAAAAGGGGTGTAATTCACAATGTGCATCAGATATGACTCATTCCTGAGAGGTGTGGCGCCGCGGTCAGGGCGACTGACGCTGGAATCTGGGGATCACGGTTCGATCCCCGGCCCCGGCGGCAGGTTAGCCCAGCACCATGTGACTCTGGGCAATAGCTTTCGCAATCTTCCCGACGGCCCCCAGCGCCTAGAGACCCTTACGGGTGATTGTGCGCTTTACAAATGTGGATTATTATTATTATTTCCTCAGTACTGGTGCCCAATGAGCTGCCATGCGTTACTGCAGGAATCCGTGCACTTTGCATTACTTAGCGCTAAGGGAGTAGAACATGGGTGGTAAATGAATGTTCCCATGC
The DNA here is from genome assembly GCF_964261635.1 of Lissotriton helveticus. Classification (NCBI taxonomy): domain Eukaryota; kingdom Metazoa; phylum Chordata; class Amphibia; order Caudata; family Salamandridae; genus Lissotriton; species Lissotriton helveticus. The sequence continues at coordinate 10,437,335 of NC_136063.1, read as the reverse complement.
ATCCACCTAAGGTTTCTGACGCTAAACCCTAAAATGTAGATAGGGTTTAGCTTGAGAAAATGACACACATTTAAAATAGGAGAAATGCTTTATTTTCTCCTTTTTTTCAAAATTTGAATGTATGCTACACTGTGCAGGACACATACAAAGTGGAAAAAGGTTTAGAGTTCGGCCGGGCATAGTATTTTCCAGTGCAAAACCTATGCTAGGCTCACTGAGACACCCTATTACTATGGTGTAAAGTTGTGTCCATGGCACACAGCAGATTATTTCTGCACCGGTGCTGGGGAGAGGGGAGGAGAGAGCCATGTCTCTGTAAATATGCTGCTCTCCTGCTCGGTCCTTCTTCAGTAGAAAAGCATGGCATATGTGGCTGCTGCACCGAGCTGCGTAAGAATCTAGTAAATCCGCCCATGAGACTGTTGTGACTGGTGCCTCCAACATCTCACTACAGACCATGACCTTAAGTTGCGGTGATAATTGACAATCAATCAATCAATCATAGAAATTTGTATAGCGCGCTACTCACCCGTAAGGGTCTCAAGGCGCTGAGGGGGGGGTCGCTACTGCTCGAACAGCCAGGTCTTGAGTTGTTTCCTGAAGGAGAGGTGATCCTGGGTCAGCCGTAGGTGAGTGGGGAGGGAGTTCCATGTTTTGGCCACTAGGTAGGAGAAGGATCTTCCTCTGACGGTGGACTTCCGAATTCGTGGGACGGAGGCGAGGGTGAGGCTGGCGGATCGGAGATGGCGGGTGGGTGTGTAGAAAGTGAGGCGGCTGTTGAGGTACTTCGGGCCCAAATCGTGGAGAGCCTTGTGTGCGTGGGGGAGGAGTCTGAACATTAAACATTAAATCTTTTCTGTCTAGTCGATATCAGAGGGTTACGATGCACCCCTTTGAATCAGAGGATAAACCCCTCCTATGCGGAGTGCCCCAGGGTTCGGCCTTGAGCCCTTTATTGTTTAATGCCTACGTGGCTCCTCTTGCCAAGGTAGTTGAGTCTTGGGGTGTCAGGGTGGTCTCCTATGCTGATGATACTCAGCTTGTTTTTTCATTTAGAGACCACTCTGACTCCCTCTTTTCCAACTTCAGAAACTGCCTTGGCAATATCTGCTCCTGGATGTCAGCCAATCACCTTGCTCTTAATACCGACAAAACTGAGGTTCTCTTCTTCAGTCAGAGATCTCCCCCCCTGCACTCCTATGGTGGCCCACCGTATTGAACCCTCCACCTACTCCAGTACAAACTGCCCGCAACCTAGGTTTTACTTTTGACAACACCTTGTCTGGTAGCTCCCAAGTCAATAAAGTTGCAGGGGCTTGTTTTACCAAACTGCGTATGATCCGGAAGATCTTCCCCTATCTCCCTCAATCTTCCCGCAAAACAGTCGTCCAGGCACTTATCACGACCCATCTAGACTATGATAATAGTCTCTATGCAGGTGCCCCCCAATATTTGATTGACCGTCTGCAAGTTGTGCAGAACGCCGCTGCTCGGCTCATTGGTAATATCCCCGCCCGTTCCTCGGTCAGAGCATACCGGGGCGAGCTCCACTGGCTCCCCATAGCCCGGCGCATCGAATTTAAAATCCTGATTCTGGCTTTCCGTGCAATTCATGGAACTGGCCCGTCCTATCTGAGCAAACGACTCAAGATCTCGTCTTCAGTAAGACATTTGAGATCCAACAGCCTTCGTCTTTTGATCGTGCCAAGATTCAGGCTCTCAAGAAGTGGCGGAAGAACTTTCACCGTCATAGCTGCCAAGCTCTGGAACAGCCTTCCTCCTGACCTCAGGTTTGTGGAGTCTGAGCCTATCTTTCGTCGTAAACTTAAAACCTGGCTGTTTACTAAACGTTAAAATTCTTCAGCATCTTAGTGGATTTGAATCTGGTAACTTTCTCTGGGGATACTCAAGCTATCATAGCGCCGGGACACCTCCGCCGGAGGTAGCCGCGCGCTTTACAAGCTTCTAAATAAATAAATAAATAAATAAAACATGATCCTCTTGTTGACGGGGAGCCAGTGCAGGTCTTTCAGGTGGGCGGAGATGAGGCTGCGGCGCGGGATGTCCAGGTGTGCTAATAATGACTGACCTGTACACTTCAGCACCTTATTGCCCAATAATCCTTAAGCCTATGAAAGCTGATGAAAGATTGCAGGAAGCATGGACTATGACACTCTAACCTGGGGGTTTCACGTGGTGTCGCCTCATCTGCTCAATTATAAGATTCGGCGCATTCCTGTTCTTTCCCCATACGCCGGAGAACAATGGTCTGCCTGCGCCAACGCAGGCACCTTTGCACAATGGTGCAAGGGTGCCTGCGTTGCGAGGATGATTATTTTTGTGCAGGAAGTGAAACCTTTCTGTACAAAAATAGTCACAAGAGGCTTTTCCTCTTTCTAAGTGTGCTGCACAATGCAGCAAACATAGAAAAAGGAAAAGCAATGAGAAATAAAGATATTTCTCCCCGTTGCGCCCCCCTTACGCCTCCCCTGGGGAGGCGTGAGCTTTTGGCACTGCCTCAGATTCACGATTTCTTGTAAATCTGGGGCAGTGTCAAAAGGCCATGGATGTTGCTGGGAACGCCCCCAGGAACACCCATTGCACGCCCCTTTAACACAGAGCACTGCGTTAAAGGGACGGATATTTATCAGGCAGATTACACCAATACACCAAAATAGCGAATTCGCTAATAGGGCACGCAAATTACCATGAAGTACAACTTCATGGTAATTCGCAAAAACAATGAAAAATGCACTAAAGTGCATTTTTCAAAGTTTGATGTTGCGCACACACATGCCCTTAGGGCATGTGTGTGTGCAACATATGTGCACAAATCAATTTCAGGGGTGCAACAGGGTGTCCTTTGGAATTGCTAATTGTGATTCGCAAATTGAGATTGTCTTCTCATTCATTCCTTTGGGCCTCTAGGCCCATAGGAATGAATGGGGAGGTATTCCTTAATTGGGACTCGCAATTTGCGCGTCGCAATTAAGGAATTCTAAGAAATTGCTATTTTTTAAGTGATTTCTTGGTGCATTCCATTTTGCAATTCCTTAATAGCGAATCGGTATTTTCGCTATTAAGGAATCGCAAATTGGGTTGTTGATGCATCTGGGGGTTAGTGATGCCTGATAAATATCACGCAGGCTTCTGCGCCACGGAACGTCGCAAAAAATGAGTCATTTATGAGGCCCCTAGAATTCAATCTTGTAATTGTGAGGTCCGAAAACAAAAGGAATGGCATTAATTTGTTAAATCGCTGAGCCTATGGGTGAAAGCATATAACGCAAAATAAATACATTTGCAGAATAGATGAAAGCCTCCATTTTTAAATAAGTCACAATATCTCACCTCTTCTGTAAAGCACTTACTTGCTCACTTTCACACTCGGGAGCATTTGGTAACAGTGTCACCAGCAGCTTGTCTGATTGCTCAGTAAACACTCATGCTTAGTTTAAGATATAATACATAGGTGAGGTTTTGCCGCTTTAATGTTAACACCATGGGCCTCATTTATGAGGCCGTGCGTCACTTTTACGCTGCTGGTGCGTCACTTTTCATGACGCACCAGTGGCATAAAAAATGCACCTTGTTGCGCCATATTTACAAAGTGACGCATCTAGGTAGATGCGTCACTTTGTAAACCCCTGCGCCACATTATACCTGCGCCAGGTATAATGTATGCAGGGGGCGTATTAACGCAAGAAAGGGTCGTAGAAGTGACGCAGTGAGATCTATGTGATTTCACTGCGCCACTTCTAGGAGACAAATGCGTCAATTTCTTACGCCTGCCTCACAGCAGGCGTAAGACTGACGCAGGCCCTTTCACATGTGGCTTGCCCCATGTGTAAGGACACATTGCTGGAGTTGAGTCACTTTTGTGACACACTCCAGCAATGCGTCACTTTTGCGCCACACAGATACGTCTGAAATACTGACGTATCTGTAACTCCTTGCACAATGATGCGTCATACTGTAAATATGACGCATCATTGGTGGTGCAAGGAGGGCGCAGTGAAAGATCGAAAGATGCAAGGTAATTGCTTGGTGCCCAGCGCTTTACTTGCAATGCTGAATGCACAACCCCGAAGGTATGAATGCCTTTAGTGTTGCCCCCTGCAGGTTGATGTGTACAGCTGGGGCATGTTGCTTTATGCACTCAGGTGACCCCATGACACTCCTTCCCCTTAGATAGAAATAATGACTCCCATAGTCCTGGAAACCCTTACAAATAAAATAAACAAGGATACTGCAGCAGAGAGGCCATATGGAGGAAAGGGCGAGTGAATGCGTGTGTGTATTTTTACTTTAAACAAATTGAGGCAGATTTACAAGCCCCTTACACCACGTTTGCGTCACTTTAAAGATGAGGCAAAAGTGGCGCAAGGGGCTTTTAAATCTGCCCCATTGCATTTTGTCATCCTCCAATCTGGGAGATGTTTAACTGTGGTAATGAGAGGTAATGTCGCTGTCTCATTTGTGGAGCTGTGAGGGGACTGTTAGCTCCAGATCCACTTATTGTTTTTTTTTTGTAAACACGATGCACACTTTTAAAAAGGCCTAACACCCACGAACAATGATGCTACGAGTGGCCACAGCTAAGGCGTACTTACTTTAACTTTCAAATACAACACTCCATTCTTCAGTGACTCATGTTTGCAGGACACAACTGAGGCGCTATTTTAATTCTGCCCATGGCGCAGTTGCACATTGAACATTTTGGGGCAGATTTGCAAGAAAATGACGCATCTGTAGAGATGCATCACTTTCCCTGCGCCACCATGCAAAACCCTTGCGTCACCATGGATGCGCCGTATTTACAATACGACGCACCATGGCGCAAGGATTGACAGATGCGTCAGAAATTCTGATGAATCTGTTGACGGAAACGTCACACATTGCTGGACTCGTGTCGCAAGCACAACACAACTCCAGCAATGCGTGATGCGGCCTATTCTCAATACATTGGGTCATTCTTACGTTTGCTTAAAAGCAGGCGTAAGGTTTTGACGCAGTGGTGTACTAGACGTAACGCAGGGATATCTTGTACATTCCACTGTTTCACTTTTACGAGGCTTTCATGCGTGGGAACACCTACCCTGCATACATTATACCTGCCGCAGGTATAATGTCACACAGGGCTTTACAACGTGACATAATCTCCCTAGATGCGTCACATTGTAAATGGGCCGCAACCTTTCCTCCACCACTGCATCACAATAGTGATGAAACAATGGCACAAAATTGGCGCAAGGTGTTTGTAAATCCGCCCCGAGTGCTGCAGTATTTTAGGCAGTAAGATACAAAGCAACTGTAAAAAAAACAGCACTTGTTTTAGCACCACATGCTGCCTCACTGGCGTCACTCTCACTTTTCAACACTTCCAACATTTTAGATTAATAGACATTTGACAGGAAATCTTAAGGTTATGAGAATTCTTGTTCTACCAAAGGGAATAACATGACTGGATAGAAGGCATACCATGAGTGGGGTTTTTGGCGATCGTGTCAGTTCTTCCCCGCAAAGGCCCCCTATAGGTCGTGGTTTAGTGGGGTGCCGGGCGTGGAAGAGTCTACACAATCTCAGGGCATTAACATTAGATGCTGCACCCATGATCTTTCGGCAGCATCATAACCTTTCCAATCAATCAAATAATATATTTTTTCATTGATTCTCTTAGCATCTAGGATTCGGTTCACCTCACACTCCAGATGATCATACACAATAATCGGAGGAGGTTTGTAATCTTTTCTGGTTCCTGGATGATAACGATACGTGAAAAACTAGGTTAATAGAATAATCAACTGGCAATGATAATCAAACTGAAACTGGGTTCAAAATCTTTTCAATAAAACGAGGTTGTAATTTTCTTGGTCCATCTAAGTGTATATTTCGAGTGGATAACCAGACTACGTCTCCAACTTTATAAGGTGGTTCAAGTGTCCAATGTTAATCTGCCTGTGTTTTAGCAGTGATTTTACTTTTTGCTAAGAAATTTCTAGCTTTTTCCAGAAAATGCTGTAATTGTTTATTTGTTCAGATACTACTGGCATTATATCCTGATGAGACGTTAACTCGGAGGCGGTGACCAGTCATAAAATAAATAGGTGAACATCCTAAAGCTGAATGTATACTATTATTGTATGAGAATTCTGTTAATGGTAAAACTTCATCCCATTGTGAGGTTATGGAGGCTAGAAAACATTGTCAAGATTGTTGAACATACTGGTTAACCTGTTTCAGTTTGACCATCTGTTTGTGGGTGAAACGCTGATGACAATGCCACCTCAATTCCAAATTGTTTACATGGATTTTTCCAGAATTTGGAAATTAATTGTGGGCCCCTATCGGAAATATTTTAACTCGGAAGTCCATGTGATTTGACGATATGTTGAATAAAAATATCACCAAACTCCATTGCAGTAGGCAACTTTTGTAAAGGGATAAAATGACCCATTTTTGATAATAAATCAACAACAACAAGAATAGTTGTATAACCATTTGACACAGGCATATTATAGATCAAATCAAGACTAATAGTGTGCCTGGGATTGGGGGAATAGAAAGTGGTTGTAAAAAAAACTGCGGGCTATGTGTTGTGATTGATTACGAGCACAAATGGGACATTTTTTGACATAGTCTTGGATATCTTTTCTGTTAGTTTTCCACCAAAGGTTCAAGAACACAATTCAGCAGTCTTTTGTATACTGAGATGACCAGATGGACTAGAGTCATGATGCCAAGTTATGATTTGTAGCCATTGTTTTTCAGATAGAATAAAGAGATTTCCTTTATTCAATAAAAATCCATCAGAAAGTGAATTGTGTTTTTCCTGTAATCATGTGTCTAAGTTGTTTGACTGAGATTCAGCTTTTAATTCTGTCAAAAATGAATCAGATTGAGTGACCGCTACTATCCTGTCAATTGGAATGATATTTTGTCCAGATTTCCTCTGACCTTGTGATTCCTTTTCATGTAAACTGGAGAGTATATCGGATAGCAATTGTTTATGCCCAGGTCTACATGTAATTAAGAAATCAAATTGACTGAAGAAGTGTAACCACCTCATTTGTCTTGTGTCAAAGCTTTAATAGAAGTAATGAATTGTACATTTTTGTGATCTGTATCTATTGTCACTGTATGTTTGGCCCTAGGAGATGATATCTCCACTCAGTAAAAGCATCTTTTATTGCTAAAAATTCACGTTTGGCTTTGGTATAATTCTGTTCGGCTGCCAGTAGGTGAGGTGTAAGGGTTAGTGGAAACCTCAGTCTTCTTGACCCCAGAATGAGGTTTCCACTAACCCTTACACCTGACGGGGTCGAAACATAGACCAGACCACACCATTCCTCTAAACATAGGAGAAAATAAATGGAATAAAACAAATCCTATGTTAAAGAGCAATATGGAACTACTGATCTAAATCAGACTGTAAAGGCTGTACTGAATTTCATTGTGATTGTGTTATGGTCACAACACCTTTACCCAGTCCCCACACTTATCCCATCACACTTATCCCACCTAACTACTTCCTTTTCTTTATCACCGAGAGCGCGTTGGTACACAACAATGTAAATAATATGGTATAACCTTGTGACTGATACAAGTTATATATATGATTCATTTCCAATCAATTGATGTATATGTTTTTCTTCAACGTTTTTCTGATTCAATGAATTGATCTATATGTTTTTTGCAAACTTTTTCGATCTAAAGATTTCCGGAACTTATTGATTGATGCTAAGTTTCCGTTCTACTATGTGCTAAAATAAAATATGCACTATATCAATGGACCGGTTATAATTTGAGATATGTTATGTTTATATGTGACATTTGATGCTTTGAAAAGAAATAGACTCTGACCACTTCACACGTACCTGTGTAGCAAGTTATGACTTTACATTTTGACTGCACCAGACGGTGGTACCACTAGTCAGGAGCATCCAGGCACCAGACTTCATGGTGCAAGAGCATAATGGTGCTGTTCGGTAAAGGTATATATCTACTGGGGGCAGGGGGCACTTAGCACAATGTGTGCTCACACCCAGAGGGCTCCAAGACAATTGAGCACAAATGAATTTCACACTGAGAGGGCTCTGGGGTAGTTCAGCAGCGTGGGGGCTCACACCCACTGGGACCTGGGGCAGTTCAGTAGCGCCGGGGCTCACAACCCCTGGGCAGCTCAGCAGCACGGGGGCTCACACCCACATGACTCCCGAGCAGTTTAGCAGCGCCACCCTCTGGTTCATCACTGCCTCCCTCTGGTTCACCACTGCCACACTCTGGTTCACCACTGCCATCCTCTGGTTCACCACTGCCACCCTCTGGTTCATCACTGCCACCCTCTGGTTCATCACAGCACCCTCTGGTTCACCACTGCCACCCTTTGGTTCACTACTGTCACCCTCTGGTTCATCACAGCACCCTCTGGTTCATCACTGCCACCCTCTGGTTCATCACTGCCACCCTCTGGTTCATCACAGCACCCTCTGGTTCACCACTGCCACCCTCTGGTTCACCACTGCCACCCTCTGGCTCACCACTGCCACCCACTGGTTCACCACTGCCACCCTCTGGTTCATCACTGCCACCCTCTGGTTCACCTCTGCCACCCTCTGGTTCACCACTGCCACCCTCTGGTTCACCACTGTCACCCACTGGTTCACCACTGCCAACCTCTGGTTCATCACAGCACCCTCTGGTTCACCACTGCCACTCTCTGGTTCATCACTGCCACCCTCTGGTTCATCACAGCACCCTCTGGTTCACCACTGCCACCCTATGGTTCACCACTGCCACCCTCTGGTTCATCACTGCCACCCTATGGTTCATCACAGAACCCTCTGGTTCATCACAGCACCCTCTGGTTCACCACTGCTCCTTCTGGTTCATCACAACACCCTTTGGTTTATCACTGCCACCCTTTGGTTCATCACAGCACCCTCTGGTTCACCACTGCCACCCTCTGGTTCATCACTGCCACCCTATAGTTCACCACTGCCTCCTCTGGTTCACCACTGCCACCCTCTGGTTCACCACTGTCACCCTCTGCTTCACCACTGCCACCCTCTGGTTCATCACTGCCACCCTCTGGTTCATCACAGCACCCTCTGGTTCACCACTGCCACCCTCTGGTTCACCACTGCCACTCTCTGGTTTACCACTGTCACCCTCTGGTTCACCACTGTCACCTTCTGGTTCATCACTGCCACCCTCTGGTTCATCACAGCACCCTCTGGTTCACCACAGCACCCTCTGGTTCACCACTGCCACCCTCTGCTTCACCACTGCCACCCTCTGGTTCATCACAGCAACCCTATGGTTCATCACTGCCACCCTCTGGTTCACCACTGCACCTTCTGGCACATCACAGCACCCTCTGGTTCATCACTGCCACCCTCTGGTTCATCACAGCACCCTCTGGTTCACCACTGCCACCCTCTGGGTTCACCACTGCCACCCTCTGGTTTACCACTGTCCCCCGCTGGTTCACCACTCCCACCCTCTGGTTCATCACTGCCACCCTCTGGTTCATCACTGCCACCCTCTGGTTCATTGCAGCACCCTCTGGTTCATCACAGCACCCTCTGGTTCTTCACTGCCACCCTCTGGTTCACCACTGTCACCCTCTGGTTCACCACGGCCACCCTCTGGTTCATCACAGCACCCTCTGGTTCATTACAGCAGCCTCTGGTTCACCACTTACACCCTCTGGTTCACCACTGCCACCCTCTGGTTCATCACAGCACCCTCTGGTTCTTTACAGCAGCCTCTGGTTCATCACAGCACCCTCTGGTTCACCATTGCCACCCTCTGGTTCACCACTGCCACCCTCTGGCTCATCACAGCACCCTCTGGTTCTTTACAGCAGCCTCTGGTTCATCACAGCACCCTCTGGTTCACCACTGCCACCCTCTGGTTCACCACTGCCACCCTCTGGTTCATCACACCACCCTCTGGTTCACCACTGTAGATCATGGGGAGAAAGCACACCTGTCCAGCCTCAACTGAGACAAATCAATTCGGGGCTGGTTAATGTGTTACTGAATTTGAGCTTTCAAGTCCAGCACCTGCTTCCTTATCTGTAAGTGCTTCCTGTTGTGGTTTACTTTTTGTGACAGCCTGGAGCATTGTGCCATAGTTGTAACTATTCTCTGACCCTGCTTTGAGGGTCAGAGCAGAGTCAGAGAATAGTTGCAAGTAGGCAACAACTCTGGAGGCGCCGCTCAGGAAGCACTTACAGGGTTACAGCAGGTGCCCAAGTTGAAGTTAATTTCTTTGTAACCATTTCGTAAATGGTTACAAAGAAAGTAGCTTCAACTTGGGCACATGCTTTAACCCTGTAAGTGCTTCATGTACTTCAGTTTTGCAAAATCCGTTCCGCTTGCGATTTCGCAGAGTTTTCTGCAATTTCGCGAGATTCGCAGGTCACAAAATTGCAGAAAATCAGCAAATTCCGCGAGCGGAACGAATTTTCCTCCCATAGTTAGGTAGGAGTTACTACAGTAACTTGAACGTTTGAGTCAGATTGTTGTGTTACTGGATTTAAGGGGGGTAAAGGTAGTAGGACCAAATTTAGGCGGGGTCAAGATAGGACGTTTGTCAGGGCTTCGAGGATCTCTCCATTGCATAAATCCGGTTTTACTTTTCAACAATTCTTCTCTGAGCAAATGATTTTCTTGCTTTAATTGCTGCATCTTTAACTGGAGATTTCTAAATATTTCTGAAACACCAGAGGAAGTATCGGTGAGATCCATTTTTGTTGATCTTCAAGAAGAGCTATATATGTGACTTGAACTTCTGTAAAGTTAGCCACTCACCTGGTCTCCTTGCTCTTCTTTAACTATGAACAAGCCCCAATCTCCCTGGAAGCTCTTCAAACAGCAGACATAATAATATACTCCGATGTCTGGAAAGCCCCCAGGAGGAAAGGGGGATGGAAATAAAAAGACAATTTCTGGAATCTGTTACTCAGGAAACCCAGTTGCCTTGTCGCAAATTCTTCTCCACATTGTGATGGATGGGTGGTCTCCAAACTAACTGCGTCCTGAATTAGTCAGAATTATCTAAATAACAACAACCATATTAAGATATGTTATAACAAGAGAGAAACACTTAATTAAGTTCTATATAATGTTGTTTACAAGCCAATGTTTTACGTAAACACTCTTAGCTGTTCCTCTACAAGTTTAAAACATTTTCTATTAACAGTGCGTTTAGATCCCATGTCCTGAAAACAAGAAAGACACAACAATTATTATTTAATTTTTTTAAATAACCCACTATTCATTTGCTTTTATACGTATCACTTTTATGGTTTTCTCTCTCATATCTTATAAGTCTGATTTCCTTTCTTAAGTGGTAATTCTTCTTACCACTAAATACCGTAGGTTGATTTATTTATAGATCCAGAGACAAATGTCTTTACATTGTAGATGCACATAAATAAAATTCGGAGATTGTACTTAGTCTCTTGTATAATGAAGTTCGTACTTAATCCCTTGGTTAATGCAGTTTGTTTGATATTCAAAAGTTTGCAAGCAAGAGCCTGTGTTGCCTTTTTAAAATGAAAGTTGATAAAACAACTCACCGATCTTTGTTGTGTTCTTTCAAAGTTGTAATGGAAAATCACGTATCTCTTTTGTTTATTTTCATTGCAGGGTCGATGATCCGTAACCGGACGATGCAGCTCTTCAGTGCCAGACAAGAAGCTCTACCCCAGAAACAGGAGGCCGGCGAGAAGTCAAGAGGAGTAGCAGCAGCCGAAAACAATCCGGGAATCCAAAACACGAGAGGAAACCCAAGACGCGATGTAAGGAAGAGCAGGTAAGGGCTTCGAAAGGCGTATCATCTAGCGTGACCATCACTCCGCTCGCGTATCATCTAGCGTGACCATTACTCCGCTCGCGTATCATCTAGCGTGACCATAACTCTGCTCGTGTATCATCTAGCGTGACCTTTACTCCGCTCGCGTATCATCTAGCGTGACCTTTACTCTGCTCGCGTACGCCGCGTGAGTCCTCTCGTTGATTTACGCGTGCAGTTATTTAAATGTTTACCAGTAACACGTGAGCACTTCTCCACTTGTTGTTCTAACATGTGTTTTAAGATTGTGACAGTTTAAACGTGCTAGAAATGTCTTTGCCTACAACGGCAATTTAACTCATGTTAATTTTCTGTGTCTGGCAGTTTTTCTTGCTAGAAAAAATACCTGTTGTTAATACAGTTTAACAAATCCTAACATCATTAATAAAATAAACATGGAACTATTCCCGGTAATACAGTGCAACAAGGAGGTTCAGAGAGAGTAATGTGCCAATTATGACAAGAAATCTTAAGGATATGAGATTTCTGATTCTACCAAAGGGAATGACATGACTGGATAGAAGGCATAGCATGACTGGACAGAAGGCATAGCATGAGTGGATAGAAGGCATAGCATGACTGGATAGAAGGCATAGCATGAGTGGATAGAAAGCATAGCATGAGTGGATAGAAGGCATAGCATGCGTGGATAGAAGACATAGCATGACTGGACAGAAGGCATAGCATGACTGGATAGAAGGCATAGCATGAGTGGATAGAAGGCATAGCATGACTGGATAGAAGGCATAGCATGACTGATAGAAGGCATAGCATGAGTAGATAGAAGGCATAACATGACTGGATAGAAGGCATAGCATGAGTGGATAGAAAACAGAGCATAACTGGATAGAAGGCATAGCATGAGTAGATAGAAGGGATAGCATGAGTGGATGGAAGGCAGAACATGAGTGGATAGAAGGCATAGCATGAGTGGATAGAAGGCATAGCATGAGTTGATAGAAGGCATAGTATGAGTGGATAGAAGGCATAGCATGAGTGGATAGAAGGAATAGCATGAGTGGATAGAAGGCTTAGCATGCGTGGATAGAAAGCATAGCATGAGTGGATAGAAGGCTTAGCATGCGTGGATAGAAGACATAGCATGACTGGATAGAAGGCATAGCATGAGTGGATAGAAGGCATAGCATGAGTGGATAGAAGGCATAGCATGAGTGGATAGAAGGCATAGCATGAGTGGATATAAGGCATACCATGTATGGATAGAAGGCATAGCATGAGTAGATAGAAGGCATAACATGACTGGATAGAAGGCATAGCATGAGTGGATAGAAGGCATAGCATGACTGGATAGAAGGCATAGCATGAGTGGATAGAAAGCATAGCATGAGTGGATAGAAGGCTTAGCATGCGTGGATAGAAGACATAGCATGACTGGATAGAAGGCATAGCATGACTGGATAGAAGGCATAGCATGAGTGGATAGAAGGCATAGCATGACTGGATAGAAGGCATAGCATGACTGACAGAAGGCATAGCATGAGTAGATAGAAGGCATAACATGACTGGATAGAAGGCATAGCATGAGTGGATAGAAAACAGAGCATGACTGGATAGAAGGCATAGCATGAGTAGATAGAAGGGATAGCATGAGTGGATGGAAGGCAGAACATGAGTGGATAGAAGGCATAGCATGAGTGGATAGAAGGCATAGCATGAGTGGATAGAAGGCATAGCATGAGTGGATAGAAGGCATAGCATGAGTGGATAGAAGGAATAGCATGAGTGGATAGAAGGCATAGCATGAGTGGATAGAAGGCATAGCATGAGTGGATAGAAGGCATAGCATGAGTGGATAGAAGGCATAGCATGAGTGGATAGAAGGCATAGCATGAGTGGATAGAAGGCATAGCATGAGTGGATAGAAGGCATAGCATGAGTGGATATAAGGCATACTATGTATGGATAGAAGGCATAGAATGAATGGATAGAAGGCAGAGCATGAGTGGTGTTTTTGGCGACTGTGACAGAGCAGATTTGTTTGACCTTTTTTGGTCTACAAGGTATTGCCGGATTCCTGTTTGAGTTTCAAATATCTGGTCTGTATTTTCTATGTTCTTTTCTACGACTGGTAACATAGAATCCATGTTTCTCTGCAGAGACTGGATGGTACTTGAAATAGAGTCTTGCCTGTTTGAATATTGTGGCATGTTGAATGACGGGAATCCAGAAGATTGTGAGAGACTTTGTGTGGCTTCTGTAAGATTAAATCAGGATGGAGAGGTGATAAATGGTCTATTTCTGGAAGAGTGAAGTCAGTAGCTGGAATTTGTAGAGTTCCCTCCAGCTGTTCTGTCCAGGAGTATAGGGGGAGTGTTCTCGCACTGGCAACAATTCCACAGACTCTGTGGGTGTTGCAGACTCTGAAACTTTAGTAAGGTCTGGTGTCTAATTACTTTCATGTGCTACTTCCTTAGAACAGTATAAGGCATTGGGTTCTCCATTCTTGCAGCTAAATTATCTGTAGCGATAGTTAGCTCTTGGGAGCTTCCCTGTTCGATTGAAGCTGATAAATCCCATGGGCCTCATTTATGAGAAGTGACGCATCGCTGCGTGAAAGCAGCGATGCGTCACTTCTCAGTGCGCACTCCTTGCGACATACCTGATGCGTCATATTTAATGTATGACGCATCATGTCGCAAGGAGTTACAGATACGTCAGTATTTCTGATGTATCTGTAAGCGCAAAAGTGATGCATTGCTGGAGTGTGTCACAAAAGTGACGCAACTCCAGCAATGCGTCCTTTCAGATGGGGCAAGCCCCAGGTGAAAGGGCCTGCATCAGTCTTACGCCTGCTGTGAGGCAGGCGCAAGATTTTGACGCAACGGCGTCCTAAAAGTGACGCAGTGAAATCTCATAGATTTCACTGCGTCACTTCTACGACCCACTTGCATACATTATACCTGGCGCAGGTATAATGTGGTGCAGGGGTTTACAAAGTTACGCATCTACCTAGATGCGTCACTTTGTAAATATGGCGCAACAAGGCGCATTTTTTACGCCACCGGTGCGTCTCAAAAAGTGATGCACCGGCAGCGTAAAAGTGACGCACAGCCTCATAAATGAGGCCCCATGTTTTCAAAGTAATGGTGAAGACATTTTTAATTACAGTTTTCTCTGTTGTTGCCCAAAGTAAGCCACTTTGTGAATGCTTTTTATAGGTGCTTGTGCTGTGCCCAACTTTTTCACATGTACTGTGTGGACCGTAAGCTTTAGTAAACCATACTGTTTTGTGTATGGATAAATACCTTGTTTTAGCTAATTTAGGAGCACTTATATGGCAGCGAAAGTAGGACTAAATTAAGCCAAACCTACCCACGACGCAGACTATCTTATACATATGTAGAGAATGGTTCTGGACCTACCTTGGATGTTGACAAGGAGATGGTAAAGAGTGATTGTTTCCTTCTTCTTGAAGAGTTCCATCATTATTTTGTTCTGATCCAGAGTAGAAACAGTGCTCCCTTTTGATCTGCTCTTCTAATCATCGGTTACGTGACCGAACGAGTGGAAGCCCTCAGGGATTTTTAAAAGATAGTCAGGTTCCTTGCAAAATGTGGAAGACCAGGGATCCAATATAATGATCCTAAGACCAATATGGAGGGTGAGGCCATGGTGTAGCCGTAGTTACCAACTTAACTGGTGAGGGGCGTCTTAAAGGGTAAAAAACCAACAAAGGACACTATTTCTATCATAGGGTGCAAACAGTCACCCATGCACAAGGGTGCAAAAAATCACCCGTGTATTTGAAAGAAAAGTCAAAAATAGAAAGAGGTTCTAGGTGAAAGGGACCCACTAGTGATGTGAAAGAACACATCGTGTCCCCTATTGCCCTCAACACCCCAGCTGGGGTCGTGCTTCATCATTGGGTGTTTGCTCCTTGTAGGGCCAGCGCTGCAATTCCCTACGGGTCTCCCGAAGGGTCTCTTTATCGAAGATCTGTTCTAGGACTGACGGATGGTGCATGCGGGTGTGTGGGGTGGGGTTCCAATGAGGGTGAGAAACGTGCATGCCCAGTGATAAATAAGTTAATAAAGGTTAAACATGCAGCAAATGTTTAAATTGTATACCCGTAGCAGACTCAACTGCTGATTAAAATCTTGCCCCTACGGCACACTATGCTCGGGTGTCAAAAAGGTCATAGGTCAACATGTGTCACCTTAAGGGTCATTGGCGCTTCTTCAGGATCAGAACTATAAAATAAAAGTGCACGTGAAACAACCAATTAAAAAATACCCTCTAAATCAATCAGGGCGGGCAGTGACCCTGTATACCTATATTCTGGGTGCAGCTGCATGGTGAATACCACTCCTGATCAAAACCTAACACTGCTGAGGGAATTCATCCTCTGGTGATAGCAATGATAGCCCGCACATTATCGGGCTAGAAAACAAATTTCACCTGGGTGCTGTCTCCTTTACACCTACCCCATCCATGCGTCTGCCGGTAGTGAGCGTCTTCAAGGGTGGCACAAGTGGATCAGTGACTTGGAGGAGCCCTCCAGCCCGCTCCTCCGCTTTCTGCAGTGCCACTCGCCCTCTTATCGCTGCGTGGCTCTTGTACCACTTTAGCCTCTTACACTTTGGTTGTCAATGTGTCCTGGTGAAAAAACGTGGCCGGCGTGGCTGTCACGGCTGTTGCTGTCACGGCTGTGGCTTTAAAGCTTTAAGGAAATGGTCAAAATAGGAAAACTGTGAAATGTCTCCCTATATTTGGACCACCATTAACAGGTTGAATTTCTGCTCCTTAAGACGGGCAAACTGGCGCAGGATGTTATTTTTTAGTAAATGGCTTTTGTATCAAACTCCAGCTGCCCTGGCCAAAATGTACCCCAATCAATCAATCAATCATGACACTTGTATAGCACACTACTCACCCGGAAGGGTCTCAAGGCGCTTGGGGGAAAAGGGTCCGCTACTGCTCGAACAGCCAGGTCTTGAGTTGTCTCCTGAAGGCGAGATGGTCCTGGGTCAGCCGAAGGTGGATGGGGAGGGAGTTCCATGTCTTGGCCGCCAGGTAGGAGAAGGATCTGCCTCTGGCGGTGGCTCTTCGGATGCGTGGTACGGCGGCGAGGGCGAGGCTAGTAGACCGTAGCTGGCGGGTGGGCGTGTAGAAGGTCAGGCGGTCAATGAGGTACTTGGGGCCCAGGTCGTGGAGAGACTTGTGTGCGTGGGTGAGGAGCCGGAACGTGATCCTCTTGTTGACGGGGAGCCAGTGCAGGTCTCTCAGGTGGCCGGAGATGTGGCTGCGTCGGGGGATGTCCAGGATGAGTCGGGCGGGGGCGTTCTGGATGCGCTGGAGTCTTCTCTGTAGCTTGGCTGTGGTTCCAGCGTAGAGAGTGTTTCCGTAGTCCAGTCGGCTGGTGGCGAGTGCCTGGGTGACCGTCTTCCTGGTTTTGGTCGGGATCCATCGGAAGATCTTGCAAAGCATGCGTAGGGTGTGAAAGCATGATGAGGAGACGGCGTTGACTTGTCTGGTCATCGAGAGTGAGGCGTCCAGGATGAAGCCCAGGTTGCGTGCGTGGTCTGTTGGCTTGGGAGTGGTGCCCAGGGCGGGGGGCCACCATGAGTCGTCCCAGGCGGAGGGCGATGGTCCCAGGATGAGGACTTCCGTCTTGTCTGAGTTCAGTTTCAGGCAGCTGTCCTTCATCCACTCGGCGACGTCTTTCATCCCTTCATGTAGGCTGGTTCTGGCGGTGTCGGGGTCTCTGGTGAGGGAGAGGATCAGCTGGGTGTCGTCAGCGTAGGAGATGATGTTGAGGTTGTGTTGGCGTGCGATGGCTGCAAGAGGTCTCATGTAGACGTTGAAGAGGGTGGGGCTGAGTGATGATCCTTGCAGTACGCCGCAGATGACTTCGGTGGCCTCGGATCGGAACGGGGGGAGGCGGACTCTCTGTGTTCTTCCGGCAAGGAATGAGATGATCCACTCCACTCCAGTGCCTTCTCTTGGATGCCGATGTTGCTGAGGCGTTGAACTAGGGTACGGTGGCAGACAGTGTCGAACGCTGCGGAGAGGTCCAGGAGGATGAGTGCCGCTGTTTCCCCGTTGTCGAGCAGAGCTCGGATGTCGTCGGTGGCTGCAATGAGGGCGGTCTCGGTGCTGTAGTTGGCTCTGAAACCGGACTGCGAGGGGTCGAGGGATCCGTTCGTCTCGAGGAAGGCGGCAAGCTGTCTGTTGACGATCTTCTCGATGACCTCAGCAGGAAAAGGGAGGAGCGAGATGGGGCGGAAGTTTTTGAGGTCGGTGGGGTCCGCTGTTGGTTTCTTCAGTAGGGCGCTGAGCTTGGCATGCTTCCAGCTCTCCGGGAAGGTGGCGGTGTTGAAGGAAGTGTTGATGATGTTCCGGAGTTGGGGTGCGATGGTGAAGTCAGCCTTGTTGAAGACGTGGTGGGGGCAGGGGTCGGTTGGAGATCCGTAGTGGATGGTGTTCATCGTGCGGGCTGTGTCTTCGGTGGTCACCATGGTCCATGTGCGGAGGGTGGTGGTGGGGGGCGTTGGTTCGACGGTTGGGTGCGTGGATGGTGCGCCGAAGCTGTTGTGGATGTCGGCGATCTTGCGGTGGAAGAACGAGGCGAGGGAGTCGCAGAGATCTTGTGACGGAGTGATGTCGTTGTTGCCGGTGCTGGGGTTGAAGAACTCCTTGACGATGCTGAAGAGTTCCTTGCTGTCGTGGGCGTTGTTGTCCAGTCGTTCCTTCAGTGATTTCTTCTTGGTGGTGCGGATAAGCTGGTGGTGCTTGCGGGTGGCGTGTTTGAGGGCGGTCATGTTGTCAGTGGTCTGGTCGAGGAGCCAGGCTTTCATGAGGGTGCGGCAGGTCTTCTTGGAGTCCTTGAGTTCGACGGTGAACCAAGATTCCTTCTTGTTTCTGGGTCTGCTGGGAGGGTTCTTCAGTGGTGCGAGGTCGTTGGCACAGGCGGTCAGCCACTGCGTGAATTTGCGGGCTGCTTCGTTGGGGTCCGTTGTTCTGGCAGGTGGGTTCTGGCTGAGGGAGGTGGTGAGCTGGTCGGCGGTGATCTTGCTCCAGCTTCTGTGGGGAACCTGTTGCGGGTGGTGGTGGGTCGTGGTTCTTCTGAAGCTGAAGTGGACGCAGCTGTGGTCGGTCCAGTCCGGTGGAGTGGCTGAAGGTGATGTGCTTGCTGGATGAGAAGACGGGATCAAGCGTGTGGCCGGCGTAGTGGGTGGGGTGTTGACCAGTTGCTTGAGTCCGAGGTTGGCGAGGTTGTCCAGCAGGGCGGCGGTGTTGCGGTCCTTGTTGTTCTCCAGGTGGAAGTTGAGGTCCCCTAGGAGGATGTAGTTGGTGGAGGGGAGGGCGTGGGGCTGAGGAAGTCCGTGACGTATTCGCTGAATTGTGTGCGTGGTCCCGGGGGCCTGTAGACGAGGGTGCCTCTGAGGGTCGTCTTTGGGTCGGTGTGAATCTGGAAGTGGAGGTGCTCGGCGGCGGCGAAGGTGTCGTTGGAGTCGGTCGTGATGCGGATGGTGTTCCTGTGGACGATGGCGATGCCTCCTCCGGTCTGGTTGGCGCGGTTCCTCCTGATGATCTGGGGAGACAATCAGTCTTCCCAATGTTTCAGATGTCTAAATTGTCCTGCTGCAAATTGAACTCATATTATGCTCCGCTGTCCAAAGATTGATGCATTCTGGGCAGAGGTTTTTGTCTATCTTGAAAAAGATTGTAATTTGCAGCTCGAAGTAAATGACAGGTTAATTTTATTTGTATTTGATCCGGACCTTCAGTTTACTGATCCAGTAACTAGATTTCTCTATATAGCTATGGCGATTGCGATATCACTGATTTTCCGAAACTGGAGCTCCGACTCAATCCCGTCAGTTTTGGAATGGGGGTGCAAGATGAGAAGGGTTAAGAAAAGCGAATTCACCTTTGCTGTAAGAAATGGGGATCTTACTAAATTTAATAAAATATGGGGCACGAGATTTGATTAAAACAAAGGAAAGGACGTAGTGGTTAGCTTGTTTGGTGGAAGGCTAAAAATGTGAATTAAGACTTTGTTAAATGGTTACTTATTTATCTATCTATTTATTTATTGTGTAAATGTTTACTCAAAGCTTTTTCCATGGGAATATGATGCTTTCATACTTGATTTGCTATTTTTATGAAGTGTATAAGATGTAAACAGAGACTATGACTTAGTGTGATTTTTTGTATTCCAAATAAAATTAACTCTGCTGTTTTAAATGGTGTGTTATGTATATGTTTTGTTATCAACCTTGGCTTCAATAAAAAATTAAAAAAAACTAAAAAAAAAACGGCTGTGGCTGTGACGGCGGTGGCTGGAGTAGCAGCAGATGGGGCAGAAGCGGATGCCAAAAACCCTGTAGGGTGGCGGGAGTAGCAGTGCAGCGAGTCACAGCAAATCTCCGCTGGTTTGCCGAGAGCCACCAGGCATGGATGATTGAAAACGTGAGCAGCAGAATCAATTAGATATCAAAAGTTATGTTCATGGCAGCCCATAATGCAGGTGCCATGCTCGGTGTTACCATAAAGCATGATGGCTGCGTATACAAAAGTTATAGAACAGCGGCCCATGAAGCGGCGCTTTGGTTAATTACTAAAAGGAAAGAAAATGAGTAATCCCCAAAGAAAAATATAAATACCAACAATGTAAGGAAACTGTAGTTGGCTGGTGCTTCTGACTTAAAAACAAAAGTGATGTATTGGGAACACCGGCCAATAGGGAGCCAACAATCTGTAGAGTGATTATAGGAGGTCTTGCAGACAGTGGGTGCATGCTGATCGTCTCAGCTAAAACATAAAATAAGTGGTATGCCAGAGTTCTGTCAGTGTTTAAGGAGAACAAGGGAACCCAAAATGGTGGTTAAGAACCCTGGGTTTCAATATTAAATTATGAACAATGGTCCTTAAAAAATCATTTAGAACAAAAAGGATAGATATAGACCATAGTGGGTGCTATACCTCACGGCGTCCAGCCGGACACATAGTTTACTCAATTGAATGTTTCAACAGTTAAGAGGCAAACAAAAATAAAGTGGGATTCAATCCTTTTTCCAGTACATCAGAACAAAACTAACATACAAAAAGACATTAAGATTTTCAGGCGGTGATGGCCGTGTACAAGTTTCTAGGTGCGCTTGTTGCCACAGCGCACCTAGAAACTCGTACACGGCCATCACTGCCGCGACCCAAGGTATTACCCACGGATATCTCCAATACTGCCCTCATCTTAGACATTCTGCAGCACCACAAACTGTGGCACTGACCACGCGTTGTGTATACTTTATATGCGGGCTCGCTGCAAGCCAAGGGACCGATTGTGCCTCTATTGTTCGTGCTTATTGTGGAAACCGATTTTGAAAAAGAATTTATCACCTAATTAAGGCAGCACCTTAAAATTCAGGCATGTTAATCAAACCGTCCTGATGATGATCCCATTATTCTTTTAAAATGGATCGAAACGTCGTTGACCTATGGAATAGTTTCACACAGACAACCATTGTATTCTATTTGGGTGATAACTATTATGGACAGCTTGTTTTGTATTTTCATTTACTCAAAGCTGCCTTTTCCTTTGGTTTTTTGCCTGAAAATCTTAATGTCTATTTGTATGATTGTTTTGTTCTGATGTACTGTATGCAGGATTGTATCCCACTTTTTTTTGTTTGCCTCCTAACTGTTGAAACATACACTTGATTAAACTATGTGTCCGGCAGGACACCGTGAAGTATCTTACCCACTATAGTCTATATCTATCTTTTTTGTTCTAAATGATTTTTTATTGACCATTGTTCTTAATTTAAAAGAGTTCTGTCAGTGGCAGGGTGCTCAGATTATATGTTTACCCTTCTCTCTAGTTCTTTTTACGCTTCTCCCTACTTTCTCATACCGCCACATGCTTTACTAGGTTTCCAATGTAGTCTCTTACCCCCTGTGACTGCTGCTTCAGGAGAGACCTCAATCCCGCAGATTCAGCAGAACTTCCCATCAATTGCAGTGTCTGCTTACCTTCCTTGATATGCAAATGTGAATATGTCTGGGTGGGGGTCACCTTACTTTCGCTGCAGTCTAGTTAAAAATACCAATCAGCTCCTATCTGGATCGCCAAAATGTTCCTTGAACATGAAATACCTTGAAAAAAACAAGAGGGCTTTGCAAAACAGGAACAGTTCTTTAACCCCTTCCATGCTCATGACGGAACGGTTCCGTCATCAGCGTCGGTGCTCCGGTGCTGATGACGGAACATTTCCGTCATGAGTCAATATGATTTATTACCCTACAGCACTGCAGCGAAATTCGCGCAGCACTGAAGAGGTTAATTAAACAGCGTGGCCAGGAGAGCAGTTACAGGCTTAAGGTCTGAGGACTGTCTCAATTTACAATCGGTCTGAGATGAGTTTATATAGAGTATATCCATTTTGGTAAGGAAAGTGAACCTCTGTCTTTTAAGTCTGAAATGTATGTATTGGATGAGGAATCCAGGTGGGCCTTGACCTTTCATGGACACAATTCAGCCAGTGGGTAACGTGTCCAGATGTCCAGCACAGGGGACACGTGGTCACTGTTTGTACTGTGTGTGCTGATTAGCTATGTGTTCCTAACTAGGTGTGGCGCAGCGGCCAGGGTGGCAGCTCCAGAGCACGGGGCTCACGGTTTGATTCCTGGCCCTAGTGGCAGCTCAGCTCAGCACTCTGTGACTCTGGGCAATAGCTTGCTTAATCTCCCTGATGGCCCCCGGAGCCTGAGACCCTTAAGGGTGATTAGGTAGCGCTTTACAAATACCAGGTTATTTATTTGTTTATTATTATTATTATTATTATTTATTTAACTTTTCTATAATCTGACAGTCGTGGCTGCTAACTGCAAGCAGCAGTGAAGTGGTTGGGGGAAAAGGGGAAAGGGGATCGGGCAAAAATAACATGCCTCTCCTGCGGCCTCTTCTTGGGAGAAACAAGAAGCAGGATGCTCCAGGGCTCCCACACTCCCCACAGCCAATCACAATGCTGCGGTGCAGCGTTTTGATTGGTCTGAGTGCTGTGACACATGCGTAGCCAGGGGCTAGAGAGGTGGGCATGTTCTTGTTGCAGGCTGAAATGCAGTGTGCATTGAGAACAGGGAAAGTGCGCAGCACTATTTTGGGAAGCGCAAAAGGGCTGACCAAATAGTCACTGCACACTTAGTAGTGTTCTACCACTCCTCCCCTGCTCTGCACCCCCGCCCTGCCCCCTCACACAAGCTGGCGCAGCAAGAGGACAAAATAAATTGATAACATTACATTATCATTTAATTTTTTTCTTTATTTTGCTGCTTCGAGGTAGTGAGGCGACGCTCCTCTGCCTTAGAGGAGGAGCCGCCAATGGAATCTGACTATGTGGTATATGGGAGCGTGCATACCTCTCCAGCCAGGTGTGTTTTATTGGGGCCAATCTGCCTGGACCATTGCGGTGTTGCTGCACCCATCTGTGGAAATGATCTTGGATTTCGTGTTCATACCTCTTTATCTACCAGCTACTTGCTACCCCACCTGTGACCTCTCCATCAGTGACCTTCCTCCTGAGCTTCAGAGTCTGCCTGACTATGTATTTCTGAGTTGGGTTTGACGCGGAGTTCATAACGGGCACATTTGTCAATATAGATGCTATTTCACTTCAATGCATGGATGTATTATTGTTCATAATGACATTGATTTTCTCAATATTAACACACATCAAGAACAGTCCTGCAAGAGAAGGTTTATATATATTTGTAAGGTACTAGTGAGCTCGATTCTTGCCACTCACAAGTCAATGAAAGCTGCCCAGAGACACTTTTTTGACTGATGCAAAGGTGACTGCTTTTAAGAAAAAAACTAAATTTTCAATTGAAACAGCAATGCTACTGTCTGAAGAGTGTTTGTTCAGACACAGTGATTAATTTGAGCAGGTGGAGTCTACGGATACTCATTTTTGGGGACTCACACTTATTTTCTCATAAAACTTTGACCTAGAACTTAAAAGTGTGGGCTACACAGCTTCTCATTCATTGAGTCTTAGCGCCTAGAAGGAATATGCTTAGTAGTGTGTGTTCTATAGCACATTGGTGGTATAATGCTTCTGACACGTTGGGACATTAATTGATCTCAAATTAAAACAGTTGAAACAGGTCCCACCTGAATGCGATTCATTGGATACCTGAAAGATATTACACTGACCTGATTCTTGTGGTCGCCATTAACACGCCACCAGACAGAGCTCTGGTTGATGAGAAATTGTTGCCCAGGTTGTGCCGTGAGATCTAATTGTCCAACTTTAACAACTTCCAACTGATAGATGCCTTTCTGAACCCAGTTCAGGATGTCATACGTTGCTGGTATTTGCCCTTTGTCATCAAAAAATATAATATGCCCAGCAGCAGTCTTAAAATGTATCTTCTGGAGGAAACTGTTCACCTGAAACACAAAGCACAAGACCAGAACGTCACGTTCAGGTCAAACAGTGTGGCTTCCATTTTTGTGATTTGTTATAGTTGACAACAAAACAAAGGATGATGTCAGCATTCAGGTGTGAATTCTAGTACTAATGCACATGTCCAAAGAAATACAGGAAATGGACATGGGATACATGGAGATGGCTGACCATATAGTTGATATTCCAAAGTTGGCAGCAAATGTTTGTGGCACACATATATTGAGGGTCAGAGTATTGTCTGATATAAACATGTTTACAGCATTATCACTCTTTTAGAGTTACTATTAGAAAATCTACACCCAATGGGACAATCATTTTGTAAATAATGTTCAGTATACAATATGTCAGCACTGGTTGAGGGGGCCACTGAGCAGGCTGGAACTACTGGGACACAACTGTCAGGGGTGGATATCTTTTACTACTGCTGTCCCACAGCATAACCAAGCTCTGCAGCTGGATCAAGTACAATCTTTTTTCTCTGGAGCAGTCACAGGCTTCTCGGGTATATTAGCTTGGGAATTCTCAGGCATCAACCCTACTCTACCGCAGGAAAATAAGATTAACATTCAGCCCAGTGCTTCTCTTTGTCAAAATAAACATACCTTCTTCACAGAAAGTACAGGATCAAATACACGTCACTAATGCATGAATGTCATGTTTACACGAGCAAATCTTGGTGTTTTCAGGAGCCTTTCTTAATTAAACCAGTGGATGTATGACGTTACAATGCATACTTTTACAACGCATACCTTTACAATGCATTTTTTACAGCGCAACATCCTTTACAACGCATTCCATTACAACGCATGCCATTACAACAATTTTTTAAAAACTACCTTTACAACGCATTCCATTACAACGCATACTACCTTTACAACACATACCATTACAATGCATACCATTACATTGCATGTATGGTAAGTATTGGATAGCGTAGGGGTACAAATTACTATTCTAACTCCAGGGGGATGCAACAGTAGGGTAAGTGTTGGATAGAGTAGGGGTAAAAAAAACTATTCTAACTCCAGGGGGTACAACAGTAGGGTAGTGTTGGATAGTGTAAGGGTACTATGCGTTGTAATGGTATGCGTTGTAATGGTATGCGTTATAATGACATGAGTTGTAAGTGTATGCGTTGTAGTGTCATGCGTGGTAATGGTTGTGTTGTAATGGCATGCGTTGTAAGGGATGTTGCGTTTTAATGACTGCGTTGTAATGGTAGTGCGTTGTAAAAGTTGCATTGTAAAGGTTGTTTCCCAAACCAGTTATCCCCTTAATCTGTACTAGTGATTGGCTTTCCCTTGGCCTCTGACCCTCAAGCTCAGAGTTTGAGGTAAGGTTTATGATTGCAGATTGCATTCCACTCGGTTCAGTCTTAGTACTCAGTTTCATGGCCCTAAGCCCATTTAGTCTCTCATGCAGGAGCAGCACTGGACTGCATTCCTCCCTGCCATGGCAGCGAGATTTCACCATTAGCATGAAGCTTCCAGGCAACGCACACCAGTCTTCCCAGAAGCAATGTAGCAGCCAGCTACAAACGGCAGAGCTCAGAGGGTCATGGCATGCCCAGAGGCTTCTTTTCTTGACCGGCCCTCTTCCATGTAGCTGGTTGTGTATTGTAGCTCCTTTGGCACTTTTGAGGGTATTTGATGTACTGTGTGTTTCACTCAACACTCCAGTGAGTACTAGGCACCTATTCTTGAGTATGTCAGTGAGGTGATGATTATTCAGTGTGAAAGTTGTCAGGCACTATCTTGGGCACACAGTGCCTCGAGGTTAATACCTCAATGTTTCAAAAGTTTCCCCTGGAGCACCTCTCTTGTCACTTGGTCTTTAGGAATGCTCCTGACCAAACCGCCCACTGTTGGAGTGCTGTGGTCATGCATTCCACTTTTGTGACACACATGGGGGTCCGCAGATATTTTTCCAGGGGGCGGCAAAATGTTAACGTCATCACCAACCTCCGACATGATGTGTGCCAGGTGGGGCACAAGAAACACTGGGGCGCAGAACTGGGATAGACTCAATTAAATGCCAGGAATCCAGGGCATGTGACTGACCCTGCCACAGGCCAACAAACACCGCCTTTAGGGAAAACGCCAAACTTTCTGACAAGCTGCTTTATCTCTGTGTGCTAGTTGTGCAGACTTCCGGGTCCTCGATCCAACACCAATCAAGGCTGTCTTCAGCACCATTCGATTTTTATCAGAATACTTTAAAACAGCCTATGATTAAAGCACCAGATTAAATAAACTGTATGCACAGTGTATGTTAGGAATTATTTGTAGCACACATATTTACCAATATTGGCTTCT
The DNA here is from genome assembly GCF_964261635.1 of Lissotriton helveticus. Classification (NCBI taxonomy): domain Eukaryota; kingdom Metazoa; phylum Chordata; class Amphibia; order Caudata; family Salamandridae; genus Lissotriton; species Lissotriton helveticus. The sequence goes on along the minus strand of NC_136063.1, from coordinate 10,410,721 downwards.
TGGTGCTAGAATTCATGATAACTTTTATCCAAAGTTAAAGCACAACATCAAAGTTAGTAATAAATAATGCATTAATCACACACGCTAGAGATTCGCCAATGGGTGCTCCCTTTACTAGAATTCCCCGGGCATTGCTAAATTTTACACACATTCAATTAATTTATACAAAATAAAATGTATAGGTCCAAATGTTAGCTATATTTTTTAAAAGAAACTTAGAGTCCTTCTACGTGTAGTCAATGTCAAACTGACAACGTGCGCAAGTTTAGGGATACAATAATGACCAGCTCCCTTATGCGGAAGCCCGGCACCGTAAATGTGTGGCACATGCGGCGCCCGCAGCGGTGGCACATCACAGGTCCAGGGATGCTGAGTCTTACACAGTGGTCGAAGTGGGCGGGAATAAGCCAAGGATTGGATCTGTGGGTGTAGCCAGAGGTGTGGCCAGAATGCGCAGACATCCCAATTTTTAGTATTTGTTTGGCATTTCACTGCCCAGTTTAATCAACCAATGGATACAGATGATTATTTAAGGTTATAATGAGTTATTGACATTAAAATATATTCACAAAGTGGGATATGCTTCTAATCACAGAATGTACCAAATACGATAAAAATGTGGAAACATAAGCCATTCGTCTCCGAGCCATGGAGTTTCTGTCATCAGCACTTTTCCCTCTTTCCACAACAGCAGTTCAAATATGAATGGCAAAATATCCTAGTTTGCAAATGTTTTCTCTAAAATTATGGCTCTGCCATATTTGCCTCATAATGCAAGATCTGCTGCATGATCTGACCATTTAAACTAATAAATTGTTTGTAGCTCAAACATATCATAAGTTAATATAAAATGTGACTTGTTTTGCTGCGGAGTGGATGGCCTATTGCAAAGGTTGACTGGTCATCTTTCTCACTGCTGCGTTTGTATGTTACACTGGTACTAATAAGGCAAAATCTTTCCAGAGACTGTTAGCATGTGTACACACGTCAAAATAATAAAATATATGAAAATATACTGCATTACTCTGCAGCTTTTTTTTTGTGCATAATGTAGTCAACACTACGGCATAGTGTTGTCATCCATTGCTGCATAATTAATTCCAGTGGCCGCACAGCAGGCAGCACATGTTAAAAGTGCTTGTGAATGATGCAGGGAGACTGAAGTTTGCAAACTTAGTTTGGTGTGCGTGCTAATCCTGCATTGCCAATCCCTGGTGAGTTGCAGCTACTACTGCTGAAACAAGGCCAATGGAGGTACCTATGGGTGGGGCACTCTGGCCTCAAGGGCAGGGCCAGCCATAGCACTGGTGGTGTCCTGTGCATTAATGTTTATTAGTGCCCCCCACCTCTGCAATGGATTCCCTCACTACCACCCTTTACCTGTGCCCCCCAAGTCTCCGTAACCACTCTCTCTCAGATGCATTTCAATTGATTTACAGCGCCACACATACCATTGTAGGGTGTCAGAGCACTTTACATCACACACATTACACAGAGACAATCAATATGTGTGTGAATCAATGTATAGAAAATGTTACATAAGACTAAGGACTACAAGGTGTAGGAGTCACAGGACAACCATACTAGTAGCCCATATAGTTTTATAGTGATTGGTCTGGAGAAACACAATACCCGGAATTTAAAACGTAATACCATGGTTGGGGGTTCTCCTTGATAATCAGAATTGATTTCTGTCCAAAAGAACACTTTTTGGGTAGGATAATCAAAGACTGGTGGGGGGAACATAACGCTCAAATTTATACCTTGCAGTTTGTATGCAGCTCTTAGATGACAGTTAATAGCTCACTGTTGTAAGTTATTATTTTAACTTATAAACTGCAAGTAACTGCAAGTAACAAAAGGATCTCTCTGACAAAAGCAGAGCCCACTGCCCTAATTACATTATGTGCACTTTATGATCTGCATGGCGCATGTTCTTTGCAGCCGATACATTAACCCTCTGAGCTACCTTTCCATGAGTCAAAACTTCCACTGGACAAAATTCTGATCTCTCTCTAGGAAGAACATTAATCACCAGAGTCAATATGACATTTTTATTGTTGCCGAAAATTGCTGGAGGCCAGGAAGGAGGCAGAAAAAGTTTTTAAAACCATAATATACTTGCCAACATGATGCCTTCACCTAAAGTCAGCACCCGGTGCGGTCACACTGGTTTCACCGCCCTAGAGCTGGCCCTTCTCGAGGGTCCTGTGACCTCATTGACTGTTGTTCTAGGGTGTGCTGCTTCATAGGCCTGCCCGCAAGACTGGAGGTGAACTTCAGTATGGATAGTGGTGGACAAGCCTTGAAGTTTAACCTACACTTGTCATGCTAGGTCTCCACCTGCTGGTGCGAAGAAATCAGGACTTCTAAGGTCGTGCGGGCCTTCTAAGGTCTAGCATGTGATTTCTGCTCTTGCAGGAGAGTGGTCTGGTGGGCTCGTTATTAAGTCTGAACCTGGTTCCCAGTTCCAAATTCAGCAGCTCTAACCATAGTGCCACATCCTCTCCCCCACTAAACACCGTACTGCCCCACTGAGAAAAACTCCCACTGTCTTCAACTACAACCCAATTGTTGCCCTCTATAATCACCTGGATGCGGCTCAATTTAAATTACGCACTAGACAAGAGCAATATGCGGCCTACAAAAAAAAAAGTAACAACATCCTGGAAAAAGCAAACACTACTAGGGAATGCAAAATTTAGCAAACCATGTGAAATGTAAGCAGGAACAACATGGTTACCTTAATGCTTTGCTCACTATTCAGAAATCAGTGAGTGCTTTTGCCTGAAAAGTTAAGGACACGACTACAGGGCCCTGAATGGACCCATTTCAATGGCCATTTCTTATATCCTTAAAAAATGTAAGCAGTATGGTAAAAAGACCACATCCCTGGACGCAGAGCCGCAGCACACATTTTGTTTTCCAATCCACACATTGCAGTACCTCCAGGATTGGTACACTAGTTCCAAGTCCAGGGAAAACAAAGACAAGAAAACAAAAATTGCGCTTCACTGGCAAACTCTGTAAAAGTGGCGCTAATGTTTTCCAGTGTGAATAAAATCAGTTTGGCCAGTTTGCTTCCACTCTGTCTTACTTTATTTAGATATTTATCTATTTTTCATATTTTTAGCCTTTTATTCCCAATGCTGCACTTTGGAATTAAAATGTCAGAAAGATACGACATTTCCAGCAAAAGCGTCTTTCTTTTTTGGATCCATTTCACAGGGAAGCAAAGAAAAGAAAGGTGAGGAAAGAGAGTGAGAACCCCGTCTTGAAGTCACAGTGTTCATGGTCGTCCGCAGGGGGGGCAAGGAGGGTCGCTCCAGGGGGGGCAAGCCCCCCTTCTTGCCCCCCCTGCGGACGCCCATGGTGACACACAGGCCCCCAGCAGGCACTTATCCCAACTCAGTTGGGTTTACCACATAGGCGCAAAGCTCCAGATGCTTTGGTAGCAATGACAGGGAGGCATGAATGTCCAGTCTCACAGTACTGAGATGCAGGTCCTTAGCAAGTCTCTCTTGTCAGACCCTACTCTAGAGCCAATTATGACAGTCACTTCCATGATCAGCTCTTGCTGCAGAGTTGGCACTTTCTTCCCTTGCTGACAGTCAGGAAGTCCCGACACCCAGGACAGTCTAAGAGTTCCTCCATCAGATCAGACTCTAGACGATGATGCTACCCCTCCGTGCAGTTGGTTGTCAGTTTGACACCAAGTCTTGACTGCTAAGTTGTCCTTATTAACTCTGTGAAACAACAAATAACAGTCGTTTTTGGGATCCCATTTTTATACTGGTTTCGCGATTGTGGATGTGTACTGCAGGGCTGCCTCCTTGTACTTGTTTAATTCAGTTCCACCTCCATGTATCCTGGCCAGACCACCTTCTCGACCAGGCCTCTTTATGCAAGGATTCACTGCCCAGCAGGTGTGGGTAGGCTTCACCCAACATTTACAACCGATCCCTGACCTAATATCAATGCATACAATGGCAAAACACAAAAATAGTGCAAAATAAATATAATCAAAAAAAAAAAATAGAGCCTACCTATATATTCAAACCAGTACACAAGGGGGTGGTGATGGACGGAGCATCTGAATCAATCAAACACTCACACCCAGTCAAAGGATCTGGGTTTAGTCCATCACCGTTCTTTAGCCCACTCTGCCACACCAGTTCAGACATGGCTATATGCAAATCAGTCTGACCCTGTGCCTCATGGGAACAGTCCAGCCCGAACTGCCACGCCATGTCTTCCCTGGACCGGAAACAAGCTTCCGAGGACCGGTTTCTGGCATTCCAGCCGTCTTCAGCCCGGCTTGCTTGAATCCAGTGGCAAAGTGAGCAAGGGACTCACGTCTGAGCATACCCTGCCACACTTATGGTGGCCAAAAGTGGTACAAAAGGGGATGGTGATGGACGGAGCATCTGAATCAATCAAACACTCACACCCAGTCAAAGGATCTGGGTTTAGTCGGCAGAGATACATGCATTATTCTCAACAAACTGCCCAGTACATTTCGCAGAAATGTTAGGTCAAATCTTAAACATGTCTGATACCAGTGGCATCGCACATGTATTTAAGACGATCTTTTCGGGACTGTTAACACCATTCGAAGTATTCCTCGGCATTTTTCCAAATTTCGTGCACTCTGTGTTCGGCGGTCTGCCTCTAATTTTTGGATTCGTAGCAGGAATTCTATTTTGGTTTCTCCTGCTCCGATATGGCAAGTCCAGTCACCAACGATACCCAGACTACAATGGAACGGGCTCTCCTGGCCATGCGGTATCGTGACAGAATTACACAGATTCTTGGCTTGGCTCGTTTAAGAGATCTGAATACCACTTGGTTTCTTTAATTCAGACCAATCTGGCAAGATTGCATCTTACCTGTTCTATGATGCCTGCTTTGCGGAGAAGAATGCTTGTTAGACATCAGTCTTACACTTCCATCAGCACTGCCAATGGATGTTGACACTTTGCTGGGTCCTGTAATGACTCATACATCGTGTTTCCCCCAACGGCTGCCAATCCTGATGACGGCATTCATTGAGATCTCACAAGCGAATCCAGCTATTGTTGGGATACATGGAACGACAGGCACACAGGTACCATCTACATCGAACATTGCTAATGCGAATGATGCTGACGGCGATTATTCACACCTATGCACATTTGATCTACTTGATGAAGTAGTTTCACTTTCACCAACTGTGGTAGACGGTTTCTTTGCCAGCTTAGATGATTTGATGTTTTCTCCCGACACCGAGAATAATTTTTGAAAGTGCACACATCGTTCCATGAACTCTGAAATTCGGCCTTCGGTTTTTCAAAACAAACCCTCTAACTTGGGAACTGTATGTTTCTGCAATCTACATTTGAATTTTTTTTTCTTTTTTCACAATAGAACTTTTCCCTTGGCACAAAGTAATCTGCCTAAATTAGAACTATTCTTAGAGAACAAGAGTTTCATTTTATTCTTCCTAAAATGAATTGGCTTTAATATATAATGAAATGATAACAGATTATATGTTATGCTATGGAATGATCTCGACCTTTTTTCTTTTGTAAATTTAGAGCCATTTTATAAACTGTCATTTCATGTTTCATTTAGTTAGCATTTTTTAATGACAGCTTTTGCTAGTACAATGCGTGCAAAACAAATACTCGTGTATGTGTATTAAACCATGTTTAATGCATTTCATGTATTTTGGGTGGGAATGGATTATGAACACATCCTTTAGTTATGTTTATTATGCTTATAGATTTAGTAATATTAGACATAATATGTGGAGTGGGTGTTGTATAGCGTTTTAGGACCCTAGTGTAATTTCCCAATTCATGCCCTTATATAGGTATAAAATACGGTATCCTTATATAGGCATAGAAATTATACCCATATTAAGACATAGCTTAAGTAGTCCTAATACGGCTTGGCTACTTCCACTAGTTCTAAAAATCTACAACGATTTCTTGGAAAAACCCGCCTTCAGCAGTCAGGGACTTCCCCCTGCATGAATATTAATTTATCCAAGAAATCATGGAGTTTTCAGAGAATTATGCCCACACTCGTCCAAACAAACACATGGTGGTTTGGAGCAGTTCGACTATCTACTTGCCCGACGCGCCCTGCTGCAGCAAGTGCCGAAGGAAGCCGACCCTCCAGCTGACGCACTGAGAGACGCTGTACTTTCTTCTGCTGAGAAATTCAGCTCCAGTGTTTTCAGGCTACCCTTGCGGCTTGCTGGGAAATCGAGTCCTGAGAGAGAGATACCAGACCTCCTACATTCTAAAAACCAAGGTACGGAGCTGATTAGACCCTAAGAGAAATCTTGGATTAGATTCTTGGCAAAGAATACTAAAACTAAGCAACACCTCACTTACTTCTTCCCTTGTACTATACCTAGTTTAGGTACACCGGGGTAGGCGTATTTTAGAAGCACCAGTTGAGTACTTTAGTCATTATTTATCACTGTATGTATTTTATGTATTATGTGGCTTAGAAGCCATAACATGCTCTTACAGTATTATTTTATAATACTCTTCGTACTGCAAGCTTTGTACTTTACCGCAAGTATTACAATTGCAGCAGTTCATTTCTTTTGCTTGATAAAGAAGACTGTTCAATAAATACATTTTATTGAAAACGCCCGTCTCTCTATTTCTCTGCACCTCTGGTGAACCGAAGCATGCACGTTCGACTGAGTGAAATAACTATCTATTGTTTCTGCGACTCTAGAGACATATTTCTTATTCTTGGGAAACAAAGTTGTCATGTTTTAAGCGGTTGTCAGAATCGAATCCCTTCTTGTTAATTCGAGAAAATTTCTAGTGACCTTTGAGCTAGCTGGCACACACGCAATTAAGTCTAGTATATTCAGTCGAGACCTAGTCGACCTCAGTCCTACGTCTGAACTACAGGATACACTATTCCAATGCACAGAGCCTATTGGGAATATAGGAACTACACTACTCTATAAGTGTCTAACTCGCACTGCAGAATTTTTAAGATATTGTTTACTCGATTAAAATATTGTGTTTTAGAAAGCAATAATGCGTTTGTCTTACTTAAACCGCATGGTTGAGATTTGAGCAACATTTCTATTAATGGATTATCGTGGTGTGAAATTAGAAGCAAAAGCAAAGTAACCACTACACGATTTTCTCCCATTATATGTTATATATTATATGTTGTCTCTTTGTGTTTAATTCACATGTAGAACCCTATAAAGGTTGAGTACATGTTGTGCATGATGTTCAGAGAATGCTCCTGATGTGTTGTCAGTAGAGGTGACACTCAGCCAGAGCCAAACAAAGGGCCTGGCTCAGAACTTAGATCCCTCACACGAGACGATCATTGAAAACGTTTTCAATGTAAATCACACAACAAATATCACTGAAATTTTTTTAAAAAGTATATTTCTTCATGTAAATCTTTGACATTACTACCTGACATTATGGTACTGCATTAAGTATTCATTAAAAGATATAAAGAAAAAACAGGGTGAAGTACAATAATTGCTTAAAATCACACAATTTAAGCAGCAAACTTGTGATTTATCTATGTTTTATGGTTCGACTTTGTACAAATCAGCCAGATAGTGGGTAACTGTTTGCCTTTCCTTTTGTTAAATGCAAAAACAACAGTTTATGGACAGAATGCAGAACAATGTCATACATTCACCCCAGTATAGATATCTGGGCCTAAATCCATTGTTTTTTTTTTTTTGTTCACCATGCCATTTTAGTTCGTACTCAGCCATATGCAAATCATTCTTGACCCTGTGACTCATGGGAACAGGCAAGCCTGAACTGCCAAGCCAGGTCCTCCATGGACTGGAAACAAGCATTCTAGAACCGGTTTTGGGGTTTCACCCCTCTTCAGCTAGGATAGCTTGATTCCTGTGGCATGGAGAGCACGGGACCCACGTATGGGCATACCCGTCCCACTCGGGGTGACAAATACAAAAACAAAAGTTGATGGACAGAATGCAGAACAATGTCATGCTTTCACCCCGTACCGAGATCTGGGCCTAAATCCATTGTTTTTTTGCTTACCATGCCATTCCAGTTTGAATCCAGCCATATTCAAATCAGTCTTGACCCTGTGCCTCATGGGAACAGTCCAGCCCGAACTGCCAAGCCAGGTCCTCCCTGGACAGGAAACAAGTATCCTAGGATCGGTTTTGGGGTTTCACCCTGCTTCAGCCAGGATAGCTTAATTCCAGTGGCATGTAGAGCACGGGACCCACGTCTAGCATACCTGTCCCATTCGGGGTGACAAATGCAAAAACAACAGCTGATGGACAGAATGCAGAACAATGTCATACATTCACCCCAGTATGTATGAGTTTTGGTTTGGAGTGTAGTTGGTGTATGTTGTGTAGAGAACAATTATGTGAGTTGTGTTGAAATTGTTAGTTGTGGAATTGTGTGGTGTGGAATGTATTTGTGTAGCACAAATTATGTGGCATGGTGAATAGATAGGGGTGAGAGCTGTATAGAATAGATAGAAAGGAAGACAGAAACATATAGGTAGTTTGTGCAAAAAGTGTTGAACGAACTCTGGACAGAGGAGCAGAGAGTGTGTGAGAAACAGAGAAAGATAGGGAGAGCAAGCTGGAAAACTTATAAAGCGGGAACACCTGTGTATACAGAAGACACGCTACGAGCAGGAGACTAGATCGGGTTTGAGATTTGGAAGCTTTGAAAAGGTACCAGAAAGAAACTGTGCTTGGAGACCCGAAGGCAACCATATGAGAGGGTCTTATTTTTTGTTGAGGAATTCTACCATGTGGAGTGGATGCATGTAGTGGAATTATGTGTCATGTTGTGCAGTGGAATTATGTGGATAGTAATTATATGTTTTTGAGTGTAGTTGAAATTATATGGAGTGGGGTTGTGTTTTTTTGGCATGTAAATATGTGGAATGGTATTTTGTATTGTGTAGTGGTCTGTTGTGGAATTTAATCATGTGGTATGTTTTGAATTTTGTGGTATGATGTGGTATTTTGTAGTGTGGATTGGACGTATGTGATGTGTTACGTAAACGTGTTGTTGAGTTGCATTATGTAATTTTTTGCCAAATTATATGGTGTGAAGTGGAAATGCGTTACTTGGAATTGTGGGGTTTCAGTGAAATTATCCAGATTGAAATTATGTGGCATGATGTGGAGTATATTTATGTGGATTGTTGCTATGTGGCAGTTGCCAGTGTGCTTGAGTAGAGTGGAAGAAGTAGAGTGTCTGAGACAGAATTTGGCAGAGTAGAGAGTCGTAGGGTGGAGTAGGGTGTGGGGGGAGATGAGTAGAGATGAGCTAAGTTAAATGGCAGAGAGTGTCATAGAGTGCAGTGTGAGAGTGAAATGTCGTAGAGTGGCGTAGAGTGGGGTGGAATTGGGTGGAGTGTGTTGGAGTGGATTGGTATAGTGGGTGGATTGGAGGCAGTCTTAATTCTAATATTTTCTTTTTACCTGTAAAGCATTCATTTTAAAAGTGTGAGTACTATTCTATTTAAAATATTTCAGAACTTATAGTAATGCTCCACTAAAACAATAGTAAGAATGCGTTGTTGTTTTAAAGTTGTCGCGTTTTCGAATGACAATGCATGCTGAAAAGTGCAGCAGCTGTCCCACTGAAACTACTGTGATCCTATTGTGGAGTGCAGATTGAGCGCATTAAATACACAATAGCCATGCTGACAACTACTCTTACAGACACATTTACACCACAACACTGTGAAAAAGTGTCCCATTATCCCAAGTAAAATATGAGTGTCCAGCTAAGAAGTTGAAATACTGCCCTTTCACTTACTAGCAGTTCTGTAGAGAGTAGCTGGTCCTGTCTGATTGAAAAAGTGGCAGCCCTGCGTCAGTGTACCCTATTAGTAATTCAGACCTATTCTCATGACTCACATGATTGATATGCAGGTGGAAAATATAATTACCTGCACTGTAAAGTTTTTTTGTGTGTTTTTTTTGGGTTAGAGTCTTGCTTTTTGAAATAGCAATTATATATATTTTGTAACATGCCCTTGCTTTATTGAAAATATGAATGCCACTTATACATTCGTTATGTTGTGGGGAACCTTTTTTCATTTGCCAAGAAAGGGATGTTTCCTGGATATACATAGGTAAAACACAATTTATAGCACATCCGTTCAACTGGTCCGCCTCCTCTTTTTTTATTTTTGTTTAAGATTTTTTATTAAGTTTCAAGAAAAAGGTACAAACAGCAAAGAAAAAGGCGAAGGTATTCACAAATGAACCATATAACAGAAAATAAATCAATGAATAATACATATATGAAATGCAATATAGGAAAAGAACAGTAGAAAGAGAACAGTAGAAAGAAAAGGAAGAAAAATAAGAATAAGAAGGAGAAAAGAAAAAAAAGAATAGAAATGAGAAATCAATTATTCAAAGAGTGGAAAGATATAAGACAGAAAATGAGAGTTAATGCATAGGTGCATCTGAAGAAAGATGAGTTGTAAAAGGTAACCAAAGGAGATCAGATTTAATTTTTTGCGAAAGAGTGAGAAAAGAAACAGAAGCAATTCTATGCTCATCACAAATAAAGTTCCACCAAGTCAATGAGGACATTTTGGAATTACATTTCCAGGAGGATAAAATAACTTTGAATGCTAATGCAATAAAAAGGTCAAAAAGTAAGGAGATAGAGGAGGAGTCATCAACAGCAGGTGAGGAAGAACCTAGAAAAATATTTTGTAATGATAAGGTAAAATAACAATAAAAATTACTCATACAGATGGTCCAAACAGATTTCCAAAATATCAATACATTTGAACATTCATAAAAACACTCTGCCCCTCATACTCTCCTAGAGCAGCTGAGCATGTCCCCTCACCTCTCACGCGGTCTCTGCCCACCAGCCCTGTGCACTGCTCTTCGCTTTGTCGATTTTAATTGCAGCGGCCTATGGAGCTTGTTCGGACGGGGGCGCGCCGGGAAACGGAGAACTGCTCTGTAGCCACTTTTTGCGTCAATTTTCTCATATTAAAAATGACGCAAAAGTGGAGCAAGAGGCTTGCAAATAGGCCCACTCATGCTTAACCCTCGCTTCTGGTTCGATGAAAAACACAAGGTCAGACTCATGACTTTATTCTGTTAAAAGGAAAAGGGCAGATTTTCAATAACTGGCGCGTCCCTGCATATCAGCAGGGATGTGTCCTTTATTGTGTCTCACGGCAGACACCTCTTGCGCCACCATGGATGCACCACATTTACAATGCGGTGCACCATGGGACAAGAATAGACAGATGCCTGATGCACCTGCTGCCATAAATTAACACATTGTTGGAGTTGAGTTGCAAGCGTGACGCAGCTCCAGCAAAACTCGGGGTGCCCTATCCCTAACATGCTGCGTCAGTCCTTACGCCTGCTTCAAGCAGGCACAGAGTTTTGATGCAGCATGGCCGTAAAAGTGACTGAGTGAAAACTTGTAAATTTCATTCAGCCACTTTTAGGAGGCGTTCCTGCCCCAGAATGCCCCCCCCGGAACCGGAACACCCACATGTGGCACAGGGCTTTACAACGTGACGCGTCTCCCTAGATGCGTCACGTTGTAAATACCCCGCAGCATGGTGCTGGTTTTGCACTGCCGCTGTGTCACAAAAGTGACGCAACGGTGGCGCAAATGTGGCGTACTGGGCTTGTAAATCTGCCCCAAAGATTGCAAAATATATTCAGATCCAAAGTGGTAAGAGAACATTCTGTTGGTCAAATGGCTTTAAATCTGCCCGCCAAAACCAGATTTCGTCATGCCATTGCTACTGTTAACAATAATAGCAATGTCCTTCCTGATGAAAAGCAACCCGATCCTAATATTTTCTAAAATAAAAATGTCCTACCGTCATGTACATCGGCATGATATGCTCCGGACATTACATTGAATAAGAATTGTTGTAGCGGTGAGACTCGCACCCGCGGATCCGGAGATACTGGAGCTTTAGAACACCCGCACCCTCTGCCAGTCTGTAATGCTGAGATAGAGTCTGCAGAAGTGAGGTGCTGATGTGCCCGGCGTTGGATGACGTTGAAACAGGACCTGCACATATGCATGTTGCACTGGCGTCCGCCTCTTTCCGTCTGAAGCGGCTCTGCAAAGGGACCCAGGTCCAACAACCGTTCACTTTGTATTTTATGTACATGATTCACAGTGCAAAAGGAGCACATACAAACTGATTGCTTTAGTCAGAGCAGGAGAGACTAGCGGGAGGAGGTGGGGAATGCCCCAGAGGGAGGAGGTGAATGATTGGGGAGGTGGTGGACGGGGGGAGGTGGGGGATGCCCCAGCAGGAGGTGGCGGGATTCCCAGGAGGAAGAGGTGGGGGATGCCCTGAAGTAGAGGAAGTGGGGATGCCTGTGGGGAGGAGACAGGGATGCCCCCGGGGAAGAGGTAGGGGATGCCCCGGGGGGAGGCAGGGATGCCCCAGGGAGATTAGGTGGGGGATGCCCCAGGGGCAGGATGTGGGGGATGTCCCGGAGGAAGGAGGCGGAGATGCCCCAGCAGGAGGAGGTGGGGGATGTCCCAGGGGGAGTAGGTGGGGGAGGCCCGAGGGAGGAGGTGGAGAATGCCCCAGGAAGAGGAGGTAGGAGATGCCCCGGGAGGAGGTGTTGGGGGATGCCCTGGGGAAGGAGGTGGTGGATGCCCAAGGGGGAGGTGGTGGGGGATGCCCAAATGGGTGGAAGAGCGGGTTGCCCAGTGCAGGAGGTGGGGCATGCCCCGTGGAGGTGGGGTATGCCCCAGGGGAGGAGGTGGAGGATGCTCCAGCAGGAGGAGGCGGGGTTGCCCGGGGGGAGAGGTGGGGGATACCTCAGGGGGAGAAGGTGGGGGATGCCCCGAAGGGGAGGAGGTGGGGGATGCCCGTGTGAAGGAGGTGGGGGATGCCCCAGCATGAGGCGGTGGGGCATGTCCCAGGGGGAGGAGGTGGGGGATGCCCCTGGGAAAGGAGGTGGGAGGTGCCCTAAAGGAGAGGAGGTAGGGGATGCCCCGAAGGAGAGCAGGTGGCGGATGCCCATGGGGAGGAGGTAGGGGATGCCCATAGGGAGGAGACAGGGATGCCCCCGGGGAAGAGGTTGGGGATGCCCCAGGGGGAGGTGGGGATGCCCCAGGGAGAGGAGGTCGGGGATGCCCCGGGGCAGGAGGTGGTTGATGCCCCAGAGGAAGGAGGCGGGGATGCCCCAGCAGGAGGAGGTAGGGGATTTCCCAGTGGAAGGAGGTTGGGGATGCCCAGGGGGAGGAGGTGGGGGATGCCCCAGGGAGAGGAGGTAGAAGATGCCCCGGGGAGGAGGTGGGGGATGCCCTGGGGAAGGAGGTAGTGGATGCCCAAGGGGGAGGAGGTGGGGGATGCCCCAATGGGAGGAAGAGGGGGATGCCCAGGGGAGGAGGTGGGGGTTGCCCCGGGGGAGGTGGGGGATGCCCCAGGGGGAGGAGGTGGGGGATGCCCTAGGGGGAGGAGGGGGATGCCCAGGGGAGGAGGTGGGGGTTGCCCCGGGGGAGGTGGGGGATGCTCCAGGGCGAGGAGGTGGGGGATGCCCCAAGGGGAGGAGGGGGATGTCTCAGGAGAGGAGGTGGGGGTTGCCCCGGGGGAGGTGAGGGATGCCCCAGGGGAGGAGGTGGTTTATATCCCGGCAGGAGGAGGTGGGGGATGCCCCAGGGGGAGGTGGGGGATGCCCCAGGGGGAGGAGGTGGGGGATGCCCCAGGGGGAGGTGGGGGATGCCCCAGGTGGAGGAGGTGGGGGATGCCCTAGGGGGAGGTGGGGGATGCCCTAGGGGGAGGTGGGGGATGCTCCGGGGCGAGGAGGTGGGGGATGCACCAGGGGGAGGAGTTGGGGGATGCACCAGTCAGAGGAGGTGGGGGATGCCCGGGGAGAGGAGGTGGGGAGAAGGGGTGTGTTGGACTTGGCACTTCTGGCAGGTTCACCCCTGAACTTTTTGCGTTTTAATATAACATCAGTATAATGATTTCTGCTCTTGGCTCGCTTTAGCACTGTGGCACAGTGTAAAGTGCGTACGCTCTCTGAGTGCGTGTGTGAGATTGGCCTGACCTCCCATAGGAATGCATGGGGAATGTGTGTGTCCATGGTAATTCCTGATGCGTGGGGAGTGCAAGCTCGAGTTTGGTATGTGTGGACTCGTGAGATTGAATGCTGCGCGCTGATGTGTGCGGCGTTCATTTGTCTAGTGTGGAGGTGCCACTTCTAGAAGTTGGCCTGTCTGTGCAGTGACTGTCTGGCTTGTGATTGGCTGGAGCTGACTGGTGTGCCTGGCTCCAGAAGTCAGGATGGGTCTGACCCGGTGGTGAATGGGGAGATCTGCATGTTGATGGCAGGGAGGGGCTGCACCTGGAACCTGAATAGGGCTGGGCTTTCCCTACACAATGCTGGCTCCGTCCCCTCTGGTGCGACTGATGACCCTAGCCTGTCCTGTGAATAGGGAGAGGGGCTTTGCAAAACAAAGTGCTCGAGAACCAGCTGCGACTGGTTTTACCCCACCCTGCACCCTAGAGACAAAGGGATTTTGTGTATAAAATGAGGCTGTGACCTCATGTTTAATGTTCTTGTTCCTGACTTGAATCTACCAGGGGCGTGCTGCTGCTGGGGCCCAGGGGAAGGCTTGCCTCCCTGGGCCCTGCCCAGCCCCCGGATTGCTGATGGACTTCTTGTGGACCCCTTCTTCCTGGCCCTGAAAGCCTTGTCCTGAGTTGCCAGCTTGTTGCTGGGACCCTCTTCGGTCTTGAAGAGTCCTTCTTTGGGGGGCTTGTGATTACCATGCCCCTAGCGCCTGGGAAGAACTTTATTTCAAATTGCCTTGTTGCTGAGGGAGCCTACCCCTCATGGCTGCCTTTATTGATGACAGCGCGATTGCCCACCCGCTTATTTTGGCTCTCGAACGGTAGGAGCCTACCCTACATTATGCCCGCATTTGTATTTTTGAATTCGGGTGCCTACGCCGATTATGGCCGCAGTTATATTTTTATTTAAGTGTGCCATCCCTTTTTATAGGCGCCTTAACGGGTGCCCACCCCGTTTCTGCTTTTTTTGTTTTACCTCGAGGTGCCTACCCCTCGCTAATGCCCCGAGAAATCACTGCCGCAGTTGCGGGCAAAACCGGAAGTCAGGTGGCATCGTGCCTGGCTGTAGGCGGGACTTCCGGGTTGCCGAAGGAAGTCCCGCCCGCCGGGGATTGGCCGGCGTCTGGCCGAAGGAGGGGACTGCTGCCCCGGAGCCACGAAGGCTCCACACCCTAAGTCCCGGTCCAGAGATGGAGGACCGGGTGAAGACAAGGGCGAAGTGGGTGCATTTGGAAGGCGGGGCTCCCATGAGGAGAGAGAGCCCCGCCAAGCGCTACCGCCGCCCGAGGACGAGAGAGAGCCTCCCCCAGCAACCCGGTGAGTCAGGGCTGGACTGGGGGATGTGGGGGCAATGCGGTTACTGCTCCCTGTAGGAGCCGATGGAGTCTTGAGGTGCCAGCGTGGGCACTGCGCCAGAGCGTCCCCGTATGGCAGCGGGCCGCTCCAATGATTAGAGGGGCCCGTGTTCTTGCCCCTGAGGGCCCAATTCTTTTGGAAAGCCTGGTAGAGCTCCCCGAGAGGCCCAGTTATTTTAGAGCCTAGATGGCTCCCACTCAAAATGCGCCCTATTCGTTTAGAGCCTCAAGGGCTCCCCTGACGTGGCGCAGTGTATTCCAGAGGGCACACGTGTGTCCCAAGCCTAGAGGGCTCCACCGTGGGTGCAACAGTTGGTTTCAGAGCCAGATGGCTCCTGGGGACACAGTATTTCTAGAGCCAGGTGACTCAGTGTGGTGCAGTTTGTCCTGAGGGGCCCATGTTTCCCCCACCGGTCTTCCCAGGGGAAGAGCTAATTTCCAGAGCCCATGTAGGGATCCAACGCGGGGCAGCTTTGTTTATTTCTAGAGCCTAGAAGGCTCCGACGTATGCAGCCTCTGTCCCAGAGTGCCAGGGGCAGCCCCTGTCTCAGTTTTATCCCAGCTGCCCAGCAATTAGTGGGCAGCTGCTCTGTTTAGGTTTTCCTTTTAGGGACATGTGTTCTTTTGGACTCAGGAGTAAGTCGCACTCCATCGCCCCTACTTTGGCCTTCCACATCTGCGCAGCACTTAGTGCCAGCTGCAGCGTTTTTAGGCCCTGTTCTTGTCCCTCAGCTGCCCAGCAAGTAGTGGGCCTTTTCTAACAGGGTGATAGGGGGAGGAGGTGGGGGATGCCCAGGGTGGACAAGGGGGGATGCCCCTGGGGAGGAGGTGGTGATGCCCCGGTGAGAGAAGGTAGGGGATCCCCTGGGGAGAGAAGGTGGGGGATGCCCCAGGGGGAGGAGTTGGGGGATGCCCAAGGGGGGATGAGGTAGGAGATGCCCAGGGGGAGGAGTTGGGAGATGCTCCAGGGGTGGAGGTGGGGATGCCCCAGTGAGAGGAGGTGAGGAATGCCCCTGGGGAGGAGGTGATTGATGGTAGCCATGGTAGGCGGGGATGCCCCAGCAAGAGGAGGTGGGGGATGTCCCAGGGGGAGGAGGTGGGGTATGCCGGGGGGAGGAGGTGGGGTATGCGCGAGGATGTGGGGGATGCTCCAGGGAGAGGAGTTTGAAGATGCCCCGGGGGAGGAGGTGCGGGATGCCCAAGGGGGAAGAGGTGTGGGATGCCCCAAGGGGAGGAGGAGGGGGATGCCCAGGGGAGGAGGAGGGGGATGCCCAGGGGAGGAATTGGGGGTTGCCCTGGGGGAGGTGGGGGATGCCCCAGGGGAGGAGGTGGGTAATATACCGGCAGGAGTAGGTGGGGATGCCCCAGGGGAAGGAGTGGGGATGCCCCAGGGAGAGGAGGTGGGGAATGCCCGGGGGGAGGAGGTGATTGATGGTAGCCTCGGTAGGCGGGGATGCCCCAGCAAGAGGAGGTGGGGGATGTCCCAGGGGGAGTAGGTGGGGGATGCCCAAGAGGAGAGGAGGTAGGGGATGCCCAGGGGGAGGAGTTGGGAGATGCCCCAGGGGGAGGAGTGGGGAGGCCCCAGGGAGAGGAGGTGGGGAATGCCCCGGGGGAGGAGGTGATTGATGGTAGCCTCGGTAAAGAATGAGAAACAGCAACAGAGAGAGAATAAAAAGGAAATAGAAACAAAGTTCATGTAAAACACTCTGCCCATCATACTCTCCTACAGCAGCTGAGCATGTCCCCTCACCTCTCCAGCGGTCTCTGCCCACCAGCCCTGTGCACTGCTCTTCGCTTTGTCGATTTTAATGGCGGAGGCCTATGGAGCTGTCCCGGACAGGGGCGCGCCAGGGAACGGAGGACTGTTCTGGAGATAGTGCCTCCTGTGAGCTGTTACAAGCTGATCTACAGCAGCGCTGTCTCTGTGCATGGCCCTTTCACAGGTGTACCCTTGTGGAGGTGTAGTTAGTGTCTGAGAGGGTGTGTCATAACCTACAAAGCTTCAAACTGTGATGTATTCCTATAGGTTCTGTATCGATCCCCCTATTCCTGACCCCATTCTGGTTAACAAGTTAACTAGCAGCCATCCCATGATGCAGAAACCGTTATCTGATTAAGCCACACTACGGCACAGGAACGCGTTATCTGATTAGGTCATAACGCTTGCCATCTAATTAAGCAAGCAATATTCCTCCAGCCCCTGATAAGGCATACGGAGTTCTCAAAACAAATCAAACCTATGACAACCTGGGAAAAACCCTGCGGCCATTGTTTTGATTTCACCGAGAACTTCAGCAAAAGAATGTGCTAACGACCAGTTCGTATGACATCCTTATTGACGTATCTATGTCCATCCTTACGTCATTTTCTGCACCTTAAAGGTATAAATATTACCGACATTGCCTTAAGCAAACACACGTGGTGGTGACGAGATCGGAGCAGCCAGACTTGCCGAAGCGAAGAGCAGAGCAGACCCCGCTGGCGCAGCCCCGCCTTCCTGACGCGCTGAGAACGAGACGCTGCTTTCTCCTGCCGAGAAATCCAGCTCCGGCGCTTCCAAGCAGCCCTTGCAGGCAGCCTGGAATATCGAGACCAAAGACGAGAGATACCATCCCTCAACCATCCTAGATCTCAGGTACAGAACTGAATAACCCCTTGTAGAGAATTCTTGAGTCAGTCACTTGGCAAAACAAACTTAACTTAAAACTGCTAACTTTCTATCCCCGCCCACGTATTAGGCTTAGGTCAGGTACACTGGGGTAGGCGTAGTTAGAAGCACCAGTTGAGTACGATTAGTCAAATGTATATATGTATGTATCTATTTTATCCATTTTAAACCACCATATGGCTTAGAAACCATATAGATGTTTTTACAGTATTATTTTATACTTCTGCTTTTATTATATGCACTTTACTTAACCATAAGTATTGCGATAATATCGATCCATTTCTCTTGTATGAGAAAAGAGACTGATCAATAAATAACATCCTTTATTGAACACGCCCGTCTCTTCCTTTTCTCTACAATCTGGTGAGACTAAGAATGCACGTACTGACTGAGTAAAATAAGTTGTCTTTTGTTTTCACACGACTCTAGAGATACACTCTTGATTAGGGGAGAGCAAAGTTGTCATGTTCTATGGTTGTCAGAAACTAAATCCCTTCTTGTCTATCCAGGGAGGTTCAACTCCTCCTTGCCTATTCGAGAACGTTTCTAGTGAACTCTGAGCTAGCTGGCAAACCCAAAACTTTAAGTCTAATATCGACAATAGAAGACCTAGTTAACGTCTGGTCTAGGCCTATACTATTGAAGGTATTATTCCAATGCGCAGAGCCTATTGGGATAATAGGAACTACACTACATGGCGCCCAAACGTTTGGAAAGGCGATAAAACTAACGCAAGACATTAGAGTAACTCAGTCGTGCTTTTTCACTCAGACCCCTTTTTTCCCATAATACTCCAAAGACGTCTGGAGTGGATGAAAGGTAATATCCGCCAAACCTCGCAGGAGGAAACTCCTATGTATGGTTCTTGGTTCAATCAACGTTGAAGGATACACTGTTCCAAAATATTGTGCATCTAATCTTTGTTTCCATAAGAAACCTGATCTGCAAACAAACGGAAAAACCTTCCTGTCGGTAAAATGGTAGACAGTGATGAAGAAAGAGAGACAGCTAGAATAGCAGCTGAACTCGTAGCAGCTGATAATACTATGCAAGATGCAGACCCGGATATAATACTCATCCCGGTCAATATAAGAAAATCTGTAACTTTTAAACTTATAGAAAATGGACTGACACCTAGAGGTGGCACAATCATATTCGTAATAGAGGCACACGAATATCGGCAGACAGAGGTGTTCTATTCATGGATACATTTTCGAGCAGCAAACGCTGTAACAAAGTACTTCCACTATTACAAAATAGAGGAACCTCCTGAGGAGTACACTCCTTTCGAGGAGGTGGAAGTACCACTTAAATTTCAAGAGCACCTGCTCTTGTTTAATGGCGCCCTAAAACATAATAATCACATCACCAGGCTCGGTCCACTAGGTAGACCAGGAGCAACGTGGCCGGTCCTAGCCGGATACACACCACATCCAGACATCGAAAGAATGTCTGCAGCAGATCTTTTAATACAACTAAAACAATTAATAAAAGTACATAGACAATTAGTCCAATATGTAATGCGGACTTCAACAATCCAACCAGCAATTAAAATTCCACAGCTGACCCCTCATCAGGGGAACACAAATAAGATTACACCACAGAACATACAGTCCTGCCTAGGTAAAGTACCAGCTAAACGGGAACAAATACCATTCTGGTTAGCACAAAAAATCACCCAAATAGAGGCGGTGTTTCCAGACACCACCCCGTTAGAAAAACACAGGATTCTGACTATCTGTCTTCCAATGGGAATCGCACCACACGTGGAGGACTGTGACACTTGGGGTACAGTCTTTGCTTCCATTTACACAAAAACGCATGGTGTTCCATCCATCTCGGTAATACCAGATGTGCTAAAACCAATTCAAGATGAATACGGTCCAGAACCAGCTTTAACTCTTGGTATGAAATTACTGAAAGACTTCAAGCAGGTCTCGGCTATATTACTAGCCAACATAAAGGGAGAAGCAGCAAACGTGGCGATCCGCCAAAGGTTAAAAGAAACAGATATAGCAGACCAACCAGCTGAAATTGCCAGAATTATAGAAAAATCCTATGAGGAACTAGGTAGAGATAGTTTAGGTGGAATACCAGTAAAACCCCAACTGATTGAAAGTCCTGAAAAAAATATTTTAAAAAAATAATTCAACAACACAAAAAAAGAGCTGGGATGGAAACAAACAATCCAATCCTAAAGAAAAGAAATTCCAGTCCAGAGGAAGGTCTCCTCGGCGGAGAGAAAGATCTCCTGGCCAAGGACGCAAGTCTCCCCAAAGGGAGCCCTCTGGGAAAAAATACAACCTTAGAAATATGGATAATATAAAGAAACCTGATAGATATCAAGATATTGATACACGTCCCTCTCAATCTTTTCAGACTTCCTCGCAGAAATCGGAAAGAAGAGGACGATCAAAACACAGGGAAGAGCACGTCAAGTCCAAAGACAAGGAACCTGCTCATCTGAATAAGAAATTACAATTTCCAAAAAAGAAGGTAGCCAGTATTAAAGTAATTAACAATGCCGAGAATACTGAGGACACAACTGAAAAACGGAGAATGGGCTCAGACAATGCTAGACAGCGCAGCAGAAGTGAGCATAGCTCGCAAAGTCCTTATGATTCATCTGGAGACAGTGGACACGAATGAATACATTCAGGTGGAAACTGCAGATACCAGAGTCAGCAAACCTCATAAAATATATGAAATAACATTGCGTATAGAGGGGGATAAGACTAGAAAAATAAGGGGACTATTTTGGGATAATCTCTCCGAGGGCTATGACATCCTTCTAGCTGAAAAAGACTGGCCACCAGAGTTTGTCAGGGATTGCCCTCATGGCGAAGAAATAATTATGCCTGCCTTCTCAAATCATATCCCAATTCATAAAAAATACACACTTGCTAGAAAGTGGGCAGTAGCTCAAGCTCCTGCTTTATATAAAAATCATGTAGGATGGGATGAGGACTCTCCTCCTCACAAAATCCAGTTAAAATCACAACCTACTGCACAAAGGCAGTATCCAATCAAGCAAGAAGCTAAAAAACAGGTAAAAGAAATCCTGGACCAATTAGAATACCAGGGGGTGATTGAAACTTGCACCTCACAAATGAACAACCCTTTGTTTCCGGTCTCCAAACCAGACAATTCATATCGTCTAGTTTTGGATTACAGACACCTTAACTCATGTTGCAAAACTTTTGCAGTGCAAAACTCGCATAGTGCTGCACTAATGAATAACATAGTGTGCAAAAAATACAAAACAACATTAGACATATCTAATGGATTCTTTTGTCAAAATATAGTACCAGAGAGCAGATACTTGTCTGCGTTCTCAATAAATGGCGCTCAAAAACAATTCTGTCGGTTACCCCAGGGGTACAAGAACAGCCCAGGATTATTCTCAGCGAGAGTAACAGAGTTACTACAAACATATGATGACGAAGCATTATCTTATGTCGACGACATATACCTAACAGATGATGACTTGGATACTCACTTGAAGAGAGTGAACACCAAAATACTTGGGTTCGCAGCAGAGGGTTACAAATTCAACTTTAAAAAATCAAGAATTGCCCATCTAACAGTCCTGTTCTTAGGATATGAATTATCAAGTGAAGGCAAAAGCCTGGCTGACAATTTCCTAGAGAAATGTGCCGTACTCCAAGCACCTAGAACACTAAAAAACTTACAGTCAATTCTAGGCTTCCTAAATTTCGGTAGAACATACATTGCAAATTACGCAGAAAGGGTCAAACCCCTTTATGATCTAATAAAACCAGATTTTAAAAGAACCAATTGGACTCAAATACACACAGAAATTCTGAGATCCTTACAAACAGACATGTTAATTAAAACAAAATTAGAAACACGTGATAACACACGCAATCTTGTGATTCGAGTCATCCCAGGAAGATGCGGATTCACATACCTGACCTCTAATGAGGGAGAAAAGGTACCAATTGCATTCAAATCACACTTGTACACAGAAGCTGAAAAGAAGCTCAGCATTAAAGAAAACATTGTTCATGCAGTTCAAACCGCAATAGCTAGAGAAAAAGATAAAGCTGACGGTAGACGTATCACAGTCAGAACAGCAGAATCAGCCTTTGAGGCATTAACAACACCGTGTAATTTACCAACAACAGCATTGAATCCGGAATGGATACAATGGGTGAATTCAATTACTACGGACAGAGTAAAATACTACTTTGATCCAGAACTAAAGGAAATAAAAAATCTAGAATATGAAAGAACATTCCCTCTGCCAACCGACATTCTGCCATTACGACAGTACGCCTGTATAATCTATACAGACGGTCATGCTCAACCATCAGGGTGGGGAGAACAAGCATATAACCCCACATGTGGAATCACAAAAGAAGTGTGGCACGGAGGGAAACTGAGACCTCTGCTAATAAAAACACACTCAGTAGAAACTAATTCAGAAAAACAAACTGAAATAATAGCATTGAAAATGGCGCTAGATAATGCAGATCGCGAATTCCCGACACTTATAGTGTCCGATTCTTATTACTGCGTCAAATCATATAACAACGATTTGCAGAAATGGATTAAAAACGGTTACAAAGATGACACAGGTGCAACAATACAGCAAAAACTGCTTTGGAAACAAATAGTTCTTTTACAGAAAGAACTACCAAAGACTCACGTGATATACTCACTGAGTCATCAGCGTGATGGCGTTCACGTTGCAGGGAATTCATTGGCTGAGACAGCCACAACGGTAGCAACTGGATCGGCTTCCGTAGTTAGAAAAAAGCGTGCAGTAAAATATATTAACGGTGAAACAGTGCTGGCGGTGAAAACGTCATCAAAAGGCGACTGCTCAGCGCTACAGATCAACTATCTACTCACATATACATACATAATCGATGCAAACTCCGTCCCTTTTGCTCGAATCCCTGGAGTGGGGGATAGAGTAATTCCAAACACGGACAGGAGAGGCTTGTTAATAGCGGACGCACATATGGGTGAGGGTCTTAGACACCTCAAACTAAAAGATTCACTGGAAGAATTACAATCAGTGTAATGGTGGCCAGGCATGAGCCTGCATCATCACATCTTTGTAAAGAACTGCCCAGACTGCAATAGAGATCGCAGTGGCGAGAGAAACGGTATACTACCATGGCATTTCACTCCAGAAAGGATCAACAGTAAAAAGCAAAGCGTCCGATTAACATATACAGGCTAGTTTCCACTTATAATGTAGATCCCCAACACTCGGCTGACGTCTGAACTGTTATAAAAAGATTTGCGAGTCTATAATGGCATATACGCTAGAAGCATGCTACGTTAGGCAAAAAAAAATTTCCAACGTGTTTTTTTTTTGCGTATGGAAAAACAAGTTCAAATGAGCATAGCATGGCGGGACTCTTCTCACTTCCTACCTGAGGGAACGGGATGGTGTAAAGAAAAAACCAAAGACATAAAGCAATCTATAACAGCGAAGGTGTTAGGTTCGGGAGCTGGGTGGGTCAAACATCTAATAAGTGTCCAACGTAGTCTAAACAACCTGCCAAGAAATTCTCTGAAGGGATTCAGTCCGTACAAATTATTGTTTGGAACTAGGATGTTGGTCTTAGATCTTGACAGTCAGACTTCAGAGGTGACGGAAAAAAGCTTTGATATCAAAGATCGTTTGGCTATTTTACAGGACTTAAACGAAACAAGAAAAGACCTGAGCAACATAAAGTTGAAACAACAGCCAACAACCACTGAAGAAACACCACCTGTCCCAGCAAGACCTGTCTGGATTCCAAAAGTCGGGGATCTAGTCAGAGAAAAGATCGCGGTAAAGAAGGAATTTGGGCCTTCTTACAGAAAAGCAGTTCCTGTCTTATCTATCAACGGAACAAGATCAGTAATACTACCGCCCCTTGCTGGTAAAAAGGAGAACAGAGTTGTATCAATCGACCTGGTAAAACCACAATCATGTGGCCGATAACAAACAGTAGGCCAAGTGGACTCCCGATAAGTAGTAGAACACCAAGGTTTGCTACAAATACAGAGGTCCAATCTAAGAGGCTAATCACATTCGAAACGCCTACAGAACAACAACAAGGACTATGCAACAATGCATTGGAACTCAGACCTCTAGAAACCCAAATAAAAACATTTAGTAGAGACACACCAACCTACAATGAAGTAACAAACGAATATGCAAGAAACAGTAATCCTGAAGCAATTGGAACAATTGACAGAACGGCATCCGGCTACTTCATAAACTTCGATGATTCCTCTGAAGACCTTGGTGAATCAAAGACACAGCCATCAACAAAAACTTTTAAAGATAAAGCTAAGGAACTTTTGAAACAACTGAAAGAAACCTATCTGATTTCTCCATGGATTGGATTTTGGGTGGCCTTTGGTGCATTTATCCTCATACTTTGGCTCATCATGATACTATGCTTGGGACGCTACACTGAGGGAAAATATGCTAAAATGGACACAGCAAGCCAGAAAATCAACTTGATCCTTAAGCCACACATGTCTTCACACGTCGAGAAAAGAGAACTTTCTTCAGTCAACTTCACAGCCAATCCTATACCGGGTGGGGTAGCATGGGACAACACTGACTATGAAATTTATGGTCCGATTGAAATCCTGAAGTATCCACACCAAATCAAGATCTCGTTGAGTGACTTTGTAAAACCAAGCTCATTTGCGGATGATTGGGACTTTGAAAGTATAAATGAAATGATGTCTGACCTAGTGATGTCTGCTAAATTTACCAAACATGATTATTTGCAGGGTTCGTCTAATTATGATAGTATGTACTGTTACAACCACTATGGTAACCATTTTTTACATAAATCGGCACAACCTAGAAATGTTTTAAATTATAATCAATGGGAACATTGTGCAACCCCTCCAAAAGGTAGCTGAAGAACCTTTTATGACAAATATTCATATTTTTCAGGGTTCAACACAAGTAATGCTGAAACATTTTATTTCAAATTGTCAAATAAGACAGGTACAAAGACCATGCTTACAAATACTAAATTGATATATTCAGACTCATTTTTTGAACAAATGAATACATTTGGTTTTGATTATTGGGACAAAAATGTTGAAGTAAAAAGTATTTGGGGTACAAAAGAATGGCAAGTACAAGGTATAGAATCATTATTTAGAGCCTGCATGATCCCAGAACAAATTATATTTTTGAATGACACTGTTCAACAAACTACCTGCCTTGGCCTAGCCAAAATTAAAGACTTAAATAAACCGTCTATTCCTAAGCCGACTATAAACAGCAATAGCTCTACAGATGAAGAGATAGACGTAAACTATGTATTAAACCAAAACAGAACACATCCTGATTGGAAAGAATGGTTGATCTGGCCCACAGATACTAATAACTGTCAAGACAGATTCCTGAACAAAATGCAGGGGTTAAAATTGACCAGGCCAGACCCTAGATATTCCCACAGACAACACCCAGGGATCATTACCACCTACAGTGTGGGCAAACTATGCCTCCAATGGCTACAAACTTCCACACTGACAGAAATTAAGCAACACCTAACTTTACTTACTGATGGTGCTGACTTGCGTGATTTCATCATGGGACCACGCAAACAGCGTCAAAAACGCTTCATAGCAGCCTCCATATATGCAGCTTACAATGAGGCCTGGAAGATAACTCAAATTGAGACAGCAGAAAGTATACGGGAAATTGACCGTATTAATTTGGAAAAATCACTTTCTGTAGTGGACAATGGGTTAATGACTCTGTCCTCCAGAATCTTTTCATTGGACAGCATTGTGTCTTCAGCAATCGACATAATATCGCAAGACTTACTGTTATTACAACACGGTCAGTCTCAATTGCGCTCTATTATACAGCTTGGCTGGACGTTACAAAATCTGCGTTCAGGCTATGTGCCTTGGCGTTTAATTAACACAACGTCACTATTCAATATCTTTAACCTTACTGATATACAAATCAGTATGGCACAGAAGGGTGCTGAATATACAATCCTGAGCATTGAGAAACTCGAGAGATTACCATTGACAATGTCAGAACGACCTGTCATTGAATGGATAATACATGGGATGATTAATATTCCAATATCTACTTTCAGGTTTCAATACTGCCAAAAATATATACAGGCTGGCATGTACGAAAAATTGGGAAAAGGGTACATTATGACAACATGGAACTTGCCCTATTCACATGCATGTGTCAGTAATAAAGGACAGAAAGTGTTTCTTAGTGGCAATAATTGTGCGATGTCACTAAGCGGTACACTTCTGTGTAATGGAATTAGCGGTACACTTCTGTGTAATGGAATTAATTTGCATGGAGCCTGTGAAGGGAACTCAAACAACCTTTCATGTCACCAGCTAGGCGCACCTGCAACTGAGATAGAACCATTCTTTAAAAGACTCTATAATGGGAGTTACATTCTAATTGTGGATCGCAGATGTTGTAGTCTTCTGCCCGGGATTCCTTATCTCATAACTACGACTGCGAAGGTCATGTGCTGTGGATGCTTATTGTTCCCCAGCTCCTTTCCAGACAGGGAGGCAAGGGCATGGCCTAACTTGAAAATTACTTCTATACGAATAGATACTTTAAGCAGAATGAAAACAGTGCTTCTTCAGACGCCGACCAGGCTAACGTCATCAAAAGAAACGTATGATCTCCTAGTCGCAAGGACGACTGCAGAGATTCACTCATTGCTATCAACTAATTCCCCCATACATTTCGCAGAAATCCTGAATGAAATCTTAAATATTTCTGATACCAGTGGAGTCTCAAATGTATTTAAGACAGTATTTTCGATGGCATTAACACCATTCAAAGCCATACTGGGTATTTTTCCAGACTTCGTCCATTCGATTTTTGGCGGACTTCCCCTCATTTTAGGACTTGTTGCAGGAATCCTATTCTTGGTCCTTATATTTCGTTATGGCAAACCATGTCACAGACAAAACTCCTGCGACAAGGGAAGAAACAATCCGAGCCATTGGATACCGGGACCGGATATCAAAAATCCTGGGACTTTCCCGGCTTAGAGACCTAAACATGACTTGGTTTCTTTCATTTCGACCAATGTGGCATCGATGTGTTTTACCTGTATTAAGGTGCTTGCTGTGCGGAGAAGAATGCGTGTTGGACACCTGTCTGACGCTACAATCAGATGCGCCAATGGATGCAGAAACATTGTTGGGTCCAGTTACGACTCATGCTTTGTGCTGCCCTCAACGGCTGCCAATCCTGATGACGGCATTCGTGGAGACTTCACCGCTACGATTGAGGGGTAGTGAAGTTCAAGATGAAAGCAGCATCGATCAGGTACGACCTTCTGTCAGCAATAATAATCAAAACGTCAATGAAGACAATCATGCACACGAATGCATGGTTACATCTTTTCCCGAGTTAGTGGAACTTTCACAGGAAGCTGTTGACAGCTTTTTCGACAGTCTCAATGATATGATGTTCTCACCAGAACAAAAATAGCAACTTTGAGCAAGCTAACACATGGCGTTCCCAACACTCTGAATTTGACCTTCTACTTTAAAGATAAAGTAGTATGAACAATTTTCCTTCCAGTTCACGGACAGCAAATTTTTCAGCAGCCCCAGAATATTTTTACGATTTTTCGGGACACTTATCTTCTGCTTAAAGTAAAGAATATTCTTAAAGAACTAAATTTCTACTTTTTAGAAACTTTATAGACATTAGCTGCCCGCTGGTATGTTCATAATTATTCTTATTCTGTGATTAAGTGGTCTCGAACCTTTTTTCTGTATTAAGAGCCATTTCATGTGTAATTCTCATATTCGAATTAGTAATAATGTATACATATGCGTGTTTACTTTAGCATTATTCTACAGCTTGAGTGCATATAGTACATGTGACTATTTTTTCGGTATATTACATGATTTCGAAATACATTTTATGTATTTTGGGGTGGTAAGGTATACACGATGCTCTACAGTATGTTTTACTATGCCTAGATTCGTAAATATGGCCATAGTTAGCGTGGAGTGGGTGTGATGTATTCCTATAGGTACTGTATCGATCCCCCTATTCCTGACCCTATTCTGGTTAACAAGTTAACTAGCAGCCATCCCATGATGCAGAAACCGTTATCTGATTAAGCCACACTACGGCACAGGAACGCGTTATCTGATTAGGTCATAACGCTTGCTATCTAATTAAGCAAGCAATATTCCTCCAGCCCCTGATAAGGCATACGGAGTTCTCAAAACAAATCAAACCTATGACAACCTGGGAAAAACCCTGCGGCCATTGTTTTGATTTCACCGAGAACTTCAGCAAAAGAATGTGCTAACGACCAGTTCGTATGACATCCTTATTGACGTATCTATGTCCATCCTTACGTCAATCTCGGCACCTTAAAGGTATAAATATTACCGACATTGCCTTAATCAAACACACGTGGTGGTGACGAGATCGGAGCAGCCAGACTTGCCGAAGCGAAGAGCAGAGCAGACCCCGCTGGCGCAGCCCCGCCTTCCTGACGCGCTGAGAACGAGACGCTGCTTTCTCCTGCCGAGAAATCCAGCTCCGGCGCTTCCAAGCAGCCCTTGCAGGCAGCCTGGAATATCGAGACCAAAGACGAGAGATACCATCCCTCAACCATCCTAGATCTCAGGTACAGAACTGAATAACCCCTTGTAGAGAATTCTTGAGTCAGTCACTTGGCAAAACAAACTTAACTTAAAACTGCTAACTTTCTATCCCCGCCCACGTATTAGGCTTAGGTCAGGTACACTGGGGTAGGCGTAGTTAGAAGCACCAGTTGAGTACGATTAGTCAAATGTATATATGTATGTATCTATTTTATCCATTTTAAACCACCATATGGCTTAGAAACCATATAGATGTTTTTACAGTATTATTTTATACTTCTGCTTTTATTATATGCACTTTACTTAACCATAAGTATTGCGATAATATCGATCCATTTCTCTTGTATGAGAAAAGAGACTGATCAATAAATAACATCCTTTATTGAACACGCCCGTCTCTTCCTTTTCTCTACAATCTGGTGAGACTAAGAATGCACGTACTGACTGAGTAAAATAAGTTGTCTTTTGTTTTCACACGACTCTAGAGATACACTCTTGATTAGGGGAGAGCAAAGTTGTCATGTTCTATGGTTGTCAGAAACTAAATCCCTTCTTGTCTATCCAGGGAGGTTCAACTCCTCCTTGCCTATTCGAGAAAGTTTCTAGTGAACTCTGAGCTAGCTGGCAAACCCAAAACTTTAAGTCTAATATCGACAATAGAAGACCTAGTTAACGTCTGGTCTAGGCCTATACTATTGAAGGTATTATTCCAATGCGCAGAGCCTATTGGGATAATAGGAACTACACTACAAAACTTTGGGATTGTCATACCGGGTTTGAGTCTCGGCGTTAGCTCTCATATGTACAAAAAAATACTGTTTCCAAAAAATAAAATTAAACAATGCCTATGGGAATAACTAACACTCTACAATGGCAATGGACACAAAAGATACGCACACAAAATAAGATTCAACAAGGGCAAAGGGCACCAAAGCTGAACACGCATAACACAAGCTTGAAACAATTACAAAAGTGTTCCCCTAAACAACAAATAGGCGATCACAGAGTAAGGAATCTGTACTTGGCCTGTGCTCCTCTGGGCAAATAGGGAAGTGAAGAATCGCTGTCTAAACCAGTTAGGAGACAGCAAAGAAGAACAACAGTGGGCTGAACCAATGGTAAGTAGCCGGCTGAACCACCTCCTCCTGAGACGAATACAAACAAAATAGGGGGCACAAGGCCCCTGCCTGTGGACCTAGAAGGCCCTGGGAATCTCCACCCCCAAAGGCCAGCTCCAGCAATATGTCAGGGTGCCCATCCCCAGACATTGCAGATTGCTATATTTTGCTCTGAGCATCCGTAGGAAAATCTTCTCCAATTTGTGCAAGCAAGAGCATGTAAGATGCTCTTTCTTGCACAAAGCACAGCTGAACTGCTTTTGGACAGAGGGAGCTGCATGTTTAGGAGCACCCTCTGTCCTAAAGCAAGGTCGGATCCTGCAGGAGACGGGGAGCTGCCAGGTACAGCGGGTGCTTTCAAGCTCCCTCCACGGTCCCCAACGGAGAGACCAGGCCCTCGAGAATGAGGTCCCCTGGGTCGATATCTTCCTTGGGAGGGGGCAAGGGGCACAAAAATATTTTGTTTAAAAACAGAATATTTTCTCTTTTGCTGAAAGCATAGCATGAGCTTGTATCCCTGCCCGCAGTGAAGCAAAGCAGACAAACAAACACATTGCTTTGGGATCCAGAGAGTTGAATGTTAGCAGCTCCCTAAATGTCAAAGTAATGCCGCCTCCCACAGAATACAAAGAGACGGCAGGGATAGCAAGACCGTGAGGATCCTCCCAGGGTTGCCAATGTTTTAAATGTAGATGCAATCCTGAATATTTTAAATGTGGGTGCCCTAAGGGGAAAGGGTCTGCCAACTGTGGTTCCATGCTCACTGTACCACTTGATTCAAGCTAAACTGGCTGATGAAAGGTGATGCAATGAAACCGGTCCCAGGATGCTTGTTTCCGGTCCAAGGAGAACCTGGATTGGCAGTTCGGGCTGGACTGTTCCCATGAGGAACAGGGTCAAGACAGATTTGAATATGGCTGGGTCCAAACTGAGGTGGCGTGGTGAGCAAAAGAACAATGGATTAAACCAGGATCTTTGTGGCTGGTGTGAATGTAAGCAGTGTTCAGCATTCCGTCCATCATTTGTTCCTTTTGCATTTGTCGCCCTCAGTGAGACGGTATGCCCAGCCTACGAGGAGATTGCTCAACGAAAAAGCCAAAACACAGCATCAAGTAAAAACGAGGGCGCCATGGCAGTATCAATGGACACATTTCATCGCTGTATGTCGGCTACAGCCGAGTGGCTGGGTGCGAACTCGCTACAATTTAACAGCTTAAAAACGGAAGTGGTCCACTGCTCTTTGGATCGTACACCGCGCCCGCTCCCGGACGATTTTTGGCCTGCATCTATTCCTGGCACGGTAGAGGCAGCAAAGTCAGTCCGGAATCTGGGAGTTTTGTTTGAATCCAACCTGCAGCTTGATGCGTTAGTAAACAGAACCGTAGCGACTTGTATGGGCCTACTTCGGGCCTTACGCAAGATTTTACCTCTTCTCCCTGAAAATGCTAGAACGGAAGTAGTGCGCAGTTCTATCCTTAGCCGGTTAGACTACTGCAATGCACTACTTCTGGGGGCCCCTAAACTTCTAATCTTAAAACTACAGAGGATACAAAATATGGCGGCTAAACTGGCCCTCGCGCGTCCTCGATCGGCCTCTTCCACCGGAGCACTGGCTGATCTTCACTGGCTACCTGTCCAGCAGAGAATATTGTTCAAGGCAGCTTGTCTTGTTTTTAAGGCCCTGCATGGACAGGGGCCAATGCCGATCCAAAAACTTTTCTCTTGGTACTGTGCCACTAGATCATTAAGATCTTCCTCTGCGTTCTTAGTGACGGTCCCAAGGATAAATAGAGCGAGGATGGGCGGCCGGGCGTTCGGCTTCACGGCCGCTACACTTTGGAACTCACTCCCGTTGACACTGAGGAGCAGACAGGATCTCCCCTCCTTTAAAAAGGACCTGAAAACGTTTTTGTTCCCAAGGAAAATGTAAGGACAGATCGGTTGTAAACACGGACGCAGTCTCAGCGCCAGGATACCCTCTGGGTGGCAGTTGCGCTTAACAAGTAAATAAATACATACATACATACATACATACATACAAACATTGGTGAAGGCAGAGCATTTGGCCATCCTTGACTGAAAGAGACATATGAGAGCTGTGAAGCCTACAGTGATCCCTCTCATGCATTGGTTGAGCCAGAGTATCTGGCCATCTTTTTTAATTTTAATTTTATTTATTGGTATTTTCAAACAATGTCAGAAACATTACAAACAACATTCCAATTGCTAATCAATACACCACATTTTTGTACATCCATTTATGCCGTTCATAACAGTGAGTATAATATATGTGCATTGTTCTCCACAAAAGGTGAGCAGGTATTGCGTTGTCCACCCAAAGCTAGGCCTTATACAGTTAAGGGACATTTTAAGCATCAGAAGACACAGCTTGAATCCCGACTCCCCATGACTGTCCTATCTTACTCCTGCCATTAGTTATGTTGCATTTGTCTAGATGACCCTCATGCGACAATCCCCCTCTCCTTGGTCTCCATTTTCTGCGGGATCCGTATGACCTGTCAGAGTTTTCTCTTCTCTCTCCTTTACCACTCCACTCACCCCTTGATGTTCCCAAACCCATAACACAAATGGTTTCCGTATATCTTTAGGTCTGCAGGCTGATGGCATTCATTCCCAAAACATGGTTAGTTGTAAATGCCCGAATGTTACGTCATGCAGCCATTCGTTTATGCTTGGAGTCTGTTTCCTCCCCAGTGTATTGCCACACATCTTTTAGCGAATAGGAGCAACATAGCGTGCAGCTTTCTACTGTTGACTGGCGAATTTATTACATAACCTAGAAACCTGTGTATGGGGTTCGGGGCATCCTATACACCTATGATCTTGTGTATTTTTGTTAATATATTGGCCCAGAATGACACAAGCTGTGAACAGCTCCACGCAATGTGTAAAAATGAGCAGAGCCACCTCTCCAGAAACCATCATCTTCCTTTGGGCCTATGCGATGTAAGATGACAGGGTTCCTATAAAACCTGTGCAGATATTTAATGTGTGTTAAGCAAAGTTTGTAGTTGGGTGATAGAGCTGAAAGGTGGCTACAGCAGTAGGCCCGTTGTTTTTCCATGAGCGGCACTGGCTGCTCCTCTTTCAATGCCTGAAGTGCCCTTGGTCGCGTCAGTGGGGCTGAATTTTGAATATTGTTGTAAATGCATGTGATTAATCCGTGCAGGGTTTCCGACTTAAGAACATTCTCTATCAATCACAAGAATTTGTATAGCTCGCTACTCACCCGTAAGGGTCTCAAGGCGCTGAGGGGAGGGGGGTCGCTATCGCTCGAACAGCCAGATCTTGAGTTGTTTCCTGAAGGAGAGGTGATCCAGGGTCAGCCATAGGTGAGTGGGGAGGGAGTTCCATGTCTTGGCTGCCAGGTAGGAGAAGGATCTTCCTCCGACGGTGGATTTCCGAATTCGTGGGACGGAGGCGAGGGCGAGGCTGGCGGATCGGAGCTGGCATGTGGGTGTGTAGAAAGTGAGGCGGCTGTTGAGGTACTTGGGGCCCATGTCGTGGAGAGCCTTGTGTGCGTGGGTGAGGGGTCAGAACGCGATCCTCTTGTTGACGGGGAGCCAGTGCAGGTCTTTCAGGTGGGCAGAGATGTGGCTGCGGCGAGGGATATCCAGGATGAGTCGTGCTGAGGCGTTCTGAATGCGCTAGAGTCTTTTCTGGAGTTTGGGTGTGGTTCCAGCGTAGAGGGTGTTCCCGTAGTCCAGACGGCTGGTGACGAGGGCCTGGGTGACCATGTTCCTGGTTTCTGTGGGGATCCATCGGAAGATCTTTCGAAGCATGCGCAGGGTGTTGAAGCAG
This sequence comes from Lissotriton helveticus, assembly GCF_964261635.1. Lineage (NCBI taxonomy): Eukaryota > Metazoa > Chordata > Amphibia > Caudata > Salamandridae > Lissotriton > Lissotriton helveticus. The sequence goes on along the minus strand of NC_136063.1, from coordinate 10,377,032 downwards.
GATGATGAGACTGCGTTCACTTGCTTGGTCATCGTGAGGGAGGAGTCCAGGATGAAGCGCAGGTTGCGTGTGTGGTCCGTTGGTTTGGGTGCGCTGCCCAGGGCAGGGGGCCACCAGGAGTCGTCCCACGTGGAGGGAGATTGTCCGAGGATGAGGACTTCCGTCTTGTCTGAGTTCAGTTTCAGACGGCTGATCTTCATCCATTCTGCGACGTCTGTCATTCCTTCCTGGAGGTTGGCATTGGCGGTGGCGGGGTCATTGGTGAGGGAGAGGATCAGCTGGGTGTCGTCGGCGTGGGAGATGATGTTGAGGTTGTTTCGGCGGGCGATGGCTGCGAGAAGGCTCATGTAGACGTTGAAGAGGGTGGGGCTGAGTGAGGATCCTTGCGGGACGCCGCAGATGACTTCGGTGGCCACGGATCGGAACGGGGGAGGCGGACTCTCTGGGTTCTTCCGGAGAGGAACGAGATGATCCACTCTAGGGCCGCTCCTTGGATTCCGGTGTTGCTGAGGTGCTGTATCAGGGTGCGGTGGCAGACGGTGTCGAAGGCTGCTGAGAGGTCCAGGAGGATGAGGGCAGCCGTTTCCCCGTTGTCGAGCAGGGACCTGATGTCGTCGGTGGCTGTGATGAGGGCGGTCTTGGTGCTGTGGTTTGCTCGGAAGCCGGACTGTGAGGGGTCGAGGAATCCGTTGGTCTCGAGGAAGGCGGAAAGTTGTCTGTTAACGGTCTTCTCGATGACTTTGGCTGGAAAGGGGAGGAGCGAGATGGGGCGGAAGTTCTTCAGGTCCATGGGGTCCGCGGTGGGTTTCTTGAGGAGGGAGCTCAGCTCGGCATGTTTCCAGCTCTCCGGGAAGGTGGCGGATGCAAAGGAGCTGTTGATGATGTTCGGGAGTTGGGGTGGGATGATGGAGTCGGCTTTGTTGAAGATGTGGTGTGGGCAGGGGTCGGTGGGGGGGCCGGAGTGGATGGTGTTCATCATGTGGGTGGTGTCTTCGGTGCTGACAGGGGTCCAGGTGCAGAGGGTGGTGGTTGGGGGTGCTGGTTCAGCGGTCAGGTGCGTGGTTTGTGCTCCGAAGCTGTTGTGAATGTCGGCGATCTTGCGGTGGAAGAACGAGGCGAGAGAGTCGCAGAGGTCTTGCGAGGGAGTGATGTCGGTGTTGCAGGTGCTGGGATTTTGAGAGCTCTTTGACGATGCTGAAGAGCTCCTTACTGTTGTGGGTGTTGTTGTCCAGTCTTTCTTTGAATGCTGTCTTCTTGGTGGTGCGGATCAGCTGGTGATGTTTGCGGGTGGCGTTCTTGAGGGCGGTCATGTGTTCTGTTGTCTGGTTGTGGCGCCAGGCTTTCTCGAGGGTGCGGCAGGTTTTCTTGGAGTTTTTGAGGTCGGTGGTAAACCACGAGGCTTTCCTCCTGCCGGGTCTGCTGGGAGGGTTCTTCAATGGTGCGAGTTCGTCGGCGCAGTCGGTGAGCCACTGTGTGAGGTTGCGAGCTGCTTCGTCGGGTTCCATCGTGTTGGTGGGCGGGTTCTGGCTGAGGGTGGTGGTGAGCTGGCCGGCGGTGATCTTGCTCCAGCTTCTGCGGGGAACTTGTTGCGGGTGGTGGTGGGTCGTGGTTCTCCTGAAGTTGAAGTGGACGCAGCTGTGGTCTGTCCAGTGTAGTCCGGTGGAGTGGCTGAAGGAGATGTGCTTGCTGGAGGAGAAGACGGGGTCAAGCGCGTGGCCGACGTAGTGGGTGGGGGTGTTCACCATTTGCTTGAGTCCGAGGTTGGCGAGGTTGTCTAGCAGAGCAGGCAGTGTGGGTGGCGGACTGGGGAAAGTGTGGTGCAGAGCTTTACACATAGCCCTAAGCTTATGATACAAGAATAGTTCTAAGAATGGCACTACTTTACCGTACACAGCTACTGGTGAGGGTCTAAATGTGTCCTCTTCATAGTAATCTGCAAACGTGCAGATCTCCATTTTGAGTGCCAATGCCCTGCAATCAGCTTCGTCCATCATTGGTAACAATGGATTATGTGACAAAGGTATAGATGGGGCGTAAAGGACAGAGTGGTTTGCTATTTTCTGTAGACCATCCCACGCCCACCTCAGGGTGTTGACCGTGTCTATGTTGTTGCGGGTCATTTGTTGGTTTGGTATAGTGCCACATGCAGAGGGATGGGTGCCGCTGCATCTGCCTCCACCGCAGTGTGGGGCTGAAATGGTGTCGGATTTACCCAGTAGTGTAGGAATTGCGCCTGTGCACTGAGGGCGTACAATTGTAAGTCCGGTGCTCCCCAGCCATCTTGTTGCAATGGAAGGGTAAGAAGTTCCCACAAAACTCGGGCCTGCCCACCTGCCCAGATCAGCGACACAAACAAGGATTTAACTGTTTTAAAGAAAGCTTGAGTGAGGGGAAGTGGTATATTGACGAAGAGGTAAAGGAATTTGGGTAGCACCACCATCTTGGTCATTGCTATTCTACTCGCTAAAAAGAGAGGGAGTCCAGCACACGCAGTGACCTTTCCTTCCAGCCAATATATTGCTCGTCCATAGTTCATTTCCCAAATATCTGGCAGTTTCCTGCTGAGCCATATCCCCAGATATGTTATCGGTTCATTAGCCCGCTTCAGGGGAAATTCAGTGGGAATAGGGGTGGTGGTGTCCATCAGGGGGAAAATGACTGACTTGTTCCAGTTAATGGAAATCCCAGACAGGCCTCTGAATTTGATAAATTCGCGCAGCAGTGGATCAAGGTTAATCGAAAGGTCGATGACATACAATGTGACATCGTCAGCATATAATGAGATTAAAAGGCTTCTGATGCTGAACCCAATTCCCCTGGTTGTGTGATGGTGTCTGATGTGGGCCGCAAGAGGTTCCATGGCTATTGCAAAAAGTACTGGGGAAAGCGGGCAACCATGGCTAGTTCCCTGGGAAATGACGAATGGCTGTGATAGTAGTCCGTTCACTTTTATCCTAGCAAATGGCTTCATGTAAAGCAGACGTATGAGGCTAAGAAACAGGGGGATGAATCCCATTCGCTACAAAACTCTAAACAGGTAGGGCCCTTCAAGCGTGTCAAACGCTTTAGTTGTGTCGAGGAATCTGCGGCTGCCCGCACATCAGGATGGAGGTAGTATACTATGGTAATGAAGGTTCTGAGGTTGTGGGGTGTAGACCTCCAGGGATAAAGCCCAACGGATCCAGGCATGCAAGGAGCAGTAGTAGCGGTGGGAGCCTGTTTGCATCCAATTTTGCCAATATTTTGACTTCTACATTTTTGAGCGACAAAGGCCTGTAGGAATCCAATTCATTTTCAGGCTTTCCGGGTTTCAGCAATGTTATTATTATTGCCTCCCTCTTTGTAAAATTCCAGAGGCCTGAGCCTCTTCATGCAATGCAGTCAGTTGTGGGGCTAGTTCTTCCAAGTACATCTTATAAAATGCAGTGGTTAAGCCATCCGACCCTGGGGCTTTATTTAGTGGCAAGCTTTTTACAACCGGGGCTACATCCTCCACCGTGAATGGGTTGTATAAGTATTCCCTGAGCCCCCGTCCAAGTCAGAGAAGTTCTAGTGATTCCAGGAAGGGCCACAGGTGTTCCAGAGTGGCAGGCTGCCGGGAAGTGTATAGCAATAAAAGTGGGAGAAGGCATCTAGGATGTTTTTTTCGGCCTCTAAATACTGTGGTTGGCGTGCTGTTTAGCTCAGTTACATAAGTATTGGTACATGGCGCAGCAACATTGATGCCAACGTTCTACTTGGCCTGTCCCACTCCCTGTATCTCCTGGCCTGGGCATGTTTTCCTAGAAACGTTACCTCCCGCTGTGCCTCTTCCTCAAATTCCAACAACCTCACGTACAAGTGAGCCATTGTCTTACAGTCACCCGTCTGATAGAACTCTGTCTCTAACTCTCTTATTTCTTTCTCAGCCATTGCAATCATGTCTCGTATTGACTTTAGGACTCCTGCCTGACGTGCTATGCAATTACCCCTTATGACTGACTTGAATGCCTCCCACAACGAGGCCTGCATAGCAACCGAACCTTCATTCAGTGTAAAATAGTCAGCTGTGTCACTACTGATTTCCTATCTGAACACATCATCTAGTAGGGCTTCCTGCAGCAGACGCCGTGTAAACTTAGGCGGGGACGAGTTGGGCAGTCAATCTCAATATACTAGGCACATGGTCTGATAAGGATCTGGGGAGATGCTGTACCTCATTGCTCCATGTGGCCATTTGCCTAGACGCTAGCCAAAAGTCCAACCCGGACCAAGCCTTGCGTTGTTCAGAAATACATGTACCCTCCCTGACCATTGGGGGGTTATGTCTCCAAATGTCAATGAGATCCCCATCCTCAATACCGGCATTCAGCTTGACACTAGCTGCTTGGTGTAGTGACCTAAAGGTCCCCTTCCTATCTAGTTCATCATGCAATATGGCATTGAAGTCCCCTCCCCAAATAACAGTATCACAGTTTGCTGCCCTCACTTTAGTCCATACATCCTTGAAGAAGTTGGGGCATCTACTTTCGGACCATAAACTGCAACAATCATCACCTGTGACCCCTTCAACCCACCTGCTTTCGGGATCTACCTGTGTTGTACTCTCTCTCCATTCAATCCCTCTTCTGATCCACACAGCTACCCCTCTTGAGTAGTTTGAGTAAATTGAAGAGTATACAGAGCCCCATCTACTGTGCTTCAGCCTGGGAGAAGGCGTAACATTTAAGTCCGTCTCTTGCAACAGGCATACGTCTATCTGATGGCGCACTAGATATGAGTGGACTAGTCTTGATTTTCTGCAGTCGTTCAATCCACAAATGTTCCAAGTTAAAAAATGGAGCATAGTCATGTGTTGAACAACCCCGCATCATAGATAATTACAATGGGAACAAAGCACAATTCGATTGGCCCAGCATCCCAATGGATTTATCGGAGCCTGCATAGCATAATTCTGGTATTAAACAGAGCAAAACCCCTCCCTTGAAACCCGCCTCCCACTCCAACCCCGCAATTAGGTTGTATTAATCCTGACCTAAACAACACAACATAAAACTCCTTTGTTAGGTGCTCTCCCATGAGGGTGCAGTAATGCCGGCTAACTTCCCTGGATTGCACAGGGTGGCCGGGAGCACTGCGGCGAGTACTTTTATTTTACTACTAACAAGGATAAAGGCAAAAGTGCTGTATCAACTGGTCCAAGACAATAAAAGTAACTCACTGTAAACTAGAAAAGCAATGAACTGTGGCAATGAGAACCAGCCCACCCTTGTGACCAACTATGCAGTTGATATAACAGTACGATACCCATGTCAATCATTATCACTGAGGCGATCATCTGATAATTCTGTAGAGCCTTGGGCACTCTTGCCACACACGTGCTTGGCAAACTTTAAGGCGGACTTAGCATATGTGAAAAGGTGAGCTGTTCCATCATGTGTCACATTTCAAGATTGGCGGGGTATAGCAGTGAGTAGGGAATTTGAGCTTGAAGCAGGATACGTTTTGCAGGCGCCTCACCGCATGCACCGCTGGCGTAAAATCGAGATAGAAGGAGATGGTGTTTCCTTTGTGTGAAATTGTCCCTTTTTCCCTGGCTAGCCTCAGTATAAGATCTTGGTCTTGGTAATTCAAGATTTTTGGGAGGATAGGCCTAGGTGTGGTTCCAACTGGATGTTTGGGACCCAGGACGAACACTATAGACAGGTGGGGATCAAAGAGTTCATGAAGCGGGTCCACGATGTAAGTCTCCATCTTGGAGATGGCTGTCGTTTCCGGTATCCTTGTGGTTTGCAAATTGTTCCTGCAGGATCTCTCCTCCAAATCCTCGTTCTTGGCACAGATGATACCTAAGACTTTGTCCATGTGTAGCAGCTGTTCCTTTGTTTATACTTGAAACTCATGAAAGTCTGTGTTGCGATTTTCCAGCACATCTAAGCTGGTCTCATGTGACCCCACCTGCTTCTCGACTGCGTCTAGTTGAGTAGTAAACGTTTCCAGTTTAGTGTCAATATTGCGCAGGCTAAATTGCATTTCTAGCATAAGGATGCATAGATCCTCCTCTTAGTCCTCAGATTGAGTGTCGGGCATCCTCTCCTTGCTGATGTCCGGATCTGATTCTGTGAGCTTTGTGGATCTTTTGTTGCCGAAGATCAGCTTAGGCTGCTTGGCACATTGTTTGCCTATTTTCGTGCTGGTAGACAGTGTATGTAGAGTATAGAAGCAATCCGATGTGGCCGGTGCCTATGCACCACGCAACCCAGAACAATTGAACAATTACCTGCACGGAGTATGTATGGGACCCCTCTTCATGCAAGCTGCCTAAGATGTAGTCTGGCCACCCTCAGAGTCACCCCTGGGTGCGTGCCGTTACCCGAAACCCTGCACTCTCTCCTCTATCCACCTGTGCCCATCAAGCACGGTTTTGCCCCTACGCCCAACTGTGGTTGTTTGTTGGGACTTTTCCATTAATCACAGGCTCAGGTGTGCCAGTTTTTCTGTTCAGCCGCCTTAGGACGATGTCGATTGCCACTTTGTACACCATCCACTGTTACTCCAGCTGAGCGCCTCCACCTACGTTAACTGCCAATGCACGGATTCCGTGCCAAACAGGGCGATCTGGGCTAAGTACTCCCTACCTCTGGGAGGCGGCCGAGTAGGTAGGATGAATTTTGAAGAGGCATAATCAACGTATGCTGCCCCCACCAAAACGCAAAGGCACTTCTAGTTCTGTGCTCAAGCTATTTAGTTTGTATAATAATGGTGGCTGAAGCAGGGTGTTGCTTTTACAAGTGTCAGGCTGTTGGCCTCACAAACTTCACTTCCCACCATTCAGCCTTGCTATAGGGTGACTATCCTCCTCTCCCATCATCGTAAAACCAGCTTTGGTCAGTCTTGGGGCCATGTGGCTGTAGCATGCAGTCTAGTCCGGCCCTCCGTGTGGTTGAGGTCTTTCTGCCTGAGTCCAATTTGGTGCCCGGGTCTCTAGTTGTGCTGCGCCCCGATCAGCAAATGTAAATGTAAATGTAAATGTAAATGTATAGGCATTTATATAGCGCACTACTTACCCGTAGGGTCCCAAGGCGCTTCGACCGCTGCGAAACCCTTCCTGGCTTCCCTGAGAGATGGTCCCTTTAATGGGTATCTCCAGGGTGAGACCAGGCATCCCCGGCGGTCTGGTGGGGCCGTTAGTGAAGATGAGGCAAGCTAATGCCCAGAGTTGCCGAGTGTGATCGCTGATCAGAGTGGGCACCGAGGCGAGAGAATTATCGAGTCCGCTGACCCTGGTCCAGAAACCTGCCGCGCCGGGAATCGAACCCTGGTCCCGGGCCGTCCTCTGCTCTCGGGTCTGCCGCCTCTAACCAGTGAGCCACACTAGCAAGCTGCAGCACGTTCCTGCAGAGTCTTGGTCAGGGTCACCACGTACTCTCCTATTCGCGCTGGGACGCGGTTCAAGGATCACTCTGCCGGTTAGTCTACATGCGGCTCTACGGCTATTAGTTTGTGTAGCTCTGCCTCCTATGCTCCCCGTTTGACATCCGCTGCCCATACTTGGATTTTGCTACACATAGAAGGGCAAATCAGCACTCATTGTTTTCCAAAGCCTTTTGCACTCAGCATCCCAACATCATCATCTGTCTGCAGGCCCTGTGTCAGAAGCTCTGCCTGCAGCACACGGGACTGTGATTAGGCTTGGGCAGTAAATTCCGTTCCGCTCGTGAATTGGGCGGAATGTGAGTAATTTTGCGTTCTGCAGAGAACGCAAAATTGCCCAAAATTCTGCTTTCCGCGACTTCGCGACATTTTTTGCTTGTTTGGTTCCTCAAATGCGCGTTTGCAAGATATTTCCTCCCGAGCACGCAAACAGTGATTGCGAACAGTAAAAAATCATTGCGAACAAGCAATTCCGTGTGATTGCGGAATTTCTGCGTGTTCGCAGAGATTTTTTACCGTTTCGGGGAGATTTGCGTAACGCGATTACGCAAATTCCGCCCACCCTTAACTGTGATCCGCCACCTTCCTCCGGTACTGTGGCCCGCCCCACGAGGAAAGCCTCTGGCTTTATTACTGTGTCCTGCCGCTAAGCCATCCAGAGGATGCGCAGACTACACCTCATTCTCCTTGTACTGGCCCCTTCGTCCTCCGTGTGCTGTGATCTGAGTGCAATCCGATTTTAACATTTGCTGATTTCACATTTACAGTCAGCCAATTGCTCCAAGCCTTAGTCTCTGGGCAGCATTTAGATGTAATATCTGCCCCGCAGTTCCTCACTGATTGCCCAGATGAGGTCAGGATTAATTCCCGGCCAGCGAAGCTCCCTTAGCTCACAGCCATACCACGACCCCGTATCTGGCCATCTTTGAACGAAAGAGTTTTGTGAGAGCTGTGGAGCCTACAGTGAGCCCTCTCTGCTGAACCACAGAGGACACAACTCTGCAGCAAGTGCAAACAAGTATAGGGTAAGCCAGCACATCTGGCCACCATTGAATGGAAGAGATTTGTGAGAGCTGTGAAGCCAACAGGGAGCCCTCTGTGCTGAACCACAAAGGCCACAACTCAGCATCAAGTACCAACAAACATTAACAAAGACAGGACATCTGGCCATCCTTGAATGAAAGAGACGAGCGAGAGCTGTAAAGCCTACAATGATCCATCTGCTATGAACCATAAAAGCCACAAGTCAGCATCAAGTACCAACAAATATTAGCCAAGCCAGGACAACTGCTGTCCTTGTAAGAAAGAGAGGTGTGAGTGCTGTGGAGCCTACGGTGAGCCCTCAGTGCTGAGCCACAGAGGCCACAACTTGCCATCTAGTACAAACAAGCATTAGGAAAGCCAGGGCATCTGGCCATCATTGAATGAAAGGGATGTATGAGAGACGTGAAGACAACAGGGAGAATACTGAACCACAAATGCCACAACTTAGCATCAGGTACAAACAAGCAGTGGCAAACTCAGAGCATCTGGCCATCCTTGATTGAAAGAGACATATGAGAGTTGTGAAGCCTTCGGTGAGCATTCTGTGATGATCCAAAAACGCCACAACTCAGCATCTTGCGTAAACAAGCATTGAAAAGAGATATGTGAGAGGTAAGTAGCCTATGTTGAGCCCTCTGTGCAGAGCCACAAAGCCACACATTGGCATCAAGTAAAAACAAGCATTGGTGAAGCCAGGACACCGGGCCATCGTCGAATGAAAGAGACGTGTGAGATCTTTGAAGCCTACAGGGAGTCCTTTGTGCTGAACCACAAAGGCCACAACTCAGCATCAAGTACCAACAAGCATTGGCAAAGACAGGACATCTGGCCATCCTTGAATGAAGGAGATGTGTGAGTTGTGGAGCCTACAGTGATCCCTCACTGCTGAACCACAGAGGCCAAAACGCTGCATCAAGTGCAAACAAGCATTGGAGAAGCCAGGACATCTGCTATCCTTGAATGAAATGAAGGTGTGAGATCTGTTAAGCCTGTGGTGAACATTCTGTGCTGAGCCACCTAGGCCACAATTCGGCATCAAGTACAACCAAGCATTGGGGAAGCCAGGGCATCTGGCCATCTGTGAATTAAATGTATATGTGAGAGCTGTGAAGCCTATGGGGAGAATGCTGAACCACAAATGCCTAAACTCGACATTGAGCATCAGACCATTATTGCATGAAAGAGATGTGTGAGGGCTAAGAAGCCTGTGGGCAGCTCTCTGAGATGAACCACAAAGCCACAAATCGGCATCAAGTAAAAACAAACATTGGTGAAGCCAGGGCATTAAACCATCCTTGAATGAAAGAGATGTGAGAGCTTTGAAGCTTAGGGTGAACTCTGCAATGAACCGCACAGTCCACAACTTTGCATCAAGTACCAACAAGCATTGGTGAAGCCAGGACATCTGGCCATCCTTGAATGAAAGACACCTGTACAAGTTGTGAAGTCTAAAGTGTGCCCTTTGTGATGAACCACATAGGCCACAACTTGGCATCAAGCCCAAACAAAGACTAGCTAATCCAGGGTATCTGGTCATTCTTGAATGTAAGAGATATGTGAGAGCTCTGGAGCCTACAGTGAGCCCTCTGTGATGAACCACAAACACCTCAACTCAGCATCAAGTACCAACAAGCATTGGCAAATCCAGGACATCTGCCATTCTTGAGTAAAATACATTTTTGAGAGCTGTGAAGCCTATGGTATGCCCTCTAAGCTGAACCACAAAGGCCAAAACTCAGCATCTGTTATGTTATGTTATGTTAAAACTACTTTTACCGCGCACGGTCACCAAACGGTTTCATGGCGCTCATAAACATTAACTGGAAGGCAAACAGCAAGATTACTCAAAAGATAGTTGAAAGAGATGAGTTTTAAGTAGTTTGCGAAAACAAGAATAATTGGGACAAAGTCGAAGTGAGATAGGAAGGGCGTTCCACAGTGCAGGAGCAAGAAACGAGAAGCACGAGCCACCATGCTTTTTACGTTTGTACCTGGGGACAATTAGGAGGTTGTGGGCAGTAGACCAGAGGTTTCTTAAGGGAATATGACGCTTGAGGCTGGAGGAAGTGAAAGCCGGAGCAAGAGCGAGAAGGGCCTTAAAGACAGTACAGCCCAACTTAAAAATGCAGCGGGAAGCCACTGGGAGCCAGTGCAATTTCTCCAACAGGGGCGAGACATGTTGATATTTGGGCTGTTGAAAGACCAGTCTCGCCGCCTGATTTTGTACCAGCTGAAGCCGATGAAGATGGTAAGCAGGAATCCCAACATAGAGGGAGTTAGCATAGTCAATACTGGAGGTGACAAGAGCCATGATGACAAGTATGAGAGCCTCAGTCATAAGAAACCTACGGATTTTGCAGATCCTGAGTAGATGGAAAAAGCAGGAAGATGTAACTGCATTAATTTGAGGTCTCATAGATAAGTCACTAGATATAATTACACCGAGGCTCTTCACCGACTTGACCAGGCAGGGCGGAGGGCCAAGGGTGGAGGGTCAAAAACTGGGGCTCCATGGGGTTAACTGTCCCTCCTGTTAGTACTAACTCTGTCTTGTTGGGATTAAGCTTCAGATGGCTAAAATGCATCCACTCAGAGATGGCGAGCATGGTGGATTGAAAATTGGCACAGGAAGAAGGGGATGAGTCAACAGGGGAAATCAATTGTAAATCATCCGCATAGTTAAAAATAGTGACAGGGGTGTGGCGAAGAGAAACAATAAGAGGTTGCATGTAAAGGTTAAATAAAAGAGGTGAGAGAGCAGAACCCTGAGGGACACCACAGGAAAGTGCAGAATAAGGGGCTGAAAAGGTAGACAAATGAACTGATTGAGAGCGTTGGTGCAAAAAAGACCTGATCCAGGTTAGAGCCATGCCCTGGATGCCCGCGTTGTTGACACGGTCGATAAAAATAGCATGATCGACCGTGTCAAAGGCAGCCGACAGGTCTAATAAAACAAGAGCCTGGGCCAGGTTTTTATCGGCGCCTTGCCTCAGTACATCCATTACGGCCACAATGACAGCTTCAGTGGAGTGAGCCGGTCTAAGAGCGGCTTGCTGGTCATCTAAAAAAGAAGACCCCTCTAGTACCAACAAGGATTTGTGAAGCCAGGTCATCTGGCCATCCTTGATTGAAAGAGAAGCTTCACTGGTCATGGTTCTGTATGTATGGTCTGTAGACTCATTGTGAGTGCTTCAATGTGAGAACACGTTACAGGCGTTACAAGTGCACAAAACAGAAATTAATCAGTATGTTTCATGAATAAAAGAATGAATGGGTGAGTAATCTTAAACTTAGATGAATGATGTGTTAAACAGTGATTGCATAAATGAGCATGAAAGAACTATAACCTAATTCCAGTAATAAAATAGTGCAATAATTAAATACTTTCTTATGAAAGCCTGAATGAGAGGCAAGTTATTACCCAGCATACAGTTCTTCACTAAATCTGAGGATCCGTGAATGAGTCTGGCTCCTTAGCTTTTTGCACACACAGTTTATTATCTGCATTGCATCCCCAGAAGGGCACTATCAAGGCAGGTTGAAGAGACCTGTGAATCACAGTGTTGTAAAAAATCATTGCTAAGAAAAACATTTGCTCCTTCAGCAACAATGCAAAACTCAATGTCATTTGGAGGAAGCAACCATAAAATAAATGCATGAAAGTGTTCACTTTTTCAAAGCAAATAATTATTTTTACTGAAATAAAGAAAAGAAATCCCAACATTTCCTTATGCAAATATATTAATGTGTCAGTGGGCGTGCTTTATTTCCTGGAAGTTCCCATTTCTAACAAGGTACGTGGTGCAGTCTTACATATTTGATGCCAGTGAAAGTTTATAGGTGCTTGTTCCTGACAGGATAAAGTGCTTCAGAGGATGGGGTATATAGTGTGGTCTGTTGTTTATTAATATGGATCATGATGCACAGCAGACTATGGGTGCTTAGCAATGATCTATGGGAATGAAGCAAGCGGTCCCAGCCCAGCCGTCTTTGCCATCAGCCACCCTCCCCCTGTAGGCTGGGGAGCCCCCACCTTGGAGCGACTGAAGATGGAGAGGGACATAGCCTAATAAAAGCAGTGCTGTACTTGAATGGTGTCAGGCCAAGAAACTAACAAGGAACTGAGAAAAGTGTTTTGCCTTTTTGTAAATAATAATGTAAATCTAAAATATATTTTTATGAGTTGGCAGCAGTAGTGAATGAAGCATGCTGAGGAAGAAAATAAACAATTTGTTGGCAATTACATTCATGTACAAATGTCACTTAGAACCAGATTCTTTTTATGCGTACTATTAAAAAAGAAAAACTAGAAAACCTTTCATTTTAATTGCTTAAATGCAGGAGCAGTAGAAATGCAGAGCGCAGCCTGACACTAACATGGTGCAGCCTGACACTAACATGGTGCAGCCTGACACTAACATGGTGCAGCCTGACACTAACATGGTGCAGCCTGACACTAACATGGTGTAGCCTGACACTAACATGGTGCAGCCTGACACTAACATGGTGCAGCCTGACACTAACATGGCTGCCTGTTCTCCCAGATCAGCACACAGAAAGCGGAGCTTGTACACATTGTTACCATGTAGTGGATTGAAGCGCTTAGCTCCTCCTGCAGCAATGATAACTTCAGTGAAGCCACTCATTTGCTGCTCACAGCGCACACTGCTATTGTAACCGCGAGCATAATGAGAGGTATTTTGTGTGTGAATGTGCTCCATGTGAGAGGGCAAGTGCTGCCACTCATACTGAAGTAAACCAATGGGTTAAGATGGCTGCCCCATGGCCCCAAGCTTTTGTTGTTATGGGTGGAATATAAATGTGAAGGACACAACAGCATACCAATGGATGAAGAGAACTAGTTGAAAACACCTAAAAGTAAGGAAGTCAAACATTCTTGGCTAATGCCAGAGGTAAAAGAATAAGAGTTGCATCCCTGGCTCCATTTTACATGTGACACATCTTTACCTGCCACGGTTTCTGTTCCTTCTTTGAGCTCCAAGCATCACTTCCTCTTCCTCGTCTGGGGTCAGATGAATGCATGTTATGTAAGGCGTGTGCCAATAAATAGACAGCAGTATGAACAGTATGGATCAGACTGTTCTTGACTTTCCTATATTCAGGCAACATCTGAAATGTCTTTTTTCCTGAGCAGTACAAATCAGATGAAATGTCTGTCACATTGATATCATTTATATCCACTAAAAGACACCTAAATCCATACTCCCATAGACTAGCCAGAGCTGTGTCACCTAGAAATTGCCATGGAGTAACATCATGGAGAAACTCTCTAAATCCCATAATTTCTTCTTTTTGGATTGAAAATGCCAGACTTCCATTGAATAAATCTAAGGTGAATCCAAAGTTGACAATATCAGATATAGCCTCTGACAAAATCCAAGTTTTAGGAGGCAATGTTCTCCATTCACTGTAGGAGAAATAATGTACAGCGTTCACTGTACTGCAGTAGAGAATGACCACCTGTGCGGTGGAGGTCCTGACGGCCTCCATGACTGTCCGCAGGTTCAGTGGGTCAGCGCTAGAAAGATAAGCAGGAATCATATAAGAGAACTCGATGCAGCCTCCGACCTGACCAATCACGTCCTTCAGTCCTCGCAGCGCTAGCTCTCCGCTGTCATCATCCGTGGTCAGGACCCCCACCCAGGTCCATCCGAAATGTCTTAACAACTGAGCAATTCCAATATAGAAGGAGAGATCATTTGGGACAGTCCGGTATAAGGATGGAAACCTCCCTCTGTCACTGAGTGCAGGGTTCTGAGCCCCGTAACTTATCTGCAAAGAAGAAAGACACGAGGTAAGAAATGTGAGATGAAATGTGGCACAACTCTGAGAATGAAAGCTGGAGGCTACACATCTCTGACTTTAAATCCAAAAATAAATGGTATCTTTAGTTAGAGCTGATTGTAGTTGTCAAACAAAGAACATCAGGATTAAGTGGCCTAAAACCATCTACCATATCATACTTTGCCAGATAATTCAGGGCCTCCTTTGGTCCCAGATTTATGAAGGTATTTTCCCCTTTTATGTAAGTTTTCACATTTTAGTATGTTTGCAAACGTTCTGATATTCACAAACTCCGAGTGCAAGTAACTGCTAAAACCAAAACAACCGTAGTAAATCCACCAAAGTACATTGCCAACTACTGGTGCTGCTACACTCTCCACCAGAAAATAATCGAGGGAGCAACCTAAAAGAAAACTCCTTGGAAAATAATGTTTAATGAAATTAAGTTATTAAAAATAGTTATAAATATAAATACACACACTAATGTAATAAATGTATACAAATATAGGGCTTCATTTATGAGGCCTTACCTGCACTTTTGCACCACTGGAAGATCATTTTTATGACAGAAACAGAAATATTAATAACTCTATGCTGCAAAGCAATCACCAACCTGCTGGATATAAATTATACTTTTTCCTCAATATTTTGAACTGTCCTATTTTGATTGATTTAGTTAACATGTCCGATTTGTATGGAGTCTTTTTTCTCATGATCACCTCATTTGCGTTTAACTACGAACGGTTTAAGAAGATAGTTATGATACGGTACACACGTATTATGGCTTTTTGTCCTGTCACGAACGCTTAACACTCTGCTATGGGGCTCTTTTAATTGTTTGCCCGCACATTCTGTATTTATCTTCAGGACAACTCCCACCATTACGGACTGTGAAGGTGGCTTATATCTGATGCCTCGCAATAGAACTCATGGGAAAAGAGCTTGATTATTACAACTACGTTTTCTGGGCTTACCACTTTTGGTAGGTCTTTCACTATCCCAAACCGTTCTGTCTTATTTTGTTAGTTGATGTGGAATACATGTCACAACCTTATTTTTGTTGTTAAATTATAGGAGACAGATTTAGTTTGTGACCTTCAATTTCTCCTAAACTTTGGCTGCGAGGCAGGATCTGCCTCATCAGAATCTAGTACAACAACTATCGTTTGGTATGTTTTACTTCACCATCCATACTTTGATTGTACTACAGGTGCTTTACGGATAATTACTGATTATGTGATATCGGAATAGACACCTGGGTTACCTCAGTAAAAGTGTGTTACCTGTTTAGCATTATTCTTTCTGATACCTACTATACTCACTGTAAATGATATCAGAATATTAGGTTATTAACTTGTGATTTCAAAATGTTATCCACTCCTGTATAGATCCTACAACTATGAAATAGTGAATACGGTGAACATATAAATATATGAATAATGATTTGTATTTTCCTTGTCCTTTTTCTTCTGTGGTTTTTCCTATCAATCTATGTTTTTTTGTTAATTAATGTTATAGGTCAGCATCTCCTTTTTAAACTTGTATATAATTATGAGATGTGTATAACATGATTATGTATTGGTGAATATTTATTGTAGTTTTTTCCTACTTCCAGCCTTGAAAAAGTCTTTTAAAAAGACGAAACACGTGTCGGCGGTGTATGCTGGAAAATATAATACTTGTCTTTTAAATGTTTATGGAATAAATGATTTGGAATACAAACATCAGCTTTTGGATCCGTATTTTGAAATCGACAATCTACAATTGAACTTTTTATTGGCTTATTAGCTAAGAATGATCACTATTCAAATTATTCACTTTGCTCATATCATGATTTGATAATGGTGATGACTATATGGTGCAATACTAATTAATCTAGAGAGTGCTTGCCTAACCTGTTCTCCTTTGGCTCTTGACATTAGCTTGAAATTCTTTTCTTGCTAATTTTTGACACCCCTGGTGGTGGGTGTGAATCAGGATAGCAGTGCACCTTGTTGGCTAATACTAAGAACATTACACTAGTAATTTTACACGTTGAACTGTTTTCAGTTTGAGTTATATTTACGTTATGTGCGGACGCTTTCTCGTTTGAGAAACACTACCACCATATCCTGTATATAATTTTGTCAAGTGAGTCCTTGCACTTCTGTAATACTTTCTCTGCTGACGTGTAGCTGACTGGTACATCTTCCCAGTCTACAATAACCCTTTCACTGTCCAGTAAATATGGCCATGTTTGAAGATGACCGTGACAAATTGTTTAATGAGATATTTCAAAATCAAGGGATCCCCAATAAACCCAAGATTATATCAGAAGAAAAACCACAGAATATAAAACAACTATTTCTCAAGTTAGAACGCTTACGTAAGGCAGAACTTTCCCGCTGGTAGGATTTGACAACCCTTAAGAAGTATATTGAGATCGAGCAGGTCCCTAGGGGGCTCAGGGTTATTATTTTTCCCACCTTCGAAGACTTAGATCCAGATTTATTAGGAGAATGGGAACATCTAATTGCTGGATCCTCGTTTGGCATGATGACATTTTAATCCGCCATGCTGAACGCAAAAGAGAAAAACTCCTAAAAGAAATTGAAAAAATAGAAGGAGAGATAAATTCTCTGAATCTGGGAGAGATTGCGGAAAAAAACTTCAAAATACTTAAAGACGTCCTCAATTCCCATCAGAATTACATCAGGGACAAAAAGATCAGAAAGCTTAAACGTGACGAACTAGATTATAAGAACGGAAGAGTCTTTACGTTTGCCAAGAGATTTGACGAAACAAAACCCAGATCAGGGACCTCCTCACTTAATGAGCCTAGAGTTGATAAGACAATCTCTGTTAGTGAATCAGAAGTATCGAGCATTAACAGTGAATTCACGGAAATCAGTGACAGAAGAAGTGATTCCTCCTTATTGGCAGGAACCCCCAAGAGCCCAATCCCAGGTTCATCTTTTTTAACAGAATTAGAACGGTACCGGAAGGGGATACAGGCAGGCTTCAATCGAAAAAGCCAACCAGGAAAAGAACAAGGAGGGGGGGCAGGAAAAACAGAGGGGCATCCAAATCAAAGAGTAACCAGATCGGCTTCACGACAGCAGAGAAAGCAATAGCATTGGAGAGTACTATCAAAACATTGACTGTATGTAATGATGCCTTGACTTTGTCGTCTAATATAGCCAATTGTGATATTGTAACCAATGTTCAAAATAGCAACAATGATGTATCAGTGATCAATCTATCACGGATTGAATTGGGGACTAGTGAAGTTAGTCTGTTGAAGAAAGGAATGAGTTTTTGTCCCATGAGTAAAGCAGACTTTACCCTCTTGCACATTGATCTTTACAAATTTGTAAGAAAACTCAAACTCAAAAAATTCTTTGACCAAAATAAAAAACCCAAAGAGATGTTGTTGTACAATGTTCGTGAAAGTGGTAGAAGTATCCAAGACATCATGGAAGTGCAAATGTTGTTAGAGATGGATGAGGAATTGGAAGAGCCACCAACTATTAATAGTGTGATGTCAGATTTGGGGATCGAAATTAACATCTATACGGACAGTGGCCTTAGAACCAAATCCACATTTTCACCCTCAACCTCCTCTGATACACTTATAGACTGTTTTTATAGGACTGTCACTGATGAGTTATATAAACTTGAAGAAAAAACATTTCTTCTACCACTTGGTAAGAGGGATAATTTGAATTCCAATGAGAGAAATGCACTCAAACAACTCAAAACCAAAGAAAATCTGGTAATAAAGGAGGCTGATAAGGGTGGGAATATAGTTATACTCAATAGTGAGGACTATATTGGAGAAATTAATCGACAACTATGTGATACAAACTCGTATATTAAACTTGCATCCAATCCCATGATTTCCACCACAGCCAACCTTGACAAAATGCTGACATATTGGCATAATGCAGGATTGCTATCGGACTTGGAACTCAAATATCTAAATGTTCCCAATCCAAAAGCAGCTTATATTTATGTATTGCCTAAAATACATAAGTGCATTACTTCCCCCCCCTGGGAGACCGATCATTTCTGGGATTGGAGGACCCATAGAAAAAATCTCCGAATATATAGACATTACTCTACAGCCCATTGTGTTCCATCATTCTTGGAAGATACAAAGGATCTTCTTTGTAAACTGGAGGATCTTGAGTGGGCACCAACTTTCAAATTGGTAACATTAGATGTATGCGCACTGTATACAAGTATACCACTAGACAAGGGAATGGCTGCCCTCACATATTTTCTCTCTAAGAGGGATGCAACACTTTAAGATCATTCAGTAACAGATTCAGGATAATGGGATGCACACCTTCTCTTGAAAAGTTCCCTTGTTCTGTGTAAATGTTTGTCGTCTATGTACTCTATCAATTAGTCTTTGTAGGCGTGCAAGCTCGTTATGCGCTCTGTCCCAATGCGCTGCAATTGAAAACTGAACACGTGGGCACCACATTTCGGTACCCTTAAAGCTGCACAGCCAGAAACGAATTCAATGAATCAATTCATTAAACCTCTTAATTTTTCCACAATTTTCTCCAACATATTTCATCCGTTTTACTTTTTGCTTCTCATCAATTCATTTTACTCATTTATTTGCCATTCTTTCCAATTCAAAAAAGGTCCAGGAATGCCAGTTGTTTCCTCATGTCACATTTATTGGTTACCCAATGCATTTCGGGAAAATTTCCCTTCTTCGGGGGTATGCCTATAATACAAAAGAATGAATCAACTAGTGTTCGCTTGTCTTAATTAAAAATACATAAAACATGCTCTACGCACTGCTAGTTCTCCCTATTCTTCACTTTTTGTAATCTCGTATATTACATTCCTGTGCATATCCGATATTGTTTACATGTGTAACCTTCTCCCTTGTCTTTATAAATAGTGCCAATGTTTGCTCAACAACCCGCCCTTTCTTTAATCTAAACATCAGATGCTGACCTACAAATTCGTCACGCATCTTTAAACAAAGCAGCTTAATATTCCGTTTTCCATGCAACCTTTAAGTTCAGCCAGCTTACCGTGCCATGAGTCTATCTGTATTTTAGTCGAATTCTCTTCAACATATCCATCTCCATTGTATAATGTTAACATTCATTCCGCGGAGCACGCCGCTGAAATGCTCCTGTTTGTTCTTCCGAGGAGTGTAGATTAAACCTTTGCCGGTTTCTCCTTCCCTATTTCAATTAAGCTTCCCTCAGGTGCACGATCACGTGCTCTCCAGGCTCTCGCTGTACTCACATCAATCATCCTAACGATCTAGTCACGTCATTCTGCTGCTACTGATGTAATAAACTACAATACCCATAACACATCGGCTTAACCTGCGCCCAAACATATACTGACACTTCACTGGTAAACTGTTAGACAAGGATAAACAATGCACATAATGGGATGCACACCTTCCGTTTTACTTTTTGCTTCTCATCAATTCATTTTACGCAAATAAATGAGTAAAATGAATTGATGAGAAGCAAAAAGTAAAACGGATGAAATATGTTGGAGAAAATTGTGGAAAAATTAAGAGGTTTAATGAATTGATTCATTGAATTCGTTTCTGGCTGTGCAGCTTTAAGGGTACCGAAATGTGGTGCCCACGTGTTCAGTTTTCAATTGCAGCGCATTGGGACAGAGCGCATAACGAGCTTGCACGCCTACAAAGACTAATTGATAGAGTACATAGACGACAAACATTTACACAGAACAAGGGAACTTTTCAAGAGAAGGTGTGCATCCCATTATCCTGAATCTGTTACTGAATGACTTTCTGTCCCAACGTGAGATTGCACCCCATAAATTGAAGTGACCGGACAAACAAGATTGAAATAAATGGACATAATCATTCGAAGACTGAGCAGGAGCGCCATTTCCCCATTACGCCTAAAGATTATGATGCAAAAGAATCTGATTTAAACACGGACCTTTTTATTCAGATTTAATGAACACTATGTATGCGAGTAATTTCCTTTATGTGCATTGTTTATCCTTGTCTAACAGTTTACCAGTGAAGTGTCAGTATATGTTTGGGCGCAGGTTAAGCCGATGTGTTATGGGTATTGTAGTTTATTACATCAGTAGCAGCAGAATGACGTGACTAGATCGTTAGGATGATTGATGTGAGTACAGCGAGAGCCTGGAGAGCACGTGATCGTGCACCTGAGGGAAGCTTAATTGAAATAGGGAAGGAGAAACCGGCAAAGGTTTAATCTACACTCCTCGGAAGAACAAACAGGAGCATTTCAGCGGCGTGCTCCGCGGAATGAATGTTAACATTATACAATGGAGATGGATATGTTGAAGAGAATTCGACTAAAATACAGATAGACTCATGGCACGGTAAGCTGGCTGAACTTAAAGGTTGCATGGAAAACGGAATATTAAGCTGCTTTGTTTAAAGATGCGTGACGAATTTGTAGGTCAGCATCTGATGTTTAGATTAAAGAAAGGGCGGGTTGTTGAGCAAACATTGGCACTATTTATAAAGACAAGGGAGAAGGTTACACATGTAAACAATATCGGATATGCACAGGAATGTAATATACGAGATTACAAAAAGTGAAGAATAGGGAGAACTAGCAGTGCGTAGAGCATGTTTTATGTATTTTTAATTAAGACAAGCGAACACTAGTTGATTCATTCTTTTGTATTATAGGCATACCCCCGAAGAAGGGAAATTTTCCCGAAATGCATTGGGTAACCAATAAATGTGACATGAGGAAACAACTGGCATTCCTGGACCTTTTTTGAATTGGAAAGAATGGCAAATAAATGAGTAAAATGAATTGATGAGAAGCAAAAAGTAAAACGGATGAAATATGTTGGAGAAAATTGTGGAAAAATTAAGAGGTTTAATGAATTGATTCATTGAATTCGTTTCTGGCTGTGCAGCTTTAAGGGTACCGAAATGTGGTGCCCACGTGTTCAGTTTTACACTTTAAGATCATACCACCATGATATTAGATTTTACCAAATTTGCTCTTAACAATAACTTCTTCAAACACCTTGATGATTGGTACCAGCAACACTCCGGTGTTGCCATGGGAGCTAAATTCTCCCCCTCCTTTGCCAACATCTACATGGGCTTCTTCGAGGAACATCATATTTGGAAAAAAGGCCCACCTACTTTGACGGAACATATTGTCTATTGGGGTTGATTTATCGATGATGCATTCATGATCTGGGGGGGAGGAGATGTATTGTTAAACGAGTTCCTTATGTACTTGAATGATAATGAGTATAATCTTACTTTTACTTCTGAATCCAGCAATAACAATATCTCTTTCTTAGATGTCACTCTATTTATAGTTGACAACAAAATTGAATCCAAATTGTACAGGAAAAGTACCTCCTGCAATTTCGTTCTTCATGCCAGCAGTGCACATCCTGCGTCGCAGATTGGTGCTATTCCTTATGGTGAGATGACCAGATTGTGACGCAATTGTAGCACTGAAGATAACTTTATGGCAGAGATTGAGATCATGAAAAGGAGGTATGACATATTGGACACAGCACATAGAAAAATACAGACAATCCCTATAGAGTCTACTCTAAAAAGAAAACAGAAAGGTTGTAAACATCTTGGTAATGACAAGCTTGCTCTGATTACACACTACAATGCTAACAGCACCCACATTTTTAATGCCATCAAAAAACATTGGCATCTACTTCTATTGGATAAAGATTTGGAAACACACATTGGAGCAAGACCACGTGTCATATACAGGAAAGGCAGAACACTTAGAAATCTACTTAGCCCTTCCATCATTAAAAACCCTAGCCCGAGTGGCCCCATGTTGGATGTAACTAAGAAATGGATGCCCATCAAACCGTGTGGTTTCTATAAATGCACGTTGTGTAATATATGCCAGTTTGCCGTTGATAAGATAAAAACCTTTTCGTATAACACTAAACAAGTACACCATATTAAGCAATTCATTAACTGCAATTCTAAACTGGTGGTATATTGCATTATCTGCCACTGTGGACTAATTTATGTGGGTAGTACCATTCGCCCACTAAAAGAGAGAATTCAGGAGCATGTCAGAGCCATTCGCAATAACAACGCTAGATATCCATTGGCAGCACATTATAACAAAGAACTTGCAGAACTAGAGGTACTGGGTATCCGTTTCCATGGAGTAGACATTATTAGACCTGATGGAAGAGGTGGAGATAACATACTAGCTTTACGGAAACTTGAATCCAAGTGGCTAATCAAACTCCGTGCAGTAGATCAAGGTCTTAATATTGATAGAGAGCTACATGTTTTTCTCAAAGACTAATGACTCCGTACTCAGTGTGCCTTCACATGACCTGTCGGGCATGCTTTCTGTGTTCTCATCATGTTGATTGATGGTGTTAAAGGTATGGGGTTTATATTTTGATTTCCAACTTCAGTGTGCCCCATTGGGACTCCAACAGTCTAGTGCCTTACTGCAACTTTACAGATAATATTATCATGTGTAGTATAATGTGTCCCACAATATATCCATCTGAACTAAAACTGAAATCCAGACCATGGGTCTTATCCGATATTATTAGATCGAATCAGTTTACCGCCTCAGTTTAGCTCGGGACATGACACACATAGGCTACTACATTGCTTATTCATTATATTATCCACGTTCGAATAATAATCTTGATTGCTAATAATTTTAGCACCACTGTTCCTTTCTTATTTACAATCATAATTTTTTCCGTAAATGACACCTGGTGGCCTTGGCAATATTAATAGGGCCACTTCGTTGTGAGTACGTCGATATTACTGCATCCTTTATACCATTCTCCCCCATTATAAGATGGCCGCGATGAATGACTTCAACACAGGGATGATTCACTCGCGCTTTAGGGGCTCCACGTAATTTTTTGATAGCCACGCCTACTGTCTGCTTAAATTTCAGCGCGGTATTGACATCCCGGTAACTGGCAGCAGTGGAGGCTCCTCGCGGACGGCGCTCCTCATAAGGTAAGACAGACTTGACACGAGAATGCGATTTAGATCGCAGTAGCCATATACGTCCTCCGTTTCTGCGCCTCGCTAACGCTGGGTCCTAATACCTTGGGGTTTTTGCCAGCTAGTTATGTTATTTGTTGTCTAGTGTGTCAGGGGCTACCTCCCACACCTATTTAAAGGACAGTTTTGTTCTCTCCACTTGAGAACTGCAACTGGGGTCGCCCGTGGATGACGTCCAGTAATTTACTATGACTGATTTACATTGCAGGGCTACCGAGTGTATAGATATGGGCTAACTTTACTTTTTCCATCTTTCCCTTTGTGCCTATACCAGCCTGGGTAGACGTGTCCTGTTTGGGGTCTTGCCATATCTGTTAATTTGATGGTGGCAACACTCCTTTTCGCCAATTTTAGAACCTCTAGATTTTAATCTAATTTTTCTTGCGAGTATCTATCAATACATGGGATACTGGGTAACAATATAATTTGAGTGAATTTTATATTCTTTTTTAGACTTATCAGGGTCGACCAACCTAACATATATGAAGGATTCAACCTCCACGCAGCAAGACAGCTGAACCATTTAAGTGAGTGTCTGCATTATAGGTTTTAGTTATTCTATGTGTGTCACTTACATTACATTTTGAAACTAGTACTGCAGGTAATGATCAGTCCATTGTGACTAGAGTCAACACTATGGATAGAAACAGAAATATTAATAACTCTATGCTGCAAAGCAATCACCAACGTGCTGGATATAAATTATACTTTTTCCTCAATATTTTGAACTGTCCTATTTTGATTGATTTAGTTAACATGTCCGATTTGTATGGAGTCTTTTTTCTCATGATCACCTCATTTGCGTTTAACTACGAACGGTTTAAGAAGATAGTTATGATACGGTACACACGTATTATGGCTTTTTGTCCTGTCACGAACGCTTAACACTCTGCTATGGGGCTCTTTTAATTGTTTGCCCGCACATTCTGTATTTATCTTCAGGACAACTCCCACCATTACGGACTGTGAAGGTGGCTTATATCTGATGCCTCGCAATAGAACTCATGGGAAAAGAGCTTGATTATTACAACTACGTTTTCTGGGCTTACCACTTTTGGTAGGTCTTTCACTATCCCAAACCGTTCTGTCCTGTTTTGTTAGTTGATGTGGAATACATGTCACAACCTTATTTTTGTTGTTAAATTATAGGAGACAGATTTAGTTTGTGACCTTCAATTTCTCCTAAACTTTGGCTGCGAGGCAGGATCTGCCTCATCAGAATCTAGTACAACAACTATCGTTTGGTATGTTTTACTTCACCATCCATACTTTGATTGTACTACAGGTGCTTTACGGATAATTACTGATTATGTGATATCGGAATAGACACCTGGGTTACCTCAGTAAAAACGTGTTACCTGTTTACCATTATTCTTTCTGATACCTACTATACTCACTGTAAATGATATCAGAATATTAGGTTATTAACTTGTGATTTCAAAATGTTATCCACTCCTGTATAGATCCTACAACTATGAAATAGTGAATACGGTGAACATATAAATATATGAATAATGATTTGTATTTTCCTTATCCTTTTTCTTCTGTGGTTTTTTCTATCAATCTTTGTTTTTTTGTTAATTAATGTTATAGGTCAGCATCTCCTTTTAAACTTGTATATAATTATGAGATGTGTATAACATGATTATGTATTGGTGAATATTTATTGTAGTTTTTTCTTACTTGCAGCCTTGAAAAAGTCTTTTAAAAAGACGAAACACGTGTCGGCGGTGTATGCTGGAAAATATAATACTTGTCTTTTAAATGTTTATGGAATAAATGATTTGGAATACAAACATCAGCTTTTGGATCCGTATTTTGAAATCGACAATCTACAATTGAACTTTTTATTGGCTTATTAGCTAAGAATGATCACTATTCAAATTATTCACTTTGCTCATATCATGATTTGATAATGGTGATGACTATATGGTGCAATACTAATTAATCTAGAGAGTGCTTGCCTAACCTGTTCTCCTTTGGCTCTTGACATTAGCTTGAAATTCTTTTCTTGCTAATTTTTGACACCCCTGGTGGTGGGTGTGAATCAGGATAGCAGTGCACCTTGTTGGCTAATACTAAGAACATTACACTAGTAATTTTACACGTTGAACTGTTTTCAGTTTGAGTTATATTTACGTTATGTGCGGACGCTTTCTCGTTTGAGAAACACTACCACCATATCCTGTATATAATTTTTATGACGTTCCGGTGGCGCAATGTGGCACAGCCTATTTACAAGGCCATGTGAAGCCAATTTGTTTGGCTTTTCATGGCCTTATAAATATGTGCCCCTTTCACGCAGAAAACAATGTGAAAGGGGTATTCCATGGATGTTGCTGCGGGTGTTCCCACACAACACCCATTAAACTAGAAGCATTCCCAGAATTATGAGGCATTGTGAACATGGGAATGCATCGGAACCTAACACCACCCCAGGTGTGGGGTTAGGGAGGTGCAACGAGGAGAAACTGTTTCCCTCTTGTTCATACAACCTTTATCACTGCACTGAGAGTGCTGAGAGTGCCTCGTACCCCCTCCTACCACTGGACGAGACCAGGCCTCCATTTCCAAGCAGTCACAGAGGCAGGGCCAGCTGGTTAAACAGAATTTCTCACCTCTCAGTGCCACTAAAGAGGCCCTTCATCTGTTGCCACTCTCACTTTTTATGAGAGATAACCTACGAAAGATCCTGCACCACTTCTGCAGACAAGACCAAGAACTTCCCATAACCGATCCATTGCATCTTGCTCAACAGCCACTCCCTCTGCAGACATTCCACAGAAATATGAAACACCATCATCACCCTCTCCACGGATGTTACCTTTATCACTGAAAAGTGACGTAACCACTCCTCAAACCCCAACATCACCACTGCCTCTGCTGAAGGCCACACACACACACACGAAGATACACCGGGACCGCATCAACAAACAAGGTGGAGGCATAGCCATCATCTGTGAGAAGACTATCAGATGTACCATCACCAATGATTAAGCCTGGGCGTAAAACTCTGCTACGCTTGCGGAGTTTGTGGATTCATCGCAACTCTGCATTCTAAGTAGAACGCGGAGTTACCAAAAACACCTCGCAAAGGTTTTTTGAGTTTGCACTCAAAATGCGTTTTTGCACACGTGGGAGCTACTTACTGGGATGCCTGCGATCGCTGACAATATTTCCCATCTATTCACGAGAGCCATGAGATTTGGTAGCCGGCTGCACGGTCCCACAAGAGTGTGCTATCGCAAACACGTCATTGGAATGAAATGCAAAATGTGTTTTTGTTTTTTTTACTTTTTTTCATGTGTTTTAAATAAATGCCTTTGTTGGATGTGTGTGTTGATTGTTGTGTAACTTGCATTGAAATTTGCAAACCTTTTTTAGCTCTGTGGAATTTTGTTTTTGGTATTGTTGTCAAGCTGAGTTGTTTGGCATGTCTCTTTTGTCTGGCCAGTGTGCGAGTGTGTTTGTTTGTAATAGCGGGTTAGCATTTGCCTTGGTTGAGCCTTTCCCTGTGGCCAGTGGCCATTTTGTAAAGTTTGTGCCCTTAATAGGCATGGTTAAGTTAATTGTTTTCCATGCCTCTTGCTGGTTGCTGGTTGTTGTTTTGAGTGACCATGTGGCTATTGGCCATTTTGTGGTGGTGGTAGTTAATGTGCTTGCTTTTGTCTTAGAACTGCATGTCTTCTTTCCTTGGTTCCTCTTGGCTTATTGATTGTTTCTTTTTTTGGCCTGCCTGGACATGTGGCTGGCAGCCATTTTGTGAAGGTAGTCAGTGTGCTTTTGCCATAGGCCTGCACTGTCTGCCTTCCTTTTCTTGTTGTTGTGGCCTGGCTATGTAGCTGGCAGTCACTTTGTGAAGGCAGCCAGTGTGCTTCTGCATTAGGCCTGCATGTATTTTTCTTTCCTTTCTTTCTCTTGGCTTATTGCTTCTATCCATTGTCATCTGCAGCTCCCCGAATGCTGAATCACAAGTGATGCACACTGCCAAACAAGGTTCGTTATATTTGTATTTATGTTGTTGTTGTTCTTCTTTCCTATCCTTTCTTAGTGTACTGTACAGTACAAAAGACACACAAAAAGTAGAACCAAATACAAAGTATACAATCAGGAATAGAGAGGGAAAAATATTAAATAAATAATATCAGAAACAAGTTTGGAGGATTCCGTATAGCGTGGCTCTGCCCAAGGTTGCCAATAATGACCTCACACCTCTCATGGAACATCTCAACGTCCCACTACAAACTGATGCAAAAACCATGATAAGAGTCACCCTTGTCTACTGAGCATCGGGACCCCGAGCCATATTCTGAGACACCATCCCCTTCCTCATTGCCTCCCTAGCAATCGACTCTCACAACTACATCTTACTCGGCAACTTCAACTTTCTCATCGATGACCCCCAATGATACCAACTCCACCGCCCTCTTGGAGAATCTGAACAAGATCGGCCTCACCCAACTGTTCATCAAACCCACACATTAAGCCGGACCCACATTCAATCCCATTTTCACCTTCAGCGACAGAATCAACTTCAGCCACACCACACAATTCACCTGGAATGACCAAACTATCTTATAATTCACCATCACTGGCATCCAGCACACCATCACATGCAAAAGAAACAATTGATGGACGGAATGCTGGACAATGAAAACATTCCCCCCAGCACACCATCACCAGGCACCCGATATCCCCCCACTGCACCTAGAGCGGGGTCACCAAAACTTAGTGGTCAAATGTCCTCACCACCTCCCAATACGAGGCCTCAAGAGACCTTTACCAGTCTCGAACCGGACCGCCTGGATCATCAACAACAGTGACAAAGTCAACCCTCTGAAACCTACTAAATCCAAAAGTCATCCAAAGAGGCCAGCTAGTATAACACAGAATTCAGAATCAATAAGCACAACTACGATCAACATGAAAAAAGTGGCACACCACCAAGAACCTAGCAGACAGAACAGTGGCTCACAAAAAAGCAAACAGTCCTCAGCACCTATCACTGGCACATCAAAGAAGGCAAGAAAGCAGCCATCACAATCCACATCGACTCTGTGGCCAACCACTCCAAGGAAGTCTTCAAAATATTCAAAACATTTTCTAACCCAACAGCCATAGAGAAAACTATCCACCCCTCCCATAACTCTGCAACACCCTCTCTGTCTACTTCCACAGCAGGAATACCATCATCATCTATAAGAAGTTCAACCTCCAACCTGCCACCATTAACCCTCAATGACCTCTAGCAACCAGCAATCATTAGCCAAGCCATTACCACCTGGTCTCTGGTCACAGCCCTCATGTCTTACATCCACTCAGGAGTGCCTGCCAACTCCTGCCCCATCACTTCTGCAGGCTAGCAACAAATTAAATCAGCACGCAACTCACCTGCATCTCCACAGAAACCTTCCTGACAAATCGAAACACTCAGAGGTCAGACCCCTCCTAAAGAAAGCCTTTATCGACCCCAGTGATCTCAAAAATCACAGGCTGATTTCCCTGCTCCCCTACCTGGCTAAAGTATTCGAGAAAGCCATCAATCTGCATCCTACAGAAATCCTGGAACAAATCCACCACTGGACGAGTCACAATCAGGATTCTGTGCCAAAACCAGCATTGCGACCGCACTTATTGCCGCCACAGATAACATCAGAACACTTCTTGACCATGTAGAAACTGTGACACTGATCCTCTTCGACCCCTCTGTCGCATTCAACATCATCTCTCACAACACTGTCATCAGCAGACTCTACAACATAGGCATACAGCAAGTTACCCTTAAATAGATCGCCTCCTTCCTTACAGGATGCACATAGAGCATCTGACTGCCTCCTTTCATTTCCGCAGACAAAGACATCATATGTGGTCTACCACAAGGATCTTCACTTAGCCCCACCCCATTTAACAGCTACATGACCCCCTTCACAGACATGGTCAGATCGCACAGACTCAACATAATCTCCTAGGTAGATGACACTCAGCTGATCCTCTCGCTTACTGAGGATCACTCCAATGCCAATACCGACTTCTGCAAAGCCATGATCAATGTTGTCTAATGGATGAGAGACAACTGACTCCAACTCAACTTCGACAAAACTGAAGTTCTGATATTCTGGAAAGCACATCCACTCTAGACCTAGTAGCCTACAGAACTCAGACCTACACCAACAGCAACTGACCATGCATGCATCCTCGACAGTCAACTGATCATGAAATGTCATGTCAATGCAGTTGCCTCCTCCTGCTTCCACACATTCCGCAAGCTCTGCAGAATAATTAGGTGGATCACAACCAACACCAGAAAGACCATTATGCAGGCTCTTGTCACCAGTGGCCTTGACTTTGACACCACCTTCTACACCAGCATCTCTACCCTGCTCCTTAAAAAACTCCAGCCCATACAGAAGGCTGCAGCCAGGTTCATCCCCGACCTCTCCAAATGTACCCACATCACCCCCAATCTGAGAGACCTCCACTAGCTCCCCCATACAGAAGATTCTCACACATACCTACAATGTCCTCCATGACCTAGGACCTGCATACATCAGCCACAAACTGAAATTCCACCAGCCCTCTAGATACCTGTGCACTTCTTCACTCACTCTTGTACACACTGTCTGCATCCATCGCAGCCATAGCCTATCCTTCTCCAACATCCCTGCCAAGAACTGGAACAAACTTCCCCTCTAGCTACAGACTAAGGGACTCAAGACCTGGTTATTTGGTGGAGATGCTGCACCCAGATACCCCTAAGGGTAGCAGTGCTGAAATTCAGTTTGACTGATTGATTTGATTGACTGTATCTCTCCTTTGCTGAGTTCCATTCTCATGTCCAGCTACTGCTTGCATTGTGATTCAGGTATTATATATTTAACCCCTCTATCGGTCCTCCTTTTATCCCATCTTCATCCATTTTGCTGTTACCCATACCTCCATCACACACCTGTCCCTGTATCTTCAGCTTTTCATTAGCCACATCTCTATTTTGTTCTAACTGTCCCACCTTTATTTAATCTCCCCAATCCCAACAGACAGAAGGAAAAAAGGTATACAACAGGGCAGGTTCCTAATGGTTTGTCACAATTGCATTTACTAAAAAAAACTGGAAAAATAACCTTAGAACCGACTGACCCCCTGAACAACAATGTTGTACCACTCGATCAGAACAAATCTTTGCTCAGCATTTGTGCAAAAGGCTGCACTTTTAAGTTGAAATAAGAAATCTGGCATAGAACGTATTATATTAAAGCATGCACAGATGCCTGAGAGGCTGTGGCGAAGGCCTGTTGTATTCCTCATCTATTGGTACCATTTATTGAGATGCTTCGAAAGGAAACCAACAGGTTAAAAATGAAGAGGTTAATTTCCTCTTCCAATATAAACTGGCGTGAATTACCGTTGTTGGATTTCCAATACCTTAGGATTTAGTTTGTAGGGATGCAATACTAATCCGCCGAATGTACTCCAGTGATTTAAGTGACAACGTCTTACTATCAGTGATGTCCTTCCAAAACAATCATTAGCAAATCCAATAGGTCTCTCTAACGTGAGATCTATTGGGTTTGTCAATGTTTTAGCCTCATAGTACAACAATACAGGTGTTGTGAAGCATGGATGAAAGTAAAGAAAAGTGCTATGACCTGATCAATACTAGCCGTGTCATAGCATTTTCGTTTCACTCTCAACTATGCTGCACAGTAAATGTACACGTGTACAGCATGACTAAAACACAAAATTGAGAACGTCAATAAATCTGGCATTGACAAGACATATTGGCTTTGACAATGATGTTTTTCGTAGTAGCTTACGCTCTAAGGGGCTGATTACGATGTTGTTCAGAAACTGTTACAAACAAATCGGTTTCTGAATTATTTCCAAATGAATCGGGTTCTGTAAGTCCGAACAACCGACTATTAGGCTTCCTAGCAACGTTTGATCAGACTCGCATTGACTCCAATGGTAGCCTGTGTTCCGAACAAGAACATAGGCCCCCATTGAAAAAAGGGGTGGTTGAAGGAAAACTTGCACCATGTGGTGGGCATCCCATGGTGCCTACCACATTGTGCATTACTGGAAAGAAGGGCTCCTTGGGTACCACCCCACGGGCCCCAACAGGACGCCTCTGGGTGAAGGAGGGTTTGTAACAGGCCCCAAAGACAGATTCTGCCAGCATTTTTGTATCAGGCAGACCGAATTGGAATGGCTGTCCCAATCGGTCATCATAATTGTTCGCTCTGAAACCGTGCGCATAGAGATGTATGATTCGGCTCCGAAAGACTGTTCCCCCTGGAGGTGCCATGGCACTAGGGGGAGTAGAATCAGACCGAGCCATGAAGAGCAACAGTTAAAGAATAGATAATTGCTATGTAACCAGGTCTTGGGTAATTTCCAGTAGTGGGGTGGAGTAGAAGATCACCTGATGCAAAGCAAAAAGGACTTCAAAGTTTGGCTGCAATGTAGATGAAGAAATGGCCACAAAGACAGCACCTCCTAATCCTAAGAACTTGAAAGAGGAGAGAGGCAGAAGAGTGAAGTGAATGACTGAAACATAGCACTTGCATTTACAACCGATATAGTAAGAATGCTCCTACTGGAAACCTTTATAGGTGAGAGCATTATCTGATAGTGAACCAAGGAAGAACTTACAAAGATGGGCCAAAGGACTAATGTGAATGGACATTGAAGGTTAAGATGCACAGCAGCATTCTGTATGATCTAGAGATGATGAACTATATACTTGTGGGGGCCCACATATATCAAGTATACGTAAGTCTTGCTGAAATGAGAGCTTGAAAGAAGACGGGTTTGTGAGAAGCTATAGGCAGAAAAGGCAACACTTCTGAACAAGGAGGCAGGCAGATGAAGTGTGGTTAATCTGAGAGTTGAAATATTAGTCAGGATCAAAGTAGATCCCTATGTTTTTTTTCATAATGTGAGGAGGGATCCTAGTTTTGGGGCCACCTTACAGAAGACAATATGTCAGCGACTGAATAACAGAACCTCAGTTTTGTTGCTGTTTAGAAGGTTAGCTCTCATCCAATTGGCAACAGCTCACATAGAGAATACAAATAAATTATCTATGGGGGTCACAGAGACTCTTGTAGACAGCTCACCTCCCATTACCACAAATGATGACCCCACTACCTATGTCTATACTTTACACAACTGGTTCACCGACTGCACCAACACCATTTAGACCCTCAAGAAAGCCTCCAAGCCCCACAACAAGAAAGCCTGGTGTTTTTTCACCGAACTCCGAGACTCCAGACTCACCCGCAGATGACTAAAAAAACTGTGGAGGAACTCTAAAACCACAACAGACCTCATCAAATTCAAAACAGCCACAGCTTCCCCCCACAAGCTCATCGGACTCTCCAGGAAAACAACACTTCAGGACAGAATCCCCACCAATGCACACAGGAGCAAGGAACTCTTCAGCATCATCAAAGAGTTTGCCAAACCCAACAGTGAGTCCACAGACATCACTCACTTCTAGGGCCTCTGCTACAGACTCAGCACTTTCTTCCATCACAAAATCAAGACCATCTATGACAACTTTGACGACAACAACCCCCACAAGGAAGCCCGTCCCAAAGCTCCCAGCAGCACACAGCCAACGCTAGATAGCTGGACAGCCTTCAGCTATTGAAGACACTCTGAGAATAATGACGATCACCCACTCGGGCTTCAACATTTCATTAACTTCTATTCGGGGCCACCTCTTTCCCCTATGACTGGAAACATGCAGAGGTTAACCCCCTCCTGAAAAAACCTTCAGCGGACACCACTGACCTCAAGAATTTCAGACTGATCTCACTACTTCCTTATTCTACCAAAGTCATGGAAAAAGCCATCAACAGCCAACTTGCCTCCGTCATCAAAGAAAACCACATTTTCCACTCCTCCCAATAAGGCTTCAAGAAAAACCACAGCACCAAAACCACACTCCTCACGCAAAAGACGACATCCACGCCCTCTATGACAGAGTGTAGACTGTGGCACTCACCCTGTTACACCTCTCTGTGGTCTGGGTGATTTGAGGAGTACATGGGTAGTGACTGGGGGATTGCTAGACTTCATGGAAACTACCTGGGTAATTGAAGGTATGAATGAGCAGTGTTTAGGCTGAAAGAGGATTGTATTGCAAGTGCACAGCTGGTTGTAGCAGTGGATGAGTTAGTGCCTAGGTCATTGCATGAGTACATGGGTACTGACTGGATGATTAGAATACTGCAAGGCGAGTGCATGGCAAATGTATAGGTACATGGGTTTTGGCGGAGTTATTGGATAAGAACATGGTGCTGGCTGGGTGATAACAGGCGTGCATGGGTAGGGATAGGGTGATTGCTGGACTGCATGGATACTACCTGAGTAAATGAAGGTGCAAATGAACAGTGTCTAGGTGGTTAGAGGACTGCATGGTTAGTGCACAGAGGATTGTAG
Organism: Lissotriton helveticus; assembly: GCF_964261635.1. Taxonomy (NCBI): domain Eukaryota; kingdom Metazoa; phylum Chordata; class Amphibia; order Caudata; family Salamandridae; genus Lissotriton; species Lissotriton helveticus. The sequence continues at coordinate 10,343,293 of NC_136063.1, read as the reverse complement.
CACTGCATGTGTTAGTGCCTGGGTCATTGCATGAGTACATGGGTACTGACTGAATGATTACAGAACTACAAGGAGAGTGCATGGCAAATTTATAACTGCTTGGGTGTTGGCTGAGTGATTGGATAAGTACATGGTGCTGTCTGGCTGATTGCAGGAGTGCATGGGTAGTGAGAGGGTGATTGCTGAACTGCATCGGTACTACATGGGTAAATGAAGGAGAGGATGAGTAGAGTCTAGGTGGTTAGAGGACTGCATGGGTAGTACACAGGTGATTGTAGCACTGGATGAGTTAGTGACTGGGTCATTGCATGAGTACATGGGTACTGACTGTATGATTAGAATACTGCAAGGAGAGTGCATGGCAAATGCATAAGTGCTACGGTATTGGCAGAGTGATTGAATACGTACATGGTACTGGCTAGGTAATTGGAGGAGTGCATGGGTAGTGACAGGGTGATTGCTAAACTGCATGGGTACTACATGGTTAATTGAAGGAGCAAATGAGTAGTGTTTAGGTGCTTAGTGCACAGCATGGGTTGTGCATAGGTGAACATAGCAGTACATGGTACTGCTTGGTTCTTTTCATGAGTACATAGGTACTGACTGGATGATTAGAGTACTGCAAGGAGAGAGGATAGTGAATATATAAGTGCCTGGGTATTGGCACAGTGATTGGATAATACATGGTGATGGATGGGTGATTGGAGGACTGCATGGATAGTGACAGGGAAAAAGCTGGACTGCATAGGTACTGCTCAGAGGATTGTAGCAGTGCATAAGTTAGTGCCTGGGTCATTGCATGAGTACATGGGCAGTGACGGGATGATTAGAGTGCAGCAACAAGAGTGTCTGGTGATTTTTTAAGTGCTTGGATATTGGCGGAGGGATTGGAAAAGTACATGGTACTGGCTGGGTGATTAGAGGAGTTCATGGTTAGTGACAGGATGATTGCTGGACTGCATTGGGTACTACGTGGGTAAATGAAGGTACAAATGAGTAGTGTCTAGGTGGATAGAGAACTGCATGGCTAGTGCACAGGTGATTGTAGCACTGCATGTGTTAGTGCTGGGGTCATTGTATGAGTACATGGGTAGTGACTGTATGATTAGAGTACTGCAAGGAGAGTTCATGGTGAATTTATAAGTGCTTGGGTTTTGGCAGAGTGATTTGATTAGTACATGGTACTGTTTGGGTCATTGGAAGAGTGCACGTAGAGTGACAGGGGGATTGCTGGACTGCATGGGTACTACCTGGGTAATTTAAGGTGTGAATGAGTAGTGTCTAGGTCGTTGGAGGACTGTATAGGTAGTGCATAGGTGAATGTAGTACTGCGTTTATTAGTGTTTGGGTTACTTAAACTTACCTTTTTTATAGTAGATCTAAAAGTCATTGAAATAATATTTTCTGTTTTTTATAATCTACATTTTTACAATTTTTAAACTTTAGAATATGGGTCTGTAAAAGAGAAGAAAAAATACAGTTATAACATATAATATTATAGTTTGTAGACCACAACATGATTTTACAATTAAATAACATATTCAGTTTGCTTTTTTTGCTGTTTTCAGATTCTATTGAATTTCACCATACACAGTAATTTCAATGTTGATCATCATGTAACAGCAGCCAAAAATATATACAATCAATATGATTATAAAAAAATCTATGTTCAAAATATTTATAAGAAACTCAACTATTTGTTTAACTTTCCTAAAATAAACACCCTCAATAACATTGCATATAATACAAAGATAAAATATGTGAAATGATTCCTTCTAAAACAATTTTCTAAATACAATATCAAAGAACAGAAACAATAATTTTATCAGCATTTCTTGATATCTTCCCTATAGGCAGAATGACTTTTTCGAAATCATTTGCATTGAGAATATCCAAAAAAAACTTCTTAATTCATATTGGCATCTTCCAAATAGGCCGAATTATGTATCTGAAATCATTTGTATTGAAAATATCCAAAATAATCTCATTAATTCAGGTTTACATCTTCCAAATAGGCTGAATGATGTTTTCAGAACTTTGGCATCAAAAATATTAGATAGGAATTTGGTAATTACAATGTGTCTATTCTTTATTGCATTTTAAATACACAGTATAGTGTCCTAAAGTTGTAGAAGGTCCATCGTGAAAAATAATTGCCACTGCTTTTGAAGTTCTTCCTGAAATTGACAGTTAACCTGCCACATTTTTTATTTTAGTTTCCAATTTTCTTCTATCTGCTCTACAACATTGTATCATTAAAATGACATATTGTACAAATCTTTCTATAAATAATGTTGATAACATTTCAGATTTGCAGTGACTACATTCCATATTTTGATTAGCTGATTTTACTAATTTGTTAACAGACACTGTTTTACAATCTGGTATTGTCAAATATATGAATCTTTCAGTGTCTATTTTAGTGGTAGAAGTAAATGTACAATCTTCACATTCATGTTCCCATATTTAATGAAGTTCAAACAGATTTTCAATTTGTATTCCTTCATCTTCCAATACGGCAAGCATAAACTTAAGAAATTCTTGAGCATCTTGCTGAACCTTAACTGTAAATTGTGAAGAACCAGAACATGTATCCAGACGATTCTGAATGCCAGAAATACTTTAGATTTTAGTGTTATCAGTTGTTAACTATTCAAAACTAGAGTGCAACAAAGGTCAAAACCGTTGTCCTCGATTCTCCATAATTTGTTGTGGGAGATTTTCTAGAAAAAATACGACGTTCACAGTTCGCAGTTGATACCTGAACTGTTTCCTAACTGATACCCTACAATATCTTCAACACTCTCCATTTTTAATTTGTTTGGAACCTCAACATTCTCTTATTTCCAACCTCACTTCAGAGTTTCTCATATGCTCATTTTTTACATCACCTAAGTTGGGAGCATAAGTCTTCCCAACCGATTATACTCTTTTACACAATTTGCATCTGCAATAATCTTTCTCTCATCAAAATCAATCAAATACAATCCAGATAAAGTTCCGACTCGGATCAATATAACATATGCCACGCCCTCTTTAAACACAGTACTTCCAATGTTTACCAAAGCACTGTCTACACTTAAACCTTGAGATTTATGAATGGTCACCACATATGCTAAAGAAAGAGGAAACTGTTTCCTAAGAACATACAATTCTTTAACAAGCAAACAACATACAGAACAACATCCAACCTGTTTTACCTCTTCAATCTGATCAAATTTAATCTTCAAAATTTCAATTCCATATCTATTTTGCTAATTAACAAAATAAACAACTTTTTTCATTGCTCCATTTACTAAACCTCTTTCCATATCCAAATTACGCCGTAAAATTACCCGATTGTTTTCACTTACATATAAATTGTTTTATATTCCAGCAGTCTTAGATATAGATTTTTCCAAAGAATCCAATTTTGTTTTTTAATTTTCCAGTAAAATAATATTAATTCCTTTGTGCTGTACTTCATCAATGGCTTTCAATTTTTATTATTTGTTGTTTTTCCAGCTTGAAAAGTTCTTCATTGAATGTAGAACACTCTTGCAGGGTTGGCATTAGGCAGATTAGAGATTTCTCTTCTCCAATTTTTTTATATATTATTTCCGGACAACATTTTCATTTGTGAACAAGTTTGTAAGTAGCAGACTTTGCAAAGCTTCTTTACCATGTTCTGGCATTACACCAACTCCTATATCTTGGGGAATGCTTCCATAATCTTCATCACTTGCCTGTCTCAAATTTTTAATAAGTTCTTTGTATTCAAAACATGACCAAATGTTGACATTTCCAATACTTTCCAAAGATTTTCTGGTGTCTTCATGCACAAGTGTTTTAAAAACTGGTTGCCCCTACACACGAGTAAGTTGCAGTAGATCTCCGAAAACCATCACATGTTTCCCTCCAAATAACACATCATATTCTGTTTTTTTTAATTTGCTGCATTCTTAATTGTACAAAGGAAAGCCTTTCGTTTGAGACCATGCTCACCTCATCAATGATCAAAAGTTTCATTTTCTTTAGTACTCTTGAAACTTCCATACAAGCTTCTCCAGGAAAGCTTGTGATATTCCAATTTGTTTTCATGTTCAACAGATAGCATTAGTAAACGATGTTATGTAATCCCTTTAATGTTCTGTGCTGCTAACCCAGTTGAAGCGGTTACAACACAAGATACATGTGATTCAGTGTTTTTTGTAAATAACTGGTCAAAACTTAATTAAGAAACGTGTTCCCGTATCAGCTTGACCACTGATATACATTTGAATAGGGTTAAAGGTTGTGCACTTGCATTCTTTATTTTCATGAAGTAAACTGTGGTCAATCTGTTGTGTAACTTGTTGATACATTTCTTTCTGCTCAATAGTTAGTTATTCTTCCAAGTTTCCTAAGTTCATAATATCCTGTTGAGCTTGATGCATTGCTGTTTCCACTTCACTCATGGTGATTGCTGCTTCATTTTCAAGAATTGCTTGTCCTAGTGGATCTTGACGAAGTGAAGCAGAACTTTGACTATTTTGAGAACTGTCTCCTCTAGCTATCTCAGCTGTAATACTAGCTCCTTGTTCGATTTCTTCATTCATTTTTTCTTCATTTAGATACTTTATTCAGTTTTTAGTAGATAAAACCATAAAAGCAATATTACCACCAACAATACAATACATGATTAAAACAGAGATCCAGGTCCCATCAGTTATACATATACAAAACAATTACATATAAAAAGTTTAAAAATATAAAACACAGCCATTAAGGAACAAAATATAAAGTAGCAGTGGTTTGGCATATACTTAATTCATCCAACTTTTTCTAAGTTTTATAGCTGATTTTAAAAAACCAATCAGGAATAAGGTGCTCTCAGGCTTCAGCAACTGTAAGTGGCAGAGGGCTGGACGGACTTGGGGAAAGTTCTGTTCTCTAAACAGGGGTTTTAAAAAAGACCTCCGTGATATCTCATAAAGGGGACATACAAATAAAAAGTGTACCAGGTCCTGCGGAGACACATTGTCGCAGCCGTAGGACGGTAACACTTGGCCCTTATGGCAGCCGCTGGGGACAGCTAATAGGAGGTGGTAGTAATCTAGGCGAAACCTGGTCAACAAGAAACGCTCATAGCCCGATATAGACCATGTAAGGTAAGGCTACAGACTGGGGGTAGTTTTCAACATAACATATTTGCGTACACTGAGTTTAATTAATTCAACCTCATCACGATTCAATTGCTGAAGGGAAATAAAAGTTTTCTTCACAAAATCCACATCAGTATGTGCAATTGAATCTGGATTCATAAAGAGGCCCGGGCGCCCCAATAAAGAAAAGCAGTCTTTTAGATATTTTAGCCATGGAATTTTGAGCATGTGATCCATGGCCAGAACATCCTTTGAAAGCAGGTGGTTAGGGCCAGATCTTTATTAAGCCAGCACTTAAGCCAAAAGACTAATGGCCGAAGTGCTATAGTATAGTTAATGAACAGGGTACCAGTTTCCTCATGGACTATTTGTTTGGGGGTTCCTGATGGTACACACAGAAGTTGTTTTAGGAATTTATTCTCTACGACCCCTATACCATCAGCCACCACGTACCCCCATAGTTCACTTCCATAACTGCCTATTGCGACACTTTTTGCAATGTAGAGTTTTAAAAGTGCCTCAACCGGGCGCTTGCCCATTTTCTTGGCAGAGTTGAAAATAGCAGCGTTTGCCCTTATGATTTCTCCTCTTTTCTTCTTTAGCCGTGGTACCCAGTTTAGCAGGTCATCGAATAAAAATCCCAGGTAAGAAAATATCTTAGTCCTAGGTACCTTCTCTGTGTTGACCGTAAACTAGTATTGTTTCGTGGTATGCTTCCCCACCTGCATCGTGTAAGATTTGCTATTATTAATAGAAAGGTCACGAGCAGCCATGAAACTATGGGAAGCGGTTAATAGGGACTGTAGGCCTACTGCAGTTCTTGCTAGAAGGACGGCATCGTCCGCGTATAGCAGAACTGGTAGGCCCCTCTCACCAGCATAAGGGTATTCAACTCCAGTGCTGATCAGGCACTCTTCTAGATCGTTGATATATAAATTAAAAAGAAAGGGGGCCAAGATGCACCCCTGTCTTATACCTCTGTGGACACCAAAGTCCCTGGATACTTTAAGATCTTTTGAGTATCTTACATTGGCCCTAGTTTCCCGGTGTATGTCTCTCAAGAAGTTAACCAAAGCTGGTTCGACCCCCATGGCGCCCATGGACTCCCATAGCTCCGCCCGATTAACGCAGTTGAATGCAGATGAGAGATCCATGAACGCCATGTATACGGTGCCCTGCCCAGCCATTGTATACTTCCCCGGGATTGTGTACAAATTGATACATTGAGCCAGTGTAGAGTGTCCTGACCGGAACCCGTACTGTATACTGGAGATGACCTTGTTTGCGTTAGCCCATGATGTCAGTCTAATCAAGATAAACAACAGAATCGATAAGCGATATTGGTCTGTAGCAGGTTGTGCTATTACGATCGCCTTTCTTGAAACGATTGTTTAGGTGCCCCAGGACTTTGGACAACCGTGTTCAGCTGCAGCGTTAACCACTGCCGTCAGAACCGGTGTCCATAATGATACCTTAGACTTAAAGAGATCCGGGGGCATGCCATCAGGTCCGGGGGCTTTGTTACTTGTCAGCCCTATGATGCCTCTCTCTATCTCATTTGGTGTAAAGTGGGGGAAGGCTTGTGCCCGGTCATCACTGTGGCTTACTACCTGTGGGGTATTACTGCTGAAAATAGAAGTAAAATGTGATATCCAAGCATCGTCAGTGATATTAGTATTTCCTGCCAGCTCCCCTTCTCTGGCAAACAGTGGTCTATTAATAACTCCCCAGAAGCACTCACTGTTACCCAAAACACTTGAATCAAGAAGTTCTTGCCAGACTTTGTTCTTTAAGTCTACCTTTCGCCTTGCCAGAGCCCTTTTATAGCTATGGCGTAGTGTCCCAACCAACTGCACATCCCTAGGGCTAGTCTTCAGGGCTGCCTTTAAGCGTTGGGCAGATTATGAACGGATCACTAACATAATATAGAATGACAAAATATAGACTTACCAAAATATAGTCACCAAAATATAGAATGCCAAAATATCCTATCTACAAACAGGTAAGTACAAAAATATTGAATCCAAAATATAGTCTGTAAAAAATATAGTCAGTCAAAATATCGAATTTTTTTAAATGTCTTAAAAGTAATTTAAAATTAATGAAATAATAAATATAATTAACTAAAACATACTTAAAAATACTCAAATAACCCTAAAATTAAGATATAATTAATTTAAGTTATTAATAAAACAATGTACAATATTTTACTGTAGGATAGCAGGGGGGTAACATTTAATATTACCACTCCAGTGAGTGCAACAGTAGGGAAAGCGTTGGATAGCGTAGGGGTAAAAAATACTATTCCCACTCCAGTGAGTGCAACAGTAGGGAAAGCATTGGATAGCGTAGGGGTAAAAATACTATTCCCACTCCAGAGAGTGCAACAGTAGGGAAAGCGTTGGATAGCGTAGGGGTAAAAATTACTATTCCCACTCCAGAGAGTGCAACAGTAGGGAAAGCGTTGGATAGCGTAGGGGTAAAAAATACTATTCCCACTCCAGAGATTGCAACAGTAGGGAAAGCGTTGGATAGCGGGAGTGTGAAAATTACTATTCCCACTCCAGATAGTGCAACAGTAGGGAAAGCTTTGGATAGTGTAGGGGTAAAAATTACTATTCCCACTGCAGAGAGTGCAACAGTAGGGAAAGCGTTGGATAGCGTAGGGGTAAAAAATACTATTCCCACTCCAGAGAGTGCAACATTAGGGAAAGCGTTGGATAGCGGGAGGGTGAATATTACTATTCCCACTCCAGTGAGTTTAACAGTAGGGAAAGTAATGATTTAATATATTATTACTAATAAATTAAATATCAATACCAAAAAAACATTAATTGAAATTAATAACCAATTTAATATTATGTAATAATTAATTAGAAATACAACTACATATTAGTTATTAAAAATTAATATCCTATTCATAATTATTTAACAACTAATTAATTTTCAATAACAAAAACGAATTAATAATAAAAATTAATACCAATTAAAAATTAACAGTAAATTAATTATCAATACACAAAAAGTATTTTAATATGTAATTAATTACAATTACATTACTTCCCACCCTATTCCCCTATAAACCCACATCCTACTACAGAAAATACATTAATACAATTATCATAATTATCAAATATTTAATTAATACAAAATAATTATCAATTAATTAAAATGAATTGGCAATTAATAGAAAATAATTACCAATTAAAAATTATTTAACAATAAATTTAAAATCAATACCAATAAATGAAAAAAATTATTTACTTAATTACAATTAAATTACTTCCCACCCTATTCCCCTATAAACCCACAACCCGCTACAGAAAATAAATGTAGAAAATTAACATAATTAACAATTAATCAATTAATACAAATTAATTGGCAATTAATAAAAATTAATTACCAATTAAAAAATAACAATACATTCAAAATGAATACCAATAAATAAATACAAATATTTAATTAATTACAATTAAATTACTTCCCACCCTATTCCCCTATAAACTCACAACCCGCTACAGAACTAAAAAGCAACATTTAATTAAAAATGAATAATAATTGCTAAACATTTATATTTAATTTAATATAATTAAATTACTTCCCACCCTATTCATCTATAAACCCACAACCCGCTACAGAATTAAATTACGCAAAAATTCAATAACATAACATTCATTACTTAAAATACATTAAACATACATTACAAAAATTAATATACACTTTTCACACATATACTAACATACAAAACACTTTTAAAAAAGTTGATATTATTAAAAAATCGATATATTTAATGCCTATATTGTATACTTCGATATTTTGACTTCTATATTTTGAAAATCAATATTACTTACCTTAAATTCGATATTTTTAACCACTATATTGTGTCCATTCGATATTTTGTCCATTCTATATTTTTACTTCGATATTATGTCCATTCTATAGATTGGAATCGATATTATGACTGTTTACCCTTTTGAACACGTCTGGTCAAACCATTTAGGGTCACTGTGCAGATTCCCTGCCACCGGAATAGTTAACATAAAGCCTTCTTTGGTGGTGATCCCCTCAAAAGCTAACAACATTTCAGATGGACTGGATAAGGGGGACACACACAACGTCAACTCTGAGTCACAGGTTCTATGTATCCCGTCATACAATTGATCGGAGTTAACGTTCGACCATTTAAGTCGGCGTCTTCCGTCTGTGCTTTTCAGTTCTCCCCGGGTTACCAATTTTTCCCGTCGGGCTAAAAGAGTACCATCAAAGAGGATACAGACTGGATTATGGTCGCTATAGGCACTGTCTTCAATTTTAAAATCCTATATGATAGACTGAAAGCCATTGGAGAATGGAATATGGTCAATAAAGGACCCCTCAGAGGGCCCTTTAAAAGTTGGGATATGCTGAAAACTGCATTCGTCCACCACTGATAAGGCAGAGACCAGGTCAAATTCATTAATTAAATGATTCAGCACGTCACCCCTGCTTGAGTGTTCAAAATGGAGTCCTTCCATCCTATGGCATCCCAGGGCTCCCATAGCTGTAAGCGTTGGGTTCCCGCATGGGTGCACATTGAAGTCCGCCATAATCAGAAGCCTAGCGCAGTTTAATCTAATAAAATTGCTCAGATCCTTAATCCTGCAATCTACTCTTGTGTTTACGGCGATATAAAAATTAATTAAGAGCACATTTACATTTTCTTTTTTTATGGTGGCTGCTTGGATATTAGTATTATCTGATGTTATTGATTTAACAGCACAGTTCAGGGCCATGTCAATATATATCACTAAACCCCCTTTAGCTCTACCACTACTCCAGCGTTGGGCCGGTACAAATAGAGTTTTATAGCCGTCCAGTAATGAATCATTTTCCACCATCCAAGTCTCTTGGAGACAAATCACCGGGTAGTTCTTTATGAACTCTACCCATTTTGGATCTTCAACCTTCCCTGCCAACCCGGCTAAATTCCATGTTATTATGTTTTGTGGCCTTAGACTGAGTTGGGCCACAGGGCGACACTATTCAAGTCCCTCATCACAAATGATCGTATTACCTCTGCCTATAATCTGGTTCGTCAGTTCTACCCCCATAAGAATCTTTCTAGTGGGTAATGGCAGGTCAGTGGGATTTGTGGTTGACTTTAGTCAGTCACAGTCTTCTAGTGAGGATAGGGCTGAAAATCTGTTGGGCGATGGCATGATTGATAAGCCATGATAAGCCTCCCGGGTATTATCTGATGTCATGTGTGCAGAGTAATGGTTGAATTTTTGTATTCTGTGATCTGGTCTAAAACCCTGCATAGGCCTAGGGGCTTGTGGACTAGCTCCTTGTTCAATTTCTTCATTCAACAGTTGGAGATAATTTGGAACAACTGTGCATTCAATGCTTTCTTTATATGCATTAAAAGAATCTCCATAGCACTGAAAATCTCCAAGTAAAACCATTTCAGTACGCCAAGGCTTGAAAAGTTATAGAAGTGCTAAATAGTAAAATTCCCTATTATCTGCAGTATCGCAACTCAGTTTCTATGAATAATGAGATTTCCTTTACTATGTTTCACCAAACAGCCATCAGAAGAAATCACTGCATATTTTTCTTCATTTAAGTTCTCTGTAATATTTCTCCTAAAACGGTAATATTTCAGTTCTTCAAGGAGACATATGTTTTCTAGATAGGGACTTCTTTTAGGATAGTATGTATCCAACATGTTTGCTTTAACAATATCTGTGCTTTCCGGTTCATTTAATGCTAAATATTCGATTTCTTGTATAGATTTCAGTACTTAATTTCGTGTTGTAGCAAGACCTAGACTAACCCAAAAGATTCCGTTTGACTTTGAATATAAACTTGCAGCGACCAACCGATCTGTACATTCGTAGGATCTATTCTCTCAACAGCATCTTCAACCTAAAGCTGTCCAATTTCTTAATAGTGGAGTGGTGTGGATCACTGGTTAGAGGCGGCAGACGCAGAAGCAGAGAACAGCCCGGGACCAGGGTTCAATTCCCGAAGCGGCAGAGTCATAGACCAGGGTCAGCGGACTCGATAATTCTCACCTCAGTGCCTACTCTAACCAGGGATCACACTCTGGGCATTAAGCTTGCCTCATCCCTACAACAACCCCCACAGACACCGGGGATGCCTGGTTTCATCTTGGAGATACCCAGAAGGGACCATCTCACAGGGAAAGCCAGGACGGGTTACCCAGCGATCTTCAGCGCCAGGACGCTTACGGGCAGCAGTGCGCTTTACAAGTCCCACACATTTACATTTACATAAGATTCTTCTCTTGGGAAATTTCTTCCCACATTTCTTTCAACTCCGTCTTTTCAGATTTTGTTTTGTATGACGTAATATACCGAGCAACAGCAATGGAATTATCTGCAACATACTGGATATCCATATTTGCATTCCACATTGACAAAATCACTGGTTAATAATCATTAATAAACTTTGATTGGTTACTTCTTTTTAAATTGTAAGTATTTTTTAGAGATTTTCTAGTGATAGTATGCCTTACTGCTGACATGAAACTGTTGACTCTTTCTTTGGATACTACTGGACATGGAAATCCAAAACAACGTTTTGTTTAAAACGTTTCCTTTGACTTGTATTTCCATCTACAGTATTTGCCACATTGATGAGTTGAAAACCGTAAAACTTGTTGTCTTAAAGTATTTTCTTCTCTTGTTTTTTGTATAGCACATGTAACATAGTCTTCAATAAAAGATAAAACAGTTTTATCCAAAGCACTTTCAAACTTATGTGCACTCTTGATCATATATGTATATGAGGAGCACCTCCAGCTTGGTACTACTTTCACCAAGAGAAATCAATAACTTCTCCAAGAGGTGGATTGTTTTTAAAGCAGATAAAAGACAATATAGCTTTAAACCTCTGATTAAAATATCTGCAGACATTTACAGGATCCAAGGAGCACAGTTCTCCCGGTGTCTTGAATTCAATGTTTTAAATATTTTAATGTGCTTCTAGAAGAAATTCAAGTAAATCGTCCCAAGCATACTCAGCAGGGCTTAACATAAAAACCATGTAGGGCTTCCTATGTTCCTCAACACACATTTAAGTTTTCCATGACGATGATACCAATACTCATTAGTACCACGTTGACATGCCATCAAATTAATCAATTGTGATTCTAAATGATCGTCTCTCTGTTGTACTTTGTCCATACATTTCTTTGCAGAAGCATGTTGAAGATGAACTCCTGTTTTTAATATGAGGTTGACTGCATACGAAAGGCCAGACAAGTCACTTTCAAACAAAAGAGGAAATATATATGGAATACATTGTCGAAATCTTGGATCTTCTGAGTGCAATCTTGTTGTTCGATATTCTGATGCTGGATTCTGTTATGGTCCTTCGTCATATCGTCCACCTTTTCCAGTGGGAAAGAGCTGTGGAAAAAATGAGTTTCTAAACTTTTTTCCCAAAGATTCATGGGAATCCCTTTTGCTTTCTTCATTTGGAATAATTCAATAGTATTTCCTATAATTTCCTTTGAATGTAAAGGATGTACACTATGTAGTTCATAAATTTCTTCACTTTTGGAGATGTCCACTTTTTTAATTTGGCCATTTTTAAATTTCACTATCATTTCCTAAAACAATTTCTTCTTCTTCCACATACACATTTTTGTAGTAAACATTGATTTTTTTTTAGATATAACGTAGCCTTTTGCACTTTGCTGACATTTACTAATTCATGCAATATTTTCTGACTCTTCGTAGGAACACCATTCACTAGATTAACTACAGGTTCAATTTCCTCTTTTTCGAAACCAATAGTTTTAATATTTTTCTTTAAATTTAATGGTAAATACACAACTCTCCCTTTTAATCCTCTTTGTAAATCTGTGGGAGGTAATTTACCTGTTTTAGGCGCCATACGAACAATAGCCTGAAACGGGTGCACAGATGGAATCTGAATGGACTCATAAGTATTTAAATCTACCAGTTCTGGAGGAATAGCTACCAAGTCTAGGTTAGTATGTATAGCTCTAGCTGGCATTTTCATGTCCTCTAATTTGGTATAACAATATTTACAAATACGTTAATCACTAATCAAATCAAAGCAATCTTCCAGCAACAAATAAGCTCCAAATTCCTTCCACTTATCATTGTTTTCTTTTTCACTTTTTAAATACAGAGCACCATTCCTAGTTTGAATTCTATAGTGAGTTTGTTGACAACAAATACAAACGTAGTTTGGTCTTTCACAACAAATTACCTTAAACTTCACAATTTCTTCTTCAAACTTCTCAGAACTATAATCTGCCACATCTTCTACACCTATAAAACTCTCACTTTCTCTATACTCTTGTTCAGGACCAATGCAACGAAACTCTATTACATCACATTTTTATTTACATCTGATACTGACCCATGCAAAATAGCACTGTTTAAGTCAGTTAAAATTATTGCAGGACTTTTTACATAGTACAATCTTCTTAGTAACTTCCGCATTTGAGAGTGATGTACTGCTAACATTCTCAAATGATGAAAAACACGTTTACACACTTGTCTAGAAAGACAAGCCAGAGAATGTCCCTGCAAACAGTATTTTTTCTCACTTTGCAAGGATTTATTCCTTGCAGCATCCTAATCTTTTGTTTAACACTTTTTTTTACAGTACGCTCGTAAGAAATGTCATAAATTGTGAATAGACTCCTACTACAATCCCAAGTATACACTGGGGGGATCACTGACATAATATCGACGTCACAAATATCGAGATACACAAATATCGAGTGAAAAATATCGAGTGACAAAATATCGACTCCCTATCTACAAACAGGTAAGTACCAAAATATCGACTCCAAAATATCGACTTACAAAAATATAGACTGTCAAAATATCGATTTTTTTAAATGTCTTAAAATGAAGTTAAAACTAATATAGTAATATATATATTTAATATAAACTTAGAAATAATTATTTTAAAAATTTAATTTTAATAAATAATTTCTATAACTAAAAAAATTATATCACCAAAAATAATACATATATATATATATATATATATATATATATATATATAAAAACATATTATTAAATAAACATATATAACATTTTTAGCGTAGCATAAAAAATGGTTACAATTTATTGTAACAACTATAGTGAGTTCAACATTAGCAAAAGTGTTGGATAGCGTAGAGGTAAAATTTACTATTCCCACTCCAGTGGGTGCAACAGTAGGGAAAGCGCTGGATAGCGTAGGGGTTAAAATTACTATTCCCACTCCAGGGATGTATGACGTTACAACGCATACTTTTACAACACCTACCATTACATCAAAACTTTTACAACACAAAAACTTTTACAACTCATACATTTACAACGCAAGATTTTACAACGCATATACCTTTACAACGCATACCATTACAACATAAGTATTGGTAAGTATATAATATTATTTTTAATATAAATTAATTTAAAATATTATAATATAATTTAATTTTATTTAATTGTATTTAATTAATGTAATTTAAATGTAATTTTACTTTATTTTTACAAAGTACCCCTGTACCCCAAAAACCCTAAACTGACCCTGAACCCTAAAAATACCCCTTTACCCAAAAACTGAAAACTGACCCTGAACCCTAAAAATACCCCTTTACCCAAAAACTGAAAACTGACCCTGAACCCTAAAAATACCTCTTTACCCCAGAAACTGAAAACTGACCCTGAACCCTAAAACTACCCCTTTACCCAAAAACTGAAAACTGACCATGAACCCTAAATATACCCCTTTACCCCAAAAACTGAAAACTGACCTTGAACCCTAAAAATACCCCTTTACCCAAAAACTGAAAACTGACCCTGAACCCTACAAATACCCCTTTACCCAAAAACTGAAAACTGACCCTGAACCCTAAAAATACCCCTTTACCCTAGAAACTGAAAACTGACCCTGAACCCTAAAAATACCCCTTTACCCAAAAACTGAAAACTGACCCTGAACCCTAAATATACCCCTTTACCCCAGAAACTGAAAACTGACCCTGAACCCTAAAAATACCCCTTTACCCAAAAACTGAAAACTGACCCTGAACCCTAAAAATACCCCTTTACCCAAAAACTGAAAACTGACCCTGAACCCTAAAAATACCCCTTTACCCCAGAAACTGAAAACTGACCCTGAACCCTAAAAATACCCCTTTACCCAAAAACTGAAAACTGACCATGAACTCTAAAAATACCCCTTTACCCAAAAACTGAAAACTGACCCTGAACCCTAAAAATACCCCTTTACCCAAAAACTGAAAACTGACCCTGAACCCTAAAAATACCCCTTTACCCAAAAACCCAAACATATAAGATTTTAAAAATAATTATATACTTAGCAATACTTACGTTGTAATGGTATGCGTTGTAAAGGTATCTGCGTTGTAAAAACATGCTTTGCAAATGTATGCGTTGTAAAAGTTTTTGCGTTGTAAAAGTTTCGTTGTAATGGTAGTGCATAGTAAAAGTTGCGTTGTAAACGTTGCATACCCACTCCAGTGGGTGCAACAGTAGGGAAAGCGTTGTATAGCGTAGGGGTTAAAATTACTATTCCAACTTCAGAGAGTGCAATAATAGGGAAAGTAAATACTTCACAAATAGATATAAATAACATAAATAGTAATACCAATTACAAATAAATAAAATATTTTACTTGTGTATAAAAAATATTAAATATTTATTTATAAATACAAAATAAAATTATTTAATTATAAAAATTGCCTACTCATACTAATTAATTACCTATAAAAAATTAATTAACAATTAATTCAAAATAAATACCAATAATTTAAATGACATATTTAATTAATTATAATTAAATTACTTCCCACCCTATTCCCCTATAAACCCACAACCCGCTACAGAAAATAAATTTCTTAAATTAAAATATTTATCAATTAATCAATTATAATTAATTACCAAATATATTTTAATTAATTACCAATTAATAATTAATTAACAATTAATTCTAAATAAATATCAATAAATAAATTAACATATTTAAATAATTATAATTACATTACTTCCCACCCTATTCCCCTATAAACCCACAACCCGCTACAGAAAATAAATTACTAAAATTAAAATATTTATCAATTAATCAATTATAATTAATTACCAATTATATTTTAATTAATTACCAATTAATAATTAATTAACAATTAATTCTAAATAAATATCAATAAATAAATTAACATATTTAATTAATTATAATTAAATTACTTCCCACCCTATTCCCCTATAAACCCACAACCCGCTACAGAAAATAAATTACTAAAATTTAAATATTTATCAATTAATCAATTATAATTAATTACCAATTGTATTTTAATTAATTACCAATTAATAATTAATTAACAATTAATTCTAAATAAATATCAATAAATAAATTAACATATTTAATTAATTATAATTAAATTACTTCCCACCCTATTCCCCTATAAACCCACAACCCGCTACAGAAAATAAATTACTAAAATTAAAATATTTATCAATTAATCAATTATAATTAATTACCAATTATATTTTAATTAATTACCAATTAATAAGTAATTAACAATTAATTCTCAATAAATATCAATAAATAAATTAACATATTTAATTAATTATAATTAAATTACTTCCCACCCTATTCCCCTATAAACCCACAACCCGCTACAGACTTATATTACACAAAAAATAAAAATTATTATTAACTTACCTTAAATTCGATATTTTTGTTGGCTATATTATGTCTAGTCGATATTATGTCCATTCTATATTTTTGATTCGATATTATGTCCATTCTATTCGATATTAATTTTCTCTAGTCGATATTTTTGTTGTCTATATTATGTCTAGTCGATATTATGTCCATTCTATATTTTTTACTCGATATTCTGTCCAGTCAAAATAAAAGACTCGATATTATGACTCTTTACCACACTGGGGCTTTAGTACGTCTCCTCAGAACTTCATCAGCTATCACACTTCTACATTTCTCGGAACCATCTTTTCCTTTTAAATTGCATAACTTCACTTATTAAGCACGACCATTGGTATCAACCACAGAGGAAAGAAGGGTGCAGAAAAAGACAAGAAAGATGCAGAAAGAAGCAACAGAGTTGCACAAAGAGGCAATAGAGGTACATAAACATTTGAATTTGAATTTAAAATTTAAAAAGCTTATATAGCGCATCGTACACCATTGCGGTTTCTTGGCGCTTTTGACGGCTTGCAATAACCTAATAATGGACCATTTAGAGTGGGAAGGCCTGAGCAAACAAAAAGGTTTTCAGGCCCTTGCGAAAGGCAGAATATTGTTTAGAACTTCGGAGGTGGTCCGGCAAGGAGTTCCAGAATACCGGTGCTAGGAAGGAGAAGTTCGAACCTCCCCATTTTTTTCTAGTGAAACGAGGGACTTGAAGTAAGGACCGATCCGACGAACGAAGTTGTCTGGCGGGAACGTAGTTGGTTAAAAGGGATGAAATGAAGGCCGGGGCCTTTCCCTGTCTCGCCTGAAAAACCATGCACCCCATCTTAAAAAGTGAGCGTTGCCAGACAGGCAGCCAGTGTAGTTCCTTCAAGAGAGGTGTAGAATGATGGAACCGGGGAAGGCCATACACCAGCCGGGCAGCTTGGTTCTGCACCAGCTGGAGTCTGCGGAGGCTGTATGCCGGAATGCCGTTGTAAAGGGCATTGGCATAGTCTAGGCGGGAGATAACCAGGGCAGACATAATGAGTTTAAGTGCCAACGGGGAAAAAAAACGGGAAACAATACGGATAGTTCGGAGCATAAGAAAACAAGAGGAAACAACAGCAGCAACCTGTGAGTGAAGGGTGAGCTGGTGATTAATTTTTATACCCAATGTTTTTACCGTAGAAGAAGGAATGGGAGGGGTACCAAGAGTGAGGGGCCAAAAAGAAGAGTTCCAGGGACTGGAGGAGCCACCAGTAAGCACCAACTCGGTTTTATCCGGATTGAGCTTCAGATGGTTGTGGCTCATCCAGTCCCTGATAAAAATCATAATAGACTGAAAATTGGAAATAGCGTGAGAGGAGAAAGACAGGTCAAAGACCAGCTGGAGGTCATCCGCATAATTATACACCGCGACCTCCAGCTGTTGTAGTGCAAAAATCAAAGGGTAGATGTAAAGGTTAAACAATAACGGAGAAAGAGAGGAACCTTGGGGAACACCACAAGTGATCTTCAAAGGGTCTGCCCCGAACTCTCCCAGCCGTACGGCCTGTGTACGGTCCCGCAGGAAGGACGAGAGACACACTAGTGCTGACCCCCCGATTCCCGCCGCTCCGATACGTGAAAGCAAGATGGAATGATCCACCGTATCGAAAGCGGCGGAGAGGTCGAGGAGCACCAGGGCTTGATGTTTGTTTTGGTCCCGACCCTCCCTGAGGGTGTTTAGGACCGACACCACCACAGACTCAGTCGAGTGTTTGGGACGGAAACCAGCCTGGCAGGACGCCAAGCCACCCGTGGCCTCAACATGGGTGCTAAGCACCGAGGCAACATGCCGCTCAAGTACCTTGCCCAAAAATGGGAGCAAGGAGATTGGCCGGTAATTAGAAGAAATAGCAGGGTCGGCCCCTGGTTTTTTCAGAATGGGCACAATAGTTGCCACTTTAAGGGCCGGAGTCACAATACCCTGAGAAAGGGAGCTATTTAGGAAAGTAATCGGGGGCTGTACGCAGACCGAAAAAATTTGCTGCAAAATACGAGCCGGGCAGATGTCAGCTGGTGAGCCCGACTTAACTCTCAGCAAAGTTTCCCGGAACCCGGTTTCCGTGATAGGAGGAATTGATGTAAGACTAAGCGGCAGGGCTGGTGGGCAAGGGTCAACATAAGAAGCAGATGGAGGGGGAATGTTATTTTTAATGTTGAGCACTTTATCAATGAAATAAGAATTTAATGAATCGCAGAGGGTCTGAGTAGGAAGGGGTTTAGATGTACTCCTATCTGAAAAGGCTAACTCCTTAACTATCGAGAAAATTTCTCGTGGTTTGTTCTCAGCTGCTAAGATTTTTGAAGAAAAGTAAGTGGATTTAGTTTCAACAATCAGTTTCTTATAGTCCTGCCGTAGTGTTAAATAATGACTTTTCAGAAGGGGACAATATTCCCTTCTCCAGAGTCTCTCAGCGTGCCGAAGGGACGATGTTTTGTCTTTAAGGTTGGCATCAAACCATCTATTCGCCTCCTTGGGTCTTTTGATTGAGATCCGGCGTAGGGGCGCCGCTGGGTCACAGCCTTCCGTAAGCCAGGTATTAATCTCAGTGACTTGTGCTGACGAAGGTAGTCCATCTAAGTCTGGCACAGTAGCTAGGAGAGCAGATGACAACGAGGTGAAATCGACCCGGTTCCAGTTCCTGGCCCAGACGTTCTTATCCGGCGGAGTCCTGGATGGTAAACTAAGATGGAGGGTAAAGGAAATGAAGGCATGATCGGACCAAGAACAGGGAGACACTGCTACTGAGGAGATAGAGTAGTTAAGGGACCAAACTTGGTCAAGCACGTGTCCACCGATATGAGTGGGCACCTGAACATGGGAGATAAAATTTAGAGACTGAAGGAAATCAGAGAACTGTTTCGAGGCCTGACATTCAGACGGATCATCGGGCCAGTAGTTGAAGTCCCCCAGTATAAGGAGGGAGGCATGATTAACCGTCAGCGTGGCCACTAGGTCCTGAAAGACTGTCGTGAAATAAGGGGTATTCTTTGGAGGACGATAAGCAAGTAAACAAATCAAAGGAGAGGAAAAAATATTAGAACGAGCTACCAGATACTCAACAGAGTCAATAAAGGCAGATGGAAGTAACTGAAAGTTGTACTCAGTTTTGGCGATAATCGCCACACCGCCTCCTTTTTTCCCAGCAGGGCGGTCTGCTCGAAGAGCCACATAGGTAAGGGGGAGAGCCGCTAACAAAGCGGGGAGAGACGAATCACCAAACCACGTCTCTGTCAAGCACAATATATCTGGCTTCTGGGTGTCAAGCAGAATAAATAGGTCCTGGTGATGTTTTACCGCTGACCTAGTATTTAACAAAATAAAAGACAACGAGGAAGGAGGGGAGGATGGGGAAGGGCAGGGCATTGGAGTAACGGGGGTGAGACCAAGAGATGCAATCTTACTAGTGATGACAGGAGAAAGTAGCCACGAACCTTGTAGGAGCTTCAAGCTAGCCGGGGAATAGGTAGTAAGGGGAGCAGAATGGCATGCCCCCAGCCCCGGCCGGCCGCGGACGGGCGCAGACGGGCTTAACTCAGGCGCAACTCCGGCGCGCCTCCGTCGCGCCCGCTGCGCTCGTCCGCTGCGCTGACACATGAGGTCCGACTAAATAACCCGTGACCAGAGTGGGCGGGGCCAAGAGGGCGGGTAGGGCGGGGTGATTAAAATAAAATAACCAGGAAAATCGCCGCTATTGGTCAGCGGGAGAGGCCAAAGGCTTGCAATCAGCCTCAGAACAAATGAGTAAAAGTATTAAAATAATCTCGCTAGCCGTCAGCGAGCCCATCCTCTGCCACCGGACAGCTCGAGAAAGCAGGCGAGTCAGCGCGGGATCTAAGTAGCCCGTGACCAGAGTGGGCGGGGCCAAGAGGGCGGGTAGGGCGGGGTGATTAAAATAAAATAACCAGGAAAATCGCCGCTATTGGTCAGCGGGAGAGGCAGAGGCCAAAGGCTTGCAATCAGCCTCAGAACAAATGAGTAAAAGTATTAAAATAATCTCGCTAGCCGTCAGCGAGCCCGTCCTCTGCCACCGGACAGCTCGAGAAAGCAGGCGAGTCAGCGCGGGATCTAAGTAGCCCGTGACCAGAGTGGGCGGGGCCAAGAGGGCGGGTAGGGCGGGGTGATTAAAATAAAATAACCAGGAAAATCGCCGCTATTGGTCAGCGGGAGAGGCAGAGGCCAAAGGCTTGCAATCAGCCTCAGAACAAATGAGTAAAAGTATTAAAATAATCTCGCTAGCCGTCAGCGAGCCCGTCCTCTGCCACCGGACAGGCAAGAAAGATGCTGAAAGAAGCAAGTGAGGAGCAGAAAGAGGCTAAAGAGGTGCAGAAAGAAGAGAGTGAGGTTCAGAAAGAAGCAAGAGAAGAGCTTACCAAACCGCTGGGCGCCATGTAGTGTAGTTCCTATATCCCTGATAGGCTCTGCGCATTGGAATAATATACACTATAGATGTGACATAGCAATGATGTCAGTATGTCTCTATCGAGTACATTAAACTTAATTACTTGTGTGTGCCAGCTAACTCAGAGGTCACTAGAATCTTTTCGAATGAACAAGAAGGGATTAGTTTCTGACAACCACATAAACATGACAACTTTGTTTCCCTTAGAATCGAAACAATATCTTCAGAGTTGTGGAAACAATAGATTACAGTTTCACTCAGACAATCGTGCATGCTTTGTTTCTACAGAGTTGCATAGAAATAGAGAGACGGGCGTATAAATAAAAGGGTTTCTTGAACAGTCTTGTTTCTCATGCAAGAGATATGAACTGCTACAATCGTAAGACAGAATGCGAAGTATAAAACGTACTGTGTTAGCAGTAAGATACAATAATACTGTAATAGCATGGTTGTGTGGCTATTACATATTCATTAAAATACATACATAAATAACATAGGCTAAAATATTCATCCGATGCTTCTAGAATAATCCTACCCCAGTGTACCTAACATAAGTGTAGTACGAGGGAAGAAGTTGGTGCTGTTTTAGCTATAGTCTAGTTTAGGTTAGTTTTGCCAAGAATTGCCAAAAGTTTCTCAAGGTTCTTATCAGCTCCATACCTTAGAATGAGAGAGGTTGGTATCTCTTTCCCGGGACTTGATCTCCTCACCGAGAATCCAGATCCAGTGTTTTATCAGCGGGCCTAGGGGGGAAGGGTTTTTCTACTCTGCCCCCTTTTCTTCATTTTTCACCTTGCTTCACTGTTTTCTTGTGACTTGGCTCTACTGAGTCACAAGATGGCTGCCAACACTTCCTGGTTTGGAGTGTTGGCACCCAATCAGAGTTAAGCTTGAGCCCGGGAGGATGCGCAAACCCACCTCAGATATCAAAACTTTCTTTTTCTAATTTCACAGGAACTACTAAACAGATTTACCCCATTTAAAAAAAGGGGGCTTTCTGAACCAAGGGATACCTTTTCGCCAAATTTGGTGTGATTCCGTTCAGCAGTTCGGGCTGTAACTTTGTCTAAAGTTTCCCATGGAGGACAGATATCAAACCTTTTCTTTTTCTAATTCCTCAGGAACTACTGAATGGATTTACACCATTTAAAAAAGGGCTCTTTCTGAACCAAGACCTACCTTTTTTTCAAATGTACATGTGGAAGACGCATTTTGGGACGCCCTTTTTTTCTCAGCCCCCGCTTGACGAATTACCCCTAAACGTGAAGGGTGCGGGCCACTTTTATTTTGACATTTTTTCGAAGATTCATCAACTGTCACCAAATTATTGGCAAAAGAAAAAAACGCTTTTCCTTTGGAAACTACGTCCTAACTATAACTACCTACTGGCGACTGCCAGTAGGTAATATATATATATATATTCACTGAAAAAACCATAGGTTTCACACCAGTTATAGTTAGGAATTAGCATTTAAAAAACCTATTAAATTCACTGAAAAAAACCATAGGTTTCACACCAGTTATAGTTAGCTGGAAATTTTGTCGCATAAAACCATTGAAATTCCCACGTTATAGTTAGTTGGACTCACTATAACTTGCGCGTGCAATGCACTGCTGATGACGTCACATATTACATCACTCATGATATGGTTTTATGCGAGTAAAATTTCCAGCTAACTATAACTGGTGTGAAACCTATGGTTTTTTCAGTGAATTTAATAGTTTTTTTTATGCTAATTCCTAACTATAACTGGTGTGAAACCTATGGTTTTTTCAGTGAATTTCAATGGTTTTTTAATAGCAAATCTCTATAGGTATAAAAAGTAAAACATTTTAAAACGAAATTTATATTTTATAATTATGTAATTTTATTTATTTATTTTAATTTTTGGCCGAGAGCGCTCCCGGGGCGCGTACCGGTGAACGCACGGGTAAGCGTTATGTTACAGCGCGCCCCGGGGCGCGTACCGGTGAGCATCCCGTTAGCGCTATTCTCGCGAACGAAAACAACATCGTGACATTTCACGTAACCGCGTGATGCGTCATATGACGCACTGCGTAAGCGCACCGGGAAGCACGCGAGCGCATACGATCGCGCAACGTCCTGATGCGCTTACGCTACGCACCCCAGGGCGCGCCCCGGAGCACGACTACAGGCGCGCCCCGGGGCGCATAGCGTAAGCGCGTCGGGTCATGTGATCTGAAAATAACACTTTTCATTGGTGCAGATCAGTTTTGGTTTCCAAATAATGAAAGCCTGGATCATGTTACTTGAAAATAGCACTTTTCATTGGTCCAGAACAGTTCTGTTTTCCAAATGATGAAAGACCCCACCTTTTTTCCTTATTCTGACTTTGTCCTTTGACTGAGGAAGACCTGTTTGAACAACTTAGAGAACTATTTTGTACTTTAAAATGGCTACAGTAGCAGCAGCAGCTGGAGCATCTGCACCACCACCACCACCAACAGGACCACCGCAACATTACATTGGTGGTCAAGAAGAGGAGGAGGAGGAAGAGGAAGAGGAGGAGGGGAGAAGATGGCTGCATGAAGACAATACCCCGTACCAGCCAAGGCCACACATTGTATGGGAGTTTTTTTCTATCCCAGAGTGCAAGAAAAAAGTCAATGCGGCCAAGGTGACTTGCCTAATCTGTGGCATGGAACTTTCAAGGGGGAACCCTAACAAGAAATATTCTTTTGGTAATAATACCATGATTAGACACATGACCCGCAAGCATCCGAACAACTATTCTGCTGCCGAGTTCAGGGAACTGGCCAGTAACCTCCCCCAATCTTCAAGGACCACCTCCAAAAGAAAGCAACCCACTCCATCGGGACCAGAGACAACGGAGACGATGCCTTGCATTCAACCACGATTTGAGGATTTCCGAATTAAATGTATTCATTGTGGTAAACTCATGTCCTATGGTGAAAAGAGCGTAAAGCTCATCGTCCTTGCTGGTGACAACCACAATTGCCCCAAAAAACCCTACTTTTTTCAGTTTTTTGTTTTTTGTTCCAGTCGAGCCATTTTCAATTCCCTTTTTTTTGTTTCTCCCCATAAAAAATACAAAAAAAAAATAAAACTGTTCAGAAAAGCAAAAAAAGTACAAAATGTTCAAAAAAACATTAAAAAAATATAAAACAACAAAAAGAAGAAAAAAACAGTTCTTTTTAGAACTACCTTTAATTTTTAAAAATAAACCTATATTTTTAATGAATCTCTGTCAATTTATTTTCCTCAGGGTATGCGCACCGGGGCGCGCACCCCAAAAAAAAAAAAAAAAGATTAATGGAGTTAGCATGAGGGAAGAACACAAAGAGAGTAATGTTAAGAGAAAGAGAGCTAGAGGGAGAAACACAGAGGGATTGTTTATTACATAGTAAAAAACAGAGAAGGTGTAATAGGGTGAAAGTGAGAAAAGTAAAATGAATAAGGGAGCAAAAGAAGGGAAGAGAGAGGAAGAAGACTAAAGTAGAGATAGTGGGAGAATGTGAGTGGGTGTTGAAAGAAAGGACAGTAAAAAATGGGGAATGAAGGGTAGTGACGGAACCGGGATAAATGAACAACGGTGAGGGAGGGTGAGAAAAGAGCAGTGAGTGTAAGTAAAGAGGGGTGAAAGAGGGTGAAAAATTGAATTAGGATAAGAGATGGGGAGTGACAAAGAGAAAGGACAGAGAGAGTAAAGGAAACAGTGGCTGAATGGGTCTGAGTGAAACAGCAAAGAATGGTAAGTAATGCAGTGTGTGTGACTTATAAGGAGTCAGTGGGTGTAGGTGGGGGTGTGGGTGTGTAAGGTGTGTCTGTGGGTGTGGGTGTGTGGGGTGTTTCGGTGTGGGTGGAGGTGAGGGTGTGTGAGATATGTGTGAGGGGTGTTTGGGTGTGGGGGGTATGTGTGTGGGATATATGTGTGTGTATGGAATGTGTGTGTGTGTGTGAGGAGTGTGTGTGGGGGTGTGTGGGGGTGTATGAGGTGTGTGTGTGGTGTGTGTGTGGGGTGTATGTCAGAGGTGTGTGTATGTGTTGGGAGGGGGATGAGGTGTGTGTGTAGGAGTGAAGTAAATAATTAAGAAAAAGAGAATGAGTGAAGAAGCAAAGGAAGGGAACAGAGGGTAAGTGAAGTAAAGAATGGGAACTGAAAGAAGTTGAATATGAGAGGGGAAATAGGGAAAGGGGAGTAAACATGGAGAATAAGTGAGGGAAGCAGAGTAAAGAAACAGGAGTGAGGTTGGTTGAGAAAATATTAGTGAGGTTAAAGCAAAGGGTGATGTCAAATTAAATTTTTTTAGTCACACTTACCATATAATAAATGTAACTTTAATTACATTTTTTTACTACACATTGTATCTGTGAAAGAGAGAAGAAAAAATAAGTTATAATTAGTAAAATATGTATTTTAAATTAAAAGATACAAATGAAGAGGTTAAAAATCATAACAGTGTATTTAGAAATAAAGTAAGAGTGAAGGACACAGAAAGGGAAATAAACTAAGGTAGAAGGACAAAAAGAGAGAAAAAGAAATAGAAGTAGAGCAAATTACTAAGAGTAAGGCATATAGATTCACTGACAGAGAGGAAGAGAAGAACAGAGAAATGAACTGAAGGTAAGAAAGATACTAAAACAATGTGAGTTAGCAAAACTAAATCAGGAAACAGTAGTAAGTAAAAAGATAATGACTGATACGGAAAAGAGTCTAATTAAGGATGCATTTAGAAGAATGAGGAATAGAAGATAACTGAGAGTAAGTGAAGAACAGTCAGAGAGTGAAGGGATGAAGGGAGAGAGGATAATATACAACGATTGAGGGAAATGGAGTGAGGAAGTTAGTAGACAGACACACTAAGAGAAAAACTGAGTAAGGTGGAGTACAATGAGTGAGCAAAGGAAATGAGTACGGGAGCAAAAAAAGGAAAGAGAGGAGAAGACGACTAAAACAGTGGTACTGAAAGAAAATAATTTGGTGATGAAAGTAAAGAGAAGGACATTGAAAGAAAGGAAATGAGGGATAGTAATGGAACCAGAGTAAAAGAAATGGGATGAAGAACGATGAGAGAGGAGCAGTGAAGTTGTTGTAAAAGAAATGATAGAAGGTAGATAAACACAAGTGAACATAACACAAGGAGAGTGATGCACTGAGGACATAGAGGTAGTGAACGAAAAATAGAGAGAAGAGGTCAAAATAAAGGAGCAAACAAAGATAAGCGAGGGAGAGTGGGTGATTTATAGTGATAGAGTGCGACAATACTGCTGAGTGAGTAAACAGGAATTACTAAAAGAGCAAAGGAGGAAAATACGGAAAAGGAAGTAAAGCAGAGAGACTGAAAGCTGAAAAGTTATGCAAGGGAGAGAGGGGATGCAGACAGTTAAAATGAGAATGAGGGGTTGTCAAGAAGTGGAGGAAAGGAACGGCGGTTACAGACAGTGAGAGAAAGACATTATAAGTGAGTAAAAAGAGCTGAAAGAGGATGGAAAAAGGAAAGTGAGTGTCAGACAATGGGAATACAATTTAATTTACACAATCCAAAGTATAGAATAACTTGTACAACATGTTACATAGTTTATTTTTGCTGTTCTCAGAATATATTGAATTTCACTTAAAACAGTGAGTTCAAATTACTCATCATATGACAGCGGGAAAAAAAAACCCAATCTAAAAGATTGTGTTTTAAAAAAAAACTTAGATACTGATAAATGACAAATGTACACTAATCTTTGATTGACTTACTTTTCGTTTAGGCCAAATAGTATATCATGAAGGTCCTATTCTCGTTGGAAAGAACTCTGCTGTTCACTAAAAAATTCATTTCATCGACTTTCTAGAAGAAAAGCTCCAAGAACATCTGAAATATTTTCATTATTTTCATATACTCCTTTTTTTCAGTCATGACTCTTTACTCATTCCTATACCTTTCCTTTTGGCCAAATAGTGTCAGATGTATGAGTATATTTTCAAATTAATTCTAAGAAACTCTGAAATTACCGTTTTTCCGACGTTCTGAAAGAAAGGCTCATACAACATTTTCACAATATTTAAGTATTTGTAAAACCATCTCTGACTCACTCATGTTCATCATTTTGTATAATACTGATATCACTTACTATGAGATCCACTTACAGTACTTATATGACAAGTCAATATTTTATATTACCTGCATCACTTTTACTCAGAATATATTTTTAAACAGCAAAATAACCTTTATTAACTGCTCCCGTCTTCATAGGCCAATTACCTTTACTTAAATTTTGGTTCTAAAAACACTAGGTATGAATTTTTTAAGTCAAAAGGCAAACGTTGTTTGAAAGTCAAATGACTGTCATTACAGTGGGTCCAACCTCTACGACTTTTTAAAAAGCATGTGTAATGCCCTGATGTTGTTGAAGGACCGTCATGATAAATAATAGCTACAGTTGCAAACGTTCTTCCTGAAATTGATAACTGAGAAGCCACAAATTTTTTAATAGAAGTTGACAATTTACCTCCATCAGGTCTACATCGTTGGAACATTAAAATCACATATTTACCATAAGTTTGTAAAAATAATGTGGACAGCATTGCAGACTTACATTGGGTACACACCATATTGTGATCAGCTGCTTTAACTAGATTATTAAAAGGCACTGATTTGCAGTCTGGTAAAGTTAAATATATAAATCTTTCAGTGTCTATTCTAGTACTACTTGATAAACTACAGTTGTCGCAGTCATGCTGCCATTGATAAGAAAGGCTAAAAAGATTTTTTATATCTACACCTTCATCTTCCAAAACATCAAACATATACATTAAAAATTCCTGACAATCCTGCTGAATAATCTGTGAAAATTGATTTTGACCAGAACATATGTCTAGAAGATTTCTAATTTCTTAAACACTTTCTATTTTTGCTCTATCACTGCTACATTTCTCAAACACGGAATTCAATAAACAGCAGAATGTTTGATCCCGATTTTCAACAATCTGTTCTTGTAAATTTTGAAGAAAAAAACCAACATTAAGCACTACATTAGCATAGCAGTTGACACCAGAACTGTTTTCAAACTGAAATCCAAAAACATCTTCAACAGAATCCTTTTTCTTTCTGCTTACAATTACAGTTTCATCTACTTTTTGTCTTTTTGCTACTACCTCACTGCAATTATTCTCATTTCTTCTTTTTCGGCCTACCACACGTTTTTCAAACAGAGGATATTGAGGCAAATGTGGAGCATACTCTCTTCTTAACCTATTGTATTCTTTAACACAATCTAGATCAGCACAAATCTTTGTTTCATTACACTCAATCAAGTACAACCCTGATAAAGTTCTGACTCGTGATAATGCCACATATGCCATACCCTCTTTAAACACAGAACTTCCAATGTTCACCAAAGCACTATCTACACTTAAACCTTGAGATTTATGAATTGTCACCGCATATGCCAAACAAATAGGAAACTGTTTTCGGCGAACATATAAGTCTTTCACAAGCAAAAACCTAGCTGAACAACGACAAATTTGTTCTATTTCGTCAATGCCATCAAATTTAATTTTTAAAATTTCAATTCCATCTCTATTTTTATAATTCACAAAACCAACAACATGACCCATTGCTCCATTTACCAGACCTCTTTCAACATTTAAATTCCTTCTCATAATGATACGACAATTTAAACACACATTCAGAGTCTTTTCAAAACCAGCAGTTTTAGATATAGTCTTCTCTAATGAATCCAATTTTGATTTCAAATTTTCAGACAAAATAATTGTTGCTCCCATATGCTCTATTTTATCTGTAGCTTCCAGTTTCACTATCTCTTCATTTTCTAACTTTAACATTTTGTTGTTGAACATGGAACATTCTTTCAGAGTTGGCATCAAACATATGCCAGATTTCTTCTCGTTAATTTTCTTAAAAATATTCTCTGGAAGAATGTTTTCATTTGGGTACAAATTTGAAATTAATCGTCCATGTAAAGCTTCTTTCCCATGCTGACTTACTTTTCCGATTCTTACATCTTGTAGAATATTTTTAAAATCTTCATCCTTTGCCTGCCGCATATTTTGAAGCAGTTCTGCATATTTGAAGTTTAACCATATATTAACGTTTCCAATGCTTCCTAGGCACTTCCTGGTATCTTCATGCGTGAGCATTTTGAACACTGGTTGTCCTTTCACTGGAGTCAACTGCAGTAGATCTCCAAAAACAATGATGTGTTTCCCTCCAAATAAGACATCATAGTCTGTTCTAAGAATTTCTTGCATTCTCAAATGCACAAAAGCAAGCATTATATTTGACACCATGCTTACTTCATCAATGATAAGAAGTTTCATTTTCTTCTGGACTCTCGAAACTTCGGAACACGCATCTCCAGATAGCTTGTGGTATTGCAATTTGTTATCATGCTCCAATGGCAGCATCAGTAAACGATGTAAAGTAATCCCTTTAATATTATGTGCTGCCAGCCCAGTTGGAGCGGTAATAACACAAGATAGTGGTGATTCAGTCCTTTTCTGCAGATAAGTTGCAATTGCTTTAACCAGAAAACTTTTTCCAGTTCCCGCTTCTCCACTCACGTACAGTTGGACAGGTTTAAATGATGTACATGAGCACTCTTTTTTCTCATGAGTGAATCCATGTTCAATCTGTTCTGTGACTTCGTCATATATTTGCTTCTGCTCAAGATTTAGTTGTTTCACCATATCTTCTAAGTTAACTACATCATCTTGAGCTTGTTCCATAGCTCTTTCCACCTCATCCATGGCAGTGGCAGCTTCATTTTGAATAATTGGTCCTCCTAGTGGATCCTGACTCAATGAAGTAGAACTCTGACTGTTTTCAGAACTGTCTCTAGCAATCTCTACAGCAATTGTGGCTTCTTGCTCTATTTCTTCGTTCAACATTTGCAGATAATTTGGAAAAACAGGACATTCTATGGTATCCTTGGTTGCATTAAAAGAATCTTTGTAACAGAGAAAATATCCAAGTAGTTCCTCTTCATTACGCCATGGCTTAAAGAGTTGCAAAAGAGCTAAATAGTAAAATTCCTTTTTCTCTGGATTTTCGCAACTCATTTTTCGATGATTAATCAAATGGCCTTTTCTCTGCTTCACTAGACATCCTTCACACCCAATGATAGCATATATTCCATTGTTGATATCTTCTCTGATGGTTCTCTTATAAATATAGTTTTGCAGAACTTCATACAAACAACTGTTCTCAAGATGACTACTTCTATTTGGATAGTATGTATCCTACATGTTTGTCTTCAAAATATCTGTACTTTCTGGTTCTTTCTCCGCCAAATACTCTATTTCTTGTACAGATTTCAAAACTCGGTTTCGTGTTGCAGCAAGACCTAGACTCACCCAAATGATGGTTCCACATTTGGCATAGAGACTTGCTGATGACAATCAATCAGAACATTCATATGCTCCAATTTCTCGATGCAACAACATCTTCAGACTGTAACTGTATAATTTTTTACTTATACTCTTTTAATGTGAAATGTCCTCCCACATTTCCTTCAGATCCGTCTATTCTTTTTTTGTGATGTAAGACGTCACATATCGAGCCACAGCAATAGAATTGTCAGCAACGAACTGAATATCCATGTTAGCATTCCACATGGACAAAATCACTGGGTTGTAGTCGTTGATGTACTTGGACTCTTCGTTTCTTTTTAAATTGTATGTATTTTTTGGTGATTTCCTCGTCACAGTATGTCGCAGAGAAGACATCAAATTATTTACTCTTCCTTTAGAAATCACTGGTCGTGGAAAGCCGAAACGACATTTTGTGTAGAACTTGTCCTTGTTTCTGAATTTTCGACGACAGTACTTTCCACAACGATGGGATTGAAAGCATAAAACTTGTTGCCTTAAACTGTTTTTCTCTGTAGTTTTCGGAACAGCACATGTTGAATACTCTTCAATGAACCTCATCACTGTCTCATCCGAATCTGTTCCAAATTTTGGTGCATCTTTAATCCACAACAACATATGTATGTGAGGAGCACCTCTCGCCTGATACTCCTTTCTCCAAAAGAAATCCAAAACCTCTCCAAGGGGAGGATTTTTTTTGTTGGTAATAAAAGACATCATAGCTTCAAATCTATGATTGAAATATCTGCATACATTCACTGGATCCAAAGAACACAGTTCTCCAGGTGTGTTGAATTCTATATTTTGTATATTTGCATTTGCCTCTCGTAGAAATTGAAGTAAGTCGTCCCATGCATACTCGGCACAGCTAAGAGTGAGGAACCATGTAGGAGTTCCTAAGTTTCTTAGCATACATTTTAATTCCCCATGACGACGGTACCAATACTCGTTTGTACCACGCTGACATGCCATGGGATTGATTAGATGAGATTCCAAAATATTATCTTGCAGATTCACTTTCTCCATAAAGTCCCTCGCCGAAACATTTTGCAGATGTGCTCCACTTTTCAGTATATGGTTTACTGCATAAGAAAGCCCAGACAAGTCACTTTCATACAGTAGATGAAACAAATAGGGAATGCATTGACGAAACCTTGGATCTTCAGCATATAATCTTACAGTGCGATATTCAGATGCAGGAATTTGAAGTTGTCGATCGTCATATCATCCACCTCGACCTGTTGGAAATAGCTGTGGAAAACAACGAGCTTCCAAACTTTCTTCCCATACACTAATAGGACTTCCTTTTGCTGGTTTCATTTGAAACAATTCAATTGCATTCCCCATTACTTCTTTGGAATGCAAAGGATGAACAGTATAATGTTCATATATTTCTTCACTTCTAGACACATCAACTTTTTCAATTTGGCCGGCTGAACAATCACTGTCTTCATCTGCAGCTGTTTCCTCTGCTGCAACACATACATGTTTGTAATACTCATTGTTTTTCACTAAATACAACGTTGCCTTTTTGACTTTCCTAACATCCACTAAATCTTGCCAGATTTTCTTACTCTTTGTCGGAACCCCATTAACTAGAATAACTAAAGGATCCTCTTCTACTTTTTCTATACCAATTGTATCAATATTTGTTTTGAAGTCTAGAGGCAAATAAACAACTCTTCCCTTTAATACTCTCTGCAAATCTGTAGGAGGCAATTTCCCTATCTTAGGCTCCATGCGAACAATAGCCTGAAAAGGATGGACACATTGAATCAAAATAGACTCATATGTATTTAAATCCATCAATTCACGGGGAATGTCTACCAACTCCAGATTATTATGAACAGCTCTAGCATGCATTCTGTTTTGATTTAATTTATCATAACAATATTTACAAATACGCTGATCAGAACTCAAATCAAAACAATTCTCCACCCACAAATAAGTTGAAAAATCCTTCCACTCATAATTATTTATCTTTTCACTTTTTACGTATATATCAACTAATCTAGTTTGATGCTTATAATGACTTCGTTGACAACACACACAAGTAAAATTCGGCCTTTCACTTGATTTCACCTTGAACCTGGTAATTTCCTGGTCAAACTTTTCTGTACTTGAAATCTGTACATTGTCTTCCACATTACCTTGAATTTCTGTGTCAATTTCTACACTGTCCTCTTTTTCACCAAAATAACAAATCTCAATTTCTTCACAAACCTTCTTCACATCTAATTCAGTTCCACGCAAAAGAGCACTGTTTAATTGTTTAAGCTTAAGTGCTGGACTTTTTGCATAATACAACATTCTCACTAATTTCCTCATTTTGGTATGATGCACTGCTAACATCCTAAAATGATGAAAAACACTCTGACACACTTTTCTAGAAAGACAAGCCAGTGAATGCCCTTGCAAACCTGTGTTTTCTCTCACTCTGCAAGGATCTAAATCTTGCAACAACTTCATTTTCTGCTTTAGACTTTTCTTACTATATGTACGTAAGAAATTACAAAACAAATCAATTGATTCCTGTCGCACACTACAAATACGACTACACTTCCAAGTGTACACTGGACCCTTAATACGTCTCCCTAAAACTTCATCAGTTAACACTTCTTCTGGTTCTCTAGGCACAAGTTTCTCTTTTTCTAATCGGACAACCGTCTTTCACCTCATATGCTCGACCACCCGGTGTCAACTGCATGCACTAAATCATTCTCCTGGAAGTAACTCTCCTCATTAAAAAATGGCTCACAACTTGAACTGTGCATCCATTCTCCTGAAAAAACTTTACAAAAATTAGTCTGATTAATTACTCTTTTCCATCTACTGTTTGATTTGAAAACATCAATTGTCTTGTTAAGTGTCCTAATTCTATTGATTATTAAAATAAATAATTTTTTCTTAACTTCAAAAGCCTGATCAGCAATCTTCTCTACACTTTTCTTTTTCTTATAAAAAGCAGCTCTCTGTTTACCTTTCCTAATGTTTTTTAACAAATTTAAAACCACCCTATTGCGAAACATTCATTTACGAATGTCTCTAAACTGATTCTGCCTTCTATTCCTATACATATTATTCTCTCCTGCTCCAGTAGTAAGATTTTTTGAGGGCCTCTCCTTCCTTTTCAAATTTACTCTCTCATTCTCTTTTTCTACATGCTGTCCAACATTTTTTTTTGATCTACATATGTTCCGTAAGAAAGACTTAGTTGTCTTACCAGGAGCTTTTTTTCTGTTTTTTGAAGTATTTGTTGTGGAAGAGTGCTGTAATTCCGTTGCTGTTTTTGTTTTTTGGCGCTTATCATCTTTTCTTCTCCTTTCCCTTGAGGGCATCTTTCCTTACTCTTGAAATCTTGATTTCAATCTGTGCTAAAGAAAAAAATAGCACATTATAGACCACTATTACCAAACAACAAAGCAATGACAAAAAGCAAACGGTCTATTCAGGGTTACAGATCAGGTGAGGATTCTCCAGGGGTGCAGAAGAGGTGAGACCTGTATTGAAGAGTGTAGTGGAAGAGAGGTCTGTCCACATGTACAAAGAAGGTGAGACCTGTGTCTAAGAGTGCAGTAGGGGATAGGCTTCATGACGTCTAGTCCACTGCACTCGTACACACAGGCTTCACCACCTATGCTTCCCAGGAAAAGCCTCTCTCCCACTACAGTCTTGAACATAGGCCTCACCTCCTCTGTACCTCTGGACATGCCTCACCTCATCTGCACAATCTAATTCCTAATCTGAGGTAACACAGGTCACAATATTGTGAAAGGATGAAATATATTTATTTAATCATGCAGACACTATGTATTCCTTCTCAAAAATCTAAAAGTCATTAATTTTCCCCAAAATTGTTTTTGACATCACATTTAAGAAACACAGCACAGGTCCTATGTACAAGCATTCCATGTCACTACTAAAACTTCACAATTTTACAAAATACAATTCCTCTATGCAAAGAAACTCAATGTGCTTCCTACACTGAGTTAACACAGGTAACATCATTCTGAAAAGGTCAAATTTATTTCTTTCAGCATGCAAACACTATTTATTCCATCTCAAAAATGTAAAAGCCATTAATTTTCCCTAAAATCGTTTTTGACTTCACATTTAAGAAACACAGCAAAGGTCCTATGTACAAGCATTCCATGTCACTAGTGAAACTACACTATTTTACAAAATACAATTCCTCTATGCAAACAAACTCAATGTCCTTCCTACACTGAGTTAACACAGGTAACATCATTGTGAAAGAGTCAAATGTATTTCTTTCAGCATGCAAACACTATTTATTCCATCTCAAAAATGTAAAAGCCATTAATGTTCCCCAAAATCGTTTTTGACTTCACATTTAAGAAACACAGCACAGGTCCTATGTACAAGCATTCCATGTCACTACTGAAACTACACTATTTTACAAAATACAATTCCTCTATGCAAACAAACTCAATGTCCTTCCTACACTGAGTTAACACAGGTAACATCATTGTGAAAGAGTCAAATTGATGCCTATGTCCAAGAGTGCAGTGGACAGGACTAAACTGGAGTAGTGTGCAAAAAAAGATGACCCTCATTTATGAGGCCATGCGTCAGTTTTGCACTGCTGATGCGTCACTTTTTGTGACGCATCAGCGGCATAAAAGATGTGCCTTGTTACGCCATATTTAAAAAGTGACGCATGTAGGTAGATGCGTCACTTTTTAAACCTCTGCGTCACATTATACCTCTGTCAGGTGTAATGTACACAGAGGGGCCATTCCCCCGCAAAAACCCTCGTAATAGTGACACAGTGAAATCTATGAGATTTCACTGCGTCACTTTTAGGACACTATTACGTCAAAATCTTGCGCCTGCCTCACAGCAGGCGTAAGACTGAGGCAAACGCTTTCACATGGGGCTTTCCCCATGTGAAAGGATGCATTGCTGGAGTTGCGTCACTTTTGTGACACACTCCAGCAATTCGTCACTTTTGCGCTTACAGATACATCAGAAATACTGACTTATCTGTAAGTCCTTGCAACATGATGCGTCATACATTAAATATAACGCATCATTGGTGTCACAAGGACTGCGCAGTGAAAAATGACACATCGCTGTTTTCATAAATAAGGCCCTCAGTGTGCTTCCTAATCTGAGGTAACACAGGTGACATGATTGTGAAAGGTTCCAATTTTTTTATGTAATCATGCACACACTATTTATTCCTTCTCAAAAATGTAAAAGCCATTGATTTGCCCCAAAATCGATTTTTCAATAACATTTTAGAAACACAGTGCAGGTCCTATGTACAAGCATTCCATTTCAGTACTGAAAGGCTCTATTTTACAAAATACATTTCCTATCTCTTGTTGACATTCCTACCAAGCATTACCCAAAAAATGAAACAAACCAACAGCAAACAAACTCAGTCTGCTTCCTAATCTGAGGTAACACAGGTGACATGATTGAGAAAGGTTCAAATATTTGTATGTAATCATGCACACACTATTTATTCCTTCTCAAAAATCTAAAACCAATTGCTTTGCCCCAAACTCGTTTTTTGAATAACATTTTACAAACAGAGTGCAGATCCTATGTACAAGCATTCCATTTCAGTACTGAAAACTCACTATTTTACAAAATACATTTCCTCTCTCTTGCAAACATTCCTACCAAGCATTACCCAAAAAATGACACAAACCAACAGCAAAGAAACTCAGTCTACTTCCCAATCTGAGGTAACACAGGTGACATGTTTGTAAAAGATTCAAATATTTTTATGTAATTATACACACACTATTTATTCCTTCTTAAAAATGTAAAAGCCATTGATTTGCACTAAAATCGTTTTTCAATTAACATTTTAGGAACAGAGCACATGTCCCATGTACAAGCATTCATTTTCACTACTGAAACCCATTGATTTCCACTAAAATCGTTTTTCAATTACCATTGTAGGAACAGAACACAGGTCCTATGTACAAGCATTCATTTTCACTACTGAAACCCATTGATTTGCACTAAAATCGTTTTTCAATTAACATTTTAGTAACAGAGCACAGATCCTATGTACAAGCATTCATTTTCACTACTGAAACCCATTGATTTGCACTAAAATCGTTTTTCAATTACCATTTTAGGAACAGAAAACAGGTCCTATGTACAAGCATTCATGTTCACTACTGAAACCCATTGATTTGCCCTAAAATCGTTTTTCAATTAACATTTTAGGAACAGAGCACAGATCCTATTTACAAGCATTCATTTTCACTACTGAAACTCATTGATTTGCACTAAAATTGTTTTTCAATTAACATTTTAGATACAGAGCGCAGGTCCTATGTACAACCATTCAACTTCACTACTGAAACCTCACTATTTAACAAAATACAAATCCTCTATCTTGCAAATATTGAAACCATTCATTTTCAAAAAGCATCACACAAACCAACAGCAAAGAAACTCAATGTGCTTCTTAATCTGAACTCTCTATCTAAATGAATCATAACTCACCTTTACAAATGCTTTAGGAGATTGAGAACAGTGTCAGATACACACACCAATATTTCTTTAGCAGAGCAAAAGGTATGTTCTCCAGGCACTGCAACCATGAATGGCACAGAAAACCTCTAATTCTACACACATATCCCTTTTTGTTAACCAATTAAAACTCTTCCCTCTCTATTTTCAAACCAACACCCTTCCCCCCCCTCAGCCCTTTCTACCTGCTACCATAGCAACTCCCTCCTCACTGAGCTCTCAGGGTTAAAAGTTTATTCTACAATGTTGCAAATGAAATCAGCAAGGATGTTTGACCTCTCAATACACCAGCTTATGAGGTGCAATGTTTCTTTAAATGACTTTTTCTTAACCATTCAAATTACTTCTTTCACAGAACAGAACTATGCACCCTAACTTTCAGTTTTCAACTTTCTGAATCCACCAATCATTGCTAATGATTCAAGAGCACTGAAACTCCACAGGTTTTTTTTGCAAACTCCTACTGTTCCAACTGCCATTTCATTCCTACACTTCATCTGACTGCACCAGAACCTCCTCTCACCATTTACTCTGTCTGGATTATTGGACATAGCTACATCCACTGGGCTCAAAGGTATGCAGCTACCAGAAATTTTCACAACCTTGACTTACCAAATGTAGACATAAAATGGATTGGCCAAAGAGGATTGAGATGTCATCAATTGATACCATTGGTGAAAACCTTTTTGCATCTGCCACACCCTAACCTCATAATTCTGCACTGTGGTGGAAATGACTTAGGCACTTTGACTGGGGTAGGTCTGGAAATGCTTTTAAAGGACACCTTTGAGCAATTGATGGCACTTTTTCCTCAAACTGCCTTGGTATATTCCAATATATGCCAAAGACAGAAATGGAAGTGGTCCAACCAATTTTGTCCACAATTTGAGAAAGCACGGAAACATGTGAATACATCTGTTTCTGCTTACATGTGAGACTATGGAATGAGTTCAATATACAACAATAACTTGCGTTACAACATGCAAGATATCTACAGAGGAGATGGTGTGCACTTCTCAGATGAGGGGAATAGAATATTCCTCCTGAATATAAGACTGTGCATTGGAACCTACTTGTAGGTACCTAAATCAGCCACAGAACCCAAAAGCTCTTTTCAGAGCTACCCTACCTCTGATCAATCAAAATGATTATTTTTCTGTAACTTTTTTCACTGTTTTTCACCAAAGTACGCTCCCCGGTACGCTCCCCGGTGCGCTTCCCCCGTGAAAATAAAAAAAAAAAAAGATTTTTTGGGCCTATATGGGCCTCCTAAGCCCCCTCAGAAAACCTAGGGGGTCAGGGGGTGTCTACCGTGTCCCCTTTTACCCATTCCCAACGTTGTTTGTCCTCCATCTTGTGTCTCAAATCTACCGAAACACAAGATGGAGGACTCCCGTTGCGCTGCCGGTACGTTTACCGGGGCGCGCACCGGGAAGCGCTCCCAAAAATTTTTAAAAGTTAATTTACATAAAAACTACTGGAGACACTTTCACCAAATATAGAATAGGCCCTACTACATACCAGTCCCTACCATTTTCCCAAATTTGGTGGAATTCCATTGAGCCATTTGAGCTGTAGCACTGTCTAAATATCCTGAGGTAAATTACATAACAAAAACACATCTGAAGTGTTAGAATTGACAACCAATTAAAATGTTACTTTCATTTTCTACTTTTTTTTCCTGACATTTGATTGGTTATGTACATGAATATAAATGAAAAATGAGAGGGAAACACGGCCATTTTGACTACAACTACCTGAGGTACATCTTGAAAGGATTTTCGCATTTTTTCTTCTTCACCTCTCTGTAAAGTAAGTTGTTAATTTGTAAGGGGCACTTTAAGTTAATTTGTAAAAACGTTTTCTGATAGTTTTTTACTGTCCCTCTGCTATAGTTATAGATAAAGATAGGCTCCTCTGTTATATATATGGATTGACTTAGGCTTCTCTGCTATAATTATGAATTTACTTACGCTTCTTCACAGGCACTTTTTTATATTTCTACTTCCTGCCTGTTACCATACACTGCCCAAAGTTAACTTCACTGTTAAAAAATCAGAACTACCTGTCTGAACTTAAACCCAACAGTGCCCTAACTCTACTGATATAGTTATTTTTTATGCAATTTACAGCAAAAAAATGGAGGGGGAGCAAGAAAACATCAATGTTTCTTTCGAGATTACATATGAGGAGATTCTTAATGAAGATTTTGTTGAAGAAGATTTTATGGATCAGTCTTTGGATCAACAATTTATTGAATGTTTACAAGATATTGAAACATGCATTTTTGAGGAGATTCCAGATGATCTAATGCTGGAAGTTTTATTGAACTATGAAAATTCTAACCAATACATTTTTATTTATTAATTAAAAATTGTTTGAGACATTATTCATTTTTATATCTAATTCATGAAGTACTACCAAAATGATTATGTTTATATTATAGTATAAAGTGAAACTTACAGTATACTGTGCAATTTTATAACATCATAAGGGAGCAAGGTAGACTACCCATGATCCCCTAGGTCTTCTCAGGGAGTACTTAAAGGATCTGTTTCTGCTTTCCTGACAGACTATGGTATGGATTCCATATACCACAATAACTTCTGTAACAACATGCAAGATATATACAGAAAAAAAGGTGTACATTGAATTTAAGACTCTGCATTGGTACCTACATGTTGGTACTTAAATCACCCACACAATACAACAACTCTATTCAGAGCTACTCTACCTCTGAGCACTTTAAATTATTATTTTACTGTTTCACTGAGTTTTCCCCATGTGTGGGGGGGGAGGTGTGTGTGGGGGATGTGTGGGGTGTGTCTGTGAGGTGTGTGTGTGTGGGGGGGTGAGGTGTGTAGGTGTGTGTAGGTGTGTGGGGTGTGTGGGTGTGAGTGGGGGCGTGGGTGTGTAAGGTGTGTGTGGGAGTGTGGGTTGTTTGGGTGTAGGTGGAGGTGTGGGTGTGTGAGGTGTGTGTGGGGGGTGTGTGGGTGTGGGGGGTATGTGTGTAGGATGTGTGTGTATGTGTGGGATGTGTGGGTGTGTCTGTCTGTGAGGTGTGTGTGTGTGTGGGGGGGTGGTGTGTGTGTGGGATGTGTGGGGTGTGTCTGTGAGATGTCTGTGTGTGTGTGTGTGGGGGGGAGGTGTGTGTGTGGGATGTGTGGGGTGTGTCTGTGAGGTGTCTGTGTGTGTGTGTGGGGAGGGGGTGAGGTGTGTGTGTGAGTGTGGGTGTGTGGGGTGTGTGGGTGTGGGGGTGGATGTGTAAGATATCGGTGTGGGGGTGTGGGGTGTTTGGGTGTGGGTGGAGGTGTGCGTGTGTGAGGTGTGTGTGGGGAGTGTGTGGGTGTGGGGCTGTGGGGCTGTGTGTGTGTGGGTGTGTGTGGGACGTACTTGTAGGTACCTAAATCAGCCACAGAACCCAAAAGCTCTTTTCAGAGCTACCCTACCTCTAATCACTCAAAATGATTATTTTACACTACTATTTTCACTATTTTTCACCAAAGTACGCTCCCTGGTACACTCCCCGGTGCGCGTACCGGGCGCCCCCCCCCACGAAAATCGGAAAAAAATTTAAAAAATGTTTTGACCCGCGGGACCCTTTTATGGCCCCCACATCAAACCTAGGGGGTCAGGGGGAGTCTACCTTGCCCCCTTTTGGTTATTTCCCCCTTTGTTTTTGCCACCTCTTGTGTCTTGATCCTACCGAGACACAAGATGGCGGCCGCTCCGCACTGTTTGGAATGTTTACAGACACCCGAGAGCCAATCAGCTTTCTGCACGCGAACTCGCGGTGCGCGCCGGGAGCACTCCCCGGTGCGCGTACCGGGGCGCGGCTATAGATATATATATTTTTTTTAACCTAAATTACTCAAAATCCACTGGAGCACATATCTTGAGACATAGCAAAGGCACATCGGGCTACCAGTCCCTACAATTTTGCCAAGTTTCATGGGAATCCATTCAGCCGTTCGGGCTACAAGTGAGTCCAACCGCCCTATGGAAATTAACATGGGGAAAACACGTTTTGGGACCCCCCTTTTTTCTCAGTCCCCGCTTAACGAATCCCCCCAAACTTTCAGGGAAGGGCCGGAGCGCCGCGAGGCAAATTTGAGGAAAATTTCAGGCAGATTCCTCAACCGGCGCCAAAGTTATTCCCAAAAGAATGTTGCGATTTCCCTATGGAAAACAATCCTAACTATAATATGTGTATATACATATATATATATATATCTGTATTCCCAGAAAAAAACATTGGTTTCAGGGGTGTTATAGTTAGCTGGACATTTCCCTCATAAAAACCATAGAAATTCCTCTGTTATAGTTATTTGAGATGTAATCAGTGATATCATCAGTGATATCACTGACCATGTCATGAATTATGTAATATGTGACATCATCAGCAGTGTATTGCGGGTGCGTGAGTTATAGTTAGCAGAACTAAGTATAACAGAGGAATTTCTATGGTTTTGTACGAGTGAAATGTCCAGCTAACTATAACACCCTTGAAACCTATGTGAATTTCAAAGCTTTTTTAAATGCTCATTTCTAAC
Source organism: Lissotriton helveticus (assembly GCF_964261635.1). Classification (NCBI taxonomy): domain Eukaryota; kingdom Metazoa; phylum Chordata; class Amphibia; order Caudata; family Salamandridae; genus Lissotriton; species Lissotriton helveticus. The sequence continues at coordinate 10,301,588 of NC_136063.1, read as the reverse complement.
TATAATGTCTCTGAAACCAATGGGTTTTTCAGGGAATTTCATTTTTTTTTAAATGCTAATTTTTAAGTGTAATAGTAGTTATACCTATTTTTTGTACTGATTTTCTACAGTGTTTTAACTGTTTATTTATGAATATGTTATTCATTAAATAACATTATATATTTTTCTGAAAATTGCAAAAAAAAGTTTTTTAAAAAACATTCAAACTGAAATATTGTTTAATTTTTTTATTTTTTTGTATTTTAATATAGTTATATTATTTTCTTTCTTTTTTTTTTTAAATCGGAGTCACGCACCTAAAGCGTATACATCACGGTGGGTGTGCGGATTCTAGCCGCCATTTTAGAAAAGTCATGAAGAATCCGCGTACGGTGTGCAACTGTTTTGTGTTTTTCAGTTACATCATATACATTTAATATTACGTGATGTGCGAGATTGGTATGCGACCAATCCGTGACTCCTGCTCCTGCGCATTCGCCACACATGCGCATTACGGAATGTGATGCTTGCGCGGTGGCGGGTCCCGCGTGACATCATATATGTGCTGGGGCACGCTGGGTGCGCGACTCCTGCAAAAAAAATGTATCTTCTAACTTGATATGTACATATTAGGGCAAGAGATTATCTAAGATATTCATAAAAATGATATATGTTTACTTATAATAAACATATTATTTTTAAATATATTTCAGCAAAGTCGCTTCGGGTGCGTGTTTCGTGAGCGCAGAGTGCGCGGATCCCATGTGACCTAAAAAAATTAAGATTTCATTGGTTCATAACATTTCCCACTGTAACTATTGAAGGACCCCACCCATTTGAATCATTCTTGTTGGAGCATCTTTAGAGAGACATCTCTTTTCCTACAAGAACGCTTTTTTGCTTATTTCTTTGGTGTTTTTCAAAAAATATCAAACAAAATGGCATCTGGACAGCAGCATCAGCAGGAGGAAGTATCTTCTGAAGAAGAATTCTTGCAGGAGGCACCACGTCCACATGGGCCAGAATCTGTCATGTGGGAATTCTTCACTTTTCCACCTGGAGAGAAGAAAGTAAATGCGAGAAAGGTGATGTGCAAAATTTGTGACCGAGTCCTGTCAAGAGGCAGTGGAAAAAAATACTCTTGTGGCACTGCTTCTATGTACAAGCATCTCTGGACCACAGATCCTCTCAATCTTGCTCAGAAGGAAATGAGGCGAGCTGCCTTGAACCCCTCACGTGCTGTGGCAAGTACATCTGGAGCATCCTCAGGAACACCTGCAATGGATAATATGCCAGAATTCGCCTTTCTCGAGCAACACTGCGTGTAATGTAAGAATTGTATATGCTTCGGTGAGCAGTCGGTGGATAAAGTTTGTGCTGCGCAACGCAACCATTGTTGTTAATTATTAATTTTTTTTGTTTTTGGACTGATAAGTAATTCCAAAAGTTTCCTGTTTTATTCGTTCTTTTTTTTGTTCATTTTTTGAAAAAACACCCAAAAAATACAACATTTTTCAAAAAAAGAAAAAAGAAAAAAAAAGTTCTTATCAGAACTACCTTATCTGGTTAAAGAAAGAACTATAATTGCAAGATAATGTGTGAACGTTTGGTTGAATATATGTATACAGCATGATTGACTGAAAGAATGCATTAGTAGTGTATGGTGAATTTATAGGTGAAGATTTATGAGGAAGTACTGCAGCGTGACAATGCAAGCTCTTTAGCTGCACTTCAATGAGGCACATATGTTGCAAATCTGTGCTTCCATCTGCACTGCTGCACAAACTGCAGCCATGAGGTGACAAAGGTACCCTTGCACCATGATGCAAGGATGCCTGTGTCATGCGGATATTGTTTTTGTGCAGGAAGGGACATCTTCCTGCACAAAAACAGTCAGTAAAGGCATTTCCTCTTTCAATGTATGCTGTGGAATGCAGCATTTATTGAAAGAGGAAAAAATTAGGAGAAATGAAAAAATTCTCCTCGTTGCGCCTTGCTGCACCAACTCTAGGATGGCACAGCATTCACACACATCTCCAGATTAACGATTTCTCATAAATCTGGAGATGTGTCTTGTTCAATGGGTGTTGCGTGGGAACACCCACAGCAACACCTATGGAATGCCCCTTCAACGCAAAGTTCTGTGTATGAAGGGGTCATATTTACAAGGAGATGAAAAACCATGCAGGGTGGCTTTTCCTCTCCTTGGAAATATGAAGGAGTTCCTGGCGCCATCACTAGGTTACAAAAAGTGAGGTACTGGTGGAGCAGAGTGCTTGTAAATCTGCCCCATAAGTGCTTAGGTATTGGCAGACTGATGCAATAAGAACATAGTGCTTGATGGGTGTTTGAAGAATTGCATGAGACTGACAGGAGGTATCCTACGCTGCATGGGTACTACTTCAGTATTTAATGGAGTGGACCAATAGTATGTATCTGCTTAGAGATGTGTAGGGATTATGCACAGAATATTTTTTGTGTACTTGTGTTGGTGCCTATGTCATTTTATAAGAATACCACTAGTAACTGGAATGATGACAGTGCTGCAAACAGAGTGAACACTTCATATATAAGTGCTTACATACTGGAGGAGTGATAGGATGAGTAGATAGTGGTAGATAAGTGATTAAAGAAGTGCATGGGACAGACTGTATGATTCCTACTCTGCATGAGTACTAACTGGGTATTTAGAAGAGTGTATCAATAGTATGTAGCTAGTTAGAGGTCTGCTTCGATAGTGCACACAATATTATAGCTGTACTTGTGTTAGTAGCTAGGCCATTCCATAAGTTCACAACTAGTAACTAGAATAATTACATTATTACAAACAGAGTGTATAGTGAATTTATAAGTGCTTAGGTATTGGTGGAGTAATAGGATAAGTAGATAGTGCTGGATGGGTGAATGGAGAAATGCATGGGACAGACAGAAGGATTCCTAGACTGCATAGGTACTAACTGGGTATTTAGAAGAGCGTATCAATAGTATGTAGCTGGTTAGAGGTCTGCATGCATAGTGCATAGTGCACAGAATATTGTAGCTGTACTAGTATTGGTGTGTCTATGGTTTCGAGAATGCTAGTCTGTATTTCAGGGTGTGAGGAGGTGCATCAGATGATCATGTGGATGATGTCATCAGGGATGTCATTTGAGATGTCATCAGTGATATCATCAATGATGTCACTGACCATGTCATGAGTGATGTAATATGTGACATCATTAGCAGTGCATTGCGGGGGTGCGAGTTATAGTTAGCACCACTAAATATGACAGCTGAATTTCTGTTATTTTGTACGAGTGATATGTCCAACTATCATGTCCGTGAAACCTGTGGTTTTTTAAAGTGAATTTCTGAGGTTTTTTAAATGCTAATTTCTAACTATAATTTCCCCTAAACGTGTTTTTTTCAGTGAATTTTATATATATGTATTTAATCTCCTCTCACTCTTACAAGGAAGGAATCCCCACTCAGGTTGCAGTTTGGAAGTATTTAATCTGCAAAGGACGTGATCCACGCGATTTGTCTCGTCCGAACCTTGATAACGATACAAGACGTCATTGTAGCATCCTTATTTAGATGTACCAATGCCTAAAGTTGCCAACATTAACAAAGGACTACATATTACTTCAATCTAAAAAGCTGGCAGCCATATTGGCCTGGTCAAGTCGTGAAAATTCAGGAATTGATACAATAAAGAAAAGAAAACAAGTGTCAATATGCACACAACGTCATTACAGCATATCTTGCCCCGTGACAGCCATACCTGTATGTTCGTCAATGTGACTTATTCATGATAAACATACTTAGGATTGCAAACATTAACAAAAACAATGGACTACACATTACTTTAAAGTGAAAGGCTATCGGCCATATTAACCTGGGCACGTTGCGTATTATAATGGTTCTTACACGAAAGAAAAGAAAAAAAGGGGTGTTAATATACACACACTATCTCTAAATGAAGTTCTAGCGTTTATAGTTCCATTCCATTCACAGCTCATTTGAGAAGTCATGAGTGATGTCAGGAGTGATGTAACTGACCATGTCATGAATGATGTAATGTCTGAGGTCATTAACAGTACATTGTGGGGGCATACATTATAGTTAGATCGGGTAACTATAACTTCTGAATTTCACTGGTTGTGTTTGAGTGAAATCTGAGTCTAACTATACCCGTCACTATAATCTTTGTTTTTCTCTGCAGATTTCTAGATTTTTTTTAACGTTAAGTAAGATGCATATCACAATGGGTGGTGGGGGATTGGAAGCAGGGCCTGGCATTGTGCTGTCCCCACCCAAGCTTGCTGCTCCAGCCTTCCCTCCTCCTAGCCATCCATTGACCAAGTCCATGTCACTGCTCCCTTAATACAGCCCTGTGTGGCCATTGTTCTGCCACTGGCCTTCTCGCGTTCTCTGAACAGTTAGCTTGCTGCCCCATCCACCTCCTTCCAATCCTCTGTTGTCTGAATCCATGGACTAGCCTCCTCCCTCCTGCCTTGCATGGTCTGATGTGCTACCACTGCCCTCCGTTTAGCATGATGTACCAGTCCAGTCCTCCTGCCCTCCATTGCCCAACTCTATGCCCCATTATTGACCTCCTTCTTAGCCTCTGTGCTTAGCTTGCTGCCCCTATTCTCCTTCCCTCTGCCCTCCGATGTCTGTGTGCATGCCCCTGCTCCATCCTTTTTGCCCACCTTGTTCAATGGACCTGCCACTCCTATCTACTCTGAGTGTTCTGCTGAGCTGCCACTCCCCTCCCACCAGCATTATCAGATGACTGTGATGGAGCGAGGTGGCAAAGCAAAATTTTGTGTACCCCTCGTGAAGTCAATGTTCCACAACATTAACTTTTACTAATGGTGTGTTGTGGTGAATTAATCAACCATAGTATAAGTTGCACACATATGCATACATGGGAATACTAATTTTGCCAGCATAAAGCAACATAATTATCTAATTTGTATTGTTATTGTGATGTGAACGAATGCACGGCTTAAATATAAATAAACGCAGCATGAATGTGCTTATTGTACATGTTTTTGTGCTAGAAAGTCGTTGGATATGTAAGTATAAAACGCATTTATGTGACCTACTTGCTAGGTAATAACTAATGGGGAAACATTAGTATGGTGGGAGGTAAACAGAAGGGCTTTAGTTCTATATTTAACATGAATTTGTGTTTGTGTCTATGATAGTTCCAAAAGTGGCCTCTGAGGCCTAGTGAAAACATGGCTGCTCTGATAAACTGCGAGCGAGTGCTGGACTGTGCATGTGCCCCCAAAGCCTTCAAGTGAGAGTGAACTGCCTGTGCTCAGATGGGAAGTTCAAGGCAACTGTGCCCTGAAAGTCAGGATGGTTGCCAAAACATGCACATTCGAGTGTTCTGAACATGGGAAAGATCTGCATAGTTAGCAGTCGAGGATGTGACTAGGCCAAAGACTTTCCTAAACAATACCCCTTTATAAATTTGCTGATTCACTGTGAACATGATGCTGTAATGGATGGTGAGGAGATGCTCACCCCCCCAAAATTGTCCAATCAGAATCTGAATTGGTGATGTTTTAGATAGATTAAGTTAGGAAATTAGTGTATAAAAACCCCTGATTTTGTGTTGAAGTATCGCTCCTATCGATTTCATCTCGAAGTGCTGTCGGATTGCAGATCGATTCCTGGATGTAAGACTCTTTACATTATTTCTTGTTTTCTTTGCAGGGTTGAAGGATAAGAAGAGGGCGTTAGTTAGGGATGTTAGGAGAGAATAACATTTGGAACTATCTGTACTTTGCTAAACTTCCCACTGAACTTTGAAGTAAATGTCTTTTTATCTGAGCTTTAAAATAAATGATCATTTTTTTAAATAAAGTTTTCAGAATTTTTTCCTGAATAAAGAATTAATAAATGCCTAAATATCAGACATGCTAAAAGTCTGCTTTTAATAGATTTACACAAAATGGAAAATTAAAGCTGGTCTTGCATTTTCTACGCCTATTTTCTTTACTAGCAGGTTCATCTCCACTATGGTGGTGTGTCTGAATAAAATGATATTTGTCGAAAACCATGGTAAATCGTTTACAACTGCAGGTGTAAATAATAACTAGTTAAATAGGTTTAGACACTCCACCAATGTTACAGCGTTACTCCTTGGTGTTTCACCAATCCCTGAAGTAGAGTTAAAGTGATCAGAAAAAGTGTGCAGTGTTATGGGCCCCACTGGTGAATGAATGTGTGATTAGATATTTCAGGGAAGCAGTGATGCTGGTTTAGAAATTATTTTTGGAGTACCGCTGCAACAACTGTAACCTGTCCCTGCCACCTCCACCCTCACTGTCCACATTCCATGCCTCTATCCCCTTCCTCTTGTCTCCCATGGTCCATTTTACTGCCACACCCTTCTGCCCTCCCTGGTCTGTTGTGCTGCAACTGCTCCTCCTGCCTGCCCCGCGTGGTCTGTTGTGAGGCCCCTTCCCCTGAACTCTCTTGTCTGTGCCCAGGACCTGACCCTCCCTCCTATCCTCCAGGGTCCTTTGTGCATGCCCCTGCACCCTCTTTCATGCCCATCATAGCCATTGTGCTGCCGCTAACCCTCCTGCTTGTCATGCATGGTCTTCTGTGCTGCCACGGCCCTTCCCACCATCCCTTTGTGGTCAGCTAGCTGCCCCTGACCCCCTGGCACCTTCCCTCCATGGTCTGTGTGTATGCCCTTATAGTCTCATTTTTGCTCTCCATGGTGTGTCTTGCTTCTAGTGCCCATCCTGCCTGACCTCCATGGTCATCTTGCTGCTCCTGCCCTGCCCCCTTGTCCCAGCCCTCTGTTTCCACGTGCAGACCCCTAGTCCCTCCCACCTGGCTTGTCTGTTCCATTATAATGCCCTTGATCCGTCCCTCCTGCCCTTTATGGTCTGTTATGCTGCAGCTTTATCTCCGTCTGTCCATTATGGTCACCTAGCTATCATTGCCTCTTTTCCCTCTGTTCTCTGTTGTCCATGTGCATGGTCCTGTCCCCTCCCTATTGCTTTCTATGGATTGTTGTGCTGCACCCCATCCCGCATGCCCTGTGTGGTGTATTGTGCTGCTGAAAACCCCGATGCCTGCCCTGTAGGGTCAGTTTGGTGCGCCTCTCCAAGTCCCTCCTGTCCTCTGTTATCCGAGTCCATTTCCCTAATCCAATTCCTCCTGCCTTCCATGATCCAATGTACCATACTTGCTCACATTTTGAACTTGGTAAGAGGGAGATTTTGATAAAAACTGGGGTATTGATTTTTCCCCTCTGACTTAAATTGAAAAAGAGGAGATTGTAGACAGGAGAGAGATCAAATAAAGCCAATTTGGGCTTAAAAACATTGGACGTTTCCTGGCTGAATCGGGTCTGTTGGCATGTATGGTTGTACTACCACTGCCTCTTCCTTCTGCCCACAATTCTCTATTATATTGCCACAGCCTCTCTTGGCAGTCCTGTATTGTTGGTTTGTTGCCACTGCCCCCCTTTCCACTGACCTCCATAGTCTGTTGTGCTGCCACTGCCCTTCCTGCCTGCCCAGTGAGGTCAAATTGTTGACTCTGCACTCTCCTACCTGCCTTCAATTTTCAGAGTCTGTGCCCCTGGCCTTTGACTCTCAACAGTATCATAATGAACAACTAGATTGCTAACATTCCATATTTATTATAAAAGTGTGGAACACCTGAAGTCAGCTTGATGTAATCAAAGCTGTAATACTTAGAGCATTTCCTTTAGAAATTACATATACGATAGGGTCGTATTTGCATCAAAATTATGGTTAGTGTTCTAAAAAACTAAAATTAGGACATATTTTCTGAGTTTTCAAAAAGCGAGAAAGCACTTTTAAATTATTTGTTATCTTTATGTTTTTTATCCAGTTGACCACTTGATTAAATGTTGCACTTAGGGCAGATGATGTTGTGTTACTTCCAGAGCTGCAGACTTTATAACAGGGGAACCAGGTTGGAGTTTCTGCTTCAGCTCGACATTTTGTGATTCTGGTCAAATCACTTATTCTCCCCATGTCTAAAACTAAAATGAATTTGTTCTTGTGTGATGTAACCAATGTTCATGTAAAGCACTCAAATACCTGACAAGTCTGCACTATATAAAACTGCAAAAACACAAAAAATAAAATAAAATATGTTTTGCACACTTCAGTCATTGGGCTACATGTGGGCAACATCTGGGTGATATTTGTGCTACATTTGGGCTCTTTTGTCTCTGGTGGCCATCTTGGGAGATTTATTTGTTATGAAGTTTCCTAATTTCCTTATTTACAGTCTCCTCAGTAGGAAATGCTTTCAGTTTTTTACTTTGATTCCATCAAGAAGGTATTCAGATATATCACACATTTGCCATAAATTCTGAATGTAATCACTCTAGTTGTTCATTAGATCACTGTAGTAAAGCTACTGCTCACCACGGAAGTCTGCTGCGGGTATTAAAAGTGCATGTTTCAGTCTGCATGTCAGATTTTTTTAATGAAGTAGAAGAGGATTTGAGAAGTCACTCAAAATGTGTCCTAATTTTTCTTTCTTCAGCACTAATCATAATTTCTATGGCAAAATCAACCCCCTCATTGTGTTCCTTTTTAAATTAAATGTTTTTAGTGTTACCAGTTTATTCCGATCAAGATGGCTTCAGGTGTGCCATACTCTTGTCATAAGTAAGACAGTAAGTGCTCTAGTTGTTCTTGAGAACACTCTGGAACGTTCTGTCATTGAGCTGTAAGTGGGCTACATCTGGATGATATTTGTTCTACACTTGAGCTGGTTTGTCTCTGGTGGCTATCTTGGGAGACTGATTTATTGTGAAGTTTCCTAATCTCATCATTTACTACAGTCTCCTCAGTAGGAAATACTTTTAGTTTTTTACTTTGATTCCATCAAGAAGGAATTCAGATGTGCCACACATTTGCCGTACATTCAGAATGTTAGCACTCTAGTTGCTCATTGGATCACTGTAGTAAAGCTACTGCTTACCAGGTAAGTCTGCCGCTGGTATTGAAAGTGCAAGTTTCAGTCTGCATGTCAGAACTTTTTAATGAAATAGAAGAGGATTTGAGAAGGCACTTAAATGTTGCCCTATTTTTTCTTTCTGCAGCACTATTCATACTTGCTATGGCAACATGATCCCCTCATGTTGTTCCTTTTTAAATTAAATGTTTTAGGAGTTACCACTTTATTCCAATCAAGATGGCTTTAGGTGTGCAATACGTTTGTCATAAGTAGGACTGTTAGCGCTCTAGTTGTTCTTTAAAACACTCTGGGAAGCTGCAGTAGACCAAAAAGGAATCAACTGACAGTCTCTGTCCTTGTTGGATGTACATGTTTTACTGAGAATGTCAGACTTCATTCTCACCTGACTGAGAAAGATAATGTGAATTTACAGAAAATATGCTCTCAGTTTAGCTTATAGATCGCCTTCCAAACCTCTGTGGGACAAGCGTGAGAAAATAGTTTTCTCTCAAACATGATTCATGATATCCCGGCAGAAGGCTTCTTCACATGGTAAAATCATCTTAGAACACACCTCAATTCCTAAAATGAGTATGGTAACATCAACAAATGATTTATAACGTAACTAAAGTCCTAAAACCTTCTATTAACTGCAATGCTTTTTAATGAGGTGCTATCATGTATATTGGTCCCAAGATGGCTGCCAACACTTCTTGGATAAAGTGCTGACAGTCAATCAGATCTCACGATGAGATGTGTGGTTAGGCTCCACCCAGATATATATTTTTCTTTTTCCATTAATATTTAAAATATTACTGAACGGATTTACACGATTTAACAAAACGGGCTCTTTCTGAACCAAGGGCTACCTTTTTGCCAAATTTGGTATAATTCCGGTCAACAGTTCGGGCTGTAACCTTGTCTAAAGTTTCCTACTAAAATTGCATGGAGAAAACACGTTTTGGGACCCCCTTTTTTCTCAGCACCCGCAAGCCAAATCACCCTGAAACTTTCAAGATAGGAGCAGACCAAAGCGGGTGCTAAGTTTTGAAAATTTCGCAAAGATTCGTCAATTGGCGCCAAAGTTAATGGGAATAAAATGTTGCTATTTACGTATGGTAACTAGGTCCTAACTTTAACTACCTACTGGTGACCGCCAGTAGGTAGTATGAACATATTTAAACTTTACAGAAACACACAGTCACTGGACGATATCCTCAGTGATGTCATCAGTGATGTCATTTGAGATGTCATCAGCGATGGCATCAGTGATGTCACTGTCCATGTCATGAATGATGTAATATGTGATGTCATCAGCATTGCATTGTGGGGGTGCGAGTTATAGTTAGCTGAACTAACTATAATGTACAAATTTCTCTAGTTTGTACAAGCAAAATGTCTAACTAATTATAATGTCCCTGAAACCTGTTTTTTTGTCAGTGAATGTCTAAGGTTTTTTAATGCTAATTTCTAACTTTAACATCCCTGAAACCTGTTTTTTCAGTGGATTTCAAAGGTTTTTTTAATGATAAATTCTAAATATAACGTCCCTGAAACCTATGATTTTTTCTAACTATTCCTACAGAGGTAGGACATGCTCAGAAAGATAAAGAAAAGCTCAGAAAGAATCAAGAGAAATGCCGAAAGAGGCAACAGAAGTCCAGAAAGACGGAGAAAGTTACAGAAAGAGGCAAGAGATATACAGAAAAAAACAATAGAGGTGCAGAGAGAGGCCTTGTTGCAAAGTCATTGTGTGCCCCCAACTTTTTGCTGACTGGTACTGGTGGTAACTGACTCTGACTAAGCAGGCCCGGAGGCAGTACTATGCTGAAATACACTTAGAATACAGTGAAAACATCTACATACACTAGGGTATACTCTGGATTGGGGTACCCTGTGATTGACATGAACTCCCTTTAAGGCCTTAGTACATAATAGGGGGGGGGTTAAAACTACCTCTAAGTCAGAGGGGCATGTAGAGGCAAGAGAAGTACAGAAAGAAGGAACACTGGAGCTGATAGAGGCAAGAGAGGTACAGAGACAAGCAAGAAAAGTATAGAAAGAGGCTAGAGAATTGCTGAAAGAAGCAACAGAGGTGTTGAAAGAAGCAAGGGAAGTGCAGAAAGAGGGAAGACGAGTACAGAAAAAGACAAAAGAGATGCAGAAAGAAGGAAGCGAGGTAGCGAAAGAGGCAATACAAGTGCAGAAAGAAGCAACAGAGGTGCAGAAAGAGTCAAGAGGAGTGCAGAAAGAACCAAGAGATGTGCAGAATGAAGCAAAGGACATGCAGAAGGAGGCAAGCAATGTGCAGAAAAAGGAAGAAGGGTGCAGAAAGAAACAAGTGAAGGGTAGAAAGAGGCAAGTGAGGTGCAGAAGGAGGCAAGAGAACTGCAGAAACAGGCAAGTGCAGAAAGAGGAAACAGGTGTGAAGACAGAGGCAAGAGAAGTGCAGAAAGAAGCAAGAGGGGTATAGAAAGAGGCAAGAGGGATGAGGAAATATGCAACAGGGGTACAAAAAGACACAAGAATAGTGTAGAAAGAACCAACAGAGGTGCGGAAAGAGGCAAGCGAACTTTAGAAAAAGGCAAGAGAGGGACAGAAAGAGTCAAGAGAGATGTACAAAGAGGCAAAAGGGGTATAGAAAGAGGCAAGAGGGGTGTAGAAAGAAGCAAGAGAAGTGCAGAAAGAAGCAACATAGGTGCTTAAACTGGCAAGAGGAATACAGAAAGCAGCAAGAGAAGTGCAGAAAGAAGCAACAGAGGTGCCAAAAGAGGCAAAAGAGGTACACAAACAGGCAAGAAAAGTACAGAAAGAGTGAACAAGGGTGGAGAAAGAGGTAAGAGGGGCACTGAAAAGGTCAGGAGGGGTACAGAAATAAGGAAGACAAGTGCAGAAAGAAGAAGCAGGTGTGCTGAAAGTGACGCAAAGGGTGCTGAAGGATGCACAAAGGGTGCTGAAAGAGCCAAGAGAAGTGCAGAAAGAAGCAACAGAGGTACAGAACGAGGCAAGAGAAGTAAAGAAAAGGGGAAAAAAAAGTGGAAAGAGGCTAGAAAGTTGCACAAAGAGGGAAGACAGGTGCAGAAAGAGGCTAGTGGGATGCAGAAACAGGCAAGAAACTGCAGAAAGATGCAAGAGAATTGCTGAAAGAAGCAACAGAGCTGTTGAAAGAAGCAAGAAAAGTGCATAAAGAAGAAAGTGAGATGCAGACACAGACAAGAAAGAAAGAGAAAGAGGGAAGACAAGTGCAGAAAAAAGCACATGAGGTGCAGAAAGAGGCAAAAGATGTTCAGAAAGAAGGAAAAGAGGTGCAGAAAAAGGCAATAAAAGTGCAGAAAGAGGCAAAACAGGTACATAAAGAGACAACAGGAGTGCAGAAAGAAGTAAGACAGATGCAGACAGAGGCAAGAGAAGTACTGAAAGAAGCAATAGAGGTGCAGAAAGAGTTAAAAATGTGCAGAAAGAGGCAAGAGAACTGCAGAAACATGCAGGAGTAAAGGAGAAGGAGGAAAAAGAAATGCAGAAACAGGCAAGAGATGCACAAAACAAATAGCAAGAGATGTGCAGAAAAAGCAAGTCTTGTGCAGAAAGGGGCAAGAGAAGTGCACAAACAGGGAAGTGAGGTGCAGAAAGAGGCATACGTGTTACAGAAAGAGGCAAGTAAGGCGCAGAAATAGGCACGAGAGGTATAGAAAGAGGCCAGTGATGTACAGAAAGAGGCAGGAGAGGTAAAGAAAGTAACACGAGAACTGCAGAAAGAGGCAAGAGAAGCACAGTAAAAGGCAAGAGAAGTGCACAAACAGGCAAGTAAGGTGCAGAAATAGGCAAGAGAGCTATAGAAAGAGGCAAGTGATGTACAGAAAGAGGCAGGAGAGGTAAAGAAAGAGACAGGAGAACTGCAGAAAGAGGAAAGAGAAGTGCAGAAAGAGGCAAGTGAGGTGCAGAACAAGGTAAGAGAGGTACAGAAAGAGGCAAGCTTCATGCAGAAAGAGGCATGTCAGGTACAAAATAGGCAAGTGGGATGCAGAAAGAAGCAAAAGAGGTGCACTAAGTGGCAAGAGAAGTGCAGAAAGAGGGACATGAGGTACAGAAAGTGGCATGAGAGGTACAGACAGATGGAAGTGAGTTACAGACAGTGGCAAGAGGAGTACAGAAAGAGGCAAGAGAAGCGCAGAAAGAAGCGAGAGTGATTTACGCATCATAAGTACCAATTTAACACCCACATTTAGCAATAAGTAACAGTTGACCATTCCTGCTTTGCAAAGGACCGTCCTCCACGCTTTAACACTTGTTGCTGCAATTTTGGACAAGTAACAAGTTTTTTTTGTTCAAGTTGGCAGATTATACAGCAGATTATGGATATGCAGCAAATGCTGAATATGGATCATTATAAGAAAATCAGTCCAGCCAAACAGTTGCATAATTCTAATGGCCTTGCTCATACTACTGACTAGGTCTGGAAGTGCTCCACAGTGGTTCCTTCTTTTTTTTGTCTCATTGAGTTTATAGTTTAACTTCTATAGAGATGAGCATGACTAAACCTGGGGTAACCACTCCACTACACAGACTAACATACCACATAATTACTCATGTTAACACATAATACCACTCTACATTATTCCTATACACTAAATACCACATACTTTCTATCCACATAATTTCTCTCCACACCATACCACATAATTCCACTACACACAATGTACATTCACTCCACTCCCAAAAACATTAGTTAAACACTTTTACATTTACACTGCCAATAGCTTTAACTCTCACAAATAAGTACCGAAAGAAGATAGTGAGGTGCAGATAGAGGCAATAGAACTGCAGAAAAAGGCAAGTGAAGTGTAGAAAGAGGCAAAAGAGTCACAGGAAGAGGCAAACGAAGCACAGAAAGAGACAGGAGAAGTACAGGAAAATGCAAAAGAAGTACAGAGAGAGGCAAGTGAGGTACAGAAAGAGACAAGAGAGGTAGAGAAAGAGGCAAGTAAGCTGCCAAAAGAGGCAAGAGAGGTGCAGACAGAAGCAAGAGAAGGGCAACAAGAGGCAAAAGAAGCAGATAAAGAATGAAGAGAAGTGCAGAAAGAGGCAAGAGAAGTGCAGAAAGAGGGATGCGAAGTACATAAAGAAGAACATGCTAAAAAGAGAAAGAAATTCAGAAATAGGTAAGAGAGGTACAGAAAAAAGAGAGTGAGGTGCAGATAGAGGCAAGAGAAGTGCAGAAAAAGCAGGAGAAACACAGAAAGAGAAAGAAATGTGCTAAAAGAGCCAAGAGATGTGTAGAAAGAGGCAAGAGAAGTAGAGAAAAAGGCAAAATGAAGTGCAGAAACAGGTAAGAGATAAGCACAAAAAGGTGGTAGAAGCGCCGAAAGAAGGAACAGAATTGCAGAAAGATGAAATAGAAGTGCAAAAAGAGCCGAGAGATGTGCAGAAAGAAGCAAGAGAAACATAGAAAGAAGCAAGAGAAGTGCAGAAAGAAACAAGTGAAGTGCCGAAAGGAGGAAATAGAAGTGAGAAAAAGCAAAAGAGGTGCTGAGAGAGGTGCAAAGTCACGAGAAGTGCAGAAAGAAGCAACAGAGGTACAGAAAGAAGCAAACGAGGTGCATAAAGAGGGAAAAGAGGTGTAGAAAGTGGCTAAAGGGTTACACAAAGAGGGGTGCAGAAACAGGCAAGAGAACTGCGGAAAGAGGCAAGAGCATTGCTGAAAGTAGCAACAGAGGTGTAGAAAGAAGCAAGAAAAGTGAAGAAAGAGGCAAGTGAGATGCAAAAACAGGCAAGAAAGGTAGAGAAAGGGGCAGACGAGTGCAGAAAGAGACAACAGTGGTGCAGAAAGAAGCAAGACAGATCCAGAAAGAAGCATGGAAAGTACAGAATGAAGCTACAGGGATACAGAAAGAGGCAAGAGAAGTGCAGAAAGAAGGAACAGAGGTGAGGAAAGAGTAAGAAATGTGCAGAAAGAGGCAAGAGAAGTGCTGAAAGAGACACCAGAAATGCAGAAAGGGGCTAAAGATATGAAGAAAGAGGGAAGTGAGGTACAGAAAGAGGCACGACTGGTACAGAAAGAGGCAAGTAGGGTGAAGAAATAGGCACGAGAGGTATAGAAAGAGCCCAGTGATGTACAGAAAGAGGCAGGAGAGGTAAAGAAAGAGACAAGAGAACTGCATAAAGAGGAAAGAGAAGAGCAGAAAGAGTCAAAAGAAGTGCAGAAACAGGCAAGAGATGCACACAAAAAATAGTAAGCGATGTGCAGAAAAAAGCAAGCCTTGTGCAGAAAGGGGCAAGAGTAGGGCACAAACAGGAAAGTGAGGTGCAGAAAGAGGCACACGTGTTACAGAAAGAGGCAAGTAAGGTGCAGAAAAAGGAAGAGATGTACAGAAATAAACAAGAGACGTGCAAAAAGAGGCAACTGAGGTACAGAAAGAGGCAGGAGAGGTATAGAAAGAGACAAGAGAAATGCAGAAAAGTTCAAGAGAAGTACAGGAAGAGGCAGGAGAACTGCAGAAAGAGGCAAAAGAAGTGCTGTAAGAGGCAAGTGAGGTGCAGAAAGAAGCAAGAGAGGTACAGAAAGAGGAAAATGAGGTGCAGAAAGAAGCAAGAGAGGTACATAAATAGGCAAGTAAGGTGTGGAAATAGGCAAGAGAAGGACAGAAATAAGCAAGAGAAGTGCAGAAAAAGGTAAGAGAAGTAAAGAAAGAGGCAAGAGAAGTACAGAAAGAGGCAAGTGAGGTGCAGAAAGTGGCAACAGTAGTACATAAAGAGGCAAGAGAAGTGTAGAAAGAAAGAAGAGAAGTGAAGAAAGAGGCAATATAAGTGCAGAAAGGAGCAAGAGAAGTGCAGAAAGATGCAAAACAAGTGAAAAAAGAGGCACATGAGGTACAGAAGAAAGAGAAGTGCAGAAAAAGGGAAGAGAAGCACAAAAAGAGGGAAGAGAAGTGCACAATGAGGCAAGAGAAGTGCAGAAAGAAGAAAGAGAACTGCAGAAAGAGAAAATAGAAGTACAGAAAGAGCCAAGAGAAGTGCATAAAGACGCGAGAGAATTGCAGAAAGAGGCAATTGAAGAGCAGAAAGAGGCAACAGAACTACATAAAGAGGAAAGTAAGGTGCAGAAAGAGGCAAGAGAGGTACAGAAAGAAGAGAGTGAGGTGCAGAAAAGAGAAAGAGGAGTGCAGAAAGAGGCTAGATAGGTGCAGAAAGAAGACAGTGAGGTGTAGATAGAGGCAAGAGAACTGCAGAAAGAGGCAAGGGAGGTGCAGACAGATGCAAAAGAGTTACAGGAAAAGGCAAGAGAAGTGCAGAAAGAGGAAAGAGAGGTGCAGGAAGATGCAAATGAAGTGCACAGAGAGGCAAGTGAGGTGCAGAAAGAGGCATGTGAGATAGATAAAGAGGCAAGTAAGGTAAAAAAAGAGGCAAGAGAGGTACAGGCAGAAGCAAGATAAGTGAAAAAAGAAGTGTAGAAAGAGGAATGAAAAGTGGGGAAAAGGGCAATAAAAGTGCAGAAACAGACAGAAAGAGACAGGAAAACTGCAGAAAGAGGCAAGAGACGTGCAAAAAGAGGCAAGAGAAGTGCAGAAAGAGGCAAGAGAAGTGCATGAAGAGGCAAGTGAGATGCAGAAAGAGGCAAGTGAGGTACAGAAAGAGGCAAGCGAGGTGCATAAAAAGCAAGAGTAGTGCAGAAAGAGCCAATATAATTGCAGAAAGAGGCAAGAGAGGTGCCAAAAAAGGCAAGTGAGGAGCAGAAAGTAGCAACAGTAGTACAGAAAGAGGCAAGCGAATAGCAGACAGAGGCAAGAAAAGTGCAGAAAGATGAAAGAGAAGTGCAGAAAGAGGGAAGAGATGTGCAGACAGAAACAAGATAAGTGCGGTAAGAGGAAATATAAGTATAAAAAGAGTCAAGAGAAGTACAGAAAGAAGCACGATAAGTACAGAAAGATGCAATAGAAGTGCAGAAAGAGGCAAAATACCTGCAGAAAGAAGCAAGCAAAGTGCAGAAAGAGGCAAGAGAGGTACAGAAAGAGGTAAGCAAGGCGTAGAAATATGCAAGACAGGTGGAGAAAGAAGAGAGTGAGGTGCAGATAGAGGCAAGAGAACAGCAGAAAGCGGTGAGTGAGGTGCAGGAAGTGGCAAAAGAGTTACAGGAAGAGGCGAGAGAAGTGCAGGAAGATCCAAGAGAAGAACCAAATGATGCAAAAGAAGTACAGAGCGAGGCAAGTGAGGTGCAGGAAGAGGCAAGAGAGGTTGAAAAAGAGTCAGGTAAGGTGCAGAAAGAGGCAAGAGAGGTGCAGACAGAAGCAAGAAAAGTGAAAAGAGAAGTGGGGAAAGAGGCAAAAGAAGTGCAGAAACAGGCAAGAGATGCACAAAAAAAGACAAGAGAAGCACCGAAGGAAGGAAGAAAGGTGAAGAAAGAGGAAATAAAAGTGCAGGAAGAGCCAAGAGAAGTTCAGAAAGAAGCAAGAGAAGCGCAGAAAGCAGCAACAGAAGTGCAGAAAGAGGCAAGAGAAGCACAGAAAGAAGCAAATGAAGTTGTAGAAGAAGCATGTGAAGTGCAGATAGAGGCAAGAGAAAGGCAGAATGAGGCAAGAGAAAGGCAGAAAGGGGCAAATGAGGTGAAATGCAGCCTCCTTGCCCAAAATAAATCCTACTTTGCCTCGTTGAAGGGAAAGCAGGTTTTGTCAGAGTTGATGAGTTAATGCATGTGTTGAATACATTGCTTGTGCTGTAAACAGTGTACTTCCTGTTCCATATATAGTGCACAGGCTGTAGACATTGCAGGCATTTCAGTTATTGCATACGCTGTTGATTGTGCATGCAATAAATAGTGTTCCCAGTAACAAGTACTTTGCCACAAAGCATACGATAAATATTCACAAATTTAAATAAACATACAAAGAATGAAAGATTGAGCAGTGTTATTTATTCACACTGACATGTCCTTAAGTACATCTAATACATGATCACATTGTATACACAAAGTGCCCAGGGCGACAGGGAAAGAAGGGCTCATAAAAGAAGTGATTTTGAGAGGATAAAGTGTGTGAGCAAGTCATAGTTGTGCAAACAAATATTTCAAAGTCGTCAACACAAGATTCAAAATTAAGTTTAGCTGTTAATGCATCAGAGTATACATGATTCCGATGTAGCCATGCCTGAGAATTACAAAAACACAGTGGAGCAATCTCTGTTGTGTTTGAGGCTGGCTCAGAAGGGAATGTTGACATTTAGACCCCAATTGAATGTAGGTTTGTTCAAACCTTACAGGGGGTCTTAATCAGGACTGTGGAGGGGGTCGGGGGTGGCGGTGCGGGTGGTGTAGGGCACCTAGGATCGAATCGTAATGAGTTTGAGTGATTACCTCAATGGGAAGGGAACTTATTTAAAAAAAACAGTAAAATAGGGGCCACATTGTCCCTGGAAATTACCGTAGTAGCCCTACAGACAGGGCTATAGTGGGGCAAGGATGCAGGCCTGTAGATTCCAAGGAAAACAAGAGTGGAACAAACTTCACCTGCAAAAAGTAAGGCGTAGTTATAAATCTATGTCCCCTAACTGTATGCAGGGATGATAGGTATTCATTGCAAAAATACAGACAAGCCTCAGGTTGAATATGGGGCACTTACATTAATCTGAAAAAATCAGGCTTGTCCCAGCCATCTTCTTAGGAAAGTCCTGCCAAAGTATGAGGTACTGTAGTTAGTGAATGCTTTGTTGTTAGTGCATGGTCTATAGTTAATGTATGTGCTATAGATCATGCTTCTTCTGTGGATAGCGTCAGGGTGTACTTGGTGCTTGCACTGTAGTTAGCGCATCTGCTATAATTATTGCATGTGGATGTAGATAGTGCATGTCATGTAGTTAATGCACGTGCTATAGTTAGTGCACAGGCTGTAGATACTGCATGCACTGCAGGTAGAGTATTTGCTTTAGTTCATGGAGGCGCTGTAGATAGTGCATATACTGTATTTACAGCATGTGCTATAAATAGTGGACAGACTGCAGTTAGTGTGCGGGCTGTAGTTAGTGCATGCTCTGTAGTTAGAGAATGTGGTATATTTAGTGCACAGGTTTTAGTTAGTGCATGCACTTTAGTTAGAACATGTGGTGTACTTGGTGCTTGCGCTGTCGTTAGTGGCTGTGCTGTAGATAATGCATGCCCTGTGGAAAGTGTAATGATGAACTTGGTATGTGTCCTGTAGCTAGTGGGTGTGCTATAGATAATACGCAGGCTATAGATAGCGTATGCTGTTAATGTATGTGATGTGTTAGGACATGGCCTATAGATAGTGCATGTGCTATAATTAGTGGTAGCTTTGAAGTTAGTGAATGAGCTATAGATAGTGCACAAGCTGTAAATAGTGCATGCACTGTAGTCAGTGCACGTGCTGTAGTTAATGCATGTGCTGTAGTTATTGCATGTATAGAGATTCCCCTTCCTGGTCTACTCTGTTTTTCCCTTGGTTTTTCATATTCAATGTTTAAGGCTGCCTTTGCTCTGCACAGCCACACATAACACGTTTGTTTTCATGACATTATTTTAGGAATAAGCTATACATGTTGGGGCAGCTTTACAATTACTGGCGCATCCCTGCAAACTAGCAGGGATGCGCCAGAAATTAGGACCCCCCCCTGCGCCGGAACGCCTCCTTATGGCGCAGGGCTTTACAACTTGACGCATCTCCAAGATGCGTCACATTGTAAATACCCCACATCATGGTGCATCTTTTTGCCGCCACTGCATCACAAAAGTGACGCATCGCCGGCGTAAAAGAGGCGCAAGGGGCTTGTAAATCTGCCCCGTTGTTTGTTATTCAGTGGCACATCTTGGGAGTCACTCTGCTCATTTTGTACAAGATTACCTAAAATATTTAACATGGTGCACTGTTTCTCTGCTCAGTTAACAACAGCCCCATACGTTTTAGACATAGCATGGCAGCACAGCTGCAGCTTTCCTACACAGTGGTTCTTATCATATAAACTGAGTCTCGTCCCCTTTGACGGCGGAGAGGAGAAATCCATTAGAGAGACTGGTCCTGGAACACCCTCCTGCAGAGCTTGACATGCTGCCTGTGTAAACTGAGTTTACACCCATGGTGCGGAGCACATAACCACGCACACCTGGTATGGGGTCTGTTGCTGATCCCATATATCACTAATATATATATCCCTTTGCTTACACAGCAAGTATAGCCCTAAAAAGATAGATCACTTGCCATGGTCGGGATGTTTATTTTATACACCCTAATTGTAATGCTAATTACTTTGTTTAGTTTCATCTGCCTATTGATTGTAGCACATTCAGAGTGCAATAGTTCCAATAAATATATTGTAAACCTTCTTCGTGTCTTTCTTATGTTTACTATGGGCCTGCATGAGTGAGTGATGAAATGTTCTGATCTGATCTGTTTCCACGGTTCCCTTAGGGACTGGAGTGTCATATTCTAGGTTGCCAAAACCACTTGTTACACTGGGAAGGTTAGAAGTCCAGGTGAGGCTCTGTGATGTGCCAAAATTTGGGATGACAGGCACTGATGTGGTAGAGACACAGTCCCTACATGCTGACATCCTGTCATCTCAAGGCACCATTCCACTTTACCACCGGAATAACTGTAGATAGTGCACGCACTTTAACACACATGCTGTATTTAATGCATGCACTGTGGATAGTGCACGAACTGTAGATAGTGCATGCACTGCAGTTGGTGCATGCACTATGGTTAGTACATAGGCTGTGAATAGTGCATGCTCTGCAGTTAGTGCATGTGCAGTTCTTAATGCATGGGCTGTACTTAATGCATGTGCTGTAGTTAGTGCAAATGCTGTACTTAATGCATTTGCTCTAAATAGAGCATGCACTGTAGTTAATGCATGAGCTGTAGTTAGTACACGCACTTTAGGTAGTGTATGCTAAGATAGTGCAAGTGCTGTAATAGTGCACGCACTGCAGTTAATGCACACACTAGTTAATGCACGTGCTGTAGTTAGTGCATGAGCTGTAGTTAGTGCACATGCTGCACTTAATGCATTTGCTCTAAATAGAGCATGCACTGTAATTAATGCATGAGCTGTAGTTAGTACATGCACTTTAGGTAGTGTATGTTAAGATAGTGCAAGTGCTGTGATAGTGCATGCACTGTAGTTAATGCACACACTAGTTAATGCACATGCTGGAGTTAGTGCATGAGCTGTAGTTAGTGCATGTGCTTTAGTTAATCCACACAATGTAGATAGACACCCCGATTTAGTTAAATCATGTTCATTGCTCCCTTCTGCTCCTATGAACAATCACAGAATGGGATTGCGATTGTGATGTGGTAGTTTGCATGTCAGGAGACAAGCAGCAGAAAATGTTCACTTTGTCTTATCTGGTCCAAGGTTACAATATGTATTTGTGGTTCAAATGATAAATTGCTGTTTCCTTCAATGTTTTGGATCCTAAGTATAATTTCTGATCCAGAATCTCACAGGATCTCTCTCCGAAGCTTGCGAGCTGGACCCCCGTGTCCTAAGGAAAGAACTGAAAGAGTTGACATAAGGTGACCATCTACCTGCAGATACTTGTACAGTGTTAAGAGTTGGGACATAGAGTAGGTAGCTGATAAGGACAGTTCATTGATGAAACCCACCAGGCTATAATAAAGTTAAAGTAAAGCATCCTCCTACCTGCGGATACTTGTACATAGCCAGGAGTTGGGCCATGGAGTAGGTCGTGGATGAGGACAGGTCGCCGATGAAACCCACCAGGGTGCTCTTGCTCTGGCGCCTGTAGTTTGGCACTGGCTCACTTTGCTGGGACATGATGCTCAGGGTGCTCTGAAGAGCTTTCATCTCACTAGCACAGGAGTCAAATAAATGGTACCCCAGTGTGAGGTTTGGTAAAAGTGCTGGGTTTCTGTTAATCTCCTCCACGGTGTAGATGAAGGCCAGGCCCTGCAGAATTTGCTGAATTGAACCCCTAAGAGCAGGAAACACATGGGAGAAGTGCAGCTTTGTTACTGCTTTAAACAAGAGCAGAGAAACAAGAATATGGAGAAAACAATTGTGTGCAGGAAGCACTTGTTGTGTTGTAAGAAGCTGGTCAGTTCTAGAGTAGTGCTACAGCTTCCCTTGCACTTTCTGCTTCATCCTAGGTTCTGAAGAGATAAATGTGGGGGCTTCTACCAACTGTAAGCAAAAGAAAATCACCTCAACATTCTCCTTTCTGGATCAAACGTTCTGGGAAGTATCTGGTCCTAGGCAGCAAGCACACCACCATGCCACAAAAACATGAATCATCTCTGGAATGTGCAAGAAAAGAATCCGCAACATCACAACACTTGAAAGAAGACTGGTGAAAACAGCTACTACTGTGATAACTACAACCACGGAAAGGGAACCTGCCAGTTATGTTGGTCATCTACTCATAGTAGGGGCAAGCCCCTCTCCAAATCCCACCCTTATGTACACACTATGGAAGTGGTCCTTATGTATGTAGAGTCAGCCATCTTTGAATGTTTTGGCATATTTTATTACCGGTCTACGCTTCCCAGATAGACAACATGTTCAATACCACAGCCTACAAAAAGCTTGGTCAAATGTGTCTCTTTTAAAATCAAAATGTTTCTTCTATATGTGTTCTTTTGTGCACAGGTGAGTGGATGATTCCATAACTTGTGAAATGTTAACTGAAAAAAGCATAACTCATTACATGAAAGAATGAATGGGGGAGGGAATGTGTGTATGGGTGAGTGCTTGAACGCCTGATTGGAAGAATGGATTGAATGGGTGAATGACTGATGAGAGAGGATGTAAGTGAGAGGCTTCTGATTGAAAAAGTGTGTGCAGGTACACTGAATGAGAATATGCATGAGACTTTAGAGGAAAAAAGCAGAGGTGACCCAAGAGTGCACAAATGGGACCATGCGCTGGACAACCAAGGCAGTGGGATACCTACAGTGGGATGACTCAGATGGGGGCATATGTTTGGAAGCAGAAGCAGTAAAATAAAAATAAATTAAACAAATCCACTATTTGTGTAAAGCGCAAACTTCTCACCCCTAAGGGTCTCAAGGCGCTGGGGGCCATTGGGGAGAATTAGTGAGCGATTGCCCAGAGTCCCATGGTGCTGAGCTGACCTGACGCCAGTGCCGGAGATCGAACTGTGAGACTTGCAATCCAGAGTCAGCCACCCTAGCCGCTGCGCCACACCTCTGGTATACATAGAGTGGGATGACACAGATGGGGCATCTGGTTGGGAAGAGAAGCAGTGGGATGCATACAGTGGGATGGCATAACTGGGGGCATGTGTTTGAGAACAGAAGCGGTGTGATACACACGTGTGGTTTGACAGACTAGAAACAGTGGGATACACATAGTAGGATGGCGCAGATGGGGAATGTGGTGGAGACCAAAAGTAGTGCAATACATGTGGCCTGGAACTGAGGCCGTGGGATGACACAGACGGGACTTGTGGTGGAGAATAGAGCAGTGGGATACAAACAGTGGGATGACACAGATGTGGCATGTGGTTGGGAAGACAAGCGGTGGGATATACAGTGGCAGCAAGGTACAGGCAAGAGCGGTTGGGCGGTGGAGCAGGGCAGGGTGGATGTCATGAAAGTTAACATATGACAGGATAAATAACATTAAACAAAAAATAAAACCACTTACCTGCCACAGCCTTGATTCGCTCTTACCTGTGCTGGCCGCTACTGGGGATACACACAGTGGGGTAACACAGATGGGGGCATGTGCTTTGAAAAAGAAGCCAATGGATACATACAGTGAGATGACCAGAAGGTGACATGTGGTGGAGAACAGAAACAGTGTGATCATACAGTGGGATGACACGGAGGGGCATGTGGTGAATAACAGGAGCAGAGGGCTACATATAATGGGTTACAATGGATGGGGGTCTGTGGGTGAGAACAGAAGCAGTGGGATACATACAGTGTAATGATAGGTAAGTGCATGTGGAGTAGACCAGAAGCAGTGGGATACATACAATGGGATGACAAAGATGGGGGCATGTGGCTTGAGAACATATGTGGTGGGATACATACAGTAGGAGACACAGATTGGACATGTGGTGAGAACAGAAGCAGTGAGATTTTTATTTATTTTATGTATTTATTTACTGTTTTATATTGTGTGAACCAGACCAGAGAGTGGGTGTCAGAGCGCTTTACATTTCAAAACCCCTTCGATATCAACAGATATCCATTTCTTTCACGTCACAAACATGACTATGTATTCACTAACGTGGGCATATATTTATATAGAGATCAATAGATTACAATCAAGATTGTTGTGTCGTTCTTGAATTTAAAATAGTATCTTTCTTGAGTTATTCTATATCTAAGCTGGTTATTGTATTGTTATGTTAGGAACACATTGTTCGTTATGGGAGATATTTACCCATCAGAAAGGACTTAGTCTCCTTTTTAAATCGTGGCATAAATGTCATTCTTCTGATATACGGTGGGAGCGATTTACAAATCCTTGGGGCAGCTCCTGTGAACGCTCTATCGATGGTTTCTTCTTACGGAATAATGCTAATTTCAGTGGAAAATCTTCAGCTCCTCTCGATGGTCTATTTCCTCTGGAGAGCCTAATTTTATGGGCTAAGTAGAGTGGAGTTTTGTGGTGAATTGCCTTGTGTGTCATGTATGCAATTTTTAGGTCTATTCTTGCCTCGTATGGTAGCCAGTTGAGTGCTTCCAGATGATTGATTGATTAACTGATGTGGTTGTATTTTTTTGTTCCAGTTATACGTTTGATTGCTGCATTGACACAGGCTTTTAGGGGAGCTGTTGAGATCTTAGGGAGTCCTGATAGAGTTGTGCTCCATATTCAATTCTTGATATGACCAGTGCCTGTTCAGCCATTTTCAGATCCCCGGGCTTGATGAGTGGCTTCAGTTTTCTGAGGTAATTCAGATGAAAACAAAACATTTTTGCCATTGTGTTGATGTGTGCTCGCATTTTTAGATCTTTGTCCAGTGTAATACCAAGGGATTTGGTTAAGCCAACTATCGTCTGGGTATCGGTTAAAGCTGTGAGCAACTTGGTCCATTTTTAATCTTGATTGAGCTTTTAGGAGGGGAGATCAAAAGGAATTCAGTTTTCTGTGAATTGAGATTAAGATGATTGTCAGCTAGCCATTCCACAGTTCTCTTGAGTGCTTGGTTCACAGTTTTGATCTCCTCCGGAGATGCTATCTTCATATACAGCTGGGTGTCCTCAGCATACATGTGAAAGGAACTCTTAGCTTTGTGTTATATCTCAGTTAATGGTTCGAAGTATAGGTTAAATAGTGAATGGGATAGAGTTGATCCTTGTGGAACCCCAATTTGAATCGGAGATGGTGGGGATAGCTTGTTGCCTACCTGGAATCTCTGCAATCAGTTCTCTAGGAAGGAGTAGAACCATTTCAGTACCCTTACCGACAAGCCCATCCTATTTTCCAGGCGTTCTAATAGTTTGGGATGGTTTACTGTGTCAAATGCTGTTGATAGATCCAGGAGGATCAGGAGGCAGGTTTCATTCCGGTCTAGGGCTAGTAGAGCATCATCTACATGTGTAGGATTGCTGTTTCCGTACTGTGGTTTGGTCTGGACTCTGATTGGCAGTCATGTAGTAGTTCAATTTCGGTAATGTGTTGACTTAATTGATTGTAGTTTTGCTAGTAGAGGAATGGTTGTTTCTGAACGAAAGTTGTTCGGGTCAGATGGGTTCTGCGTAGGTTTCTTTAGGAGAGGCGTGACATGACCTGTTTTTAGGTAGTCCAGAATTGAATCTTGGGCAAGCGATTCCTCCAGCAGGCGGATTTCAACCGGAAGAGAGTTCCAAGTTAGTGCAGCTTTAACGCTGAAGGAACGTCCCCCCACGCGGCAAAGCCTGTATCTAGGAACTACAGCAAA
This sequence comes from Lissotriton helveticus, assembly GCF_964261635.1. Lineage (NCBI taxonomy): Eukaryota > Metazoa > Chordata > Amphibia > Caudata > Salamandridae > Lissotriton > Lissotriton helveticus. Next base: position 10,275,766 of record NC_136063.1, on the reverse strand, counting down.
GGCCTGGCCTAGGGAACGGAGAGTGCGTGTTGGGACATAGAAAGAAAGAAAGCTGGACATAATTTCAGGGCCTATGCCTCTCAGAATCTTAAAGGCCAAACAAAGGACCTTAAAAAGGATACGCTTCCTCACTGGAAGCCAGTGTAAGGAGCGAAGGACACTTGACACCGATCAAAATCTGGGCAGGCCAACAATCGCTCTGGCCGCAGCATTTTGTACCCATTGCATGCGGGTAAGCTCAGCCTGATTAGCCCCAACCAGGAGAGAGCTAGCGTAATCCAGTCGAGAGATGATAGTGGCCTGGATTACCAGCTGCCTGGTTGGGGCATCAAAATATTTGAGGACTGGTCTTAAGCCTCTCAGCAGGCCAAAACAACAGGCAGCTGTTTTTTCGGTGTGTCCTACAAAGGTAAGGCCAGCGTCCAACCAGACTCCCAGATTTTTTAACTCTGACACCGGCGTCGGGGTTGGTCCCAACTCTGGTGGCCACCATTGGTCACCCCATTGTTCCACTCCCCTTCCGACAATCATAACTTCTGTCTTAGTGGCATTGAGCTGGAGACAGTTCCCCGTCAACCAGCTAGCCACCGCCTTCAGTCCATCCTGAAACCTGGGGGCATCTTGTTCCGCATCCCCGCTGAGAGTAACCACCAGCTGAGTGTCGTCGGCATATGAGACCAAAGTTAGGCCCCACTGCCTGGCGACCACAGCCAGCGGTCTCACGTACAGATTGAACAACGTGGGACTCAGCGAGGATCCCTGCGGAACCCCCATGGCCAATGGCTGGAAATTGGACTTGAAGGGAGGGATGGCAACACAGAAGGAACGATTGCTGAGGAAGGAGCGGAACCACTGTAGCGCCTGCCCCCCGACACCAATCTCCTCGAGCCGACACAGAAGGATATCGTGAGAGACCGTGTCAAAGGCGGCGCTGAGGTCTAACAATATCAGCGCCGCCGTCTGACCGGCATCCAGCACCGCCCGTAGATGCTCTACCATCACGAGGAGAGCAGTCTCCGTGCTGTGACCAGCACGGAAACCATTCTGTGTGGGATCAAGGGCGTTGGTCCGGGCGAGATGTTCTATTAGGGCCAAGCTGACATGAGCCTCCGTTATCTTCGCCGGCCAGGGTAACAGTGAAATGGGACGATAACTTTCGGGCTTCAATGGGTCCAAGGAGGGCTTCTTGATAATTGGGGACACAACCGCCTGCTTCCACTTAGTTGGAACCACACCCGACTCCAGTGAGAGGTTGACTAGGGAGCGTACAACTGAACGTCCCATAAAGGCCTGGTCTCTAAAAAGAGCAGGTCTTACTGGATCCGATGGAGAGCCAGATTTACCTTGCAAAGCAAGTTTGTCAAACCCCTCCAGAGAAAGAGGGGGAAATGAAAGCAGGGTAGTATGACATAGTGCCCCGTTGGAACTTCCCAGGCCGATCCCTATGCTGGGGAATGCTCGATAGATAGCTTGGACTTTTCCCAGAAAGTAAGAAGCAATGGATTCGCAGTGGGAGATGGAACCCACAGTCACAGAAGAAGTCCGCTTTGCCAAAAGATCTTTCACGGCCTTGAAGATGGTCTTCGACGGGTTTGAGCTGTTGCGAATTTCTGCAGCATAAAATGCCGCACGGGCTCGACAGATGGCCCGGTGATAGATCTTGACGGAAGCAGCATACGCAGCTTTTAAATCAGCCTCATACGTCTTCCGCCATGCTCTCTCTGCCCGTCTACAGGCTCCCTTCAAGGCACGTAAGGCGCTGTCATACCAGGGACTCGACTCTCTAGTACTGATTTTACTCGATACGATGGGAATCAGAGTGTCCAGAGCCCTGGTAATCCAAGAGCAAAAGTGGTCATAGCCCTCTTCCACGCCATTCAATGGGTCCAGCGGATCTTCAACTAGAAGGCAATGAAAGTCTTCTAGCCTGAGTTTGTTCCAGAGTCTCCTGGATACCCGTCTGCCCGAAGGGATGGAAGGGGTCACAGGTATGGGACATTGAATGGTCACCAGGGAATGGTCGGTCCACGCTAATGGAGAAATAGATATGATTTTAGTCTCCGGCAGATTAGTAAAAAAGGGGTCGAGGATATGTCCCCCCATATGGGTAGGCTGAGAAACCAGCTGGGAGAGCTGAAAGGCCTCTAAGTCAGCAGAGATGTTGCGTACCGTCAAGTTGGAAGGAGTATCAAAATGTAGGTTCAAATCACCCAAGATGGAATAGTTGGCACAATCTGTAACAAGTGTGCCAACAGCATCGGGGAATGAATTTCTGAACACCACACCGCTACCCGGCGGACGATACACAACCATCCCAGAGAACGTAAACTGAGGACTGACTGAGATCTTAAAAGATGCACTTTCACACCCGGCAATGTTAAGGCCGCTCCACACGCAGGAAAAACAGGACCTCACTATGAGAGCTATACCACCACCTCTAGAAGATCTATAGAGAGTAAACATCGAATAGTCAGGGGGGCATGCTAGATTGGAAATAGCCGCATCCGCATCCTGGAGCCAGGTTTCAGTGATGGCAAAGACATCGGGGGCTTCATCCTCGATTAGATCGTGGATGTCTTGATGGTGTCTCAATGCTGATCTAACATTCAGGTTTAGAACCCGCAGAAAGGGCGGAGGGCCCTTAATACGGTGGGCAACTAACGAACCCTTCCGGAGGATGGGCCCCGGAGGGTCAAGCGCCCAACCGTTGCAGCGGCAACGGTACGGGCCACAGAGCGGGTGAACAGGTGGGAGGCTACTCCTCTGACTAACCTGTCCGATGGAATATAGACTTTCTCTAGAGTATGTCAGCATCGTGGCTCGAAGACAGATGTCTCACCTGCCACAGTCCTCCTACCCGCAGCGTCCCGCACGGCCTAAGCGCGGACGGGCGCAGACGGGCAGGACTCTGGCACGACTCCGGCCACGCGAAGGCGCGCCCGCTACGCGGTCCCGCTACGTTGGGGGAGGAGCTTTAAGTAGGCGTTCCTCGCTGGCTACTGCGCACTAAAGCGCAGGTAGCTGATGGTGACTACAGCAAACACTCACCCCACTCAAAGATGGCGCCCAAAACCGGCAGCCCACCCCAGAACCGGACCCGCTCAAGCGGCGGTGAGCAACCGATTATTGTGCAGGTGAGGGGATAAAAGCAAGGGTAAACAAATAAAAAGAAAGCAAATAGAATAACAGGCTTGGCTAAAAATCGCTAGAATGCGCGGAAATGCGCGCGCAGCGCTCCAGCAGCGGTACGCTCCTTGTCAGGGCGGGCCACAGAGGGACTCGCCTTAAGTAGGCGTTCCTCGCTGGCTACTGCGCACTAAAGCGCAGGTAGCTGATGGTGACTACAGCAAACACTCACCCCACTCAAAGATGGCGCCCAAAACCGGCAGCCCACCCCAGAACCGGACCCGCTCAAGCGGCGGTGAGCAACCGATTATTGTGCAGGTGAGGGGATAAAAGCAAGGGTAAACAAATAAAAATAATGCAAATAGAATAACAGGCTTGGATAAAAATCGCTAGAATGCGCGGAAATGCGCGCGCAGCGCTCCAGCAGCGGTACGCTCCTTGTCAGGGCGGGCCACAGAGGGACTCGCCTTAAGTAGGCGTTCCTCGCTGGCTACTGCGCACTAAAGCGCAGGTAGCTGATGGTGACTACAGCAAACACTCACCCCACTCAAAGATGGCGCCCAAAACCGGCAGCCCACCCCAGAACCGGACCCGCTCAAGCGGCGGTGAGCAACCGAGTATTGTGCAGGTGAGGGGATAAAAGCAAGGGTAAACAAATAAAAATAAAGCAAATAGAATAACAGGCTTGGCTAAAAATCGCTAGAATGCGCGGAAATGCGCGCGCAGTGCTCCAGCAGCGGTACGCTCCTTGTCCCATGCCATTTGATCGGTGAATACAGGCCACTCCTCTTCCCGATTTGTATAGCCTATCTAGTCTACCAATGGTATAGTTAGGTGGCACTAGCAGGTCTAGGCATGGGGAAAAGGATTCAGATAGCCAAGTTGCAGTTAGAATAGCCACGTCAGTATGTTCATTCAAGATTAGGTAGGCGATGTCAGCCGCATGTTTCATTGCTGATCAGCAGATGATCAGTAGGCAAGTTATCTTCTTTGAAGGGTTTTCTCGGTCGGAATTGGTGTCGGGTCCCACCGGTTGAGACAAGAAGCAGTGGGATACATACAATGTGATGCCACAGACGGGGAATGTGGTGGAGAACAGAAGTAGTATCATACATACATTGAGATGCCAGATGGGGCAGGGAGTGGAGAAAAAAAGCAGTGAGATACATAGTGTGGGATGACACAGGTGGAGGAATGTGGTTGGTTTAGAACAGAAGCAGTGGGATAAATACAGTGGGACAAGAAAAATGGGGTACCTGGAGGCGAACAGAAGTAGTGGGATACATAAAGCGGTGTGATACGCACAGTGGGATACCACAGATGGGGGCATGTGGTGGTAGACAGAAGCAGTGGGATACATAATGTGGGGTGACAGATGGGACATGTGCAGAGAACCGAAGCATTAGGATACATACAGTGAAATGACACAGATGTGGCATGTGGTTGGGACAATTAGAAGTGGGATACATACAGTGGGATTTGATTTCTGATTTGATTTTAATATTTCTATAGTGCAAGAATCACAGAGGGCATCAAGGCGCTAGAGAAAGACCACAAATAACACAATGTCCAGAAGAGGAATGGAGGAGCATCAGCTCACCATTTGCCTGAGAACAGCCAGGTCTTAAGGGCCTTTCTAAACGGGAGCAGAAGAGGAATAGCTCTAAGTGCCAAGGGTAGGGAATTCCAGAGCTTAGACGCTGCCACTGAAAAAGCCCTATCCCCCACTTCTTCATCTTGGTTCTTGGTACCAGAAGTTGCATTTGATGAGAGGAGCGAAGTAGTCGGCCTGGGGAATGCCATTTGATGACAAAGATGGGTCATGTAGTAGAGAACAGGAGCAGTGTGATACATGCTTTGGGATGACACAGAGGGAGGCATCTGGTGGAGAACAGAGGAAGTGGGATACCAACAGTGGGATGACACAGATGGGGGCATGTGGTTGGGTACAGAAGCAGTGGGATACATACAGTGGGTTGGCACAGATGGGGGTATGTGGTGGAGAACAGAAGCAGAGGGATACATACATGGGGATACATATAGTGGGATAACAGATTGCGTATGGGGTTGAGAAAAGAAGTAGTTGGATACATACATGAATATGACACAGATGGGCTATGTGTTTGAAATGAGAAGCATTGATATACATACATGGAAATGGCACAGATGGGGACATGTAGTGGAGAATAGAAACAGTGGGATACATATAGTGGGATATGGACAGTAAAGAGCAGACGGAGAGGGCAGCCATAGGATGGAAAGTATAAAGTGATGGGACATGGGCCCTAGTGAGCAGATAGAGAGGGTCAGTTATGTGTTTCAGGGAATAGTGAATTTTTAATGATGGAGACATATTGCGGAGATTAGAGAGCAAATATTGTGGGCTGAAAGTGAATGAGTAGGAGAGATTTCAGGTGTGCATATCTGGTTTATCAGCCAGATAAAGGATGTAGAGAGTGGAGATAGAATGTTGCATGAGTAGAGTGGTGTGAATTGCAGATGTACAGAATGTAGAATTGATGTTTAACCTGGAGGGTGGAAGTGTAGGATGAATAACAGATGTAGAGCATTCACTGCATATGTGTTGAGATGGTGTGGAGAACATCTGTAAAGTGGGTGGGGATACTGAGGAGCTACTTTTCATTTAATTATGGGGAAAGTACAGTAAACATTAGAAGGACGTACAGCATAGCTGATGAGGAGAGCACAACTAGATTGTATTGAACACATCTCGAATTTGACATTTTTACAAGATCACATACAGATATAACCGGTAAGGAGGAAGAGAGGAGGGAGAAGTTTAGAACGAGGATGTGAGGGGTGACTGTCTAACGTGAAGAGCACATGGGCAGGTAGGAGAAGATCAACAGGGTTGGGGTAGCAAGAGGATGTTTGATAGATGCACAGGTTGGGAAATGTAGGAAAGTGAAGTATCATGTGGTGATGCTGGATAGGCTCACCATGTAATATTATCACAATACCCCAAGGATGGCAATTGGATTCACAATAATAAATCCGTAGCTCAGTCCTGGTTATGTGACAAAGAGCAGCCAAGCCATTTAGAGGAACATGACACATAATTTACACAAAGAATATCCCAAAACAATTTATAAAATAAAGCACATATTTAATTGGAGAAATGGATTTTAGAGCAAGTCATATAACAATGCAATTTAATCCAGAACCTTTACAATAGCAGTCAATACGAAAAAGGTACTTGTGACAATCAGTCACTTGCAGGTTGAGTTACGTGGAACCCATGGAAGGTTAAGGCGCTGCCGGTCCCCGTACCAAGCCACAACAGTCAGTTCAATTTTTCCTGACTCGAGATTCCCGGCGGCAGGATTGTACTGGCTCTCCTTGGTGTTGAAGCGTGAGCGATGCAAGTGCTTCATTTACCACTTAGATGGTGCTGGGGAGAAAATAGATGTAAAAGCTTGACTTTGGGGTCACAAGCATGGTTGGTTGAAAGTGTTGCATGGTACACTCTTAATGTTGTTAGGCCTGGGCGTTGAATTCCACTCCGTTCTCGGAGTTTGCAGCATTTTCTGAACTGCGTGGAGCTTGCAGAGTGCAGAAAATCCTGCTTTGCGTGGTGCAGCAGAGTTTTTTTTTTGCTCGTGAACGGTAAGCAGCTTCGCCACATGTGGAACTTTGTTGAGATTTTTTGTAACTTCACTGAGTTTTGTGTAGCAAAACTCTGTGAACTACGCAAAGGCTTAGTAGGGTTGAATAAAAGGTCATGGTTACTGGACTGGTCACCAACAACCCTATGTAGTGGTAGTGTCAGTGAATCAGTACTTTGATATCTGGTGCTCTAGGGGAAGAAGTCAGCCACCTGAAACTTACTGGAGGTCAGGACTACATTTCTCACAATGCACTGAGCAGTGAACTTTTGGCTGATCCTGATACCTGGGATTCTTTGGTTCCAGGACATTATTTATACTTGTGGATGCAGTGGACTAGCATAATTAGTTCATGGGAGACTGGAGTTGGCTTTGGCTCGCAAAGGGGTCCCTCTGTCTGGGGTGTCAGTTTTTAACCGAGGACAAGTCGCAGTCATGCAGTTCCAGGAGCATTGCCACTGCTGCAAAGTATCCCAGCTTTTGTTTGTGTAACAATTGTTGCCACAAACTCAGGTCTCTTTTTTGTCCTCTGTTGAAGTCCGAGCTTCTTGTGTCAGACGTGTCCCTTAAATCCTAGAGTTATGGGTGGTAGCAGTGCGGCTGCAAGTGGACAAGTTTCCCCAGCGGCTAATCCTCCCCTGTGGTGACCACATCCAGGGGTGTGTGTCACCTTTACTACCCAGTATCTTTTTTTCTGCAAATTCCTAGGGGTGTATTTAGCATGCTTGGGATGTACGCCCTCTCACTATCTAACTTTCCAGCCCACCCGTGTACAAATGGGCTGGGGAAGGTTGGCCACCTCCTTTGGGAGTCATTTTGTGTACATATTAGAGGCAGTGAAGGGTTTGAAATTCACTGCCTTGATGTGCCACTTCACTAGCCGTCCTAACAGGAGGGAGATGTCACCTCCTTCCTGGCCAGGTCTTTTTTCTGACTCGTGGAAGTGTTCACACTACAAGGTAGGAGAACAGATCCCTGTCAGGGTAGTGCCACCTGCAAGTTGCAAAGCACAGGAAAAGCCCTAAGGTAGCCACCTTGGTGCGTGTCACATGAACCTCAGCATTAGAATGAGGTCAGAGGTGAGGAGACACACTGTTTGATATCAAACACAATCAGTGTTATCATAATGGAGCTGGTGACCTCAAGTGGAGTGGTGTGGCTCACTGGTTAGAGGCGGCAGACCCAGAAGCAGAGAACGGCCCGGGACCAGGGTTCAATTCCCGACGCGGCAGAGTCGTGGACCAGGGTCAGCGGACTCGATAATTCTCGCCTCTGTGCCTACTCTAACCAGGGAACACACTCGGCAACTCTGGGCATTAAGCTTGCCTCATCTCTACAATGGCCCCCCACAGACGCCGGGGATGCCTGGTTTCACCTTGGAGATACCCAGAAGGGACCATCTCACAGGGAAAGCCAGGACGGGTTCCCCAGCGGTCTTCAGCGCCAGGACGCTTACGGGCAGCTGTGCGCTTTACAAGTCCCACACATTTACAAGTGTGCCCGGGTGCCAGCAGATGTTATCCTATCGACAGCTGAAAACTTACAGTAGTCCTTAACAGAATGGGCTACTATAGGGACATATAAAGTTGCATTTTTATGTTTAAACATTTAATATCTTGATACTGCATCCTGGACTTAGAATGCTAATCCCAGGGGTGACAGACATATATTAAAGATACTGCTTTGACTTTACACACGATGAGGGCAGAGCAGTTTGCTCTGTTCCTGTAGTCTGCAGTGAAAGGCTTGTTGTCATTTGACTTGGGTCACTTATGGGGGGCACAAATAGTGCTTCAGGAACTGGTGGCCCCTTTAACACCCATACCCTGGTTACCCTTGGTACCACTTTACTAGGGACTTATAAGGGGTTTAAAGTTTTTGCCAGTTGGGTATACTAATTTGCTATGTTGTCGTCGAGCGAGTAAGAACTGGCATTGGGGCTTGGGCAGTAGGCTCCAGTGGACTTTCAGAGTCATAACAAACAACACCGGAGTGAAAAGTATGGAGTGGACCATAAAAAGGGTCCTTTCCTACACAGCACATTTGTAAATTACAGATGTACAGTGAAAATGGCAATTGGAAGGAAGATGGAAAGGATGGAAAGTGCATGCTGAGAGTGGAGAGCACGTGTAGAGAATGGAGAACACACAGAGAGGGCATTCAGAAGGTTGGGAGAGCAAATGCAGAGTAGAGACTGGATGTGCACAACACTTAGACAACAGATGAGAAGCACAGATTTAAATGGAGAGTTCTTGGTAGAGCACATCAGATCTAAATCTGGCACACCTAAAGCATGTGAAGAGGGGAAGCAGATGTGTAGAGAGAAAAGAAAATTTAGTGTGAGGTGGGGTTTAAAACACAGATGGAGAGTGGATGTCGATGTGGACTGCAGAGCAGAGAGCACACGCGGAGTTAGGAAAGAACATGCATAGGTGGGAAAGTGGCTGTGGAGGATGAAGGGCAGGCATCACATCGAGAGAATGGAAAGTGGATATCCAGGGTAGAAACAGAGGTACAGCTTTGAGAGGGGTGTAAGGGGTGAATAGAGCCCAAGATGCCTGTGGAGGCTGTAGACTGCGTAAGGAGTGTAGATTTGGAGCATGGACTGTGGAGGTGTAGATAAACACAATGTGTTAAGGGGGATTAGAGAGAGGATGTGGACCATGGGGAGCAGATGTATATGGTGAAGGAAGAGCATGCCCCACAGATAAGCTGAGGTGGAGAACAGATACAGAGATTAGATAGGAACACAGAGCGTAAGTACAACGTGGAGAGTGTCAGTATAAAGTGGATATCACAGGTTGGAGGTGGAGTGCACAAATGAAGTGCTGATGTACAAAGTGGATGCATAGCTTGGGAAATAAATATAAGAGTTGGAAAACGCACATGGAGTGCAGATGTAGAGGGTGGAAATGGCACATTGAGTATGGAGATCAGATGTAGAGATTGATGAGCCTGTGGCAAGGGTTTACCTTGGAGTGTAAACCATGGACCACCATGGAGTGTGGCCATATCATGTAGAGAATGAACGTAGGCATCACATGTAAAGGTTGGAGAGCAAATGTACAGCACAGATTGATACTGATGGCACATATAGAGGTAGACAGAAGATGAGAGGCACCTATATGAATGGTGCAGAGTTCATGTGAAGAGGGAACAGTAGCAGGTATAAAGCAGACAGAGTTGATGTTCAGGGTCAAGAACAAATGTACCGTGGTGAAGTGGTGTGCAAATACATATGAGAATGGAGGTGGACTGTGGACAGAGAATGTACAGGAATGGATAACACAACAGTATTTAGAAAGTACATATACAGGTCGGAGGGAAATGTGGAGAGTAGAGGCACAAGGGGGATAGCATATACACAATGTGTAGAGTAGATGTACATGCTAGACAGAAAATTTAGAGAGCCTTGTACACCATGGAGGTCATGTAATGTGGAAAGTGGGTGTGGAGGGAAGTGAGCTCACGTGCAGTTAGGGGAGTTGATGTGGAAAGTGAATGTACTGCACATAAAGCATCCAGATGGTATTGTGTGCCTCTGGAGGTTGGAAAGTGGGGTTCTGGCTGTCAGGGTATGCACCATAAAAACAAGAAGGACCTCAATCATAGTCTGATACACAACAAAAGTTATCCTGTCCTTAACCTCAGGTAGCTGGGTTCAGAGCAAACAGGCTCAACTTAAGAGGCAATATGGGAAGTGTTTTTGCACACACATAAATAGGGACATAGAAAAAACAACACAACAAAGCGGGTAGAAAACCAATACTGTAAAGCTGTTAGCAAAGTGGCAGTTGCTCCCACAGCACAGCAGATCTTCTTTCTGACAGAATTTCCTTAGTTTTAGTAGAGTTCTGAAATTGTGGGATCAGAGACACAGTACTTTTTAGCAATTGAAGTAGGGAGACTTCAAAGTACAGTCTTTGTAGTGCTCAAGACCCTGCCCTTCCCTGGCTTCAGACTCACTCCAGTAGAGTATGCAATCCTTTGTGCAGGAACAGGGCACTGTCCTTCCATGTGCAGAGTGTCAACTCCTCCATCCCTTCCAGCTCAGACAGCCCCATCAACATGGAGATGACAAGGCAGTTACACCTACCCTTCCTTTGTGTGTGGCTATGTAGAGGGAATGTGGGAAGCTAGCTGTCACCCTCCTTAGAAGTGTGTTCTAGAGACAGGCAGAAAGCCCCAAATGGTTACCTTAGGAAAAGGCCAACTTTCTAAAAGTTTCATTTTCAGACTTGCACTTTAAAAAACAGCTTCAACGTAAGGTGAATTTTTAAATTGTTATTCTGGAGACAATAGTGTTAGTATTCCTAGCTTTTTCCAATTGGAAACTGTACTCATAAATGTTATTAGTCAGTCCCAATGCTATTCTATGGAAGGGATAGGCCTTGCAGTATTGGAAAATACATGTAAAAGTTAAAAACACATGGCCTGCCTTTTAAATAAAATGCACCTAGTCTATGGACTGTCTAGGGTCTGCCTTAAAAGTTACCGATATGTAATAAATAGAAAAGCGTTGGCCTGGCAAGCAGGTTAACTTTACAGGTTGACATGGCAGATTGAAACAGCTCACACAGGCTTTGCAGTGGTAGAGCTGAGACATGTTCAGAGGGCTAGTTGGGTGGGAGGCACAATCAGTGCTGCGGGGCAAGTGGTAGCATTTAATTTACAGGTCCATGGCACATATAGTGCACTTTACTAAGAACGTATAAGTAAATTAAATATACCAATTGTGGATGACGCACTGTTAACATGTTTTAGATAAAGGGTGCATGTTAGTAGTTGTAAAGTGCTCTGAGTCCTAAAACCAGCAAAACAAAGCCAGCAAACAGTCAAAACAGGAGGTCAGAAGGGAAATCACACTAAGGATGCCAGGTCTAAAAGAGAGTATATGTGGATTGGCGAGATAATATGGAGTTTGTAGTGCACATCTGTAATTAAGCAGATGTACATGATGATGCGAAGATATAAATGGATGAGAATGCAAGTGAAGGTGATAGTGTGGTTGTACAACCTGCAAAGCAGATGTGAAAAGTGGATGTACAGGGAGGAGCACACAAGTGGAGTGTGAAGAAAGCACTGATATCATAGAGCGAATATGGAGCATGGAGAATTGCTCTCTGGGGAGGAAACTGGAAAGCTGATGGATTAAAAAAATATGGTATCAGGGGACCATGTGAAGTGAATTGAGAACTTGTGGAGGGTGTAGACTGCATGTGGAGGTGAGAATTGGGGCATGCACAGTAGGGAGCAGATGATCAGGATGGAGAGCAGAGATATAATCTGGTGAGGAGCTTTGGATGTAGACAATGAACAGCAGATGTGCAGGGTGAAACAGTGGATTTAGAACATGCAATGTAGATGTGGTAAGGTGGAGAGTAGATATGGAGAGTAGGCGTGGAACGTAGAGAGCTTAAGTACAGTGTGGAGAGCATGTGAAAGGTAGGGATTGCATCTAGAGGAATGAGAGCTTAAGTGGTTTGGAAGTAACACCTGGATATGACCACATCTACAGAACGTGTTACATTTTAACGGGGTTGGCCCTTAAAACTACCCGACCTGGGTCATATCATTAGTACATTAGCGAGATGGTCGATGTAGTGAATGAGTGTTGGCACTCTTAAAGAGTAGACCATGAAATGATTCAGTTTGTTTACATGAATTTAATTCATTCAATCAAATCATCAGTACATGCTCTTGTAATTCAGAATATTCATGTACATTTATGCGATTTCTGCATAATTTCATTATATACAATATAATACAGTGCTCTAGGTGCAGAGAAAGTTAGGAGGGAGTTGGGGGTGGTTGGGTCAGTGAGGGATAGGGTAAAGGTGAAGTGATATGAACACAATTCAATCCGGTACAACAGAACCTTTACAGCCTAGTTTAGGTCTATAGTTCCCTTTCCAAAATATTAAACATAGAGCAACATTGATTGATTTCCCAGTCCTATGGTGTATACTGGTAATTGTAATGTTGTCAACGTTTCGACCCCTGGTTGGTAAGGGTTAGTAAGTCCTCATTCTGGGGTCTTCCTCAGGACAGGTTGGGATGGTAGAGCACCTGAAACGTTAAATGTAATTCAGTACGTATCTAGAGAGAGAGGGTCTACTGATACTCAAGTAACCTGCAATATACCTACTCAGAAGGTCGGCTCTGGGTGTCCGATCTTGAGTGGTGGCAGTAAAGCTCAGCCGTATCTGTGAAAATATGATCACCAGGTTAGTGATCAGGTGATCATGGTCATTTTCTGAACAATTATGAACAAATGGTAATGTGGGAGACTCACTGGGGTCTGTACAGGAAAAAACTCTCAAGGATGCTTCCTGTGTATTAGTATCGATTCCATTGTATTCAACTGTGTGTCGCTAGAGAGTCTGCACCGCATCAGTGTTAATCCGGTTACTAGGATTATTGTCGTGTGACGCTAATCAGTCGACATCAGCGTCTTAGAAAAAAACAACAATCAGGTGTTGAAAGTAGAATGTTAGGACAGGACACTTAAAAAAAACAACTAGTTAAGGTGGTGTGACTGGTAGGTGGTTCTTCTACAAAGGAGCTTTTACTCAAAGTTCCATGGCTGATGGACGATCTTCGCGTGCACGAAGACGAGTCCGATTATTAAACAAAGGCTCGTATGCTAGAAAAAAATCGATACAAGACAAATGGCGGGACAGGACAGAATGATGTATCTCCACAGGAGCAGATGCTTAATCCACTATTCCCAAACTCCGCTACTCAGCGCATATAGCATCCAAGCAGCAAAGAGGGGGAAAAGGGGAATTGGAAGAAAAGAGAAAAACGCCACACGCTGCTTCAGCTGGACTGGTCTGCAACTTCTTAGTATTGACCTTCCTATGGTAAGAACAACTTTAAGTAACAACACTAAATCAGAATTCTTGCTATTTAACTTTTCAATTAACCTTGATTACCTGTTCTAGCTTAGTGGCTATACTTTCTCTTGTGGTGTAGTCTGGAGCAGCTACACTGTGTTTTATTTCCTTTGTAGACTCTAGAGATAAATTTAACAGTTCCTGTTAATTTACAATTATCTATATCCTTGACTTAACAGACTTTTAAATACTCTTTAATATACCTTAACATGTCTACTCTTCTCTTGTAGATATCTGCTTCAACCCTTACTCAACGTAGTACCAGTAGAATCTTCAAGAAGAATGAAAGCGTCCTTGTTGGTAAGTAATTTTATATATATATATATTCACTGAAAAAACCATAGGTTATAGACCATATATAGTTAGGAATTAGCATTTACAAAACCTTGAAAATTCACTGAAAAAACCATAGGTTATAGACCATATATAGTTAGGAATTAGCATTTAAAAAACCTTATTTTACTCACACAAAACCATTGAAATTCCATATATAGTTAGTTGCACTAACTATATATCGCGCACCCGCAATCCACTGCTGATCATGTCACATATTACATCATTCATGACATGGTCAGTGACATCACTGATGACATCACTGATGACATCTCAAATGGCATCACTGATGACATCACTGATGACATCTCAAATGACATCACTGATGACATCACATCACAACTGAATAAGTGGATGTATAAGTGTCTGAATGAAGGTTTTAGTAGGTGCGTGACTGACTGTATGAGTGAGTGATTAAATGTGTCTCACTGAATGCATAGGTTAGTGACTAAACTGTCTTAATTTGTGCATCATTATGTCTGGTATTCTGTAAACTGCTGCATGTGTTGATCAGTAGCTATATGAGTAACTATATGGGTTATTGATTGATTGTCCAAGTATTTGTATGGGAGACTGAGTGTGTGTGTGGCTGGCTGGGAGATGTGTGACTCTGTGCAGATCAATGTGTTCTTGTATCAATGATTTATAAGAGAGTAAGTATGTGTTAGAATATGTTTGAAAATGTAAGGTACTCTATGTTTAACTGTATAGATTAGAAAATGGAAGTGTGATTGATTCTTTACAGGACTGACTAGGTGTGTGAGTAACTCCAAGGATGAGTGGCAGAGTGTGAGTGTCTGTATAGGGTGTATGAGTGCATATGATAGTGTTGTAAAGATGAGTTATTGTATGTATGAATGATTGTATGGGTGAATGAGTGAATGTGTGTGTAGACGTAGGAATCAGTGAGTGCGTATGTAGTAACTAGTATTGGTGTGTCAATTGTTTAAAAAAATATATTCTGTATTTAACACTGGGTGTAACAGAGGTTATATTAAAGTGTGAGGAGATGCATTGTATTGTCACATGAATGATATCATCAGTGATGTGACCATTGATGTCAAATGAGATGTCATCAGTGATGTCATTTAAGATGTTATCAGTGATGTCATTTGAGATGTTATCAGTGATGTCATCAGTGATGTCATTTGAGATGTCATCAGTGATGTCATCAGTGATGTCATTTGAGATGTCATCAGTGATGTCATCAGTGATGCCATTTGAGATGTCATCAGTGATGTCATCAGTGATGTCACTGACCATGTCATGAATGATGTAATATGTGACATGATCAGCAGTGGATTGCGGGTGCGCGATATATAGTTAGTGCAACTAACTATATATGGAATTTCAATGGTTTTGTGTGAGTAAAATAAGGTTTTTTAAATGCTAATTCCTAACTATATATGGTCTATAACCTATGGTTTTTTCAGTGAATTTTCAAGGTTTTGTAAATGCTAATTCCTAACTATATATGGTCTATAACCTATGGTTTTTTCAGTGAATTTCATTGGTTTTTTAACAGCTAATATCTGTAGCTGTAAAATGTATTCTTCTTTAAATCCAAAAATATATTTTATATGTTTATTAATAACTTTTTTTTTAAATATTTTTTTTTCTTCGTTCCCGCTTCGCGAATCGGGAAGCTTCCCGTTAGCTGACCTTGATGCCGCGAAATAAACCGCGAGCCGGTAAACGTTTCTTTACCGCAACTTCCGCGTTAGAAAACAACATCGTGACGCCTCCCGTCCGCATGACGTTTCGCGTTGTCGCGTGATACGTCATATGACGTGCTACGTTAGCGAACTCGTACGCTTCCCGAGTCGCAAAGCACAGGTTTCTGGAAGCAAACCGGGAGGCCCTGCAAAGCGCGTAACGAAAACACAGCAGGTCATGTGACTTGGTAATAACACTTTTCATTGGTTCATTTCACTTTCGGTTTCCTAATGATGTAAGACTAGGTCATATGATCTAAAATGAACACTTTTCATTGGTTGAGAACTATTTTTTTTCCCAAATGGTGAAAATCCCTCCTTCTTTCCTCACTCTGACTTTCATCATTGTGAGAGAAAGACCCTTTGTTACCAGTGAGCAATGGCTTCTTTACTAGCTTCAGCTGGTGCTTCCCCACCACCTCCACCACATCCAAGGAAGAGTGGACCACCTGCTAAAGTTATAATTCAGCAAGAAGAGGAAGAAGAAGAACAGGACGACCTAGATAATCTCCCTATTATGGCCAGAAGATCTGTTGTACCGGAAGTAACGGGACCAGAGGGCAGGGAGATGGTGCCAAATATACAAACGAGATTTCGTGAAGTAAAACAAGTCTGCGTACATTGCAGTGCATTCATTTGCTACGGAGAAAGTAGCATCACTCTGATCAACAGAGCTATTGACAATCATGCTCATGTTTGTCCGAAACTCCCCAAACAATAAATTCTTTTTTTTTGTTTTCTTGCTCCTGTTGAGCCCTTTACAATGAATCGTTTTCGTTGCCCCCTCCGAAAAAAAAACTAAAAAAATATAAAACTGTTCAGAAAAATTCAAAAAAAGTAAAAAAAATGTTCAGAAAAATAATAAAAAAAATATAAAACAACAAAAACAATTAAAAAAAAAGTTCTTTTCAGAACTACCTCCCCGTTATTAAAAAATTGGTACAATATTTGCAACTGTGCCAACCTCTATTTCTCTTAGTTCGCTTCCCAGTTCGCTCCCCGGTACGCGAACCGGAAGCGAACCAAAATGTTTTTTTTTTAAAAAGAACAGTAAGTATAAGGGAAGGAAACAGACAGTTATGTTAAAAGAAAGACAGCTATAGGGGAGTAAACTAGAGATACTATTACCCGTAATCCACTGCTGATGATGTCACATATTACATCATTCATGACATGCTCAGTGACATCATCAGCAGAGGATTGCGGGTAACAGTATCCCTAGTTTATTCCCTATAGCTGTGTTTCTTTTAACATAACTGTCTGTTTCCTTCCCTTATACTTACTGTTCTTTTTAAAAAAAAAATTTTAGATCAGTCAGAAACAGTGAAAGTAATGAAATATAAAAGACTACGTAGAATATGAGCACTGTATGCAACAACTTTGACACTTACAGAAGCCTCACCTTCTCCATGCCTCCTACACAGTTCTACATGTACATCATAAATGCAAACAGAACAGAATTAATTATACATGTTAAATGGTTTATTTTTGCTGTTCTCAGAATGTATCAAATTTCACTAAAACAGTGACTTGAAGGTATTCATCATATAACAGCGGGGAAAAAAAAACACAATCAAAATGATTGTGTTTAAAAAACCCATACAACATTAGAAATCAGAATTCAGAACTCCTTAAAGTTAACTTACTTTCCATGACGGCCAAGGATGTCCTATGAACAGCTTACACTCTGTTGTGCTGTTATTACTTTCAACCCGCCACTTTCTGAAAGAAAACCTCCATCGTTTTCAAAAACATGTTACATACAATAAATGACTTCTTGCTCTCTACCACAAGATTCCACAAGGCCAAATCTTGTCAGAGCCATGTATAACTCTTGGATTTCTTGTTAGCCAATCCCGTCTTTTCGCATTTCCACAACTTTCAGAATTAAAATGTTGAAGATCATTTACACAATCCTGGACTAGTAATATCTTCCCCTTCTTCCTCAATCATGTTCTACATTTCCTATCAATCTGATACTGCTTACTATGAAGCAGACTTACACTACCTTTATGACTAGTACAATTATTTAATTCTCTACATCACTTTTAATCACAAAGCAATGTAAAACAGTAGACAGCATTGCAGACTTACATTCCCTCTACTCCATGTTTTGATTGGCTGCTTCAATTAGCTTATAAAAAGAAACAGTTTTTCTGAACTCATTCAAAGTGCACGTATTTCTCCATAAAGTCCAGTGTTATGGTAAGAAGTTATGTCTCTGTACTACACTTATCCTCAAGGCCAAATCGTGTAGGAGCCATGAGAACTTCTTGAAATTCCTCAGAGCACATCCCGAGATTCTTTCCCTAAAATTTTGGTTTTAAAAACACCAGGTAAGAGTTTTTAAGGTCAAACGGCAATTTTTTTGTGAAAATTAAAACAGAATCATTGCAGAATGACCAGCCATTTCTACACTTTAAATAAGCTGTATAATGTCCTGATGTTATTGAAGGACCATCATGATATATAATTGCTACAGTTACAAAAGTCCTTCCTGATATTGACAACTGTGAAGCCACAAAATTTTTAATTAAAGTTGTCAATTTTGTTCCATCAGGCCTACATCGTTGGAACATTAAAATGACATACTGGCCATATGTTCGTATAAATAATGTGGACATCATTTCAGATTTACATTGGCTACACTCCATGTTGTGATCAGCTACTTTTACTAGCTTATTAAAAGAGACTGATTTACTGTCTGGCAAAGTTAAATATATAAATCTTTCTGAGTCTACACTAGTAGTACTTGATACCCTACAGTTCTCGCAGTCATGCTGCCATTGATAAGAAAGCCCAAACAGGTGATCTACATCTACACCTTCATCATGCAATACATCAAGCATGTACATTAAAAACTCCTGACAATCTTGCTGACTATTTTGAGAGAATTGTGTTTGGCCTGAACATCTGTCTAACAGATTTCGAATTTCAGACACACTTTCTATGTTTGTTCTATCAGTGCTACATTTCTCTAACACAGAATTTAACAAACTGCAAAATCTTTGATCAGAATTGACCACAATCTCTTCTTTTACATTTTCTAGAGAAAACAAAACATTAACTACTACATTAGCATAGCAGTTGACACCAGAACTGTTTTCAAATTGAAAACCAACAACATCTTCAACAGAATCCTTTTTGTTTCTGCTTGTAATTTCAGGTTCATCGACTTTTCGTCTTTTTGCTACAACCTCCCCAGTATTGGTCACATTTCTTCGTTTCCGGCCTACCACACGTTTCTCAAACAAAGGATACTGAGGCAAATGTGGCGCATACTCTCTTCTCAACCTATTGTATTCCTTAACACAATCTAGATCCGCACAAATGTTTGTGACATCACACTCAATCAAGTACAATCCCGATAAAGTCCTAACTCGTGACAATGCCACATATGACATACCCTCCTTGAACACAGAACTGCCAATATTCACCAATGCACAGTCTACACTTAAACCTTGCGATTTATGAATTGTCACCGCATATGCCAAGCAAACAGGAAACTGCTTACGACGAACATATAAGTCTTTTACAAGCAAAAATCTAGCAGAACAACGAGCAATTAGCTGTACTTCCTCAATGCCATCAAATTTAATTTTTAAAAATTCAATTCCATCTCTATTTCTGTATTTCACAAAATCAACAACATTACCCATTGATCCATTTACCAGACCTCTTTCAACATGTAAATTCCTTCTTAAAATTATACGGCAGTTCAAGCACACATTCAGAGTCTTTTCAAAACCCGCAGTTTTAGATATACTCTTCTCTAATGAATCCAATTTTGTTTTCAGATTCTCAGACAAAATAATTGTTGATCCCATATGCTCTACTCTGTCAATAGCTTCCAATTTCACAATCTCTTGCTTTTCTAAATGCAACATTTTGTTGTTGAATTTGGCACATTCTGCAAGAGTTGGCATCAAACATATTCCAGATTTTTTCTCAGTAACTTTCTGAAAAATATTCTCAGGCACAACATCTTCGTCTGGATATAAATTTGTCAGTAATCGTGCATGTAAAGCTTCTTTCCCATGCTCGGTCACTTTTCCAATTCTAACATCTTGTAGAATAGTCTTGTAAACTTCATCCTTTGCCTGACGCATATTTTCATGCAGTTCAGCATAATTGAAGTTTAACCATATATTGACGTTGCCAATACTCCCTAAGCACTTCCTGGTATCTTCATGCGTGAGCATTTTGAACACAGGTTGCCCTTTCACTGGTGTCAGCTGCAGAAGATCTCCGAAAACAATGATGTGTTTGCCACCAAATAACACATCATACTCTGTTTTGAGAACTTCTTGCATTCTCAAATGCACAAAGGCAAGCATGACATTGGAAACCATGCTTACTTCGTCAATGATAAGAAGTTTCATTTTCCTCAAGACTCTTGAAACTTCAAAACAAGCATCTCCAGATAGCTTGTGATATTCTAATTTGTTGTCATGCTCCACTGGCAGCATCAGTAAACGATGTAAAGTAATCCCTTTAATGTTATGTGCTGCCAGTCCAGTTGGAGCGGTGACAACACAAGACAGCGATGACTCTGTCCTTTCCTGCAAATAACATGAATTTGCTTTAATAAGGAAACTTTTTCCAGTTCCCGCTTCTCCACTCACGTACAGTCGGACAGGCTTCAACGACGTACATGAGCACTCTTTCTTGTCATGACTTAATCCATGATCAATTTGCATGGTAAGTTCGTCATATATTTTCCTCTGCTCAACGTTGAGTTGTCTTTCCAACTCTTCTAAGTTAACCGCATCCTCCTGAGCATGTGCCATGGCTCTTTCCACTTCATTCATAGCAGTGGCAGCTTCATTTTCGATAAGAGGTCCTCCTAGTGGATCCTGACTCAATGAAGCAGAACTCTGACTGTCCTGAGAACTGTCTCTGGCAATCTCGGCTGCAATCGTTGCTTCCTGCTCAATTTCCACATTCAACATTTCTACATATTTGGGAAAAGCAGGACATTCTATGGTCTCCTTGGCAGCATTGAATGAGTCTTCGTAACAAAGGAAATCTCCAAGCAGTTCCTCTTCTGCACGCCAAGGCTTAAAAAGTTGCAAAAGTGCTAAATAGAAAAACTCCTTTTTTTCAGGAGATTCGCCACTCAATTTTCGATGGTTTATCAAGTGGCATTTTCTTTGCTTGACCAGACATCCCTCACTTCCTATTACAGCATACACTCCTTTCTCAGTATCTTCTTTGATGTTCCTCTTGAATATGTAATTTTGCAGAACCTCATACAGACAAACATTCTCGAGGTGACTGCTTCGATTTGGATAATATGTATCCAACATGTTGCTCTTCAAAATGTCGGTACTGTTTGGCTCCTTTTCCGCCAAATACTCAATTTCCCGCACAGGTTTCAGAACTCGATTACGCGTTGCAGCAAGACCAACACTCGCCCAAACGATACTCCTGGACTTGGCATAGAGACTTGCTGAAGACAACCGGTCAGAACATTCGTAAGCTCCGATTTCTCGATGCGACAACATCTTCAGACTGAAACTGTACAACTTCTTGCTGAGGCTCTTTTCATGGGAAATGTCCTCCCACATATCCTTCAATTCTGTCTTCTCTTTTTTGGTGATGTAAGATGTCACATACCGAGCCACAGCCATACAGTTATCAGCCACAAACTGTATATCCATGTTAGCATTCCACATGGACAAAATCACCGGGTTGTAGCCGAAACGACATTTGGTGTAGAACTTGTCTTTGTTCCGGAATTTACGACGACAGTACTTTCCACATCGATGGCTTTGGAAACGTAGAACTTTTTCTCGTAGGCTTTTTTTCTCCTTTGCGTTTGGAACAGCACACGTAGAATACTGTTCTATGAAACTCATCACTGAGTCTTCTGCATCCGTTCCAAATTTAGGTGCATCCTTGATCCACAGCAACATATGTATATGAGGAGCACCTCTTGCTTGGTACTCCTTCCTCCAGAAGAAATCCAACACCTCTCCAAGAGGTGGATTCTTCTTATTCATGATGAAAGACATCATACCTTCAAATCTATGATTGAAGTACCTACATACATTGACTGGATCCAAAGAGCACAGTTCTCCGGGTGTCTTGAATTCGATGTTTTCTACGTTAGCATTTGCCTCTCGTAGAAATTCAAGTAAGTCTTCCCAGCCATACTCAGCACAGCTCAAAGTGAGGAACCATGTGGGAGTTCCTAAGTTCCTTAGCATACATTTTAAATCACCATGACGACGGTACCAGTACTCATTAGTACCACGCTGACACGCCATGAGATTAATCAGGTGAGAATCCAAAATACTGTCTTGGACATTGACTTTATCCATAAAGTCACTTGCCGAGATGTTTTGCATGTGTATACCACTTTTCAAGATGTGGTTCACTGCATATGACAGTCCAGACAGATCGCTTTCAAACAGGAGATGAAACAAATAAGGAATGCATTGTCGAAACCTAGGATCTCCTGCATACAATCGCAAAGTCCGGTATTCAGAAGCAGGAATTTGATGAGGTCGCTCATCATATCTTCCTCCCAGACCTGTTGGAAAAAGCTGTGGGAAACACCGAGCTTCCAAACTTTCCTCCCAAACACTAATGGGACTCCCTTTCGCTTGTTTCATTTGAAACAACTCAATAGCATTCCCCATGACTTCCTTGGAATGCAAAGGATGAACACTATAATGTTCATATATTTCTTCACTAGTACAGGGTTCTACTTTCTCAATTTGACCAGCACACAAATCGTTATCCTCTTCCTCACTTACTTCCTCTTCTGCAACATATACATTTTTATAGTACTTATTATATTTTTTCAAATACAATGTTGCCCTTTTGACTTTCCTAACATCTACTAAATCTTGCCATATTTTCTTATTCTTTGTCGGAACCCCATTAACTAAGATAACAAGAGGTTCCTCTTCCACTTTTTCTACTCCAATTGTGTTAATGTTTTTCTTCAAATCTAGAGGCAAATAAACAACTCTTCCCTTTAATCCTCTCTGTAAATCTGATGGAGGCAATTTCCCTGTCTTTGGCTCCATTCTTACAATAGCCTGAAAGGGATGGATACTTTGAATCAAAATAGATTCATAAGTATTTAAATCCTTCAATTCAGAAGGAATCTCAACCAATTCCAGATTATTATGAACTGCTCTAGCAGGCATCTGGTTTTGATTTAATTTGTTACAACAATAAGTACACACACGTTGATCCAATCCCAAATCAAAACAATTTTCTACCATCAAGTATGTTGTAAAATCCTTCCATTCACTATTATTTTCCCTTTCACTTTTTCCATATAAATCCACTAACTTAGTCTGATTCTTATAATAAGTGCGTCGACAACACACACAAGTGAAATTTGGCCTCTCACTTGATTTCACCTCAAACGTCGCAATTTCCCTCTGGAAATTATCTGTACTGGAAACCTGTACACTATCTTCCACATTACTCTCTTCTTCTTGGTCAATTTCAACATTCTCCTCTTTACTTCCAAAGTAACAAAACTCAATTTCTTCACATATATTCTTCACATCTATTTCAGAACCATGCAAAAGAGCAGCGCATAATTGTTTAAGCATAATTGCTGGACTCTTAGCATAATACAACATTCTAACTAATTTCCTCACTTTATTATGATGCACTGCTAGCATCCTGAAATGATGAAAAACACTCTGGCATACTCTCCTGGAAAGACAAGCCAGTGAATGACCATGCAAACCTATCACTTCTCTCACTCTGCAAGGATCTAATTCTTGCAACAACTTCATTTTCTGCTTCAAACTGTTCTTACTAAATGACCATATAAAATCACAAAGCAAATTGATGGAATCCTGTCGTACACTGCAAATACTACTACACTTCCAGGTGTACACAGGACCCTTAGGACGTCTCCCTAAAACCTCATTACCTAACACCTCTTCTATCTCTGTTGTCACAAGTTTTTCTTTTTCAACTGGACAACCATCTTTCACTTCATAAGCTCGACCACTGGTGTCAACTGCATGCACCAAATCATTATCCTGGAAATAACTCTCCTCATTAAAAAATGCCTCAGAGCTTGAACTATGCATCCATTCTCCAGAAAAAACTTCACAAAAATTACTACGATTAACTATTCTCTTCCATCTACTATTTCTTTTGAAATCATAAATTACCTTGTTTAGCTTCCGAATTCTATTGATTGTCAAAATAAATAACTTACGTTTAATTTCAAATGCCTGATCAATAACTTTCTCAACAATTTTTTTTCTCTTATAAAAAACCACTTTCTGCTGACCTTTCTTAATATTTTTTAACAAATTCCCAATTATCCTGTTGCGGAACATTCGTTTACGAATATCCCTAAACTCTTGTTTCCTTCTACTTTCATGCATAGAGTTATCTCTTACTCTAGCAGTAACATTTCTCATTGGCCTTTCCGTACCATTTGAATTCTGTCTCCTTTTCTGGACTGAAACATTTTCTGTAGTAATATTTTTTTTACTACACATATTTCTTATGACTGTTTTTCGACTCTTACCCGGTGCTTTCTTGGTGACTTGACAAATCTTTTTGTTAGAGGACTGCTGCATTCTTCCATGGTCCTGCTGTCTTTGACGTTTTGCAGCCTTTCTTACTCTTTCTTTGCTAGGCATCCTAAAATCTTGAAATAATCTGCAGTTGAATCTGTGGTAAAATATAATAAAAAATGTTATTAACCACTATTACCCAACAGTAAATTAATAACAGTCATCAAAAACTTAACACACTACTTAAGTATATAATATACTGAAGCCTATCTCCAATTTTTCACTGAACAGGACTCATCTCTTCTTAACCTTGGATAAACCTCACCTACTCTGTGTCCCCTGCACATAATTAAATGTAAAGGGGCAGATTTATATTAACTAGCACATCCCCAGGGATGCACCAGTTAACGTGCACCGCTGCTCTGCCACCCACGGTGTGCCGCATTTACAATCAGATAGGACAAAGCTACATCAAAACCCTGCGCCTGCTTGAAGCAGGCATAGATCTTGACGCAGGTAGGCTGAAAGCTAAAGCAACAACTAAGTATCGTGTGCAGAAGTTACAAAAAAGGAAAAATGGCGTTTAAACCAGTAATGAGCCCATGCTAACGTAACACAGTGTAAAAATATCCAGGATCTACATCAGTTTGGGGTTCACGAACCTGGCAGGTACAAGGCACTGAGGCTTTCCACCGTGCATGTCTCATCCCAAATCATATGTTGTTTGTGAATGAAACAATTTCCCAGACCAAATGCTTTGGATTGGCTACTTCTAAAAAATTAAACACCCCTACTATCCCGGAGTTAGAGGAATATGATGGTTGGAGTAATTTTACTCGTTGTCCATTAAAGATTTACAGGCCCTACTCCGTAATTCTTCCTTTAACATTTCCAGTATAAATCCAAAAGGTTCACTGCTTTGGCAACGTGCCTTATCCACGGTTTAATAACGCTGCCTTTTGCTTTATATAAGTTTTCAAATTGTATGAAATATATACCAATAGGTCGTTATTAACCTTTAGGTAGTGGTTTTCTTCATGAGGTCTGGTCGCTTCCATACACATACAGATTTTCAAAGATGATCAAGACCTTTATCTGAATGGAGAGGAATGCACTGAGACGCCAGATCATTCACTAATGTGTAGGCACATACAGTTACACGGTTCATGCAACAAACACCGACCAAATATGGCTTGCGTGTTGCAAGGCACGCCAGTTCCTGCTATCATCCCCACGTTCAAGTTCTTGGAAAATGGTAGTTATTTGATGCTCAATAATGAAGATTGTTCTGGGTTAATTAAAAGTATTCATTTTATCGTAACAGTAAATGAACGGGTTATTTGCTGCAGAAATGTTCTATTTCCTCCCACACATGAACATAGGGAGTTTTCAATCTGGCCACAAATACCAACCTTGGGAGCACATTTCAACAGCATGGCAAGAATAAGAGCTCTTTTGTCTCAGAGAGAGGTGGCCTTGAGTTCGGCCCGTGAAACTTTCGTGCTTCACATAGCGAACACCCGTACAGAAGTGCAGACCCTTTTAAATACAGATTCGACTTTGCATTTCAGCAAGATTACCCATTCATTTCCATGCAGCAGGAGGCCCATAGGAATGAAGGTGCAATTTGCGATTAGCAATTACCTCATCGCAAATTACGAATTTTTCCGACGGTGCAGGGGTGTCTCAAGAACACCCTGCTGCACCCCTGAAAAAAAAATTTGGGGTCATATGGCGCACATAAATTTTGAAAACATTCCTTTACCTCAAAAACGATTTTCAACTCATAATTTGAAAACACTGCACATGGGGAAATGACTTAAAATGTCCTTAAGACACATAAAAGCATTTTTTGATTGCCTTTGCAGCATGTTTCAGTCACCTTTAACATGCCTATGTAACGGAAACATTCAAAATCTAAATTTGCCATGCACAGGTGGGAGCATATTTACAAGCAATTTGCTCCACAGACAAACTTCTTACATTGAAATGGGAAAAATAACATCAGAGACTCTCAATTACCTTATAAAGAAGCAGACACCATTATGTCCTTCTCATCAATATTAAAACCATTGCTTTTTCTCAAAAACTATTTACAAGTCATAATTTGAAAACACTCCACAGCTCCTATGCACATAAAAGCCCTGTCAGTACTAATACTTCACATTTTCTCCAATTACAATTTCTCAAAGAAACAAAATCTATTTGTGAAACACTTGAGACAAAGCAACATTTGAAAAACACAACTTTCTTCATAATTTTCTCCTTAAAGCACACTATTTTCTATCTAAATTAAAGAAATCTTTTCTCACCTTAGCAAATACTTTGAGTTTCAAAACAGTCTCAGAAACACACCAATTTGTCTTCAGCAGAGCAAAAGGTATGCACTCCAGAGTCTGCAGCTATCAAAAGCACAGAAATGCTGTAATTCCTCACACAGATCTCTCATGTCACCCAATCAAAACTCTTCCCTCACTTTTTTTCAAAGCAAAACCCTTCCCCCCTCTGCCCCCTCTCTGCTTTTTCTGCATAGCAACCACCTCTTGCAAGACCTCTCACACAACAATGTTGCAATTGAACTCTGAACTCTCAGTGCACCTGCATATCCAAAGCATTCTTTCATTTAATGATTTTTTCTTCGCCACTCAAAATACATCTTTCAACGAACTCATCCATGCACACTAACTTTCTGTTTTCAGCAATCAAAATCCACCAATCACTCTTACTGCTTCATTAACACAAAACTCCTCAGTTTTTTTCATTTTACACTCTCATTTTTTCAACTGCCATTTCATTGCCACACTTCATCTGACTGCAGGAGAACCTTCTCTCGCCATGTTTTCTGTCTGAATTGTTGGACATAGCTACATCTATTGGGCTCAAAGGTACGCTGAAAACAGGAATTTACCTAACCTCAATTTACAAGATGTGGAAATTAAGTGGTTTGGCCACAGAGGATTAAAATGTCACCAATTGATACCATTGGTGAAAACCTTTATGCATTTGCCAAAACCTGACCTGTTAATTGTGCACTGTGGAGGTAATGATTTGGGCACTTTGACTGGGGTAGGTCTAGAAATGCTTTTAAAGGACACCTTTGAGCAATTGATGGCACTTTTTCCTCAGACTGCCTTGGTATATTCAAATATATGCCAAAGACAGAAATGGAGGTGGTCGAACCAATTTTGTCCACAAATTGAGAAATCGAGGAAGCATGTAAACAAATCTGTTTCAGCTTACATGAGAGACCATGGAATGGGCTCCCTGTACAACAATAACTTGCGTTACTACATGCAAGATATCTACAGAGCAGATGGAGTTCACTTCTCAGATGAGGGCAACAGAGTTTTCACTCTGAATTTAAGACTGTGCATTGGTACCTACTTATAAGTACCTAAATGTACCATAAACCCAAAAGCTCTTCTCAGAGCTACCCTACATCTGATCACTCACAATTATTATTTTACTCTAACTTTTTTCACTAATTTTCAAGAAAGTACGCTCCCCAGACCGCTTCCCGGTTCGCGAACCGGGCGCACTCCACGCAAAAAAACTAAAAAAACGGTATCTTTTTTTTTTGCCCTGCGAGACCCTTTCAAAGCCTCCACATCAAACCTAGGGGGTCAGGGAGGATCTACTATGCCCCCTTATGGTCATTTGCCCCTTCGCTTTGGCCTCCTCTTGTCTCTCGATCCTACCGAGAGACAAGATGGCGGCCGCTACGGACTGTTTGGAATGTTTACAGACGCCGAAAAACCAATCAGCTTCGCAAACCTCCGTAACGCGAAAAGTACGAGAAGCGGAGCGCTGTTACAGATATATATCTTTTTTTGAACGTTAATTTCTCAAAATCCACTAGAGCACATATATTGAGACCTAGCAAAGGCACATCGGGCTACCAGTCCCTACAATTTTGCCAAGTTTCGTGCAAATCCATTCAGCCGTTCGATTATTATTATTATTATTTTTTTTGCCCCGCGGTGCCCTTTTAAAACCTCCACATCAAACGTAGGGGGTCACCGACGATCTACTATTCCCCCTTATGGTCATTTGCCCCTTCGCTTTGGCCTCCTCTTGTCTCTTGATCCTACCGAGAGACAAGATGGCGGCCGCTACGGACTGTTTGGAATGTTTACAGACGCCGGAGAGCCAATCAGCTTCGCTTCGCAAAGCTCCGTAACGCGAAAAGTACGCGAAGCGGTGCGCTGTTACAGATATATATCTTTTTTTGAACGTTAATTTCTCAAAATCCACTGGAGCACATATATTGAGATCTAGCAAAGGCACATCGGGCTACCAGTCCCTACAATTTTGCCAACTTTCGTGCAAATCCATTCAGCTGTTCGATTATTATTATTTTTATTTTTTTTTGCCCCGCGGGGCCCTTTTAAAACCTCCACATCAAACCTAGGGGGTGAGCGACAATGTACTATGCCCCCTTATGGTCATTTGCCCCTTCGCTTCGGCCTCCTCTTGTCTCTCGATCCTACCGAGAGACAAGATGGCGGCCGCTACGGACTGTTTGGAATGTTGACAGACGCCGGAGAACCAATCAGCTTCGCTTCACAAAGCTCCGTTGCGCGAAAAGTCCGCGAACCAGAGCGCTGCCCGGTCCGCTGTTACAGATATATATATTTTTTTAAACGTTAATTTCTCAAAATCCACTGGAGCACATATATTGAGACCTACAAAAGGCACATCGGGCTACCAGTCCCTACAATTTTGCCAAGTTTCGTGCAAATCCATTCAGCCGTTCGGGCTAAAAGTGAGGCCAACCGCCCTATGGAAAACTCAATGTTAAAAACATGTTTTGGGACCCCCCTTTTTTCTCGGCTCCCCCTTGACGAACCCCCCCAAAATTTTCAGGGGCTGCTCAGAAACAAAATGTGCCATTTTCCTGAAAATTTCAGCCAATTCCGTCCACAAACGGCAAAGTTATTAGACATAGAATTTTCAAAAAACCCATAGAGAAAAAATCCTAACTATATATACCTACTGGCGACCGCCAGTAGGTAATAAACCCACATACTTGTAGATCTTCTTTTCTTTGTCTGTACAATCCTAGGTTGAAACTCTGCCCATTCCTTGCTCTCAGGAAATGAACTCCAATGTGCTACTATTGTATCTTGGTAACTGTGCTTGTATAAACAAATGTCTCTGAATTGTTCGTTGGTTTCTTTTTTTTACTGCACAGTCTCTGTCGACACTCCCGTATTTCTAATGCTGCTATTGCCCTAAGGAATGCTCTCTCTACCCTTCTGTCAGGGCTTACTCAGGAAGTTAATTATCGGGAGGCTGGCGCTACTCATACCTTAGCGCTATTCGCGACTCCAGAGCCTCTTCTAAATGCCAGAAACTAAGGAAATTGGACTTACCGCAGCCACGGACAAGTCTCACCGCAGTTCTTTTTCTCTAGTACTCACTGCGCAGGATTCTATGAGCTGAAACGGCAGCCTCAGGAAAAGACAACCGTTTACTTCGAATTCCAGTTGAAGTGCGCACTTCTCAGCGTCCTTGAACACTAGACCGCTCAGTTAAACATCGCACCGACGGCCATCTTGGAATTCCGCCGTAATGCGATCATCTTAGAGGAGAACAACCGGGAAGACCATCGATTGGGCAAAAACCAACCGGGTCGACTGTGACTACTTCTGTGTATTTTAACTATCACTGGGAGACATTTCAACCTTATTGGGGTTTTCTTTAATCCAGTCCATGGAGTCTTGTACGCACCAGTTTCTTCTCTAGTCTTTCTAACTTGTAAATTTTCTCATTCAGTGAAAAGTTTATATTTGAGGTGTTGGATGAAAGAAAGGCAGTCCCTGAGCCTCCCTCTATTAGGTTGTTAATGTATTCCTCAATGTAGGAAAGGGTTTCATGTTCATTCATGTTAAAACCGATAAAGTGAATTAGGAGATATGGATTATAAAATAACCCTCGCAAGACAGCTCTTGCTCAGAGAGTATTAAGTTTTAAGGGGGTTGGCCCTTAAAACTTCCCGACCTGGGTCATATTTACAGCCTAGTTTAGGTCTATAGTTCCCTTTCCAAATTATTACACATAGGGCAACATTGATTGATTTCTCAGTCCTATGGTGTATACTGGTAATTGTAAGGTTGTCAACTTTTCGACCCCTGGTTGGTAAGGGTTAGTACGTCCTCATTCTTGGGTCTTCCTCAGGACAGGTTGGGATGGTAGAGCACCTGAAACCATAAATGTAATTCAGTAAGTATCTAGAGAGAGAGGGTCTACTGATACTCAAGTAACCTGGAATATACCAGATTGAATTGAAATCTCACACTAATTGTAACAACAGTGAGGTGATATGGGCCATTGTCTGCCTGTGCAACCTTGCCTACATTGGCCAGACAAAACAGAAATTCAAAAACCGCATTCTACAACATTGTAGCCGCATCGGATGCCAAACAGCAGGAGCGTCACTGGTTGAACATTTCCGCACCAAAGAGCACAGTCCTGAATCACTGAGATGGCTAGTACTTGAAAGAATAACACTGGGCCCAAGAGGCGGTGACTTCAGCCCCATTATGAACACAAGGGAATGCAAGTGGATGCACCAATTGGACACAGTAGAGAACGGCCTTAACGAACTGGATGCCACTTATGCTCAAATGGCAGGCCTCGAACCTGAATAGTGTGAGCATGGTCCCAACACATGACAAACACACACACCGTGCAGCTATGAATAGAATACACATAACGACACACTGCTGTAACTCCACAATGCGCTTGATGTAGGAACCTTTCTCGAGCAATTGAACCTACAAGCATGATATCTGCCTGTCCCTCCCAGGTACGGCAAGATAAGATATACACATGATGACTGTTCTTTTAAACATGTAAAATATGCAGAATGTGTTTTGCAATGTGCATTATGTAACCACACTGTCTGTTATGATTACTGGAACATAAGACGATCAATGTACTAACATCGATTTGTTAAGAAATTGTCTGTACATTCATAAGCATGAATTAGCATACTTGGTAATTTTGATAGACACTGTCTATGCCGGGTTCCTCCCATCCACTTTTCGGATGCTGTGATTAGATGTTTTACAAAGTGTATTGTAATCATGACATGACTGGTCCATATATCCATGTGTAACGAGGTAGAATGTTATCTCAAATGTTTTTGTTTTAATCATGATATGACTCGTCTATATATCCATATTTAACGAGGTTGAATGTTATCCTAAACTTGTGCATTACTGTGGGAGATATGAGTGAAGTATATGAGATATTTATATACTTGGGATATCACGCTACAAATGAGTAAGGAGACGCTGTTAATGCCGGTTTTCCCTCAGCTACAAATAAGTATGTCTGTCCATGCCAATCGACTTACACAGATCCTATACATGAATCAGTAATCAGGCTACCGAACCGATACAACCATTGGTTAAACAACTACCGAGCCCCCGCCGGTATCTTGCGGCAGCACTGCGTGCAGAGGCCACGCCCCCCGCCATCAGTAAAGCAGATAGGACCGGCGCGGCCGACATACCGGCTTGTCATATTGTTCACCGAAGAAGAAGAGGTAAGACCTGACAGCCTTGTCAGAGTTCTCGACTGCCCGTATTCATCGTTCCCTGAGTTGTGAGCCCTAGAGACACTTTATGCTTTTGCTAGTATTCTATGACCGTTTCTAACTAATATCATTAGCATCAGGATAACAGTGATCGTGCTGTGTGTAGAATATACTGTGTATATTGTTAAAACATAGGAGCCGGTTTACCGACCGGACTGGTTCAAGTCAGGCTTCCTGTTAATATAGTAGCCGGTTTATCGACCTGACTCGGCTGTGTCCCCTGCTTGCGGGACATGTGTAGAACTGATTAGGCCCCTTGTAATACCTAATGAGCCATGTCACTCATCGGACTCGTGTTCTCGCACCCATCGATGCTTCATGAGCTATTAGCCTACCAGCAGATTCGCTGAGTATCGGTTAACCCACTAGCACGTAATAGAGGCCGTACAGTAGCAACCGCACCCGCTCCTCATATTACCGGTTGAAAAGTGTTATAAGATGTCCTGTCCCGCCATTTGTTTTGAACTGAATAATTCAGACATTTTTGGTATCAAACAAGCCTTTATTTAGCAATCGGACTTGTCTTCATGCACGCGAAGTTCGTCCATTAGCCATGGAACTCTGAGTTATAGCTCCTTTGTAGAAGACCCACCTACCAGTCACAACACCACAACTAGGTTTTTTAAAATGTTCTCACATAGTAGCCGGTTTTCCAGTTTAACAGTTTTATAAGATGTCCTGTCCCGCCATTTGTCTTGTATCAATTTTTTTCTAGCATACGAGCCTTTGTTTAATAATCGGACTCGTCTTCACGCACGCGAAGATCGTCCATCAGCCATGGAACTTTGAGTAAAAGCTCCTTTGTAGAAGAACCACCTACCAGTCACACCACCACAACTAGTTTTTAAAAAAAAATGTCCTGTCCTAACATACGCACATTATTCTAGTTTCAATACCTGATTGTTGTTTTTGTCTAAGACGCTGATGTTGACTGATTAGCGACACACGACAATAATCCTAGTAACCGGATTAACACTGATGCGGGTGCCGACTCTCTAGCGACACACGGTTGAATACAATGGAATCGACACTGATACACAGGAAGCATCCTTGAGAGTTTTTTCTTGCACAGACCCCAGTGAGTCTCCCACATTACCATTTGTTCATAATTGTTCAGAACATGTCCATGATCACCTGATCACTAACCGGGTGATGATATTTTCACAGATACGGCTGAGCTTCACTGCCACCACTCACAATCGGACGCCTAGAGCCGACCTTCTGAGTAGGTATATTCCAGGTTACTTGAGTATCATTAGACCCTCTCTCTCTAGATACGTACTGAATTACATTTATGGTTTCAGGTGCTCTACCATCCCAACCTGTCCTGAGGAAGACCCCAGAATGAGGACTTACTAACCTTTACCAACCAGGGGTCGAAACGTTGACAACCTTACAGTTACCAGTATGCACCATAGGACTGAGAAATCAATCAATGTTGCCCTATGTGTAATATTTTGGAAAGGGAACTATGGGCCAGATGTAGGTGGCCAATTACTGGTCGGTAACGGCCGAATTCGGCCGTTACCGACCGGTAATTGGATTTTGAGATGTAGGGGGAAAAAAACAGGCATTTTCGGTAATTTTACCGAATCGGTAAATATACCGGTCGGTAAAATTACCGAAAATGCATTTTCAGTATGTAGGTGCCAAGTTGCACATTGACACAGGGCTTTGAAAATCGGTATTTTACCATGCAATACAATTGCATGGTAAAATACCGATGCAGGTGTACATGCACATCTGTGCATGTACACCTGTGCCATGTGGCACACATACATGCCCTAAGGGCATGTATGTGTGCCACATGGCACACAAGCCTAAAACAGGGGTGCCAGAGGGTGTCAAAGTGACAACCCCTGCACCCTTGCTAAAATCGGTATTTACCGATTCTGTAATTACAGAATCGGTATTGCCCATTGATTCCTATGGGCTTCACAGCCCATAGGAATCAATAGGAAATACCGATTCGGTATTTCCAGATTCGGTAAATACCGAATCTTAACGATTCGGTATTTCCACATCTGGAAATACCTACATCTCCCCCCTTCATATTTACCACTTCTTAAATACCGAATCGGTAAAATTCGGTATTTAAGAGGTGGTAAATATGAATTACCTACATCTGGCCCTATAGACCTAAACTAGGCTGTAAAGGTTCCGTTGTACAGGATTGAATTGTGTTCATATCACTTCACCTTTACCCTATCCCTCACTGATCCAACCACCCCCAATTCCCTCCTAACTTTCTCTGCACCTAGAGCACTGTATTATATTGTATATAATGAAACTATGTAGAAATCGCATAAATGTACATGAATATTCTGAATTACAAGAGCATGTACTGATGATTTGATTGAATTAATTAAATTCATGTTTTTGATGTCAACAAACTGAATCATTTCATGGTCTACTGTTTAAGAGTGCCAACACTCATTCACTACAACGACCATCTCGCTAATGTACACATCTACAGAACAGCAACCAGGCAGAATGGGATAGGACATAAAGTGGCAGTTGAAGTGCACATGTACGGGTTACAGAGAATATGTAGAGGAAGGACACAGATTTCAAAAGTGGAGAATGCATATGGAAGGTAGATAAGCTCAATGTGCCAAGTGGATGACAGATTTACAGTTTGACAAAAAGATGCTGATAGTAGATGAAAAAGTAGAAAGAGCAATTGTAGAGCAGATATGAGGTGAAACGTGTCATGGCAGATGTAGAAGGTACATGCATGTATAGAATGGAAACATATACAGTAGGCATGAGAGCAAGAGCACTTGTACACCAGGGAGAGAGGTCATAGAAACTATAGAATGGAAGCAGACAATACAAGTATAGGATGTAGGGTAGTGATGGTTAATATGGAGAGGTCATGTGAAGAGCAACAGCAGATGTAAGGTAGGTATTGAGAGCAGCTGCGGAGTGTGCAGTGCAGATGTGCAGAGTGGAAAGCAAATTTATAGTGGAGATTAAGTGTAGAGAATCCATATGAAGCGTGGATGTGGAAAGTGAAGAAACACGGTTCAAGATGGAGATGATAAGTGAAGGTTGTATTTTGTGTGTATAGATTGGATTGCATATGTGGAGAGTTGTATGTTGTGGAAAGTGGATGTAGAGACTGTATGTACATATTGGGGAGCAGATGTGGAGAGTGTCTCTATGTGGTGAGAGTGGATGTGGAGACTGGATGTACATGCTGGGGAGCAGATGTAGAGTCAGTGTGGAGAATGGTTCAACATGCTGGGGAGCAGATTTGGAAAGGGATTGTATGTAGCGGAGAGTAGATGTGGAAACCAGATGTGCATGCTGGGGAGCTATTGTGGAGAATGGATATATGTAGCAGAAAGTGAATGTGGAGACCAGATGTACATGCTGGGGAGCGGAGATGGAGAGTTGCTGTATGTGGTGGAAAATGGAGTTGCCAACTGGATGTACATGCTGGGGAGCCAATGTGGAGGGTGGCTGTGTGTGGCAGAGTTGATGTGGAGAGCAGGTATACATTCTTGGGTGCAGATTTGGAGAGTGGCTGTATGTGGCGGAGACTCAATGTGAAGACAGGAAATACAT
The DNA here is from genome assembly GCF_964261635.1 of Lissotriton helveticus. Lineage (NCBI taxonomy): Eukaryota > Metazoa > Chordata > Amphibia > Caudata > Salamandridae > Lissotriton > Lissotriton helveticus. The sequence goes on along the minus strand of NC_136063.1, from coordinate 10,240,378 downwards.
GCTAGGGAGCACATGTGGAGAGCAACTGTATGTAGTAGAGAATGGATGTGGAGACTGGATGTACATGCTGGGAATCAGATATGGGGAGTTATTGTACAAGACAGAGAGTGTGCATGGTAAGGGGATGTAGTGAATGGGTAGTACATTTGGAGTGTGGAAAGTGAATGCAAAAGGTAGAGAGCAAATGTACAGTGTGGGGTGTCTATGTGTGGAGTGGACAGACAGCATGTGGATTGTGGGAGAAACATGGGGTGGAAAGTATAGAGTAGATGTACAGGAAGGAGAGCATCTGGAGCTGAACAGATGCATAGGCTGGCAAAGCAGACGGAAAGGGTGGGGAGAACAAATGGTGGCTAGATGGACGTGGGCAGTATGGAGAGCAGCTGCGATGAGTGGCGATACATTGTCAAGAGTGAGTGTACATGGTGGACGGCACTTGTGCAGGCTGGATGTACAGAGTATATGGCAGATGTACAGGTTGGGAGCAGATGTACATGAGGAAAAGCCATGCTTAGGTTAGACAGAGGGTGAAAAGCCTATTGAGGGTAGAAAGCAGATATACTTGGTGATAAATGCAGACAGGAGGTGGAGTTGACACCACATATTTAAGTGAACACTGTGGTGAACACATGTGCAAGTATGTGCAAGCTAGAGAATGGTTGTAGAGCCTGTGCATATATGTTGAGGTGATGTGCAGAACTGATGTGGAGAGTGGCTATAGAGCATGTGCATATGTGGTGAGGTGATGTCTAGACAGAAGTGGATAGTGGGTGTGGCTGAGGAGAGCAGATGAACAGGGTGGGGAGTGGATGTTGAGCCTGTGCAGATGTGTTGAGGTGATGAGCAGAACTGATGTGGAGAGTGGCTACACAGCATGTGCAAATGTGGTGATGGGATGTCTAGACAGAAGTGCATAGTGGGTGTGGCTGAGGAGAGCATATGAACAGGGTGGAGAGTGGATGTAGAGCTTGTGCATATGTGGTGAGGTGATGTGCAGAACAGATATGGAGAGGGGATGTAGAGTCTGTGCAGATGTGGTGAGGTGATATCTAGACAGATGTGGTGAGTGGGTGTGGACTCTGGAGAGCAGATGAACAGGGTAAATAATATTTGGAAGTAGAGCTGTAAGGAAAGGCCTCTTTTTGCATAAGCACCCTATAGGTTTTGGACTGATGCTGCTGGTTTTTTTGCCTCTGAGATTGCACTGAGGCCTGCTAACAAAACCTCAGTGGAAGTGTTACAACCTATTACAAAGTGTATGTTGAATTGGTTACCCCTAATTGGTATAACCTGACTTGCTTATAACCACCTAGTATATCATACCAAGGGTAAAGAGGGTATGTAAGATAGAGTGTCCACCCTGGGCTGCAGCACCGATTGTGCCACCCTGTGTGTACCTTTATTCAGACAGACAGACTGGCAGCAGGAACAGAGAGGGGAAACTGGTGTTTTGTCCATGGGAGTGTAGCCCTTAGATAGTCATATGTGTAGGGTCGGCTACTAAGCTCCTAACATCCAAGGAAGGGTTTACATATCTTGAGAATGTGCAGAAGCGTGCATTCTGAGATTACTAGATGCCATACATAGTTGAAAGTCATCACAGAGCGGTAGCCCATTGGGTAATAATCTCATCATCCCCCCATGGCACTTTCTGGCATAAATATGTCACCCTGACCCCAGACCACAACGTAACTAGAGAAAGGGCAGAAGAAGGACTGCCCTGCTAACCCCTACCTTGGCCAGAGATGCACACCTACTGCCGGACTGAACCTGCCACTCATTGGTCTAGCAAAGAGATTACTGTGCCTGTGTCTCCTTGCTCTTGGAAAAGTCACTCCTTAGCTCCAGACCAAAGAAGTGACTTCAAGAGTCTGTCGACTGACCCCCTCGAACCAGCACCAGGGCCCTCAAGGCTGTATTTAGCCCATTCCGACAAGTCAGTGGGTAACTTCTTCGACTTATTTCTGACCACTCTTGGGCAACCCAAGAGACTGATCCTCGATGACAAAAGTTTTAACTGGATCTTGTGGTCCCAGAAGTGTCATCGGACTCGAGGAACCTCCAGACCGTCACCTCACTTCCGGAATTCTGAATGGGCGTCAAGACCTGGCTGTTCAAAATAAGCCTCCGGTGGCTGCAAGTGCCTGGATACCCTATCAGGTGATTAGACACGCTTTATAAATACTGATTGATTGATTGGTCGCCAAAGAGGGACACTAGCATTCACAAAATGATATTGCTGAAGAAGCTGTGTAGGTAGACCAATAGCCCTGTGGCTGCTGGCCTTTTACAGGCTCAAAGAGGACTTTGAGATACACTGACTTCTGTGACCGCAGTCACTCCACCTTACCCGTGGAACGAGAAAAAATGCAAGAACATCCCCATCGACCCCACAGCACCCATGGTATCTTTCAGCATACTCAGCGTCCTGAATCCCCAGCATCTGCACCACTAAATTGAGACCTCTGGCAGTCCCCTGCAGATGAGTTTGCTCAGCTTGATGTCTAAAAATTCATTTAAAATATAATCAATTGTTATAAATTGGTGTGAGATTTCTTTTGTGTTGTGTGACTTTCTTATTTTGTTGTTTGGTGCTTCTATATGCTTTGTATTAGTTTCTTTGTTAAGCCTCGGTGCTCGAAGGTGCAGCTACCCAGGGTTGAGCGAAATGTTTTATAAACAAGCCTGGCTGGACCCAAATCGGCTTTGCAAGTGTCTTACAGAGTACGGTTGCACGACCATACTACATAATACAGCAAAATCCTTACGATAGAGCAATAGGAGGACAGAGAGTTTACATATAGATGAAATATAGATTATATATAGAAAGTAGTGCATATCTGTAGGTGAGTAGAGTACAGGATGGCAGTCTGAAAGGGTGGTAAGCATAGATGGAGTTTGCAAGCTGCATGGGCAGCTTGGAAAGTGGATGTGAAGAGGAGACATACAAGGTGGAGAGGAGACATGCAAGGTGGAGAGGAGACATACAAGGTGAAGAGGAGACATACAAGGTGGAGAGGGGACATGCAAGGTGGGGAGGAGACATACAAGGTGGAGAGGAGACATACAAGGTGGAGAGGAGACATACAAGGTGGAGAGGAGACATTTAAGGTGGAGAGGAGACATGCAAGGTGGAGAGGAGACATGCAAGGTGGAGAGGAGACATGCAAGGTGGGGAGGAGACATGCAAGGTGGAGAGGAGACATGCAAGGTGGGGAGGAGACATGCAAGGTGGAGAGGAGACATTTAAGGTGGGGAGGAGACATACAAGGTGAAGAGGAGACATACAAGGTGGAGAGGGGACATGCAAGGTGGGGAGGAGACATACAAGGTGGAGAGGAGACATGCAAGGTGGAGAGGAGACATGCAAGGAGGAGAGGAGACATGCAAGGTGGGGAGGAGACATGCAAGGTGGAGAGGAGACATGCAAGGTGGAGAGGAGACATGCAAATGCAAGGTGGAGAGGAGACATGCAAGGTGGGGAGGAGACATGCAAGGTGGAGAGGAGACATGCAAGGTGGAGAGGAGACATGCAAGGTGGAGAGGAGACATACAAGGTGGAGAGGAGACATACAAGGTGGAGAGGAGACATGCAAGGTGGAGAGGAGACATGCAAGGTGGAGAGGAGACATGCAAGGTGGAGAGGAGACATACAAGGTGGAGAGGAGACATACAAGGTGGAGAGGAGACATACAAGGTGGAGAGGAGACATGCAAGGTCGAGAGGAGACATGCAAGGTGGGGAGGAGACATGCAAGGTGGAGCGGAGACATGCAAGGTCGAGAGGAGACATGCAAGGTGGGGAGGAGACATGCAAGGTGGGGAGAAGACATGCAAGGTGGGGAGGAGACATGCAAGGTGGGGAGGAGACATACAAGGTGAAAAGGAGACATGCAAGGTGAAGAGGAGACATGCAAGTTGAGGAGGAGACATGCAAGGTGGAGAGGAGACATGCAATGTGGAGAGGAGACATGCAAGGTGGAGAGGAGACATGCAAGGTGGAGAGGAGACATACAAGGTGGAGAGGAGACATGCAAGGTGGAGAGGAGACATGCACGTTGAGGAGTGGATGTCCTGGAGAATGAATTTGCAGGTTGCAGACCAGTTATGGAGAGCGCATATAGAAGGAATATGTGAACATGGGAGTACATGGACAGCAAGGTCCATGATAGAAAATAGATAAACAAGGCAGATACCAGGTGAACAGTGTGGAGAGATTACCTGTGGAAAGTGGAGAGCACTAGTGAATGACAGCGAAAAAGTTTAACACAATTTTGCAAGGTTTGTGCTATGCAATACTGGCAAAGAATGAATTGTAGATTCTCCCATGTTGTACGGTTCTTACTAATTAAGTAAGACTGTGGATTTGGACAACATAAGCATTACAAATATGGGGATTACATCCACATATAAGATCAGAATATTTTTCCTGATTCCTGGCTAGCTCACAAAGCACCTTCGGGACCCTTAAACCTAGACAGGTACCTGATGGTGTCTGCAAGATCAGAACATAACAGTCTGGATTCCACCAAGGAAATTGTGGAAACATCTTACCCTTGTGTTAGTATCTCAGGCATGCACAAAGAAATACACAAGAAGTACATGAATTGGCATTTCAAATATTTATTGAGGCAATTAAACTCTTGTGTTAAATATGTGCACAATAATGATTAATACAATGAAGTGAAACAAGGTCACCAGCATGGGAACAATTTTAAGAAGTATGAGCAATTCAACCATTGTACATTAATATTGGATCATGTGAATACATATGCTTGTACTCCACCTAGCTCTGCCTATCCTAATAGGCATAGGGTGTGGGGGTCAGCCAGAATACCTTAGAGTGGAGTAACTAGTTACCTGAGTGCATGGGTCATCTGGTAGCCAGTCTTGCTGTAGATGTCTTGGTGTAGAACAGGCCGCCATCCTTCTCAGAATAGTGGCGGATTTCATTTGGGCTAGAATTCGGGCACGGAGTGATCACGGCAATCCATCAAAATGATCCCTTGCCTAAACTCAGGCTGGGTCCTGCTTATGTATTAACCTCTTAGCTGCGGCGGCTATTCCGCCGCAGCGCTAAGGGGGAGGCGGGGCCGCGCGGCGCTCCCGTACTCATGACGGAACTGCTCCGTCATGGCCCTCGGGTGAGCTGTGCCTGTGACGGAACGGTTCCATCACGGCCTCGCCCGCTCTTTAGAACGTCAGCGCAGGCGCGGTATTCGCGCCGCGCAGGCACGGCGAGCGGGCCGTGACGGAACCGTTCCGTCACCAGCACAGCCCACCCGAGGCTCGTGACGGAACCGTTCCGTCACGAGCACGCAAAGGGTTAAACTGGACACATGCTTCAATGCCTGAGCTCTAGTCTGGCCACATTTGTTTATTCTACCCACGAGAGCTGTCGCCTAACAGACAATATTCAACAACACAGTTTAAGCAGCGTAACAGGACCTTGTACAGAATGTTCTAAGAGATGACAATGTGCCTACAAGGACATGTACATGTAAGGAATCATTTTCTGAGTATGTTATATGCTGATGCTTAAAAGATGTTAATTGTAAACATGAACATGTAAAATGGAAGGGTGTGTGCACAGGGCCTAACAACCGCGTGCCAACCTGCCTAATCTCATCCTCCAAGAATTAAAGACAAAATATTAAGCTTTGATGACAAAAAGAGACACCCAACTAGTGGCTACATTTCACTGTGCAAAACTTGAAAATCTGTGACCATTCTCAGCTTCCATGACCAGTGGCAGATCAGCTCAGCACCATGTAACTCTGGGCAATAACTCATTTATTTTCCACGACAGCACCAAGCACCTTGAGACCTGTAATGGTGAGTAATTTGCGCTTTACAAAATTGGATTTACATTTACATTTAGGTACTTGGTAGAAAGTAGATATGGCAGAAAGCATCAGTAGAGGGCGTGCATGTACAGTGTGGAGGGTATGTGTGGAGCATGTACAACAGATGGCTACAGTGAGGTGCAGATACACAGGGTGGAAAATGATGTCAGAAGCACATGTGTGTGGAGAGTGAACTTTGTGTTTGCAGAGCAATGGTACAAGATGTGGTGTGTGCGTCCAGAGGAGAGAGTGCAGGTGGAGGTCGAAACTGAAAGTGGATGATGCCTGTGTACACTGAGGAGATGAAGTGTGGAGGGCTGCAGGGAGTATAGAAAGAACTGATGGTGTAAAGCAACTTTAGTACATTAAGGGGCAGATGAACAGAATGTAAAAAAGGCCTCGAGAGACGACGTGGATGCACATCAGCACAGTATGTTGAGCACAAGTGAGAAGTTGGTTGTAAGAAGCAGAACAGAAAAGGCAAGAATCTGAATGACATTAGTTAAAAGGACAGAACACAGATGTGATGAGAACAAGAGATTTCGTTTCTCCGTTCTAACAAAAAAGAACAAAAGTGGGCATCGCATGCCTTTGGGGTGGCGAAAACAAGAACAAGGGGCACCCTACTCACTGGGAACCAGGGTATGTCATGTGTAACAGAAACAACGGTTCCAGTGGAAAGTTAGGCTAATCAATAATAATAATCAAATGCACAATCACAATCATAAAAATGGGTTACGTTGATGTCAGACAGAAAGAGGGCCTTGCAGACTTTATGTTAACATTAATTCTATATATCAGATTTGTAAAATTCAAATTGATATACACACATACCAAGAAAAAACAATAGTCCTTTTGTGTCCCCAAGTGAAATGGGACTATAAACAGTGGAAAACATGTAAGGTGTACAGCTTAGTTTCCACAATTATTTAAAAAGGCAACCAAAAATTAATTTAGTAATGATTCCAGCTTCTGCGAACAATAGTCAGAGCTGATAAACTGAATCTGTATTTTATGTGGCCCTACATCTCAGTATCCAAATACCGGTCGGTAACAGACTAAAATCGGTATTTTCGGCCGTTACCGAGCGATATTTGGATACCTACATCTGGCCCTCGATTATTAATATAAATTAGCCTAACTTGCCTCAGGGGTTGGGTTTAACTCTCAATGCCTCAAAAGTGGGCGTCTCTCTCCTTGGGCAGGGGGTAACTTCCATTGTCCCAAAAGTGGCCATCTCTCACCTGGGCACAACATGCTGCGTGCAAGCATGAAAGTGTGCAAGCATGAAAGTTTGGAACAGGCTGCATAGAAGCAAAATAAAAGCACTCAACACTGACAGACTTCACGGACACATCTTGGAACAACCTCTGGGCCTGATTCGCAAGCTACACTTTTGGGTAAGCACTTGTGGAGGACTCTTCATGCGTAACAAGAAACACCTCTCACTACTCACCAGTGGCATTTCCATGGATCTTTCAACTCACTGAAACCTGTCCAGTATTGGAGGTTATGCAAATGACGCTGCATGACCGCCCCAATCATGAGGTCGCCAGCCTTGTACATGCTTGGCTGCGTCCTGGTTCGGAGGCTACACCTGGGTGTGTGTTTGGAAACATCTCCGGCAGCGCATTGAAGCACCATTGAGAATAAAAGGAAAATCAGCATGACGTATCTGAAAGAGGTGGTGTTTGGGACACCACATGCAGATCTGTCACCAAGGGACCAATTGAACCACTTCATTGGGAGCCCACATTTTATGTCCACACTTCCATCCTCCGGCCTGTCCCAAAGCTGCAAATGTGAACAAGTGTCACTGGGTGTTGAATGTAGCCCATTGGCACACATTGCAGCTGGTAGTCTTCGGGGTGTTGTCCAGGTGTAGTCAAGGAGTACATGAGATTTCTTGCAGAAGTCACCTTAAGTGAGATGTCCTAGGATTTGGAAAATATGTAATTATAAATCAAAAAGAATAGAGCTCTGAGTTTTTGATACAAGCCTGTAAGTCATGGAGGTACCTTGTTTCCATGCACCTCATCGGAGAACCCCATGTACCTGAGCAGCAAACATAAGAGATCTCAGAGTCTGTAAGATTTCTGACCAAGGAAACCTATGTGCCTGTACCCTACAAATAACACATCTTAGAGTCTGTAACTGTGCTACCAAGGTAAGAGATCTCGGAGTCTTTACCTTGGCTTTGAAAGTAGGAGATCACAGCAACTCTACCCAGGCCCAGAAGGGAAGAGATCTTGGATTCTGTACCCAGGCACCAAAGGTAAGAGATCTTGGATTCTGTAACCAGGCACCGAAGGTAACAGATCTTGGATTCTGTACCCAGGCACCAAAGGTAAGAGATCTTGGATTCTGTAACCAGGCACCGAAGGTAACAGATCTTGGATTCTGAACCCACGCACCAAAGGTAACAGATCTTGGATTCTGTACCCAGGCACCGAAGGAAAGAGATCTTGGATTCTGTACCCAGGCACCGAAGGTAACAGATCTTGGATTCTGTACCCAGGCACCGAAGGAAAGAGATCTTGGATTCTGTACCCAAGCACCGAAGGAAAGAGATCTTGGATTCTGTTCCCAGGCACCAAAGGTAAGAGATCTTGGATTCTGTACCAAGGCACCAAAGGTAAGAGATCTTGGATTCTGTACCCACGCACCAAAGGTAACAGATCTTGGATTCTGTACCCAGGCACCGAAGGTAAGAGATCTTGGATTCTGTACCCACGCACCAAAGGTAACAGATCTTGGATTCTGTACCCAGGCACCGAAGGAAAGAGATCTTGGATTCTGTTCCCAGGCACCAAAGGTAAGAGATCTTGGATTCTGTACCCAGGCACCGAAGGTAAGAGATCTTGGATTCTGTACCCACGCACCAAAGGTAACAGATCTTGGATTCTGTACCCAGGCACCGAAGGAAAGAGATCTTGGATTCTGTACCCAGGCACCGAAGGTAAGAGATCTTGGATTCTGTACCCACGCACCAAAGGTAACAGATCTTGAATTCTGTACCCAGGCACCGAAGGAAAGAGATCTTGGATTCTGTACCCAAGCACCGAAGGAAAGAGATCTTGGATTCTGTTCCCAGGCACCAAAGGTAAGAGATCTTGGATTCTGTACCCAGGCACCAAAGGTAAGAGATCTTGGATTCTGTACCCATGCACCGAAGGTAACAGATCTTGGATTCTGTACCCAGGCACCGAAGGTAAGAGATCTTGGATTCTGTACCCAGGCACCAAAAGTAAGACATCTTGGATTTTGTACCCAGGCACCGAAGGTAACAGATCTTGGATTCTGTACCCAGGCACCACAGGTAAGAGATCTTGGATTCTGTACCCAAGCACCAAAGGAAAGAGATCTTGGATTCTGTACCCAGGCACCGAAGGAAAGAGATCTTGGATTCTGTACCCAGGCACCGAAGGAAAGAGATCTTGGATTCTGTACCTAGGCACCGAAGGTAAGAGATATTGGATTCTGTACCCAGGCACCAAAGGTAAGAGATCTTGGATTCTGTACCCAAGCACCAAAGGTAACAGATCTTGGATTCTGTACCCAGGCAGCAAAGGTAACAGATCTTGGATTCTGTACCCAGGTACCAAAGGTAAGAGATCTTGGATTCTGTACCCAGGCACCAAAGGTAAGAGATCTTGGATTCTGTACCCAAGCACCAAAGGTAACAGATCTTGGATTCTGTACCCAGGCACCAAAGGTAAGAGATCTTGGATTCTGTACTCAGGCACCAAAGGTAAGAGATCTTGGATTCTGTACTCGGGGATCAAAGGTAAGAGATCTTGGATTCTGTACTCGGGGATCAAAGGTAAGAGATCTTGGAGTGTCATTAGATATTTCAGTAATGACCATGTGTTAGGAGCTCTCTGTTCTCTCTGTGTTGTATCACTGTTTTCACTCTGTTCTTCTCACTCCCACCCTGTTCCATTCTTATCAGTTCTCTCTCTGTTCTTTCACGAGTCTCATTTCTTCTCTGTTTATCTTGCATTCTCTCTCTGTTTTTTTCTCTATTCTTGCTCATCACTCTCAGCGTGCTCCCACTCCTCCCTTCTGTTCTCACTCTGTTCTTCATATGTTCTCTGTTTATTGATCCTTTCTTTTCTTTAGGTTATCTCTGCATACTTCCCATGTTCTTCCTCAGTTGTCCCTCTATCCTCACTCTCTAATCTATGGTATTATCATACTCTGGCACCCTGGTATTCGGGCTCCCTGTACTTCAGCAGCCCTGGTGCTCTGGCGGCCTGGTACTCTGGTGCCCGGGTAGTATGGCACTCTGGTGACCTGGTACTCCGGTAGAATGGTACTCTGGCACCCTGTACTCCAGCAACACTGACCCTCTGGTACTCTCATGGCATGGTACTCAGGTACCCTGTCACTGTGGTGGCCTGGTACTCTGGTGCTCGGGTACCCAGACACTCTGGTACTCAGTCACTCTGGTACTCTGATGGTCTTCTATTCTGGCACTTTGGTACTCTGGCACCCTAACATCATGTTGTCTAGGTACTCAGGTAGTCTGGTACTCTGGTGGCATGGTACTCAGGCATGCTGGAAGTTTGGTGGCATGATACTCTGCTAGATTGTTACTTTGGCACTCTGACAGTATGGTGGCCAGGTACTCTGGCACCCTGGCACTCTGCCACACTGGCACTGTTGTGGCCTGCCACTCTTCTCACCGGCAATGACTCAGCGATGACGTTCAAGGAAGGGGACACTTTAGATCACTCTCTGCTGGAGCCAGACCCAAGAATGAAGGTGTGTAACCACCAGACCTTCCCTCACAACCACCTGCCACAGCCCTCCTTATCAGCCTCCTCCTACAGCCATGCTTCACAGCCTTCCAGTGTCCTCCCTCACAGCCTCCTTCTCTTGTCTCCCCTCGCAGTCTTCTGCCATAGCCTGCCCTCACAGCCTCCTTCCTCAGCCTGCCCTCACAGCCTCCTTCCATAGCCTGCCCCCACAGCCTCCCTTCACAGTCTGCCCTTGGAGTCTCCTTCCACAGCCTGCCCTCACAGACCCCTCCAACATCCTGCCCTCACAGCCATCTTTCACAGTCTGTCCTCACAGCCTCTTGACGAGTCCTTGCAATCTCCTCCCACAACCTGCCCTGACAGCCTTCTTCCATAGCCTGCCTCCACAGCCTCCCTTCACAGTCTGCCCTTGGAGTCTCCTTCCACAGCCTGCCCCCACAGCGTCCATCCATCACCTCCCCTCATAGCCTGCCCACACAGCCTTCATCCCTCACAGTTTACTTCCACAGCCTGGCCTTGCATCCTGCCCTCCCAACCACCTTTCACAGCCTCCCCTCACATCACAGCTGCCTCCTTCCACACGTTGCCATCACACCCTCCTTCCACAGGCTCCTTCACAGCCTGTCAGTGCTTCAGTCCTAGAAACACAACTCACAATTTAACTGGCTTAACTATACTCGTGTCAGTGGGCACTAAATGTATGGAGGGTCATCCTGTTAGGCTCTGGCCACCAACTACCAGCCCTGAACAGATTGTTGAGTTTAAAAATGAAGGTGGTGAGATCAGTACACTGTCAAGACTGTCACTAACAGAAGCAGCCATGAAGACAAAACATTTAGATAACTCCGATTAGCAGCTTACCTTGAGAAATCAGAGCCCAGAAATGGCTCTTTCCATCTTGTGTGTTCTGTTGTCAAACATTGAAGAATAAGTTTCTTTCAGTATTGTATGATTTGTTCTCAAACACTGAAGATTTTCTTCCCTCCAGCCCTTCTGTGTGTTGTGTTTTTAAACATTGACTATGTATGCTCCTTCCAAACTCTATGTTCTGCTCCAAGACTTCTCTTTCTCTTCCTGAGGTCCACTCCTGAGTGACCTTGAAGGGAGGTCCTGGGGGCAGCTCTCTGAATGTAAACCCATGAGCTGCTCTTATAGACAAGGTCAGTGGGGGTGAGAGTAGGGGGCAGAGTACTAAATGTAGCCTTAAGGCATGTGGGCCTCAGCTGTAGTACCACAGATCCTGAAGCAATAACAAAAATATTGTTCTTCAGAAATGTACAGAAATATTCAAAGAAGAAACACCACAAACATGTTCATCGCATAAGCCTCAGAGCAGCTGCTGCCACCTAGGGGTGCTTCTCCCTCTAGAATGTTGCAGGAATAGAAAGGCTTAAGGGAACTTAGCAAAACATGTTTAATTACACGGTTAACCTGTTTTCTTTCACTGTCTCCTGGTCTCATGCAGACGCCCCTTTCCCCAGACACAGCCTGAAATGGAACTCCAAGTGTTTTGTAGCCTTAAGGGCTGGAGAAGAAAAGATCTGTGATTCACACAAACACAGGTCCTTGGTGGCCCCTGAGGCAGCGTTTGGTGCAAAGACCTTTTACCAAAGCAATGGGCAGTCGCGAGGCCTCTTGATATGGTATTTTTGTTTCAGCAGCCTTTGGTGTGCGCTCAAAGCTAAATAAGTGTTATGAGGTCACGAGAAAAACAATCTAAAGAACTGCAGCTGTGCCCTCACTGAGCTGTTTACATCTGAGGATCCGAGAACAAGGGCCCATTTTCACTTGGTAGTTCCTCACACCAGGCATGTATTTTCCTTGACACACAATATTGCAGTCTAGAAAAAATACCCAAACTACTTGTACTTGTGTCTTATACTTGTACAACAAAGTACAAGATCCTGCTGCCAGGTACTGGTACTATTAATTACAAGTACAGCGGTCCTCCTCGCCGATGCCGGTACAGTCCATTACAAGTACAGCAGTCCTCCTCACAGATACTGGTACTGTACATTACAAGGAACAGTAGTCCTTCTCGCAGATGCTGTTACTGTCCATTACAAGTAAAGCAGTCCTCCTCACCGATGCGGTACTGTACATTTCAAATGTAAATGTAAATGTAAATGTACATGTAGTATACTTGTAAAGCGCACAGCTGCACCAGCAACGGGGCGTCCCGGCGCTGTATAATGCTGTGGAACCCTTCCTGGCTCTCTCAGGTAAAGCTAGTCATCCCAGTGTTGTTGGGGCCGTTGTGGAGATTAAGCAAGCTATTGCCCAGAGTTGCAGCGTAGGACCCATGATTAGAGTAGGCGCCGAGGCGAGAATTATGGAGTCCGCGGACATTGAGCCCAAGACCCTGCCGCGTCGGGACTTGAACCCTGGTCCAGGGCCTGATCTTTGCTTCAGTGTCTGCCGCTCTAACCAGTGAGCCAAACTTCTCCAAGTACAGCAGTCCTCCTCACAGATGCTGGTACTGTACATTACAAGTACAGTAGTCCTCCTCGCCGATGCATGTACTTTATAATACAAGTACAGCAGCCCTCCTCGCAGATGCCAGAACTGTCCATTACAAGTACCGAAGTCCTCTTCGCAGATGCGTGTACTGTCCATTCCAAGTACAGCAGTCCACCTCGCAGATGCCAGAACTGTCCATTACAAGTACGGCAGTCCTCCTCGCAGATGCATTTACTGTCTATTACAAGTACAGCAGTCCTCCTCGCAGATGTGTGTACTGTCGATTACAAGTACAGCAGTCGTGCTCGCAGATGCGTTTACTGCCCAATACAAGTACAGCATACCTCCTCGCAGATGTGTGTACTGTCCATTAGAAGTACCATAGTCCTCCTTCCAGATGCCAGTACTGTCCATTACAAGTACAGCAGTCCTCCTCGCAGATGCCAGTACTGTCTATTACAAGTACGGTAGACCTCCTTGCCGATGATGGTACTGTCCATTACAAGTATAGCAGTCCCCCTCGCAGATGCCAGTACTGTACATTACAAGTACAGCAGTCCTGGTACTGTCCATTGCAAGTACTGCAGTCCTCCTCGCAGATGCGTGTACTGTCTATTACAAGTACAGCAGTCCTCTTCGCAGATGCGTGTACTGTCTATTACAAGTACAGCAGTCCTCCTCGCAGATGCGTGTACTGTCGATTACAAGTACAGCAGTCGTGGTCGCAGATGCGTTTACTGTACATTACAAGTACAGCAGTCCTCCTCGCAGATGCTGGTACTGTCCATTACAAGTAAAGCAGTCCTCCTCGCAGATGCTGGTACTGTCCATTACAAGAACAGCAGTCCTCCTTGCAGATGCCAGTACTGTCCATTACAAGTTCAGCAGTCCTCCTTGCAGATGCCAGTACTGTACATTACAAGTACAGCAGTCCTGCCCGCAGATGCCGGTACTGTCCATTACAAGTACAGCAGTTTTGCCCGCAGATGCATGTACTTTCTATTACAAGTACAGCAGCCCTCCTCACAGATGCTGGTACTGTACATTACAAGTACAGCAGTCCTGCCCGCAGATGCATGTACTTTCTATTACAAGTACAGCAGCCCTCCTCGCAGATGCCAGAACTGTCCATTACAAGTACAGAAGTCCTCTTCGCAGATGCGTGTACTGTCCATTACAAGTACAGTAGTCCACCTCGCAGATGCCAGAACTGTCCATTACAAGTACAGCAGTCCTAATCGCATATTACTTTACTGTCTATTACAAGTACAGTAGTCCACCTCGCAGATGCCAGAACTGTCCATTACAAGTACAGCAGTCCTAATCGCATATTACTTTACTGTCTATTACAAGTACAGTAGTCCACCTCGCAGATGCCAGAACTGTCTATTACAAGTATAGCAGTCCTCCTCGCAGATGCGTGTACTGTCTATTACAAGTACAGCAGTCGTGCTCGCAGATGCGTTTACTGTATATTACAAGTACACCAGTCCTCCTCGCCGATGCTGGTACTGTACATTACAAGTACAGCAGTCCTCTTTGCCGATGCTGGTACTGTACATTACAAGTACAGCAGTCCTCCTCGCAGATGTTGGTACTGTCCATTACAAGTACAGCAGTCCTCTTTGCAAATGAGTGTACTGTCCATTACAGGTACAGTAGTCCTCAGGCAGAGGCGTGTACTGTCCATTACAAGTACAGCAGTCCTCTTTGCAAATGAGTGTACTGTCCATTACAGGTACAGTAGTCCTCAGGCAGAGGTGTGTACTGTCCATTACAAGTACAGCAGTTCTCCTCGCAGATGCATGTACTGTCTATTACAAATATAGCAGTCCTCCTTGCAGATGCCAGTATGTACATTACAAGTACAGCAGTCCTCCTCGCAGATGCGTGTACTGTCTTTTACAAGTACAGCAGTCCTGCTCGCAGATGCCTGTACTGTCCATTCCAAGTACAGCAGTCCACCTCGCAGATGCCAGAACTGTCCATTACAAGTACGGCAGTCCTAATCGCATATTACTTTACTGTCCACTACAAGTACAGCAGCCCTCCTTGCAAATGAGTGTACTGTCCATTACAAGTACAGTAGTCCTCAGGAAGAGGCGTGTACTGTCTTTTACAAGTACAGCAGTCCTACTCACAGATGGGTGTACTTTCCATTACAAATATAGCAGTCCTCCTTGCAGATGCCAGTACAGTCCATTACAAGTAAAGCAGTTCTCCTCGCAGATGCCTGTACTGTCCACTACAAGTACAGCAGTCTTCCTTGCAGATGTGTGTGCTGTCTATTACAAGTACAGTAGTCCTGCTCGCAGATGCATGTACTTTCTATTACAAGTACAGCAGCCCTCCTCGCAGATGCCAGAACTGTCCATTACAAGTACTGAAGTCCTCTTCGCAGATGCGTGTACTGTCCATTCCAAGTACAGTAGTCCACCTCGCAGATGCCAGAACTGTCCATTACAAGTACGGCAGTCCTAATCGCATATTACTTTACTGTCTTTTACAAGTATAGTAGTCCTCCTCGCAGATGCGTGTTCTGTCCATTACAAGTACAGCAGTATTCCTCGCAGATGTGTGTACTGTCAATTACAACATCCCCAGTCCTCGTTGCAGATGCCGGTATTGTCTATTACAAGTACAGCAGTCCTCCTCGCAGATGCGTGTACGGTCTGTTACAAGTACAGCAGTCCTCCTCGCAGATGCGTGTACTGTCTATTACAGGTCCAGCAGTCCTCCTCGCACATTCATGAAATGTTTATTACAAGTACAGCAGTCCTCCTCGCAGATGCGTGTGCTGTCCATTATAAGTACAAAAGGGGGTGGTGATGGACGGAGCATCTGAACCAATCAAACACTCACACCCAATCAACAGATCTGGGTTTAATCCATCACCGTTCTTTAGCCCACTCTGCCACCCCAGTTCAGACATGGCCATATTCAAATCAGTCTGACCCTGTGCCTCATGGGAACAGTCCAGCCCGAACTGTCAAGCCATGCCTTCCCTAGACCGGAAACAAGCTTCCGAGGACCGGTTTCTGCCATTTCAGCCGTCTTCAGCTCGGCTTCCTTGAATCCAGTGGCAAAATGAGCAAGGGACTCACGTTGGAGCATACCCTGCCTACTTATGCCCACCCCCCTTTTGTACCGCGTTGTTCGCCATAAGTTGGCACTGTATGCTCAGACGTGAGTCCCTTGCTCACTTTGCCACTGGATTCAAGCAAGCCGGGCTGAAGATGGCTGAAATGCCAGAAACCGGTCCTCGGAAGCTTGTTTCCGGTCCCGGGAAAGCATGGCTTGGCAGTTTGGGTTGGACTGTTCCCATGAGGCACAGGGTCAGACTGATTTGCATATGGCCATGTCTGAACTGGGGTGGCAGAGTGGGCTAAAGAACGGTGATGGATTAAACCCAGATCTGTTGACTGGGTGTGAGTATTTGATTGGTTCAGATGCTCCGTCCATCACCACCCTCTTTTGTACCGCTTTGTTCACCATAAGTTGGCAGGGTATGCTCAGACGTGAGCCCCTTGCTCACTTTGCCACTGGATTCAAGCAAGCCGGGCTGAAGACTGCTGAAATGCCTGAAACCGGTCCTCGGAAGCTTGTTTCCGGTCCAGGGAAGGCATGGCTTGGCATTTCGGGCTGGACTGTTCCCATGAGGCACAGGGTCAGACTGATTTGAATATGGCCATGTCTGAACTGGGGTGGCAGAGTGGGCTAAAGAACGGTGATGGATTAAACCCAGATCTGTTGACTGGGTGTGAGTATTTGATTGGTTCAGATGCTCCGTCCATCACCACCCTCTTTTGTACCGCTTTGTTCGCCATAAGTTGGAAGTGTATGCTCAATCGTGAGTCCCTTGCTCACTTTGCCACTGGATTCCAGCAAGCCGGGCTGAAGACGGCTGAAATGCCAGAACGGGTCCTCGGAAGCTTGTTTCCGGTCCTGAGAAGGAATGGCTTGGCAGTTCGGGCTGGACTGTTCCCATGAGGCACAGGGTCAGACTGATTTGCATATGGCCATGTCTGAACTGGAGTCGCAGAGTGGGCTAAAGAACGGTGATGGATTAAACCCAGATCTGTTGACTGGGTGTGAGTATTTGATAGTTTCAGATGCTCCGTCCATCACCACCCTCTTTTGTACCGCTTTGTTCGCCATAAGTTGGCAGTGTATGCTCAGACGTGAGTCCCTTGCTCACTTTGCCACTGGATTCAAGCAAGCCGGCCTGAAGACGGCTGAAATGCCAGAAACCGGTCCTCGGAAGCTTGTTTCCGGTCCCGGGAAAGCATGGCTTGGCAGTTCGGGTTGGACTGTTCCCATGAGGCACAGGGTCAGACTGATTTGCATATGGCCATGTCTGAACTGGGGTGGCAGAGTGGGCTAAAGATCGGTGATGGGTTAAACCCAGATCTGTTGAATGGGTGTGAGTATTTGATTGGTTCAGATGCTCCGTCCATCACCACCCTCTTTTGTACCACTTTGTTCGCCATGAGTTGGCAGGGTATGCTCAGACGTGAGTCCCTTGCTAAATTAGCCACTGGATTCAAGCAAGCCGGGCTGAAGACGGCTGAAATGCCAGAAACTGGTAATCCGGAAAATTGTTTCCGGTCCAGGGAAGGCATGGCTTGGCAGTTTGGGCTGGACTATTCCCATGAGGCACAGGGTCAGACTGATTTGCATATGGCCTTGTCTGAACTGGGGTGGCAGAGTGGGCGAAAGAACGGTGATGGATTAAACCTAGATCTGTTGACTGGGTGTGAGTATTTGATTGGTTCAGATGCTCCGTCCATCACCACCCTCTTTTGTACCGCTTTGTTTGCCATAAGTTGGCAGGGTATGCTCAGACTTGAGTCCCTTGCACACTTTGCCACTGGATTCAAGCAAGCCGGGCTGAATACTGATGAAAATCGAGAAACCGGTCCTCGGAAGCTTGTTTCCGGTCCAGGGAAGGCATGGCTTGGCAGTTCGGGCTGGACTGTTCCCATGAGGCACAGGGTCAGACTGATTTGCATATGGCCATGTCTGAACTGGGGTGGCAGAGTGGGCGAAAGAACGGTGATGGATTAAACCTAGATCTGTTGACTGGGTGTGAGTATTTGATTGGTTCAGATGCTCCGTCCATCACCACCCTCTTTTGTACCGCTTTGTTCGCCATAAGTTGGCAGTGTATGCTCAGCCGTGAGTCCCTTGCTCACTGGTAAATAAATAAATAATTACCGGTACTATTTTTCTATGCATTAACTGAAAAGGATAGCTCAATAAATAAGAGGCAAAATCCGTAGTATCTGAGTCATACGGGCTTTAATCAGATGGCTCGAGCCAATGGACCATCGGGTTCCATCACCTGCAAAGGTTCAGGAAGGGACAGACACAGGAAAAAGAGGGACAGCTAATATTTCATTAACATCATACAGTATAAATAGTAAAACAGTATAATTGCATTGAATACAGTAGGCGTAACAAGTGACAAACGAAAGATAAGAACATATGGGCGTGAAAAGAAGGCGTGCACAGGGCGTGCACGGAGGTGTGTGATGTAGACGTCACAGAAGTGTCATAAGTGGGTGGACACATGGAGGGGGCTACCTGGGCAGCTGGAACCTTTAACCTACTGGTGCGCGCAAACGGGTCATGACGTGTAACTGGGGAGAGCTGGGGGCTCTGACTTCTAGCACTAGAAGAGGAGACTAAAGTCTGGGATATCAGAACGACCTGTATCTATAGCGTATCTGATATCTGGTGTTTGGAGTACATGTTGCTTGATTCTAAAAGTCATCAGGGCAAAGGCTACTTGTCACTAAAGCTAGTGCATGCATATATTTCTTCATGTATTGCGTGAACTATGGATCTTCTATGGGTACTAATTCAGGAAATCACTTGCATGGAGACAGAAAGACTAGACTGTAGATGGATATGTTTATGCAGTTCGTTAGCTAGGAATGTGAAGCCGGGGAGCTGAACTGATAACTGTAGGCATAACATATTCTTGGCAGGCAGGCCAGGCAGAGCCGGGCACCGCGTTGCTTGGCAGGAAGTAAGTGAAGGGTCAGGGATGCGGGCGGGGCTGCATCGCTCCTCGGAGTGCTTTCAGGAGACTTGAGACTTGAATCTGGTGTCCGGGCCCTGTGAGGCCTAGAAACGGGTGCATCTCGATGATTTAACGTGCACAATGTAAAGACGTTGGCAACATAGGCCTAATACTTGTTGCTTTCAGGAGGGCCTGGATAACTAACATACTAACGTTGGACACAACTATAATTGCGTCTTTATTCGGTCAAGGGGGTAAATATGCATATTGATCATGCACATATAACATATGATGGGGAACACGTAGGGACACATAACAGGGCAAAATTCAATTTTCCTCATTCCCTCCTTGTTCCCTACGTTTCCTTCAGGAAACATCAATATTCATGATACCATCTATCTGTTCATACAGCATCATTTGCTCGTCTCTTATCTTTTGGGAATAGGACTTTGGACTTGGAATACAAGAGGTAGCGCACAAGCCGCAAATCGCAGGGCCACATTGTAAACAGAGACAACAACTGAATATGATCATTACTACTATTCCTAGAAATGACAGTACTTTCCATCCCCAGGCAGATATTACACTCCAGAGCCAGCCGGACCAAGTCCAGGTGCCAGGATTCTGGTGTAGCTGATGAGCTATTTTATGAAGTCTAGTTATTGCTGAATACACAGACGATGCGTTATTAGGAATGAAAACGCAACAACTAGATCCGATGACTCTACAAGCTCCGCCCCTATCGGCCAGTATGACGTCAAGAACAAGGCGGTTCTGAAGGACAACAAATCTCATAGCAGACTGTTCTTCTGTTAAGTTACCTAGAGCGGAAGTAGTCTCATTCACTACTGCTTCAAGGGTTCTGGTTAACCTGCGTATTAATTTACTATTCTGGACAGGACCTATGAAGAAAAAGAAACCTTTATTGAAATCTGTATACTGTTCTAATGCAGTTTCAGTCTGACATGTACTAGATGTGAATTTCGATGATAATCGGACGGGGCTAGGAAAACTGGTGGCAGTAGGAAGGCTATGTAACATGTTCCATCCCAATCTAGGGGCAAACGTACATATGCGGTCTGACCACATACAAAATATGAATGACGTGAAGCTTTGAAAGTAGATTTCCCACTGTCACTATACTCGACCACAGTAGTACAATCACTGTGTCCTAGGTGTACTGAACCATTCTTTCTAACACATAATTCGCCTTTTACTGGTAGGACTGTTATAGAAGGCAAGTCTGATTTAGTCTCGGACTGAACAGTCAAAACCATGAGGTTAGAGGAAAAATTACCTAGATCATATACTTCATTTTCTAGATCTAACCCTGTCCTATGGGAAAGACCTTCCTTATCTGGGAAACAGGTTCTATTCAGAAGGGACTTATCGTCTAAAGATGACGTTAACGTAAACCATGCTTCACACGAACCATTATGTGAAAACGGAGAGGGAAAGAGCGGCAGAACTCCCTTCACGGTCTGGTAAGGGGGAAGTCGACCACATACCCAGCAATTAGTGGCATTACTGGTCTGATGCGAATAGTGTAACATGCGGATAAAAGTATTGTTGCGCATTGCAAGTCGATAGGATAACTCGTGAGGGGGTAGTTCACTAAATGTGTGCTCTACTGTATCATTAGAGGAAAGATGTACATGTGTACTAAGAGGAGGAAAGAATATATGTAGCATATAACTTATACATGTGATCGTAAGACTCAGAAATAACATAAACAATAACGTAACAATACATCTGCTTCGCAGACTTTTACAGTATTTCATTTTCTTGGAGTTTCGTCTATCTCTCTCACTATGTGGGTCTATCTCATACATGTCAGGAACCTGTCTAACCGCTTCACCCGAGAGGGACTTAAACAATTAAACGCTGTCTGACTTACTAGACCTCAATTTGAGTTGATACTCCTGCTGCGGAGTTTTCTCTAACAGGGGAAGTTTAGAGTCAGTATCGGGGCAGTCCTTGAAAAAAGTCTTTGGACGCAGTCCATGGAAACGCTTGATGTGGCTGGAGTGTAGCCAGCCCTTCCTGCCTTCCAGCTTTACGGCGGTCCTTGTGGTCATCAGAACAAGTTTTGGCTCCTTCCAGCGGGGCTCCAGGGGGCTTGAACGATCGAAATTCCTAACGAGGACGAGATCACCTGGAACGACCTCGTGCGGTTTCACCTGGGTGTTGTCTGGAAAGGCAGCCGCGACCTGTGAACGACAAGAGAGTAGTGCAGACATCAAGGAAGCTAGGTAATCTGTCAGCATATTACTGTCAACATCGGTGATTTTACGAGGCATAGGTGTACCCCACATGTTTGGGGGACGACCAAACACAACTTCATAAGGTGACAAACCAGATCTGGAGTGAGCGACCATTCTCATATAAAAGAGGGCAACCGGCAGGGCTACCATCCAATCTACACCTTTCTCTGCACAGACCTTCGCTATTCGTATTTTCAGAGTTTGATTGTGTCTCTCGACGAGGCCAGCTGCCTCGGGGTGTCGTACGCAATGGAATTTCCACTGGTACCCTAACAGAAGTGATACTTGTTTCATGAGTTCGGATGAGAATGGCTGTCCATTGTCTGAATACACGACACGGGGCAAACCATAGCGAGGGAAGAACTCACGAACCAACTGCTTGGCAGTGATCGCGGCAGTGTAATCTGGGACTGGATATGCTTCTGTCCATCTGGATAAAGCGCATACAACTACGAGAACATACTTGAAACCTCGGCATCGATCCATCTGGATATAGTCCATCTGGAGGACTTCAAAAGGGTGGTCAGGAGGATGGAATCCACCTTGTTCCACCGGAACACCTTTACCTGGATTGAACTGACAACAGATCATGCAGGTACGCACTTTCTGCTTCGCTGCTGCTCGTAAATGCTTGTTAAACCAGAGGTTCTGGATGCTGTCTAACATGGCTTTTTCTCCTAAATGCGCTGGACTGTGTGCTGTATTAATAATGACTTGAACCATAGAGTCGGGGAGAAACCATGTGGCTTTTCCCTTCATCATCCATCCCTGATCTGTCTGGACCCCTCCTTGTTCAGACCATTTCTTGATTTCATCTGGAGTAGCATGTGTCTGTATATCTAGTACGTCTTGTGTAGGATCCTTAACTGTCATGCAAGTTGTCGGGACTGGAGCGTCTGTCTTTGTTGTGTTAACTGGAGTGTCTGGAGTCTGAGCTGTAAGCTTGGCTGTTCGATCTGCCAGGTCGTTACCCTGGGAAATGGTATCAGTGACTTTCGTATGTGCTTTGCACTTCATAATGGCAATGGCTGTCGGTAAATGTATTGCTTCTAACAGAGCTTGAATGAGGGGGCCATGCTGAATCTTGGCTCCATGAGAGGTCATGAAACCTCTTTCTTGCCAGAGGACTCCAAAGTCGTGTACGACTCCGAATGCATAACGTGAATCTGTATATATGTTTACTTTCAGGTTCTTGGCTCGTATGCAGGCTTGGGTCAGAGCGATGAGCTCTGCTGCTTGAGCAGACAGGGTGTCAATACGATGTGTTTCTATAACTTCAGTTTCAGTAGTCACTGCATATGCAGCTACTAACTCTCCTGTACTTGTTCTCATACATGAACCATCCACGTAAAATGTCAGGTCGGGATCAGGTAATGCAATGTCCGTCAAGTCTTGTCTTGGCTTCGTCATGGTGTTGATAACTTCCACACAATCATGTGTTACAGGGTTTGAGATAATCGAGGGTAACAGTGTAGCAGGATTTAAAATGTTGCAGCGTCTGATTTCTATGTGTGTCTGAAACAGTGTCAGTTCATATCCTGTTAGACGTGCAATTGTCAAGTGCTGAGTCTGTGTTCGGTTTAAAAGAACTTCCAAGGAGTGTGGAACTTGTACTGTCAGGGAGTGTCCTAACACTATGGAATCACTTTGTCTGATAGCTAGAGCTGTGGCTGCAACTGATTTGAGACACGCAGGCAAAGCCTGGGCTACTGGATCTAAGGTGCTAGAAAAATAAGCACAAGGCTTGTGTTGTCCTGCTTGATCTTGTGTGAGAACAGATAATGCTGTACAATCACGTTCAGTGACAAAAAGTGTAAAAGGGTTACTGTAGTTCGGTGTCGCTAAAACAGGAGCTTGACATAAAGCTTTCTTTAACTCATTGAAAACAAGTGTATGTTCCTGGGTCCAAGGGAGGACAGTCGATGTCGCTGCCTCCTGTGTCGTTAACTGTATCCGTGGTTTGGCTAGATATGCGTACTGAGGGATCCATTGTCTGCAGTAAGAAGTGAGGCCGATAAAAGCTCGTACCTCCTTCTGTGTCTTGGGCTGTGGAAGATGTGCTATTAACTGGATACGGTCAGGTGTCAACTGTCTACCCCTCTTGGACAGTAAGGGGTATATTATCAACAACTAGCGATAATTTTTGTCTCTAACTTGTTTAGAGACAAAAATTATCGCCGCAGATCGGCGATTTTTATCGCAGATAAACCTTGCTATTAGCAAGGTTTATCGCAAATGCGATAAAAAACGGCCGCAATGCATGAATATCGCTGAAAAGTCAGCGATATTCATGCATTATCGAGCAAATGCTCTTAGCCATGTTATCCACCTCCCATTGGATAACATGGCTAAGAACTGCTCAGGGCAGGTGTTAGCTTTTGGAGATATTCGCCCTTAGCGCAAATATCTCCAAAAGTTGGTAATAGGAGATAGCGATGTTAGCGACTGTTTCCAGTCGCTAACATCTTGGCACGCCCACTTTGCATATCATTAGTGATAAATATCACTGACATGCAAAGTGGGGCCCATGATGGTCGCTATCTCCTATTAGCTGTCGCTAACTGGTGTTAGCGACAGCTTGGTAATAGGGAGATAATTTTATCTCCGCTTTCTTGGCTTTTAAAGCCAAAAAAGCGGAGATAAAACCCCTTGATAATATACCCCTAAGTGTCCAAGGTATACCACTTGCTGGACACAGAATTGCAGTTTCGAAGGGGACACCTTGTGCCCCATGTCTGCCAGAAAATACAAGACTGTCAGTGACGCACGTTCACAGGCACGTTCTGTACGGGCTGTGATCAATAGATCATCGTAATACTGGAGCAGGGCAGTGTCAGTTGGCATGTGAATACTGTCTAGTTGTCGTTTCAGTGCTTGACTGTAAATACTGGGACTTTCTGTGAACCCTTGAGGTGCACGTGTGAATTTATAGCTTCTTCCATTTAAACAGAATCCGAAAAGGAACTGGCTGTCTGGATGAATGGGGACACTAAAGAAAGCGTTCTTGAGATCAATAACAGTAAAGAACGTAGCTTCAGAATCAATAGCAGTCAATAGGGAAGAGATATCTGGAACCACTGGGTACTGGGGTATGATACATTTATTAAGTTCTCGGAGATCAATCACTAATCGATAAACTGGAGGTGCATTTGGGTCAGTACGTTTAAGAATCGGGATGATCGGGGAATTACATACATTGGAGTCAGTTTCTACAACCACTCCTTGAGCAATGAGCTCGTCAATAATTTTCGATAAGGCTGCTACAGCCTCAGGTGGCAACTTGTATTTTCGGATTCGGGGTAATACAACTCCTTGCTTCAGAGTGACACGATATGGTGTAATGTGCATACAACCTACATCAGTTGGACCTTGCGCCCATAAATGCTGTGGTACATTCAATAATCTTGGATCAAAATCTCTTAACACATAATGTCCTTTAAAATCACGTAAAAACAATCTCACTCCTTCCGGAGAACAACAAATTACAGCTCCTAATTCTTTCAATGTTTTAATACCAAGTAAGTTTTCTGGACATGATTTCGTAAGTAACAAGTCTGTAGTTCGGGACAGTGGACCAACTTCTAGGGAAACTGGTTTCGATATTTCATTAACAATAGGCTTTCCTGAAAATCCCAGGGAAATATTTCTTGAGCCTGAGAGAGGAGCCCCTGGAACCTCGTCATGACTGATGGTAGTCCTACTTGCCCCTGTATCAATCAGAAATTTTCTGTCTTTCCCTAATACTTGACTGTGTACATAGGGACCCTCTTGATCTACAGGAACCTCGATGAGAGGCAAGCCAACCTCCCTCTCTAGGCTGTTTCATGAATACTGCTGATATTCTGGATAATCTGACTGTGCGTACTGGTACATCTGTTGTGTAACGTGTTGTGTGGCAGCTATAGGCTGCGGTACTGTTACTGTCAGGTGTGCGTTCTGCGGTGGTTGCGTATTCTGCGGAACATGTTCCTGTCTTGGAAGACGCGGTCTCTCTTTCGTCTTACCAGTAGCTATGTTGTGTTTCAGAACTGCACATTCGTTTATATAGTGACCTGGCTGTTTACAATAATTGCATGTCCCTTTAACGGGAGCTGCAGAATGACTAGTTTGATTCGTACCCCTCTTCTGACTATCTGTTGGAACAGACTGTGCAACTAGTACTTTCATTTTCGTGTCTTTCATACGTCTCCTTTCGTGTTCTTGTTCTTCTCTGATTCGGTTCTGGTGATACTGTAACATCTGTAGCATTTGGGACGGGGTATTAGCTTGCCAGGTACTCTCGACTTTCAGTACTCGATTTTTCACTTGAGGTAAAGAATTTTCTACTAATTTAGTAACAAAGAGATGGGGATACGACTCACTACTTGTCTTCAAACCGCTATTTATAATGAAACATTTCTCAAATCTGGAATAAAAATCACTAGTGTCTTCGTCTTGTTTCTGTTTACAGGCTGAGATGGCATCCCAGTCTTCCTTTTTCGTGGCTAGTAATCTTGGCAAGACTTGTATTAACAACTCGGGCAATTCTTTGGCTTTTTCCCCAAGACCAGTACCTGGAACTCGTGTTTTATCTTCGTTCTCTAATGCTGTCCAGTCAATCTTTTTCTCTCCCACCTCCCATTCTTTTTCTTTGAGTTTTTCATATATGCCCGCAGGCAACAGGACCTTTAACATTTTAATGATATCAGGATACGTGTATTCTCCCATACGGAGCATGTCTTTTAACTCTCGGTGGAACCCTGCTGGATCTTTATCGTGACAGGGTACTAACTTCTTCATTTCTAGTAGTTCTATTTTCGTTAAAGGGGTGTAAACAAATACTCATTCGAGCTCACCCCCCGTTCCCTTAACAGGATGCACTTCTCGCAACGGATTCTGTCTATCTATGTAGAATGGGGGTGAAACAGGAACAAAATGCGGAGTCAGGAACGTTCTGTATTTGTGGCGCTGTTCTAAAATGACACTAATTAAATCGGTACCTAGACCTTTCCATCGGTTTAGGAGTAACTCGTTCAATACATTATATAATGAACCTGGATCAGAATGCTGACTTTCGTACAGTGTAATGAGATGCTGGATCATGTACATACCCACCAGTCGCTGCTCGGCTGGGGGCAACTTCAGAAACATTTGAGCCACTACTTCGTCTGGAAATGTGGTAGAATCACTAGTCCATCGAACTGCTGATCGGGCTAGTTCTTGTTCATGCATGGTACTAAGCTCACTATAACCTATTCTTAATTTCAGAACTTTATCTGTAGCCTGGAATAATTGTTCAAGAGAAACCTGTTCTGGTACGGGAGGAAGAAAAGCTTTCTTGTAATCTAGGCGTGTGTGTCTGTCAAAAGGTCTCGTCCTACCTACATACGCTATTCTGGTGGGATTCTCGTTGTCTATATCTTCGTCTGAAGAGTCATTCTCTTTCTCTGCTATTATTCTTGCTTTCTCCCTCTCGTGTATGCCTATGATTTCTTTACGAATCTTTCTGTACATCGTTTCTATACTATTCTGTGTCTTGTGTTTTCCGTCTGCTATATTGTCACTCCACCTTGTCAGGACCTTCATCTCATCTTTATTTTTATCAGGATGATCTTGTTCTCTTATCAAACAATTTATCAAAAACTGTAAAATCATACTTTGAATCTCCACTTTCCTGTGTGCCATAGCTTCGTGAATACTTTCTGGTTTCTCCCCTGTTCGGATGAAATGATATATTCTGTCTAAATGTTCCTTCATATCTGGCATGGTAGTCAAAAAGTTGGCAACTCGTCGTAAACGTACGGAATATAATATCATGTGATCTTCGCCTGGCACTGGATCATATCTACAATCAGTAAGGTACTTCTTGAGGGCTTTGTACGTGGCCAATTTTGGCGTACGCTGTAATGCTGCGTCTCTTAGTGTAAGGCGCTTTGTTTGAGGCGGGGTGATAGGGATACCTCCCCCTGCTCCTCCTGAACTAGAATCGTCAATTAATACTGAATGTGCGGTTGCTGGTAACGTGACTGGTAAAGTAGGTGTACGTAATGTGGGTTGGTCCTGGGGTACTGGCACATGGACAGGATTCCCGGGACCCACGGCTGGAGGCACAATAATTACGTTATTAACAGGGTGATGGGGTTGAACAGGCGGAGTAGGATTCGGATTTGCATATTCTGGGACAGTGTCGTCTAAATAGGAAGAAAGGAAAATTTCAGCTGCGGTCGGTTTATGACGTAGCTTAGTCGGGACCAATGGTGGCGGTAACTTACAGAGTGCTTCCGGGGTCGCCTTCGGCAAACCCTCGGCGAGAAGGGGATACATACCTTTAATAAGGGCATTTCTTTGTCTGTCTGATTGTTCTGCTCTAACTCGTTCACCTTCTTCTAGTAATTCCCTTTCTTGGGCTTTTTCTGATGATTCCCTACTTAATTCTGCTTTTCTGAATTCCTTTTCAGTTCTTTTATGCGATTCTTTACGCCACAATTCTATGGCATCTTTCTGGGATTGTCTGGCTTTCTTTTTCCATAATGCTTCTTCTACTCTCATGATGCACTCAGCATCCCAAGTTCCTGAAACAGGCCATCTATATTTCTCTTCGAGATCCTTGGTGTAATCCACCCATAAATCTAGATACAGTATGGCATCTAAGCCATGCTTATGATACATGAAATGTCCAGGACTGTCCCTAGGAGGGACAGGAACGGATTCTTCGAGTAACCCTTTTCTGGTTTTTATCTGACGTAACTTAGAAAACAGAGGCATATTTGAACGGACTCGAACTTGAACACAATACACAATGAACACAGTAATGAATAGCAAAACAAATCATTCATACTGTGGAAAAGTAAATTTTGCCATGTTCTGTGTCCCTACGTGTCATCCATCATATGTTATGTGTGCATGATTAATATGCATATGTTATTCCCCATGTTCGATTAAAGACGCAATTATAGTTGTGTCCACCTCTAGTATGCCAGTTTCCAGTTCTCGTGAATAAAACGAGTATTAGGCCTATGTAAAGCTACGTTGCCACGTTTCTCAGTGTGCACGTTAATACATTGTAAAGTCCCCGTTTCTAGGCCTCAAAAGGGCCCGGACACCAGATTCAGCTCCTGTCTCCTGAAGCCCTCGCTGAGGAGCGATACAGCCCCCACCTGTATCCTCGACCCTTCACTTACTTCCTGCCTCACAGTGCCCGGTTCAGCCTGGCTCTGCCTCTGAGTCTGCCAAGAGTATGTTATGATTCCAGTTATCAGTCCAGTCCTCCTTCTCTGCATTCCTAAGCTACTGAATCGCATCAATAGTTACCGTCATAGTCTAGCTTTTACGTCTCCATGTAAGAGAAATACTGTATTTAATGGTCATTTAATATTCTTCATCACGCACTACATGTAGAATAATGCATGCTCCAGTCTTAGAGTCTGTTAGCCTTTCCACTCCTGACTTCTAGTTTATATCAACATGTTCCCTAAACATCAGATACTAGATACTGCTTAGGTACATGTCGCCCTGACTCTCCAGACTTCAGTCTCTGCTCCTAGCACAGAGTTCATAGCCCCCAGCTTCTCCTAGTGATACGTCATTGCCAGTTTGCGCGCACCATCAGGTTAGAGGTCCCGGCTCCTTAGGTAGCCCCCTCCATGGTTTCCGCCCCATTCATGACATATTCTGTTACGTTCGCATCACATGTCTATGTATACGCCCTGTTACACCCATTTTCACCCTTATCTTTCGCGACTGCTACGCGTCACGCCTATTGCTCCACCCACTGCTACGCCTATTGCAATGTAATGCTATGTGTTTGCGTTATGTATATATGCTCATGTACTGTTATTAAAAGTTAGCCTTTTAGCCGTCTTGCCCCGATCCTGCCCCCGGCAGCTGCCATTCTGTTCCCGTGCAGGTTGTCCTGTTCCTGTCCTTATGCTATATTAAAACCTGCAAAACTCCCACTACCTCGAATCTTGACTCTTATTTATTGAGCTATCTGTTATTCATTTATGCATTCAAAAAGAGAGGTATTATTTATTTATTTACCACATAATGGCGCCCGAATAGGGACTTGCCCTTTCCCCACGCGTCGGTGAAGCCACGCCGACCCCCTGACCCTCTGCAGTCGTGACGGAACTCTTCTGCGCACCGGCAGATATTTCTGCTTCAAGTATCCCTCAGGCCCACGGAGGAGACGGAGGAGGCGGTCCAGCATCCAGACGAGACGGTGGAGGAACGCGGCGAGTCCCGACCAGAGCCCAAGCCGAGAGTCCAAGGTCCGAGGTATCCGGAGGTCCACCCGTAACTGAAGTCCGAAGTTCGTCGTCCGTCGTCGTAGCAGTCCAGTCCAGTCCGAGGCCTTCCGTTCTTGCTGCCCGGTGAGTACCGTTACTGGGGTAGTATCTAGACAGGGTCAATCTAATTGACTCTGGTCTGTGGGTTGGTGGTACACAGACCCACAAACGAAGTGTCCACTTCGGTGGATGCGGGTCCTGACGTGTCTCTTTATGAGACCGGTAAGTTTCGTACTGTTTCAGCAGTGCATCTAGTTTCTGTCCTAGTCAGTTCTGTTCTCGAGAAAATTCATGTATTCTGTGTTCCGTATTCCAGGTAGTATTCTGTTCGAACTGTTATTCTAAATGTTCTTCATGTATTTTAATGTCGTGGTATGAGTGCGAAGTAATTATTGTGTTTATTGTGTAAATTACGTATTGTGTCTCAGTTACAGTTCAGTCATGCCCTTGTTTTCTAAGTTACGTCAGTTAAAAACTAGAAAGGGTCTGCTGGAAGCAGCAGTTCCAGTCCCGCCTAGGGACAGTCCAGGTCATTTTATGTATCAGAAGCATGGCATAAGTGCCATATTATATCTAGATTTATGGGTAGAGTATACCAAAGAGTTGGAAGAAAAGTATAGATGGCCCGTATCAGGTACGTGGGATGCCGAGTGCATCATGAGAGTAGAAGAGGCATTATGGAAAAAGAAAGCCAGACAGTCACAGAAAGATGCCATCGAGTTATGGCGCAAAGAATCTCATAAAAGAACCGAAAAAGAAATCAGAAAGTCAGAATTAAGTAGAGAATCCCTAGAGCGAGCCCAAGAAAAAGAATTAATCGAGATAGGTGAACAAGTTAAAACCGAACAGTCAGACAGATGGAGGAATGCCCTCATTAAGGGTATGTATCCTCTTCTTGCCGAGGGCTTGCCAAAAGCGACCCCGGAGGCATCCAGTAATTTCCCGCCACCATTAGTTCCGACCAAGCTACGTCACAAACCGACCGCAGCTGATATTTTTATCTCGTCCTATTTGGACGACACAGTCCCGGAATATGCAAATCCTGTTCGCGCTCCGCCAGTCCCTGTAAATCAGGCACTTCCCGTTCCTCCAGACACCGGGGCACCCCTTGCAGTACCTGCTACGGCCCCCCTGGTTCAGCCCGCCATACCAGTTCAGCCCGCATTTCAATTTCCCGCCGCACAAGTACGAAGAGTATCAGTCGACGATTCTAGTTTAGGGGCCGCAGGAGGAGGTCCTCCTCAAACCCCGCCGCCACACAAGCGTTTAACGACAGTCGAATTACATGCTCAAGCGTCACAGCGTACGCCCAGACATCAGTCTGTTGCAGAAATAAGGAAAGCCCTTACCGAATGCGGCTATGATCCAGTCCCAGGCGAGGATGATATGGTTTTATATTCATTACGCGTAAGAAAGGTGGCCGAGTATCTAGTCACCCTACCGAATATGAAAGAAGATCTAGACAGAATATATCGTTTCATCCGTACAGGGGATGATCCAGAAAGCATTGGCGAAGCCAATGTCTCAAAGGAAAGCTGAGATCCAGCTTATGTTATTGAAGTTTCTGATCAATTGTCTAATCAGAGAACAAGATTACCCGTCTAAAGATCAAGCCGAAATGAAAATCCTGACAAAGTGGAGTGATAATATAGCCGAGGGTAAGCACAAGACCATCAGTGCTATGGAGAGTATGTACAAGAGAATCCGTAAAGAAATAATAAAGTTACACGAACAGCGTAAAGCAGCACAAGTAAGCGAGAAAGAAAGTAACTCTGATACTGAAGAGGTAGACGACGAGAATCCCGCCAGAATAGCGTATGTAGGAAAATCTAGATTTCCAGACCGCCATTTACGCCTAGAACACAAGTCTACTTTCCATCATCCAGCACCAGAACAAGGTTCTCTAGAACAAGTGTTTCAAGCTACCGATCACATTCTGAAATCACGAATCGGTTATAGTGAGTTAAGTACTATGCATGAACAAGAACTAGCCCGATCAGCAGTCCGATGGATTACTGATTCTACCACTTTTCCAGACGAAATAGTGGCACAAATGTTTCTGAAACTGCCCCCAGCCGAGCAGCGACTGGTGGGTATGTATATGATCCAGCACCTCATTACATTGTATGAGGGTCAGCACTCTGATCCAGGTCCGTTACATGATATCCTGAACGAGTTACTCCAGTATAGATGGAAAGGTCTAGGTACCGATTTAATTAGTGTCATTCTAGAACAGCGCCACAAATATAGAACGTTTTTGAACCCGCATTTTGTTCATGTCTCACCCCCAGAAAGCAAACCATTTTACATGGAGAGACAGAATCCGTTACGAGAAGTCCACCCAGTTAGAGGAACGGGTGGCGAACTAGAACGAGTGTTTGTTTACACCCCGATCACAAAGATGGAACTCTTAGAGATGAAAAAATTAATTCCCTGTCATGATAAAGATCCAGCAGGGTTCCACCGAGAATTAAAAGACATGCTCCGTATGGGAGAATACACGTATCCAGATATAATTAAAATGTTAAAAGTTCTGTTGCCCGCAGGGGTGTATGAAAAGCTCAAGGAAAAAGAATGGGAGGTGGGAGAGAAAAAGATAGATTGGGCAGTTCTAGAAGCTGAAGATAAGGCACGAGTACCAGGTACTGGTCTTGGAGCGAAATGTAAAGAATTACCTGAATTATTGATTCAAGTTTTACCCAGATTACTAACAACTAAAAAGGAAGACTGGGATGCAATCTCAGACTGTAAACAGAAACAAGACGAAGACATTAGTGATTTTTATTCTAGATTTGAGAAGTGCTTTAGCATCAACAGTGGCCTCAAGACAAGTAGTGAGTCATACCCTCATCTCTTTGTTACTAAATTAGTCGAGAATTCAAGTCCACAAATTAAGAATCGAGTTTTGAAAGTCGAAAGTACCTGGCAAGCTAATACCCCGTCCCAGATGTTACAGATGCTCCAATACCACCAGAATAGAATCAGAGAAGAACAAGAACACGAGAGAAAACGTATGAAAGACACGAAAATGAAAGTACTAGTTGCACAATCTGTTCCTCAAGACAGTCAGAAGAGGGGTCCGAATCAAGCCAGTCATCCTGCAGCTCCCGTTAAAGGGAATTGCAATTATTGTAAACAGCCAGGTCATTTTATAAACGAGTGTGCAGTTCTGAAACACAACATAGCTACTGGTAAGACTAAAGAAAGACCACGTCCGCCTAGACAAGAACAAGTTTCACAGACTCCTCAGCCACAGAATGCACAACAGACAGTTACAGCACCGCAGCCTATTGCTGCAACACAGCATGTTACACAGCAAATGTATCAGTATGCACAGTCCGAGTATCCAGAGTATCAACAGTATTCATGAAACAGCCTAGAGAGGGAGGTAGGCTTGCCTCTCATCGAGATACCTGTAGATCAAGAAGGTCCCTATGTTCACAGTCAAGTATTAGGGAAAGACAGAAAGTTTTTGATTGATACAGGGGCAAGTAGGACCACAATTAGTCACGCCGAAGTTCCAGGGGCTCCGCTCTCAGGCTCAAGAAATGTTTCCCTTGGATTTTCAGGAAAACCTATCGTAAATGAAATATCAAAGCCAGTTACTCTAGAAGTAGGTCCATTGTCCCGTACTACTGATCTGTTACTTACTAAGTCATGTCCAGAAAATCTATTAGGCATTAAAACACTGAAAGAGTTAGGTGCAGTTATATGCTGTTCCCCAGAGGGAATACGTCTGTTCCTACGTGACTTTAAGGGTCACTATGTATTACGAGATTTTGATCCCAGATTGTCTAATGTTCCGCAGCATTTATGGGCGCAAGGTCCAACTGATGTAGGTTACATGCAAATCACACCCCATCGTGTGACTCTCAAGCCAGGTGTAGTGTTACCACGAATCAGACAGTACAGATTGCCACCTGAGGCTGTAGCAGCCTTATCCAAAATTATTGACGAACTCATCGCTCAAGGAGTAGTTGTAGAAACTGACTCCAATGTATGCAATTCTCCGATCATTCCAGTCATGAAACGTACTGATCCAAATGCACCCCCTGTATATCGATTAGTGATTGACCTACGAGAACTTAATAAATGTATTATTCCTCAGTACCCAGTTGTCCCAGATATCTCTTCCCTATTGACAGCCATTGATTCCGAAGCCACGTTCTTTACTGTAATAGACCTCAAGAACGCATTTTTTAGTGTTCCAATACATCCAGACAGCCAGTTTCTTTTCGGATTCTGTTTAAATGGAAGGAGCTATATGTTCACACGCGCTCCTCAAGGTTTCACAGAAAGTCCTAGTATTTACCGTCAAGCACTTAAGAGACAACTTGATAATGTTCACATGCCAACTGACACTGCCCTGCTCCAGTATGTCGATGATCTACTGATCACAGCCCGTTCTGAACGTGACTGCGAGCGAGCGTCACTGACGGTTCTGTATTTCCTAGCCGAGATGGGGCACAAGGTGTCCCCTTCGAAGCTTCAATTCTGTGTCCAGCAAGTGGTCTACTTAGGACACTTACTGTCCAAGAGGGGTAGGCAGTTGACACCTGACCGTATCCAGTTAATAGCGAGTCTTCCTCAGCCCAAGACCCAGAAGGAGGTACGTGCTTTTATCGGCCTTACTTCTTATTGCCGACAATGGATTCCTCAGTATGCATTTCTAGCCAAGCCACTGATACAGTTAACGACACAGGAGGCAGCCGCACCGACTGTCCTCCCTTGGACATCTGAACATACACTTAGTTTCAATGAATTAAAGAAAGCTTTATGCCAAGCTCCAGTTCTAGCTACACCGAACTACAGTAAGCCTTTTACACTTTTCGTCACAGAACGTGAAGGTACAGCATTATCTGTTCTCACACAAGATCAAGCAGGACAATACAAGCCATGTGCTTATTTTTCGAGCACATTAGATCCAGTAGCCCAGGCTCTGCCTGCGTGCCTCAAGTCAGTTGCAGCCACAGCACTAGCTATCAGACAAAGTGATTCCATAGTATTAGGACACTCCCTGACAGTACAAGTTCCACACTCCGTGGAAGTTCTTTTAAATCGAACACAGACTCAGCACTTGACAATTGCACGTTTAACAGGTTATGAATTGACACTGTTTCAGCCACACATAGAAATCAGACGCTGCAACATCCTGAACCCTGCTACACTGTTACCATCAGCTAATTCAAATTCTGCCGCACACGATTGTGTGGAAGTAGTTAATATTACGACAAAGCCAAGACAAGATCTGACAGATATTCCGTTACCAGACCCCGACCTGACACTTTATGTGGATGGTTCATGCATGAGAACAAGTACAGGAGAACTAGTCGCCGCGTATGCAGTGACTACTGACACCGAAGTTATTGAAACACACCGTATTGACACCCTGTCCGCTCAAGCAGCAGAGCTAGTTGCTCTGACTCAAGCCTGCATACATGCCAAGAACCTGAAAGTTAATGTTTACACAGATTCACGCTACGCATTTGGAGTCGTACACGACTTTGGAGTGCTCTGGCAGGAGAGAGGTTTCATGACTTCTCATGGAACCAAGATTCAGCATGGTCTCCTCATTCAAGCTCTGTTAGATGCAATACATTTACCGACATCCATTGCTATCATGAAGTGCAAAGCACATACGAAAGTTACTGACATTATTTCCCAAGGTAACGATCTAGCAGATCGCACAGCCAAGCTTACAGCTCAGACTCCAGATATTCCAGTTAACATGACACACACTCCAGATCCGACTACATGTATGACAATTAAGGACCCTACTCAAGATGTCATAGATATCCAGTTACATGCTACTCCCGAAGAAATCAAGAAATGGTCCGAACAAGGAGGGGTCCAGACAGATCAGGGATGGGTGACGAAGGGTAAAACCACATGGTTTCTCCCCGACTCTATGGTTCAAGTCATTATCAATACCGCACATAGTCCAGCACATTTAGGAGAAAAAGCAATGTTAGACAGTATTCAGAATATTTGGTTCAACAAGCATTTACGAGCTGCAGCCAAGCAGAAAGTCCGTACCTGTATGATATGTTGTCAGTTTAATCCAGGTAAAAGTGTCCCGGTGGAACAAGGTGGATTCCAGCCTCCTGACCACCCTTTTGAAGTCCTCCAGATGGATTATATCCAGATGGAGCGATGTCGAGGTTTCAAGTATGTCCTTGTAGTTGTATGCGCTTTGTCCAGGTGGACAGAAGCATATCCAGTCCCAGATTATACAGCCGCGATCACTGCCAAGCAGCTGGTTCGTGAGTTCTTCCCCCGTTACGGACTCCCTAGAGTCGTATATTCTGATAACGGCCAGCCATTCTCCTCAGAGTTAATGAAGCACGTTTCCCTTTTGTTAGGGTACCAGTGGAAGTTCCATTGTGTACGCCATCCTGAAGCAGCAGGTCTCGTAGAGAGACATAACCAGACCCTGAAAATTCGCATCGCAAAAGTTTGTAAAGAGAAAGGTGTGGACTGGCTAGTAGCTCTGCCAGTCGCTTTGTTCTATGTGCGCATGGTCGCACATTCCAGATCAGGTCTATCCCCGTACGAGGTCGTTTTCGGCCGCCCCCCTAACATGTGGGGTACTCCTAGACCCCGAAGTATTACCGATGTTTCAAGTAATATGCTGACAGATTACCTAGCTTCCTTGATGTCTGCCCTCAACTCTTGTCGTTCACAGGTTGCCGCCGCATTTCCAGACAATACCGAGGTGGCACCGCATGAAATCGTTCCTGGATCCATGGTCTTAGTTCGCAATTTTGATCGCTCAAGTCCGCTGGAGCCACGTTGGAAGGAGCCCCGACAGGTCCTCCTCGCCACCCGTACAGCCGTGAAGTTGGAGGGTCGCAAAGGCTGGGTGCACCTTTCGCACATAAAGAAGTTTTATGGACTGAAACCGGTCTCAAAGAACATTTCCCAGGATTGGAAAGACTGTCAAAGTACTATTCTTAAGGACTGTCCCGCAAAGAACAATGATACTGCACCCTCCCCGTTAGAGAAAACTCGGCAACAGGAGTATAAGTTGAAACTCCGGTCTAGTAAAATAAGTCAGCCAGTTTGATTGTCTAAGTCCTCCCCTAGGTGAAACGGTTAGACTGTTTCTGACATGTATAAAATTGACCCCCATAGTGAGAGAGTTAGTCAAAACTCAATCCGATGTATCGTTTTTCTAAGTTTCGTTTTATTTCTCAGCATTATGATTTCCTGCACCAGTTATGCATTTTACCTGTATTTTCCAGTTTCTCATGTAAATAAGTCTTCTAATGTTACAGCAGAGCACACGTTTAGTGATCTGCCTCCTCATGAACTCTCTTACTGCCTCGCTATGCGTAATAATACTTTTATCCGCATGTTACATTATTCACACCAGACCAGCAATGCCACTAATTGTTGGGTATGTGGTCGACTCCCCCCTTTCCAGACACCGAAGGGTGTTCTGCCACTCTTTCCTTATCCTTTTTCACATAATGGTTCGTGTGGAGCATGGTCCACGTTAACGTCATCCTCAACAGATATGTCTTTTCTTAACAGTACATGTTTTCCAGACAAGCAAGGTCTTCCCCACAGAACCGGGTTAGATCTAGAGAATGAAGTTTACAATTTAGGTAATTATTCTTCGAATTTCATGGTCCTGAATGTTCAGTCTGATACTACTCCAGACTTACCTGCTATTTCAGTGCTACCTGTCAAAGGTGAATTATGTGTCCGAAATAATGGTTCCGTACATGTAGGACATAGCGATTGTACTACTATTGTCAAGTATAGTGACAGTGGGAAATCTATTTTCAAAGCTTCACGTCATTCATATTTTATTTGTGGTCAAACCGCATATGTTCGTCTGCCCCTCGATTGGGAGGGAACCTGTTACATTGCCTTCCTACTGCCACCAGTTTTCCTAGCCCCGTCTGATTATCATAGAAACACACATCTAGTACACATTAGACATAGAAGGGAGATCGAGTCCCCAATTGTCGATTATACTGAAACTGCTCTAGAACAGTATACAGATTTCAATAGAGGTTTCTTCTTCTTTATAGGACCTATCCAGAATAGTAAGCTAATCCGTAGGTTAACCAGAACCCTTGAAGCTGTAGTAAATGAGACTGCCTCTGCTCTAGGTAACTTAACCGAAGAGCAATCTGCTATGAGATTTGTAGTTTTGCAAAATCGTCTCGTCCTTGACGTCATACTGGCCGATAGGGGCGGGGCATGTAGAGTCATCGGATCCAGTTGCTGCATTTTCATTCCAAATAACGCACCGTCTGTTTATTCAGCTATAACCAGACTTCATAAAATTGCCCATCTGTTACACCAAAATCCAGGCACCTGGACATGGTCCGGTTGGCTCTGGAGTATAATTTCCGCTTGGGGATGGAAAGTCTTGTCCTTTCTAGGTATTGCAGTAGCGATCATATTCAGCTGCTGCCTCTGTATACAATGTGGCCCTGCGATTTGCGGCATTTGTGCTACATCATGTATTCCTAGTCCCAAGTCCCGTTCTAAATCCCGTTCAAAAAGAATTCGAGACGAGCAAATGATACTGTATGAAATGATAGATGGTATCATGAATGTTGATGTTTCCTGATGGAAACGTAGCGACAAGGAGGGAATGTGGAAAAGTAAATTTTGCCATGTTCTGTGTCCCTACGTGTCATCCATCATATGTTATGTGTGCATGATTAATATGCATATGTTATTCCCCATGTTCGATTAAAGACGCAATTATAGTTGTGTCCACCTCTAGTATGCCAGTTTCCAGTTCTCGTGAATAAAACGAGTATTAGGCCTATGTAAAGCTACGTTGCCACGTTTCTCAGTGTGCACGTTAATACATTGTAAAGTCCCCGTTTCTAGGCCTCAAAAGGGCCCGGACACCAGATTCAGCTCCTGTCTCCTGAAGCCCTCGCTGAGGAGCGATACAGCCCCCACCTGTATCCTCGACCCTTCACTTACTTCCTGCCTCACAGTGCCAGGTTCAGCCTGGCTCTGCCTCTGAGTCTGCCAAGAGTATGTTATGATTCCAGTTATCAGTCCAGTCCTCCTTCTCTGCATTCCTAAGCTACTGAATCGCATCAATAGTTACCGTCATAGTCTAGCTTTTACGTCTCCATGTAAGAGAAATACTGTATTTAATGGTCATTTAATATTCTTCATCACGCACTACATGTAGAATAATGCATGCTCCAGTCTTAGAGTCTGTTAGCCTTTCCACTCCTGACTTCTAGTTTATATCAACATGTTCCCTAAACATCAGATACTAGATACTGCTTAGGTACATGTCGCCCTGACTCTCCAGACTTCAGTCTCTGCTCCTAGCACAGAGTTCATAGCCCCCAGCTTCTCCTAGTGATACGTCATTGCCAGTTTGCGCGCACCATCAGGTTAGAGGTCCCGGCTCCTTAGGTAGCCCCCTCCATGGTTTCCGCCCCATTCATGACATATTCTGTTACGTTCGCATCACATGTCTATGTATACGCCCTGTTACACCCATTTTCACCCTTATCTTTCGCGACTGCTACGCGTCACGCCTATTGCTCCACCCACTGCTACGCCTATTGCAATGTAATGCTATGTGTTTGCGTTATGTATATATGCTCATGTACTGTTATTAAAAGTTAGCCTTTTAGCCGTCTTGCCCCGATCCTGCCCCCGGCAGCTGCCATTCTGTTCCCGTGCAGGTTGTCCTGTTCCTGTCCTTATGCTATATTAAAACCTGCAAAACTCCCACTACCTCGAATCTTGACTCTTATTTATTGAGCTATCTGTTATTCATTTATGCATTCAAAAAGAGAGGTATTATTTATTTATTTACCACAATACCATGACATCAAAAATACATTGACAATAGTTCGAACAGATAGTACTTAATACATTGAAAACATAATACTTGAATTTCTCGAGAACAGACTTACTAGAATTACTGGATGCACTGCTAAAACAGTACAGAACATACCGGTCTCCTAAAGAGACACGTCATACCGTATCCACCTAGGTGAACACGTCGGACCGGATCTGTGTACCCAAACCCGTCGGACCGGGCACAAATTAATGAACCCATCTAGATACTTCCCCAGCAACGGTACTCACCGGGAAGCAAAACTGAAGGCCTCGGACTGGACTGGACTGCTACGACGTCTGGTTACTGCTACGTACTACGCATGCGCCTCGGGCTTCGGAAACAGGTGGGCCTCCGGATACCTCGGACCTTGCTCTCTCAGCTTGGGCTCTGGTCGGAACGATCCGCCTTCCTCACCGCCTCGTCTGGACGCCGGACCGCAGTCTCCGTCTCCTCCGTGGGCCTGAGGGAGACTTGAAGCAGAAATGTCTGCACGTGCACAGTAGGGGTCCGTCACGGCTGTAGAAGGGTCAGGGGGCCTGCGTTACATCGCAGGCGCGTGGGGAAGGGGCTCGTCCCTATTCGGGCGCCATTATGTAGTAAATAAATAAATAATTACCGGTACTATTTTTCTATGCATTAACTGAAAAGGATAGCTCAATAAATAAGAGGCAAAATCCGTGGTATCTGAGTCATACGGGCTTTAATCAGATGGCTCGAGCCAATGGACCATCGGGTTCCATCACCTGCAAAGGTTCAGGAAGGGACAGACACAGGAAAAAGAGGGACAGCTAATATCTCATTAACATCATACAGTATATATAGTAAAACAGTATAATTGCATTGAATACAGTAGGCGTAACAAGTGACAAACGAAAGATAAGAACATATGGGCGTGAAAAGAAGGCGTGCACAGGGCGTGCACGGAGGTGTGTGATGTAGACGTCACAGAAGTGTCATAAGTGGGTGGACACATGGAGGGGGCTACCTGGGCAGCTGGAACCTTTAACCTACTGGTGCGCGCAAACGGGTCATGACGTGTAACTGGGGAGAGCTGGGGGCTCTGACTTCTAGCACTAGAAGAGGAGACTAAAGTCTGGGATATCAGAACGACCTGTACCTATAGCGTATCTGATATCTGGTGTTTGGAGTACATGTTGCTTGATTCTAAAAGTCATCAGGGCAAAGGCTACTTGTCACTAAAGCTAGTGCATGCATATATTTCTTCATGTATTGCGTGAACTATGGATCTTCTATGGGTACTAATTCAGGAAATCACTTGCATGGAGACAGAAAGACTAGACTGTAGATGGATATGTTTATGCAGTTCGTTAGCTAGGAATGTGAAGCCGGGGAGCTGAACTGATAACTGTAGGCATAACATATTCTTGGCAGGCAGGCCAGGCCGAGCCGGGCACCGCGTTGCTTGGCAGGAAGTAAGTGAAGGGTCAGGGATGCGGGCGGGGCTGCATCGCTCCTCGGAGTGCTTTCAGGAGACTTGAGGCTTGAATCTGGTGTCCGGGCCCTGTGAGGCCTAGAAACGGGTGCATCTCGATGATTTAACGTGCACAATGTAAAGACGTTGGCAACATAGGCCTAATACTTGTTGCTTTCAGGAGGGCCTGGATAACTAACATACTAACGTTGGACACAACTATAATTGCGTCTTTATTCGGTCAAGGGGGTAAATATGCATATTGATCATGCACATATAACATATGATGGGGAACACGTAGGGACACATAACAGGGCAAAATTCAATTTTCCTCATGAAGACGGCTGAAATGCCAGAAACCGGTCCTCGGAAGCTTGTTTCCGGTCCGGGGAAGGCATCGCTTGGCAGTTCGGGCTGGACTGTTCCCATGAGGCACAGGGTCAGACTGATTTGCATATGGCCATGTCTGAACTGGGGTGGCAGAGTGGGCTAAAGAACGGTGATGGATTAAACCCAGATCTGTTGACTGGGTGTGAGTATTTGATTGGTTCAGATGCTCCGTCCATCACCACCCTCTTTTGTACTGCCATTATAAGTACAGCAGTCCTCTCGCTGATGCTGTTACTGTCCATTACAAGTACATTGGTACTCCTCGCAAATGCCAGTCGTTTCCATTAGAAGTACAGTAGTCATCTTCATAGATGCTGGTACTGTCCATTACAAGTACAGCAGTCGTCCTCGCAGATGCCGGTACTGTCCATTACTGTCCATTACAAGTAAAACAGTCCTCCTTGCAGATGCGTGTGTGCTGTCTATTACAAATACTGCACTCCTCCTCGCATATGCGTGTAATAACTATTACAAGTAGGGGGGCGCCAGGTGGCGCCGGACCAAGATGGCCGCGCATTAGTGAGGCTCTAGCCCTACTGAGCTTCAACCGATCCTCCAGCCCATCCTGAGTGCACAAACCTGCCTGAAAATATCACCAAAGTGTTCGTGAGTGCAAGAGGATTTCTCTGGGACCCAACTTGCCGCTCCTGTTCGACCGCCCGCCGAGCCACGGCTGCCAGCACATCCTTGTGGTCACTGCTGCGCCCTGCGAGGACTCGCGGATCGGACGGACCACCTACCACAGACCGGGGCTCTCAGGCCTACACCCTTGGATCCTCGTCAACGCGGCGGACCGCCTGGGGGGGAAGCGGCGCTGCCCGATTACCTGGTTGCTGCCTGGACAGGCACTGCTAACGGCTACCGAGGTGAGAAGTTTGCTGGCACTCCACCTGACTCCCGCACTCCTCTAACAAAGGCATCCGCACGCCTGGGTCTACCCGCGACCGGAGCTGAATTACTCTGCCGTGGTCCCGGCCTTCATCCCTGACTTCACGGCGGCCCTCGCCTGGCGGGCGTTGCGCGGTGGGGGGCGATTACCACGCAGTCCATCTGCCTAAGCTGCATAAGTTGAACACGGCCGAGATCTTACTCCTCCAAACACACACCGGCCTGACTCGGCCTCACCCAGTATAGTGCGGGGGAGGGGGTCGGCCTGGATTAAGGCGCCATTACTTATATCGACGTGGGAGAAGCCGTTGACACCTGTAAACTCTGGAGGTCACCTCCTGCTAGCAAATTGGGCACTTCG
Organism: Lissotriton helveticus; assembly: GCF_964261635.1. Taxonomy (NCBI): domain Eukaryota; kingdom Metazoa; phylum Chordata; class Amphibia; order Caudata; family Salamandridae; genus Lissotriton; species Lissotriton helveticus. The sequence goes on along the minus strand of NC_136063.1, from coordinate 10,197,836 downwards.
CCAGCATACTCCTGCCGGACACCCTTTAGGCAGTATCCTCCCTGCGGGCCCTGTGCTCACGGCCCTACTTGCTGCCCCCCCCCTCCTGATTGCTGTGTCCTTGAGGTCTTGTGCGACACCTTGCCAGGCCTTGACATACGGAGGCGCCAGCCCTCCCCGCACTGGACCCTGAGACGGCGCAGGATAGAACGCCCACCTTTCCTAGATGCTCCTGTCTAAAGCATAGCTGAAGTGAAGGGACGAAGGGGCTCACAGCACGCCGTGCTGCCTAGATGGACTATACACCCCCTGAGTTACCTCAAGGGTAGACATTTGCGACGTGAGACCTTACAGCGTCATTTCACCCTGGGCTGGTTGTATGCTTGTGCAGGGCTCATATTCACACTGAGCATCTGTCTCTCCCCGGGCGGGCACGCTCCGCCCCTTGATTTCCACAGCCTCCCTGCCCTACCATTGCGCGGTCCGTTGAGCACCCCACTGTCTACTCCTTCAACATGGGGCGCAACGATGCCAGGCAGTCCAAGCTACCTTACGAGACCCGCAAGAACTCTGATACTCCTCCAACAGAACAGCCTGCTTCTGGTGCCACAGCCCCAAACGATGAAGATTGGAAGTCTCTCCTACTGGGCATGAAGCAAAGCTTAACATCCATTGACTCCAAAATTGATGCACTTAACTCTCGCAGGTATGCGGTAGTAGCGAAAATAGACCAGCACGACACTCGATTGAAAGAGGCGGAGTGCCGCATTTCTGATCTCGAGGACACTACCACTAACGCTGGCCGTCAAGTCACGCAAATGGATAAATTGCTTAAAATCATTGCGGATAAAAATGAGGACCTTGAAGCCAGGTCGCGAAGAAACAACGTGCAAATTTTGGGCCTGGTGGAGACGAACAACACGGGGCGCATGGAGGACTGCATCGAAAAGCTCATGGTCGACCTGTGTGGCAGAGACTCCTTCTCTGCACATTTCATAGTGGAGAGGGCACACCGGTCCCTCGCAGCTCGTCCCCCCCCCTGGGGCCCCACCACGTCCTATTATTGCCAGGTTCCTCGATTACCGCGACAGGGACACAATTTTACGGCTTGCCAGAGAGAAGCAACATGTCCCCTTTGAGAACAGGTCATTGTCCTTTTACCCTGACTTTACAACTAATGTGCAGGAGGCACGCCGCAAGTTTGCAGATGTGAAGAAAAGGCTGCAGAAGCTGTAAGTCCCCTACGCAATGCTCTACCCAGCCAAACTCAAGATCACGCACAAAGGAAAGCAGCACTTCTTTAGCTCCCCTCCCGGAGGACTATCTCAAACGGCACAAACGTACGGCCCGCGAGGAGGCGGCTGCGCTAGAGCACTCCGGATCGTCCTCTCCACTCTCTCAACAAGAATGATCCTGGCGGCGTAGCTGAATTTTGCCGGAGTCCTTAGTTATCTGAACAATGAGACTGCCTCCTGAACTGTATGGTGATGTATACACTCAATGTACTGTTTGATCTATTCTCTCTTTTCCGCTGCACTCGCATTGCTGCTCAGACTTACATCTCCGTCCCACACTCGTGTTCCTGGCTACTGGCTGGGTGACCGGTGGGTGCTTCCATAAGGGAGATGTATGGGCGGGCCTGGTGCCCCTAGTGACTTTACCCCCCCTTACCAGGGCGATCCCCCTGTTATTTCTCCACTGCAATCTAGTTGGGGATTCTGTTGTTTTTCTGCTAAGTTAAAGGTTCATTGGGAGGGACGATGCTACCCGGCGAGTTGGTGAGGCCGGTGTGGGAGGGGGATGGGCTCAAAGGAAGACTTACTGCTCTAAGCACATATGCATTTCCTGTACATATGCCACACTTAGTTTCTGTTTCACGAAATCCATTGTCGTATTTAGCTGCACACTCCAGACACTCACTTCTAGAGAGCAGAGCCGACTGTAGATATGGTCGTCCCGGGCGAAGATAGGACACATCAGCACATAAAAATTGTCACCTGGAACATACGAGGCCTCAATGACCCCAGAAAGCGTAGGCAGGTACTGAGCTACCTAGACAGACATGGCATACAGATCGCCCTCCTACAGGAAACTCACCTGGCCCCGAACAGCTCTACCCACTTCGCATTCAAATGGGCCGCTAGCCGCACTTTCTCTTCCTATTCTAGCTACTCCAGAGGGGTCACTATCCTCGTTAAGAGAGGGGTGGCATTCATACCCGGAGGGGTGGACCTAGATTCAGAGGGCAGGTTCTGCCTGACTTGGGGTCGACTACATGCACATGATGTCCTTTTCGCAAACTACTATGGCCCCAACGTGGATGACCCCTCTGCCATTCTCACGCTATGGGGTAAGATCCTCACTCTGGGCATCACACACGTCATCTGGGGGGGAGACTTTAACACGGCACTTCATCCCCTTATGGACAGATCGAGAGTGCTCCCCTCACACTACACGAACACTCAGAGGACTCTTAAGGACATAGTTCAGGAAAACGGTCTGTTGGATGTTTGGAGATTTGCTCACCCCTCCATTAACGGAGGCACACATTACTCCTCTGTACATTCCACCTGGGCACGCTTAGACTACATATTCATATCGGCAGGCCTGGCGCCATGGCTTGCTCGGTCGTAACACTTAGCCCGTACCCATTCGGACCATTCGTCGGTACTCCTGGACCTCCGGGTTCCACTTGCATTCTCGCCCTACTTAAACTGGCGCCTCAACCCGGCACATCTCAGAGATGCAGTCTTCAAGGCTGAATTGGAGCAGGACTTTCGCGACTTCTTCGAGCGTAACATGTCCTCAGTTGAGAGCGTAGCGACCGTCTGGGAGGCCTTTAAGGTGACCATTAGAGGGTGGTGCATCTCCAAAGGCGGTGGCATTCTTAAATCCCTGCGCACTGAACTCCACACACTGGAATCAGACCTAAGCCAGCTAGAACGCGCTATTACTCAACACCCTGACGATTGTGCGCTGCAGGCCCAGATGCGGGACAAACTCAGAGAACACACACAAACCGCAGAGAGGGAATGCAGATTTTTGGGGCGGTCGCACGTGGCCCGCGTTTATGGAGAGGGGGACAGACCAGGTAAGGCGCTGGCTAATTCGATTAAGCCTCCCAGATTTCAGAACTATGTGACTGAAATACATGACACTGATGGAAACGTACACAGAAGTCTCCCTGAGCAACTTCATACCTTTAAGGAACACTACTGCGCGTTGTACTCCTCTCACAGAACTGACCCTCTAGACCTCCCAGCTTACTTTGCAGATACAGCCCTTGATTGGCTGGGGGAGGCCCAACAGAAGTTCCTCCTTCATGAGTTGGAGCTCGACGAGATAACTGATGCGATTATGGGCATGCAATCCGGTAAGGCGCCTGGCTCGGATGGCCTACCTATTGATTTTTATAAACTTTTTGCTCCTATTCTGGCCCCAATTCTGAAACAGGTATTTTATGCAGCGCTTGATGAGGGCAGTCTCCCTCGCACCATGTGGGAGGCGCTTATCACCTCCCTACTGAAACCGGGCAAGCCTCCCACTTTATGCGGCTCATATAGGCCCTTATCGTTATTGTACTGTGACACTAAAATCTTGGCTAAAGTGCTGGCGATTCGCCTTAATCTCCTCATGGAACGACTGGTACTGCCTGACCAGGCTGGTTTCGTGCCCAATCGTGCAACTGTGCACAATCTCCGCACTCTTCATGCGGTCCTCCAGGATATGAATCCTAAGTGCAAAGCCGTGGCGGTATTTCTTGATGCCACCAAGGCTTTCGATTCATTGGAATGGGACTACCTTCTAGGCACGCTACGACATATGGGGTTGCCATTCAATTTCATTGACTGGGTTCGTTTATTATATGCTCAGCCGACTGCTACCGTACTGCTCAACGGTGCCAGATCCGACCCCTTTATTATTCAGAGAGGTACACGTCAAGGCTTCCCCCTGTCCCCCATCCTTTTTGCTATTGCGATCGAGCCCCTTGCCGCGAAACTACGGCAGCATCACAACCATCGCGCCCTCAACTACCCTTCCCGCCCGCTTCTAGTATCCCTCTATGCGGACGACATTACCCTTTACATTGAGAAGCCACAAGAAAACCTGAACCCGATACTGCGGGAAATCACTAAATTTGGGGGTATTGCAGGTGTGCAAATTAATTGGGGCAAATCGGCCATTTTTCCTTTAACTGATAACACTCACCCGCACCCACTCGACTACCCTCTGGTATGGGAGCAGGAAGACCTTAAATACCTGGGCATTCATATTTCTAGACGGAAAGAGGATATGATGCGAGCTAACTATGGCACTGTGATTGACAAAATTACTGATAATGTCACCAAATGGGTTCACCTCCCACTATCAATGGCTGGGAGGATAGCACTGGCCAAGATGGTACTGCTTCCCAAACTACTATATCTCTTCGTTAACATCCCATATAACCCAGGGAGATTTTTTTTTAAACCTTGAGATCTCAGCCTACGAGGCTGATATGGGGCGGGAAGCAAGCACGCCTCAGCCTTGATACTCTCATGCTCCCTTTCCATTTGGGCGGTTTTGACTTTCCAAACTTCGAGAGATATTATGACTGTGCCCAAGCGCACTTTGCTGCTTACTGGTACTTCCCGCCCCAATTCATGGCGCATCTCGCCGTGGAAGATGGACACATGGCACCCACTGTCAGCGTAGGTTACATCCATGCCAAACTAGGGCCCAGAGAACGCGACCCCTCTACAATTGATTGCACGGTGGCTGCGTGGCGCCAGATGGCGCAAATCCTTGATTGAGCGTTCCTTTACTCACCTAAGTTGCCTCTTGAAAATGACCCCAGACTCCAGATCACGTGTGAAGCGATAGGCCGCAAACTGCTCAGGGAACTGGGACATGGGCATTGGGGTGACCTGTATTTCAATGGGACCTTTCTGACTACTGAGCAATTTTTTAAAGATAGAACGCCCTCTATTATGGACACATTCTTATTCACCTGTCTACGCCAGAGCGTCCGCGCTATCACCCCCGATTTCCCCACAGAGCCGGACACCTTTGCGCCACTTCATGCCATAGTACGCGCGGACGCTCCCCGCCACGTAGTTTCCCTGCTTTACAAACACGTGCAAGAAACGCCGCGCCCTTCCACCTTAAAAGCCCGACTAGACTGGGATAGGGACCTCAGGAACCCCTGACTGATGAACAATGGGAAACCAGTTGCACGCAAACGAAAGCCATCACTGGCAACAACAGGTTGCGACTACTGCACTATAAATTCCTACACCGCTTATATCACACCTCTGCGCGGCTACACAAATTCCGCCTACGAGACTCTGACTGCTGCCTACGCTGTGGATCCGCTGGCGCTGATTTTTTTCACCTAGCTTGGACCTGCCCGCAGGTAGCCACATATTGGGCACAGGTGTTCGAGGGTCTCTCCACGATTCTGGGTGTCACACTAGCCCCCTGTCCTTTGGTAGCTCTGCTTGGCCTGACTCAACAGGTGGATACTGTGCACAGAAAACTCCTGGCGCTCAGCCTTCTGCTGGCCAAACGACTAGTGGCGTGTCGATGGGGCAGGGGACGTGCACCTAAGTTTAAATGCTGGATCCGGTCAATGTCCACATGGCAGGAACACTTACACGACTACGCCGAATTACTGCCTGTGATATCAAAGCCCAAGGACATATGGGCTCCCTTCGTGTCCTTCCTACTTAGCCTGCAGGCGGAGGACGACCACGAGCACCCCTCGGACAGGGCTAATGAGTCTTAGTCAGTTTATCAGACAGTACACTGGAGACATATGGCTCTCTCCTGGTCGATCCTCCCCCTTCCCCCCCTTTTTTTTTTTTTTTTTCCGTTTGACCTCTGCATGACGCCATGCAGTGTAGAACCGCCCCCCCCCCACCCCCCCAGGAGATATAGTGGGAATCTAGGTCTCACACTGCTTAACACTTACACACCTACCTCTTCTTGGGATTGTACTTCCAGGATGTCTATACTGCTCGGTTGACTTGCTATCACCTATCTAAATCGATTTCATGTCACTACAGCATATGGTGTTTTGGATGTGCCAATTGTGCTCAGGACTGCGTTTCAGAATTGAATTCTTGGGATAATTGTTTCGTTGGGGAAAATATTTTGAGTTAGTTTCCTTTCGCACAAATTAACTGCTTCATGTAGAATACTTAGCATGGGAATATGCAACATATTTGTTTTATGCTTGACACACAGTCGCCTGATCTTATGGCATTGATGTACCGTGCTTAAAATCTGCAATAAAGGTTTTTGGAAAAGTTATAAAAAAAATTTTTTTTAAAAAAACTATTACAAGTAAAGCAGTCTTCCTCGCATATGCATGTACTGTCTATTACAAGTATAGCAGTCCTTCTCGCAGATGCCGGTACTGTCCATTACTAGAACTTTAGTCCTCCACGCAGGTACGTGTACTGTCTATTACAAGTACAGCAGTCCTGGTACTGTGCACTACAAGTACAGCAGTCCTCCTTACAGATGCCGGTACTGTAGATTTCAAGTACAGTCCTCCTCGCAGATGCCAGAACTGTCCATTAGAAGTACAGCAGTCCTCCTCGCAGATGCTGGTACTGTACATTACAAGTAAAGCAGTGCTCCTCACAGATTCCAGAACTGTCCATTACAAGTACAGCAGTCCTCCTCGCAGATGTGTGTTTTGTCCATTACACGTACAAAAGTCCTCATTCATAGATGCCAATACAGTCCATTATAAGTACAGTAGTCCTGGTACTGTGCACTACAAGTACAGCAGTCCTCCTCGCAGATGTGTGTACTGTCTATTACAAGTGCAGCAGTCCTCATTGAAAATCTGTGTACTGTCTATTACAAGTACAGCAGTCCTCCTCGCAGATGTGTGTACTGTCTATTACAAGTGCAGCAGTCCTCATTGAAAATCTGTGTACTGTCTATTACAAGTACAGCAGTCCTCCTCGCAGATGTGTGTACTGTCTATTATGGGAAACATCCTTTACAACGCAACTTTTACCACGCAGTGCTATTACAACGCAGGTTTTACAACGAAAACCATTACAACGCATTGCGCTGGGGGGCACTCTAGGATAGGGAATAGATTTAATTTACTATCCAACACCTTCCCTAGTGTCCACGGGGACTGGAGTTGGAATAGTAAATTAAACTATTCACTATCCAGCACCCCAAAGCGCTATGCGTTGTAAAAACCGCGTTGTAACAGCATGCGTGGTAAAATCATGCGTTCTAACGTCATACATCCGTCTATTACAGGTACAGCAGACCTCATCGCACATACATGAACTGTCTATTACAACTACAGCAGTCCTCCTCACAGATGCCATTACAAGTACAGTAGTCCTGGTACTGTGCACTATAAGTACAGCAGTCCTCCTCGCAGATGCCAGTACTGTCCATTACAAGTACAGTAGTCCTGGTACTGTGCATTACAAGTACAGCAGTCCTCCTCACAGATGTGTGTACTGTCTATTACAGGTACAGCAGTCCACCTCGCAGATGCGTTTACTGTCCATTACAAGTACAGCAGTCCTCCTCGCAGATGTGTGTACTGTCCAATACAAGTACAGCAGTCCTCCTTCCAGATTCCAGTACTGTCCATTACAAGTACGGTATACCTCCTTGCCGATGATGGTACTGTCCATTACAAGTACAGCAGTCCTTGTACTGTCCATTCCATTTAGAACAGTCCTGGTACTGTCCATTACAAGTACAGCAGTCCTCCTCGCAGATGTGTTTACTGTCTATTACAAGTACAGCAGCCCTCCTCGCAGATGTGTTTACTGTATATTACAAGTACAGCAGCCCTCCTCGCAGATGTGTTTACTGTCTATTACAAGTACAGCAGTCCTCCTCACAGATGCCAGTACTGTCCATTAGAAGTACAGTCCTCCTCGCCGATGCCGGTACTGTCCACTACAAGTACAGCAGTCCTCCTCACAGATGCGTGTACTGTCCATTATAAGTACAGCAGTCCTGTTCGCAGATGCGTGCCCTGTCTATTACAAGTACAGCAGAAGGGAGTTAGAAGATTTAAGCAGGGGGGACAACGGGTTCCAGAGTTTGGGGGCCAGGTGAGCAAATCTACGGCCGCCAAATTTTTTTAGCTTGATTGGGGGGGCGACTAAAAGCTGATAATAAGAAGACCGTAGGTTGCGTACCAGACAGTAGAGGAAGATCAGGGATTTAAGGAAGGCGGGAGAAGTCCCGAACATAGCTTTAAATGTCAGGCAGCCGATCTTAAAGGTAGCCCTCTGTTCAACCGGCAGCCAGTGGAGTTTGCGAAGTAACGGTTTCGCAGACTGCCACTAAGGGATTTTATAGGCCAGTCTAGCCGCCTGGTTCTGCACAATTTGGAGCCTGTGGAGAAGGGATTTGGGTAGGCCATAATACAGGGAATTTGAGGAGTCCAGGCGAGAGAGCACCAGGGCAATCAGGACTTGTATCAGAGCCTCAGGTGTAAGGAGGTGGGCGACTTTCCTGATTTTTCTTAGCTGGAACATACATGATGACACAACAGCACCCACCTGGGGCTTAAGGGAGAGCTCTGTGTCAATGATAACCCCAAGACTCTTTGCTGACTTAGCCGGAGCAGGCGGGGAGCCAAGCTCCACCGGCCAAAACTGTGGGCCCCAGTGAATGGGGCTGTTACCCGGGAGAATTAGCTCTGTTTTCCCCGGGTTCAGCTTGAGTTGGTTACAATTCATCCATTGCTGGATGTGTAGCATAACCGCTTGAAAATCAAGAGCTGCATTGGGAGTATTGAGGGGGAAGATAATCTGCAGATCGTCCACATAGTTGAAGACGGTAATGTCCCACCTCTTCAAAGAGTGGATAAGCGGTTGGAGATAAAGATTAAAAAGCAGAGGGGACAAGGATGATCCCTGGGGCACTCCGCAGGTGGATGGTTCCTTAGCGGCCGTGAAAGGGCCTAAATGGACCGCCTGGGTTCAGCCCGACAAGAAAGATTCGATCCAGGCAGAGGCCAGGCCCCGAATGCCGGCCTGCTTGACACGGTGGAGAAGGATGTTATGGTCCACCGTGTCGAACGCCGCCGACAAGTCCAATAGGACGAGCGCCTGAGGCACCCCTCTATCGGCATTACCCCTTAGAGAGTCCATGACTGCCATGATCACAGCCTCGGTGGAGTGGGCTGGTCTAAAACTGGCTTGATTAGGTTCGAGGTAGTTGGAACACTAGATAAATTGAGAGAGGCAACTGGTGACATGTGCCTCCAAGAGTTTGGACAAGAAGGGCAGAAGGGATATAGGCCGATAGTTGGCAAGGTCCACCGGGTCGGCTCCAGGTTTTTTCAGCAGGGGCACCAAAACAGCCTCCTTAAAGGAGTTGGGTACCATGCCCGTCTCGAGGTATGTATTTAACAGAGGCAAAATGCAATCCGGCAGAGCCAGGCAAATGTCATGGAAGACAGAGGGGGGACAACAGTTATTGGGCGAGCCAGATTTAACTCGGGCAACGAGTTTGGCCAGAGTGTCAGGGTCAAGGACGGGGAAGTATGACAGTGAGAGTGGGTTTCCAGGAGAGGAAGCTGATATAGCGGCGGGAGAGGAGGGAGGAATAGTGTTCTTGATCTTGATAATTTTTTCAATAAAAAAACTATTTAAGGCGTTGCAGGACTCTTGGGTAGGGGCCTGAGAAGGAAGGGTTCTGGCATCAGTCGTGAGCTCACTCATGACTCTGAAAATCTCCTTGGACTTCGTAGGGGCAATGAGGATCCTTTCAGAAATATGTGAGGATTTCGCTGCTATAATTGCACTTTTATATTTTTTCCGTGCAGCGACGTATACCTCTCTATCAATGGGCGAGTAATTACGTCTCCACCTACGCTCCATCTGGCGCAGTTCGAGTTGCTGAGTTTTCAGGGTGGTATTGAACCACCTATGTGACTTGCTGAGCCGGGAGCGAGGGAATCTGGAAAGGGGGGCGAAATGGTCGCTAGCTTTGGTGACCCAACTGGAGAAATCATCCTCCAGTGTGTGGACAGTCGCAACACTACACGGCGGGGGGCGAGTCTCAGCCAAGAAGGAAAGAAAGCCTTGAGAACCAAGGGCGCTCCATTTACGAGCGACCCCCCCCCACCAAAGGAGGGACCTCTACACGACCCCTGACTGTGATCACTGTGTCGATCATATAATGGTCCGACCAGATACAAGGAGTGATCACAGGACAGGAGAGCGTGAGGTTGTGAGTCCAGATATGGTATAGAATGTGGCCCCTGATATGGGTGGGAGAAGTGACAAGTTGGGTCAGGTTGAGGTTGGAAAGAACTTCAAACAGCTCGGACGCATGAGGGCGAGCGTCGCTATCATTGTACCAATAGTTGAAGTCGCCAAGGATAGCGACTCGGGCAGATGAAGTGATCAAGTTGGCTAGCTGTTCGCTAAAAGCGACGGGAAACAGCGGCAAAGAGTGGGGGGGCGATAGAGAACAATAAGGGTAAGAGCTCCCTCCCCAGTTTCTAGAGTGATGATAAGGTTATCCACATCAGCAAGGGTGAAGGAAGACGTGGAGATGAATTTAAGCTCCTTTCGTATGACAGCTGCCACCCCTCCACCAGCGTGACCCGAGGGTTGGTTCATATTGAGCATGTAGTAGTCGGGGGGCAATGCAGCTAGGATATCAGGGAGAGAATCATCAGTCAGCCAGGTCTCGGTGATTAAAAGGATATCAGGACTTTCATCGATAGGAAGAAGAAAGAGATCAGCCTGGTGTTTTACAAATGAACGTGTATTTAAATATAATAAACGGATGCGCGTTTCGCTAGTACTGGGGCAGGCTGAGGGCTTACAGCTAAAACGTGGGAGAGATGCTTTACGCGCAATATCAAGTGATGAAATACGATCTTGGCTCACCGGAGGTAATACACAATGTGCAAATTGTAGATTCCTGAGGGCAGAGGGAGTAACAGCATCCCTGGCCCCTGGACCCGTCCGGCCGCGGACGGGCGCAGACGGGCAGGATTCTGGCACGACTCCGGCGCAGATCCGGCACGGCCGCTGATCGCGTCCGCTGATCGCGTCCGCTGATCGCGTCCGCTGCACGGAGGCATATCCGTCCCTTTTATCAGCAACTAGAGCGCGAAGAATCACAACTGACTCAAAATGGCCGCCGTTGTTCTGTACCCGGGACCAACTCCACAGCGGCAATACTCGGCTGGGAGTGGCCTGGGCAGCGGAAAGGAAAGGGAAGGTGATAGCAATAAAAGCTTATTAAATCAAGCAGTTAGAGCAATATTGCAAGTAAATTTAAAAACACAGAATTTAAGCAGTATTTCGGTATTACGAACAAGATTAAAGTGCAGGCACAGAGAGCTACAAAACCTCCCGGCTTCCGCCTCAAGAGGGACACAGACACTCAATACGATCGAGTGCAAGGTCGAGGAATGCCCCTTTTATCAGCAACTAGAGCGCGAAGAATCACAACCGACTGAAAATGGCCTCCGTTGTTCTTTACCCGGGACCAACTCCACAGCGTCAATACTCGGCTGGGAGTGGCCCTGGGCAGCGGAAAGGAAAGGGAAGGTGATAGCAATAAAAGCTTATTAAATCAAGCAGTTAGGGCAATATTGCGAGTAAATTTAAAAACACAGAATTTAAGCAGTATTTCGGTATTACAAACAAGTTTAAAGTGCAGGCACACAGAGCTACAAAACCTCCCGGCTTCCGCCTCAAGAGGGACACAGACACTCAATATGATCGAGTGCAAGGTCGAGGAATGCCCCTTTTATCAGCAACTAGAGTGCGAAGAATCACAAGCGACTCAAAATGGCTGCCGTTGTTCTGTACCCAGGACCAACTCCACAGCGTCAATACTCGGCTGGGAGTGGCCCTGGGCAGCGGAAAGGAAAGGGTAGGTGATAGCAATAAAAGCTTATTAAATCAAGCAGTTAGAGCAATATTGCAAGTAAATTTAAAAACACAGAATTTAAGCAGTATTTAGGTATTACGAACAAGTTTAAAGTGCAGGCACACAGAGCTACAAAACCTCCCAGCTTCCGCCTCAAGAGGGACACAGACACTCAATACGAGTCCTCCTCACAGATGCCATTACAAGTACAGTAGTCCTGGTACTGTCCATTACAAGTACAGCAGTCCTCCTCGCAGATGCCGGTACTGTCCATTACAAGGACAGCAGTCCTCCTCGCAGATGCGTATACTGTCCATTACAAGTACAACAGTCCTCATTCGCAGATGCTGGTACTATCCATTACAAGAACAGTAGTAGTCCTCCTCACAGATGCCGGTACTGTCCATTACAAGTACAGCAGTCCTCCCTGTAGATGTCTGTACTGTGCATTACAAGTATAGTAGTCCTCCTCACAGATGCCAGTACTGTCGGTTACAAGTACAGCAGACCTCCTCGCAGATGGCAGTACTGTACATTACAAGTACTGCAGTCCTAATCGCAGATGCATGTACTGTCTATTACAAGTACAGCAGTCCTCCTCACAGATGCGTGTACCGTCCATTATAAGTACAGCAGTCCTGCTCGCAGATGGGTGCTCTGTCTATTACAAGTACAGCAGTCCTCCTCACAGATGCCGGTACTGTCCAATACACGTTCAGTATTCCTCCTCGCAGAAAAGCAAAGTTGCAGCACCAACTCTGGACACCGGTGTTTCAGGATGTTTTTCCTTCATCAGCAGAGTATAGGTAGTGTTCAGGGGTTTGCTGTGCAGGCTGCCAAATATTATCAGGTCCGGTACCTCTCACGGCGCGTAGGTGCGTTATCCGAGCTCGTCTGCCCAATGGCTCGAGAGAGCCATTAGTAAATGAAAGTCCATGGGTCGCACACTACTCCACCCACCAGCGGGTATACCCCAGGAGCATCACGGTAAATGCAGTTCTTCAAAGCGAGTGCGCTTGTCCTAGAATTCGAAGTGTATAAGGAAAGTTGCAGCACCAACTCTGGACACCGGTGTTTCAGGATTATTTTCCTTCATCAGCAGAGTATAGGTAGTGTTCAGGGGTTTGCTGGGCAGGCTGCCAAATATTATCAGGTCCGGTACCTCTCAAGGCGGGTAGGTGCGTTATCCGAGCACGTCAGCCCAATGGCTCGAGGGAGCCATATTTAAATGAAAGTCCATGGGTCATACACTACTCCACCCACCAGCGGGTATACCCCAGGAGCATCACGGTAAAAGCAGTTCTTCAAAGCGAGTGCGCTTGTCGTAGAATTCGAAGTGTATAAGCAAAGTTGCAGCACCAACTCTGGACACCGGTGTTTCAGGATTATTTTCCTTCATCAGCAAAGTATAGGTAGTGTTGCGGTGGTTTCTTCTATTCGGGCTCCCTTAAGCCTTTTAAGCTGACGAGCTTCTGGAGACGCACCTGCGAAGCCTGTTAGGCAACGAGGCCTGTGACGGTAACTTGGCGGCCTTCTTCTCCACCCCATATACGTTCTCTACTGATGAGGGAAGATATCCCGAAACCCGGGCCATGTCTCGGGTCTAGAGATTCTTGGGAACAACAAGTACTTACTTGCACCTACTCAGGTGAACCACTCACGAACTTTACAGTCATTCTTCGAACTTCACGTACTTCATGTACCAGAGTGCCTAGGGGCGATCCGGAGGAGGGGCTAGAGGTGTGCGATCCATTGCGGTGGTTTCTTCTATTCGGGCTCCCTTGAGCCTTTTAAGCTGACGAGCTTCTGGAGACGCAACTGTGAAGCCTGTTAGGCAACGAGGCCTGTGACGGTTACTTGGCCGCCTTCTTCTCCACCCCAGATACGTTCTCAACAGATGAGGGAAGATATCCCAAAACTCGGGCCATGTCTCGGGTCTAGAGATTCTTGGGAACAACAAGTACTTACTTGCACCTACTAAGGTGAACCACTCACGAACTTTACAGTCATTCTTCGAACTTCACGCACTTTATGTACCAGAGTGCCTAGGGGCGATCCGGAGGAGGGGCTAGAGGTGTGCGATCCATTGCGGTGGTTTCTTCTATTCGGGCTCCCTTGAGCCTTTTAAGCTGACAAGCTTCTGGAGACGCAACTGTGAAGCCTGTTAGGCAACGAGGCCTGTGACGGTTACTTGGTGGCCTTCTTCTCCACCCCAGATACGTTCTCTACTGATGAGGGAAGATATCCCGAAACCCGGGCCATGTCTCGGGTCCAGAGATTCTTGGGAACAACAAGTACTTACTTGCACCTACTCAGGTGAACCACTCACAGACTTTACAGTCATTGTTCGAACTTCACGCACTTCATGTACCAGATTGCCTAGGGGCGATCCGGAGGAGGGGCTAGCGGTGTGCGATCCATTGCGGTGGTTTCTTCTATTCGGGCTCCCTTGAGCCTTTTAAGCTGATGAGCTTCTGGAGATGCACCTGCGAAGCCTCTTAGACAACGAGGCCTGTGACGGTTACTTGGCGGCCTTCTTCTCCACCCCAGATACGTTCTCTACTGATAAGGGAAGATATCCCGAAACCCGGGCCATGTCTCGGGTCTAGAGATTCTTGGGAACAACAAGTACTTACTTGCACCTACTCAGGTGAACCACTCACGAACTTTACAGTCATTCTTTGAACTTCACACACTTCATGTACCAGAGTGCCTAGGGGCGATCCGGAGGAGGGGCTAGCGGTGTGCAATCCATTGCTGTGGTTTCTTCTATTCGGGCTCCCTTGAGCCTTTTAAGCTGACGAGCTTCTGGAGACGCACCTGCGAAGCCTGTTAGGCAACGAGGCCTGTGACGGTTACTTGGCGGCCTTCTTCTCCACCCCAGATACGTTCTCTACTGATGAGGGAAGATATCCCAAAACCCGGGCCATGTCTCGGGTCTAGAGATTCTTGGGAACAACAAGTACTTACTTGCACCTACTCAGGTGAACCACTCACGAACTTAACAGTCATTCTTCGAAGTTCACTTACTTAATGTACCAGAGTGCCTAGGGGCGATCCGGAGGCGGGGCTAGCGGTGTGCGATCCATTGCGGTGGTTTCTTCTATTCGGGCTCCCTTGAGCCTTTTAAGCTGACCAGCTTCTGGAGACGCACCTGTGAAGCCTGTTAGGCAACGAGGCCTGTGACGGGTACTCGGCGGCCTTCTTCTCCACCCCAGATACGTTCTCTACAGATGAGGGAAGATATCCCGAAACCCGGGCCATGTCTCGGGTCTAGAGATTCTTGGGAACAACAAGTACTTACTTGCACCTACTCAGGTGAACCACTCACGAACTTTACAGTCATTCTTTGAACTTCACGCACTTTATGTACCAGAGTGCCTAGGGGCGATCCGGAGGAGGGGCTAGCGGTGTGCGATCCATTGCGGTGGTTTCTTCTATTCGGGCTCCCTTGAGCCTTTTAAGCTGACGAGCTTCTGGAGACGCACCTGAGAAGCCTGTTAGGCAACGAGGCCTGTGACAGTTACTTGGTGGCCATCTTCTCCACCCCAGATATGTTCTCTACTGATGAGGGAAGATATCCCAAAACCCGGGCCATGTCTGGGGTCTAGAGATTCTTGGGAAAAACAAGTACTTACTTGCACCTACTCAGGTGAACCACTCAAGAACTTTACAGTCATTCTTCGAACTTCACGCACTTCATGTACCAGAGTGCCTAGGGGCGATCCGGAGGAGGGGCTAGCGGTGTGCGATCCATTGCGGTGGTTTCTTCTATTCGGGATCCCTTGAGCCTTTTAAGCTGACGAGCTTCTGGAGACGCACCTGCGAAGCCTGTTAGGCAACGAGGCCTGTGATGGTTACTTGGCGGCCTTCTTCTCCACCCCAGATACGTTCTCTACTGATGAGGGAAGATATCCCGAAACCCAAGCCATGTCTCGGATCTAGAGATTCTTGGGAACAACAAGTACTTACTTGCACCTACTCAGGGGAACCACTCACAAACTTTACAGTCATGTTCGAACTTCACGCACTTCATGTACCAGATTGCCTAGGGGCGATCCGGAGGAGGGGCTAGCGGTGTGCGATCCATTGCGGTGGTTTCTTCTATTCGGGCTCCCTTGAGCCTTTTAAGCTGACGAGCTTCTGGAGACGCACCTGCAAAGCCTGTTAGGCAACGAGGCCTGTGACGGTTACTTGGCGGCCTTCTTCTCCACCCCAAATACGTTCTCTACTGATGAGGGAAGATATCCCGAAACCCGGGCCATGTCTCGGGTCTAGAGATTCTTGGGAACAACAAGTACTTACTTGCACCTACTCAGGTGACCCACTCACGAACGTTACAGTCATTCTTCGAACTTCACACACTTCATGTACCAGAGTACCTAGGGGCGATCCGTGGGAGGGGCTAGCGGTGTGCGATCCATTGCGGTGGTTTCTTCTATTCGGGCTCCCTTGAGCCTATTAAGCTGACGAGCTTCTGGAGACGCACCTGCCAAGCCTGTTAGGCAACGAGGCCTGTGACGGTTACTTAGCGGCCTTCTTCTCCACCCCAGATATGTTCTCTACTGATGAGGGAAGATATCCTGAAACCCGGGCCATGTCTCGGGTCTAAAGATTCTTGGGAACAACAAGTACTTACTTGCACCTACTCAGGTGAACCACTTACAAACTTTACAGTCATTCTTCGACCTTCACGCACTTCATGTACCAGAGTGCCTAGGGACGATGCAGAGGAGGGGCTAGCGGTGTGCGATCCATTGCGGTGGTTTCTTCTATTTGGGCTCCCATGAGCCTTTTAAGCTGACGAGCTTCTGGAGACGCACCTGCGAAGCCTGTTAGTCAATGAGGCCTGTGAGGGTTACTTGGCGGCCTTCTTCTCCACCCCAGATACGTTCTCTATTGTTGAGGGAAGATATCCCGAAACCCGGGCCATGTCTCGGGTATAGAGATTCTCGAGAACAACAAGTACTTACTTGCACCTACTCAGGTGAACCACTCTTGAACTTTACAGTCATTCTTCGAAGTTCACGCACTTCATGTACCAGAGTGCCTAGGGGCGATCTGGACGAGGGGCTAGCGGTGTGCGATCCATTGCGGTGGTTTCTTCTATTGGGGCTCCCTTGAGCCTTTTCAGCTGACCAGCTTCTGGAGACGCACCTGCGAAGCCTGTTAGGCAACGAGGCCTGTGACGGTTACTTGGTGGCCTTCTTCTCCACCCCAGATACGTTCTCTACTGATGAGGGAAGATATCCCGAAACCCGGGCCATGTCTCGGGTCCAGAGATTCTTGGGAACAACAAGTACTTACTTGCACCTACTCAGGTGAACCACTCACAAACTTTACAGTCATTGTTCGAACTTCACGCACTTCATGTACCAGATTGCCTAGGGGCGATCCGGAGGAGGGGCTAGCGGTGTGCGATCCATTGCGGTGGTTTCTTCTATTCGGGCTCCCTAGAGCCTTTTAAGCTGACGAGCTTCTGGAGACGCACCTGCCAAGCCTGTTAGGCAACGAGGCCTGTGACGGTTACTTGGCGGCCTTCTTCTCAACCCCAGATACGTTCTCTACTGATAAGGGAAGATATCCCGAAACCCGGGCCATGTCTCGGGTCTAGAGATTCTTGTGAACAACAAGTACTTACTTGCACCTACTCAGGTGAACCACTCACGAACTTTACAGTCATTCTTCGAACTTCGCACACTTCATGTACCAGAGTGCCTAGGGGCGATCCGGAGGAGGGGCTAGCGGTGTGCGATCCATTGCTGTGGTTTCTTCTATTCGGGCTCCCTTGAGCCTTTTAAGCTGACGAGCTTCTGGAGACGCACCTGCCAAGCCTGTTAGGCAACGAGGCCTGTGACGGTTACTTGGCGGCCTTCTTCTCCACCCCAGATACGTTCTCTACTGATGAGGGAAGATATCCCGAAACCCGGGCCATGTCTCGGGTCTAGAGATTCTTGGGAACAACAAGTACTTACTTGCACCAACTCAGGTGAACCACTCACAAACTTTACAGTCATTCTTCAAACTTCACGCACTTCATGTACCAGAGTACCTAGGGGCGATGCAGAGGAGGGGCTAGCGGTGTGCGATCCATTGCGGTGGTTTCTTCTATTTGGGCTCCCTTGAGCCTTTTAAGCTGACGAGCTTCTGGAGACGCACCTGCGAAGCCTGTTAGGCAACGAGGCCTGTGACGGTTACTTGGCGGCCTTCTTCTCCACCCCAGATACGTTCTCTACTGATGAGGGAAGATATCCCAAAACCCGGGCCATGTCGCGGGTCTAGAGATTCTTGGGAACAACAAGTACTTACTTGCACCTACTCAGGTGAACCACTCACGAACTTTACAGTCATTCTTCGAACTTCACGTACTTAATGTACCAGAGTGCCTAGGGGCGATCCGGAGGCGGGGCTAGCGGTGTGCGATCCATTGCGGTGGTTTCTTCTATTCGGGCTCCCTTGAGCCTTTTAAGCTGACGAGCTTCTGGAGACGCACCTGTGAAGCCTGTTAGGCAACGAGGCCTGTGACGGTTACTCGGCGGCATTCTTCTCCACTCCAGATACTTTCTCTACAGATGTCGGAAGATATCCCGAAACCCGGGCCATGTCTCGGGTCTAGAGATTCTTGGGAACAACAAGTACTTACTTGCACCTACTCAGGTGAACCACTCACGAACTTTACAGTCATTCTTTGAACTTCACGCACTTTATGTACCAGAGTGCCTAGGGGCGATCCGGAGGAGGGGCTAGTGGTGTGCGATCCATTGCGGTGGTTTCTTCTATTCGGGCTCCCTTGAGCCTTTTAAGCTGACGAGCTTCTGGAGACGCACCTGAGAAGCCTGTTAGGCAACGAGGCCTGTGACGGTTACTTGGTGGCCATCTTCTCCACCCCAGATATGTTCTCTACTGATGAGGGAAGATATCCCAAAACC
Source organism: Lissotriton helveticus (assembly GCF_964261635.1). Taxonomy (NCBI): domain Eukaryota; kingdom Metazoa; phylum Chordata; class Amphibia; order Caudata; family Salamandridae; genus Lissotriton; species Lissotriton helveticus. Next base: position 10,179,045 of record NC_136063.1, on the reverse strand, counting down.
CGGGCCATGTCTCGGGTCTAGAGATTCTTGGGAAAAGCAAGTACTTACTTGCACCTACTCAGGTGAACCACTCACGAACTTTACAGTCATTCTTCGAACTTCACGCACTTCATGTACCAGAGGGCCTAGGGGCGATCCGGAGGAGGGGCTAGCGGTGTGCGATCCATTGCGGTGGTTTCTTCTATTCGGGATCCCTTGAGCCTTTTAAGCTGACGAGCTTCTGGAGACGCACCTGCGAAGCCTGTTAGGCAACGAGGCATGTGATGGTTACTTCGCGGCCTTCTTCTCCACCCAAGATACGTTCTCTACTGATGAGGGAAGATATCCCGAAACCCAGGCCATGTCTCGGATCTAGAGATTCTTGGGAACAACAAGTACTTACTTGCACCTACTCAGGTGAACCACTCACGAACTTTACAGTCATTCTTCGAACTTCACGCACTTCATGTACCAGAGTGCCTAGGGGCGATCCGGAGGAGGGGCTAGCGGTGTGCGATCCATTGCGGTGGTTTCTTCTATTCGGGATCCCTTGAGCCTTTTAAGCTGACGAGCTTCTGGAGACGCACCTGCGAAGCCTGTTAGGCAACGAGGCCTGTCATGGTTACTTGGCGGCCTTCTTCTCCACCCCAGATACGTTCTCTACTGATGAGGGAAGATATCCCGAAACCCAGGCCATGTCTCGGATCTAGAGATTCTTGGGAACAACAAGTACTTACTTGCACCTACTCAGGTGAACCACTCACAAACTTTACAGTCATGTTCGAACTTCACGCACTTCATGTACCAGATTGCCTAGGGGCGATCCGGAGGAGGGGCTAGCGGTGTGCGATCCATTGCGGTGGTTTCTTCTATTCGGGCTCCCTTGAGCCTTTTAAGCTGAGGAGCTTCTGGAGACGCACCTGCAAAGCCTGTTAGGCAACGAGGCCTGTGACGGTTACTTGGCGGCCTTCTTCTCCACAACAGATACGTTCTCTACTGATGAGGGAAGATATCCCGAAACCCGGGCCATGTCTCGGGTCTAGAGATTCTTGGGAACAACAAGTACTTACTTGCACCTACTCAGGTGACCCACTCACAAACGTTACAGTCATTCTTCGAACTTCACACACTTCATGTACCAGAGTACCTAGGGGCGATCCGTGGGAGGGGCTAGCGGTGTGCGATCCATTGCGGTGGTTTCTTCTATTCGGGCTCCCTTGAGCCTATTAAGCTGACGAGCTTCTGGAGACGCACCTGCCAAGCCTGTTAGGCAACGAGGCCTGAGACCGTTACTTAGCGGCCTTCTTCTCCACCCCAGATACGTTCTCTACTGATGAGGGAAGATATCCTGAAACCCGGGCAATGTCTCGGGTCTAGAGATTCTTGGGAACAACAAGTACTTACTTGCACCTACTCAGGTGAACCACTCACGAACTTTACAGTCATTCTTCGAACTTCACGCACTTCATGTACCAGAGTGCCTAGGGACGATGCAGAGGAGGGGCTAGCGGTGTGCGATCCATTGCGGTGGTTTCTTCTATTTGTGCTCCCATGAGCCTTTTAAGCTGACGAGCTTCTGGAGACGCACCTGCAAAGCCTGTTAGGCAACGAGGCCTGTGACGGTTACTTGGCGGCCTTCTTCTCCACCACAGATACGTTCTCTACTGATGAGGGAAGATATCCCGAAACCCAGGCCATGTCTCGGGTCTAGAGATTCTTGGGAACAACAAGTACTTACTTGCACCTACTCAGGTAAGCCACTCACAAAATTTACAGTCATTCTTCGAACTTCACGCACTTCATGTACCAGAGTGCCTAGGGGCGATCCGGATGAGGGGCTAGCGGTGTGCGATCCATTGCGGTGGTTTCTTCTATTCGGGCTCCCTTGAGCCTTTTAAGCTGACCAGCTTCTGGAGACGAACCTGCGAAGCCTGTTAGGCAACGAGGCCTGTGACAGTCACTTGGCGGCCTTCTTCTCCACTCCAGATACGTTCTCTACTGATGAGGGAAGATATCCCGAAACCCGGGCCATGTCTCGGGTCTAGAGATTCTTGGGAACAACAAGTACTTACTAGCACCTACTCAGGTGAACCACTCACAAACTTTATAGTCATTCTTCGAACTTCACGCACTTCATCTACCAGAGTGACTAGTGGCGATGCGGAGGAGGGGCTAGCGGTGTGCGATCCATTGTGGTGGTTTCTTCTATTCGAGCTCCCTTGAGTCTTTTAGGCTGACGAGCTGATGGAGACGCCCCTGCTAAGCCTGTTAGGCAACGAGGCCTGTGACGGTTACTTGGCGGCCTTCTTCTCCACCCCAGATACGTTCTCTACTGATGAGGGAAGATATCCCAAAACCCGGGCCATGTTTGGGTCTAGAGATTCTTGGGAACAACAAGTACTTACTTGCACCTACTCAGGTGAACCACTCACGAACTTTACAGTCATTCTTCGAACTTCACGCACTTCTTGTACCAGAGTGCCACGGGGCGATCCGGAGGAGGGGCTAGCGGTGTGTGATCCATTGCGGTGGTTTCTTCTATTCGGGCTCCCTTGAGCCTTTTAAGCTGACAAGCTTCTGGAGACGCACCTGCGAAGCCTGTTAGGCAACGAGGCCTGTGACTGTTACTTGGCGGCCTTCTTCTCCACCCCAGATACGTTCTCTACTGATGAGGGAAGATATCCCAAACCCCGGGCCAATTCTCGGGTCTAGAGATTCTTGGGTACAACAAGTACTTACTTGCACCTTCTCAGTTGAACCACTCATGAACTTTACAGTCATTCTTCGAACTTCACGCACTTCATGTACCAGAGTGCCTAGGGGTGATCCTGAGGAGGGGCTAGCGGTGTGCGATCTATTGCGGTGGTTTCTTCTTTTCGGGCTCCCTTGAGCCTTTAAGCTGATGTGCTTCTGGAGACGCACCTGCGAAGCCTGTTAGGCAACGAGGCCTGTGACGGTTACTTGGCGGCCTTCTTATCCACCCCAGATACGTTCTCTACTGATGAGGGAAGATATCCCAAAACCCGGGCAATGTCTCGGGTCTAGAGATTTTTGGGTACAACAAGTACTTACTTGCACCTACTCAGTTGAACCACTCACGAACTTTACAGTCATTCTTCGAACTTCACGCACTTCATGTACCAGAGTGCCTAGGGGAGATCCGGAGGAGGGGCTAGCGGTGTGCGATCCATTATGGTGGTTTCTTCTATTCGGGCTCCCTTGAGCCTTTTAAGCTGATGAGCTTCTGGAGACGCACCTGCGAAGCCTGTTAGGCAACGAGGCCTGTGACGGTTACTTGGCGGCCTTCTTATTCACCCCAGATACGTTCTCTACTGATGAGGGAAGATATCCCAAAACCCGGGCAATGTCTTGGGTCTAGAGATTCTTGGGTACAACAAGTACTTACTTGCACCTACTCAGTTGAACCACTCACGAACTTTACAGTCATTCTTCGAACTTCACGCACTTCATGTACCAGAGTGCCATGGGGTGATCTGGAGGAGGGGCTAGCGGTGTGCGATCCATTGCGGTGGTTTCTCCTCACAGATGCGTGTACTGTCGATTACAAGTACAGCAGTCCTCCTCGCAGATGCGCGTACTGTCGATTACAAGTATAGCAGTCCTCTTCACAGATTTGTGTACTGTTGATTACAAATACAGCAGTCCTCCTCGCAGATGCCATTACTGTCCCTTACAGGTACAGCAGTCCTCCTCACAGATGCATGTACTGTCGATTACAAGTACAGCTGTCCTCCTCTCAGATGGATTTACTGTCTATGACAAGTACAGCAGTCCTTCTCGCCGATGCCAGTACTGTCCATTACAAGAACAATAGTCCTCCTTGCAGATGCGTGTACTGTCTATTACAAGTATAGCAGTCCCCCTCGCAGATGTCAATAATGTTAATTACAAGTACAGTAGTCCTCCTTGCACATGTGTGAACTGTCTATTACAAGTACGGCAGTCCTCCTCAGAGATGCGTGTACTGTCGATTACAAGTACAGCAGTCCTCCTCACAGATGCGTGTACTGTCGAGTACAAGTACAGCATACCTCCTCGCAGATGCCATTACTGTCCCTTACAAGAACAATAGTCCTCTTTGCAGATGCTTGTACTGTCTATTACAAGTACAGCAGTCCCCCTCGCAGATGCGCGTACTGTCGATTACAAGTATAGCAGTCCTCTTCACAGATTTGTGTACTGTTGATTACAAATACAGCAGTCCTCCTCGCAGATGTGTGTACTGTCTATTACAGGTACAGCAGTCCTCCTCGCAGATGTGTGTACTGTCTATTACAGGTACAGCAGTCCTCCTCACAGATGTGTGTACTGTCTATTACAGGTACAGCAGTCCTCCTCGCAGATGTGTGTACTGTCTATTACAGGTACAGCTGTCCTCCTCACAGATGCGTGTACTGTCGATTACAAGTACAGCTGTCCTCCTCTCAGATGGATTTACTGTCTATGACAAGTACAGCAGTCCTTCTCGCCGATGCCAGTACTGTCCATTACAAGAACAATAGTCCTCCTTGCAGATGCGTGTACTGTCTATTACAAGTATAGCAGTCCCCCTCGCAGATATCAATAATGTTAATTACAAGTACAGTAGTCCTCCTCGCAGATGTGTGTACTGTCTATTACAAGTACATCAGTCCTCCTCGCAAATGCGTGTACTGTCTATTACAAGTACAGCAGTCCTCCTCGCAGATGTGTGTACTGTCTATTACAGGTACAGCATTCCTCCTTGCACATGTGTGAACTGTCTATTACAAGTACGGCAGTCCTCCTCAGAGATGCGTGTACTGTCGATTACAAGTACAGCAGACCTCCTTGCAGATGCTTGTACTGTTGATTACAAGTACAGCAGTCCTCCTCACAGATGCGTGTACTGTTGAGTACAGGTACAGCAGACCTCCTCGCAGATGCGCGTACTGTCGATTACAAGTACAGCAGTCCTCTTCACAGATGCGTGTACTGTCGATTACAAATACAGCAGTCCTCCTCGCAGATGCCATTCCTGTCCATTACAGGTACAGAAGTCCTCCTCCCAGATGCCGGTACTGTCCATTACAAGTACAGTAGTCCTCCTCACAGATGCCGGTACTGTCCATTACAAGTACAGTAGTCCTCCTCACAGATGCCGGTACTGTCCATTACAAGTACAGCAGTCCTCCTCGCAGATGCAGGTACAGTCCATTACATGTACAGCAGTCCTCCTCGCAGGTGTGTGTACTGTCCATTACAAGTACAGCAGTCCTCCTCACAGATGCCGGTACTGTCCATTACAAGAACAGCAGTCCTCCCCACAGATGCGTGTACTGTCCATTACTAGTACAGGAGTCCTCCTCGCAGATGCCAGTACTGTACATTACAAGTACAGCAGTCCTGGTACTGTCCATTACAAGTACTGTGGTCCTGGTACTGTCCATAATATAATATTAAAAATAATAATCCACATTTGTAAAGCGCACCACCACCCGTAAGGGTCTCTAGGCGCTGGGGGCATTTGGGATGATTAAGCAAGCTATTGCCCAGAGTCACATGGTGCTGGGCTAATCTGCCGCGGTGCCGCGGGATCGATCCATGATTCCCATATTCCAGAGTCAGTCGCCCTAGCCGCAGCGCCACACCTCTTCCATCAGTCAGTCCTGGTACTGTTCATTACAAGTGCAGCAGTCCTGGTACTTTCCATTACAAGTACAGCAGTCCTCCTCACAGATGACAGTACTGTCCATTACAAATACTGTGGTCCTGGTACTGTCTATTACAAATGCTGCAGTCCTCCTTACAAATGTCGGTAATTTCGATTACAATGACTGTGGTACTAGTACTGCCCATTAAAGTGCATCAGTCCTGGTTCTGTCCATTGTAGGAGGTTTACTGTTTTTCTACTTTGGTCTGGCTTTTGACCCAGCTTTCAAGGACCCCGACCTAGCTGTTTCCTTTCTAAATTGATTGCATGTACTATAGGTACACTTCAGTTTGGTTACTGTGGTACCCTTGTGAGTCCCTAGTATATGGGACCATAGGTATCAAGGGCATAGGTACCCCAGAGTCCTACTAGGGGCTGAAGCATGTATTATGCCACCCCAGGGAAGCCTTCCAAAATGACACCAAAGGACTGCTAATCCAGCCTGGGTAAGGCAGTGTGTGCACCCCTTTCTAACATAAAAGTGACCTATATCTACCTTTAATCACTGACACATATAAACCTACCAGTCACTCCTATGACAGGCCTTATCAATCCTGAAGGCAGAATGTTTTTTTTTTTTTTAGAGGGGGCCGTGCATGAGCTGGCCTCTCTGCAGCTGTCAGAGCCTATTCTCTGAGGCTGTTATGTGATGAAGCAAGACCATATCCTCTTAAGTACATTATAACCTTGCAATAAATTCTAACTTTGGAATGGCTGCATGGAAACATGTCATGTTTGGTATCAAACACCTTCAAATCCTACCCCCCCCCCACCAGTTCTGGTGGCGGGGGTAGAATTCCACCCTTCTAGAGGGAAAGACATGTACACAATGGTCTGACCGTTAATAGTTTAAAAGAGCCCTGGCATCACAAAATGGATGCTGCAGCCACAGACACAAGTCTGGCCTCCTGCTGCTGACCGAATCTCCAGCAGGGGAGGCCTGGACAATAGGTGTCCTGTCATAGGGAGATGTAACCACCTCCAGACACATTCGGTAATCCTGTGCATAGCCCAGTTCAAACCGGTTGCAGGGGCACTCAGCCCCTGCTCTGGTGTGAAATTGGACAAAGGAAATGGGTGTAGCCACACCTCTTTCCAGACCCTCCCATAGGTGGGTCCCCAGAGTATGCCCAACCCTATTTTTAGTATAAGCAAGGGACCCCTGGCAACAGGACTTTAGATTGCACCTGCATTAAACACTGATACTGAATCCAGGAACTTCGTCACTCTTCGAAAGACTAGAGGATGGAACAATCTCCCTTGGGGTCAAGGAGTGACTCCCCTGTTCAAACAGGCACCAACAAAGCATTTTCTGGTCTGCATCTTTGAACCTCCAGCCAGACTCCGAAGTACCTGCAGCCCAGGAAAAGGATTTTGAGATTTCTCTAAGGGCCAACTCAAGTCCCCAGCAAATCTGAGACCAGCAACCCTCACGAGTAACGTGGAACCGGAACCCTGGACACAGTGCACAATTGCAAAGTGCATTGACTTCCTGTTGGACTTGGCCCTTATGGCAGGTTCACCCCTGAATTTTTTGCTTTTTATATGTGACCTGGGGATGGTGATTCTTGGTTTCTGCACACTTTCACTTTGTCCCAGTGGAAAGTGCGTGCGCACTCTGAGTGCGTGTGGTGAGAGAGGCTTGCCCTCCCATAGGAATGCATGGGGAATGTATGTGTCCCTGGTAGTTCCTGATGCGTGCGGTGTGCAGGCATGAGTCTGGTATGTGCGGACTCGTGTGATTGAATGCTGCGTAATGGTGTGTGCAGCGTGTTTGTGTCTAATATGGAAGTGCCACTTCTAGAAGTGTGCCTGTCTGTGCAGTGAGTGTGCTGGCGTGTGATTGGCTGGAGCTGGCTGGTGAGCCTGGCTCCAGGAGTCTGGATGGGTCTGCCCCGGTGGTGAGTGGTGAGATTAGCATGTGTGATGTGAGGGAGTGGTGCACCTGGGACCTGAATAGGGCTGGGCTTTCCCCACACAATGCTGGCTCCGCCCCCTGTGGTGCGTCTAATTTCCCTAGCCTGGCCAGTGAAAGGAAAGGGTGGTTGAGCACATCACAGTGCTCCAAAACCAGCTGCGACTGGTTTTTCCCCTACCCTGCACTCTGAGACAAAGGAATTCACTGTATAAAAAGGGGTTGTGTCCCCTTACAAAATGTTCTTGTTTCCAACTCAAATCTACCAGGGGCATGCTGCTGCTGGGGCCCAGGGGAAGGCTTGCCTCCCTGGGCCCTGCCCAGCCCCTGGACTACTGCTGTCCTGGACTCTGGAAGGACTTTGTGCTGGTCCCTGGACATTTGGGACCCTAGCGCCTGGAAGCGCTTTATTTTTGCCTAGTGCTTGAGAGCGATTTTCTTCTGCCTAACGCTTGGGAGCGCTGTTGGTCTCAGCCGGTGCCCACCCGGCATTTGCCCCGTTTATTTGAAGATTTCTGGACCCCCAGCGAGTGCCCACCTCGCCCTATTACTTATTTCGAGGGAGCCTACCCCTCATCGTATCCCCGAGTTCACCCCCGCTGGCCCGGTACCCCTCGTGACGTCCTTCCAGGGCCACGCTGGGATTGTAAATGTGTAAATGTGTTGTATTTGTATAGCGCGAACAGTAACCCGGAGGCATCCCGGCGCTTGTACTCCTACCACAAGGGAACCCCTCCTGGCTTTTCCTTGTGAGGTGTCCACTCCTGGGCATCCCATGGTGAAACCAGGCATCCCTTGTGCATCGGGGGCCGTTGTGGAGACTAAGCAAGCTATTGCCCAGAGTTGCAGCGTGGGGCCCATGCTTAGATTCGGCACTGAGGCGAGAATATCCGGTCAGAGGAATTTAAGCCCGATCCCGCCGAGGCGGGAATCAAACCCTGGTCCCTGGCCAGCGTTCTGCATCAAGGTCTGCCGCTCTAACCATTGAGCCACACTTCTCCACGGATTGGCTGCCGGCCCGGGATACCCCCATGACGTCTTTCTCCTGGGCCGCGCCGTGATTAGCTGCTGGCCCGAGGAGATCCCCAAGTCCCACCCCCGCCGCGGAGCGAGACGAAGCAGGAAGCGGCGGGAGCCTAGTGCGCGCTCCTGCATTGCCCAAAGTGAAGCCAGCTCCCCCCCCCCCTAGTGGTGCAGAGTTCTTGCGGGGCGAGGCCCTATTGCTCCTCAAGCCCACGAGGTGCTCAGGGGGCATTTGTAGTTGGAGCCGCAGAGGCTCAAGGCGGCATTCCCCTGAGTCGAGTCCCCCGAGGAGGGACTCCAACGATACCGGCCCTGTTGTGTTACGAGCCCCGAGAGGCTTTGGCCCCATAATTTACTTTGAGTCCCCCATGAGGGACTCCAGCAGCTTCGGGGGCATTTGTGTATTTCTCAGTCCCCAGAGGGGGGACTCCAACGTTGTGGGCCACAGTTGTGAGGAGCCCTGAGAGGCTCCAAAGGGGGCAGTTTGTGCGCAGAGCCCATGAGGCTCCTAAGGCCCCTAAGGATCTGTTCTAGAGCCCACGAGGCTCACAAGTGTTTTATGGCCAGATCATGCAAGGCTCCAACGTGTTGGCCCCATCAGTTCTTCAGCTGCCCAGCACTTAGTGGGCAGCTGCCACGTTTAGGTCCCCCCTGACATTGCGACACAGGGCGTCCTAGCCCGAGAGAGGCCAGTTGGCCTGGGTAAAGTTATGAGTTCATGCTATTGTGATTTCTGCAAATTATTCTGTGCTGCACCTCTGAATGTGTTTTAATGCGTCATGTGCCTTGTTCCTTACACCTCTGAATGTTTTAGGCATCATGTGTTTCTCCTGCACCTCTGAATGTCTTTTGATGCGTCATGTGCCTTGTTCCTTACACCGCTGAATGTATGTTTATACATCATGTGTCTTTCCTACACCTCTGAATGTGTTTATGCACCATTAGTGTCTCCTGCACTTCTGAATGTGTTTTGATGCGTCTTGTGCCTTATTCCTTACACCGCTGAATGTATGTTTATACATCATGTGTCTTTCCTACACCTCTAAATGTTCTGTGGCCCTGTCCTGTACATAATCCCCTGTAATTTCTGCCTGTGCCTGTTGGCACATTGTAAAGTGTGTGTTCCTATCTAATGTGTTTTGCAATACAAAGGCTATTTTTACATATACCTTGTGTGGAGTTCCTTTTGTGAGTGGCCTTGGATGTTGTTGCTCGTGGGTGCATGCGCAAATGCTTTACACATCGCCTCTGAGATAAGCCTGACTACTCGTGCAAAGCTACCAAGAGGGTGAGCAGGGCTTGTCTTGGCGGGTGACTTCCTTGCCCTGATGTAGGAATGGTGGTTTCTGCATGAATTTGGCGCAAGCTTTAGCCAACAAGAAATCCCATTTCTAACACTTCCCATCTTTTCTGAAGTTGTACTTTGGGTTACTTGTAGCCCTAGTCCCGAGCACTATCTGCTTTGAAGATTGTGGGGCTACACTCCGCAAGTGTTTCGTGAGCCCGCTTCTTGCATTTCTGCTCAAGGCTCCTTCGCGATCCATGGTCCATAAACTGGTGGGTCCCCTCGAAGGTAACTCTACTTTTACTTGGGCTTCCCTGGTTGCTTTAGATGTGCCCTGACTTCCTACCAAGTGGTGAGTCCCTCAGACCTTGCTGGTCTGCTCCAAAGCCAAGCCCTGCTTTCTGCATGGGTTGCTGTTGCCAAGACTTGTTGGACCTAATCCAGAAACCAACATGACAGCACTTGACATCCTTAGTGGGACAGCTCAATTCCAGAACCTGGTTGTCGTTGACACCTCCTGGTCCTCTTGGCTGAAGAGTCAAGCTTCACTTCCTTCAACTGCAAGCACCAGACATCAGTGTGCATCCTCCCATCATCTTCCTGGTCACTGGCAAGAGACCCAGACTCTGTCCCTTCTGCTTTCAGGGTCGTCTCATCTTTGGTCCAGGCGTGGATCACACCGGATAATTTCTACTTGGATGCCAGAAGCTATTTGCGGCAGATCGCCATTGAAAACTACGACGAAACCCTACACGAAAAGACACCTATGCACCCGGCTTCCATGGGTGAGGTAACTCGACTACTCCAGTGCTCCTGTGGGTGTTGACTCTATAGCCTCCTAGGTCTAATGAAGTTTGCTCCAAGTCCTCTTCTAAGTGTCCTTTATCTTTAAAATTCCAACTGCGACTTTCCCCATAGAAGTTAATGGTGATTCGTGGCTGTGTTTAGACACTGCATGTGTCCCCTGTGGGTCCCCTATGTCACTACCTTGGGTGGTTCCTGGTGGCCCCAGTGGTTCTACAGACTCTAGGTCTTGTCTCTACGTCAGTCGTGGTTCTTCTACCACTTTCTTAATATATGGTTTGGTACGCCCCTATTGCTCAACGTTTATTGTGCTAATCTACTGTGTGTTGTTAAGTTTACTGAATGTACTGTTGCCTCTAGCCTCATAAAGAGACTAGAGGGATGTGTTTGGAATAAATACATATTTTATATATTTATACCTGGTGTGGTTCTCCTTTCATTTAAACATTCGCAAGATTATGGACTGGTAAATCAAGCTGCTTTACATTCCTTTAAGACTAAGCCTAAAGGCTGCTGTCCACAGCTACCACTCGGATAGCTTTCTATTAAGGTTATCTTTAACCTCCCACCAATAAGGGCCGTTTGGACTGGTGCAATGTGCCCACTTCTCACATCCATTACAAGTAGAGCAGCCTTGGTACTGTCCATCACAAGTGCAGCAGTCCTGGTACTGTCCATTACAAGTGCAGCAGTGCTGGTACTGTCCATTACAAGTACAGCAGTTCTGGTACTGTCCATTGCAAGTAGAGCATCCTGGTATTGTGCAATACAAGTACAGCAGTCCTGTACTGTCCATTACAAGTAAAGCAGTCCTGGTACTGTCCATTACAAGTGCAGCAGTCCTCCTGCAGATGCGAGTACTGTTCATTACAAGTACAGTAGTCCTCCTCATAGATGTGTGTACTGTCCATTACAAGTATAGTAGTACTCCTCGCAGAATCCAGTACTCTGCACTACAAGTACAGCAGTCCTGGTACTGTCCATTACAAGTACAGCAGTCCTGGTACTTCCCACTTTTTAAGTACAGAAGTCCTTCTGGTAGATCCGATACTGGTGCCCCATCAGAGGAAATTAGAGGAAGGGTGGACAATGGCGGCAGAGCAGCACTAATTCTACTCAATCTCTCTGCCACCGTTGATACGGTCCACTATGTGCTCCTTAGGAAACAGTGGGTTGAGATGGGAGAGGTACAATTCTGCCCCTCCTCCCTTCCATGTGGGGTGCCATATAGATAGGGCTCATTCCTAGTCTTTTCAATGTATATGTCACTTCTTTGGTACAGATTATCAAGAATTTTGGCTTTTCCATGCTCTCTTACGCTGACGACACACAGATTGTGGTGTCGGTATCATCTCAGGTTGAAAATGATGCCAACAATTTCCGCAGCTGCATGACTGCAGTGGCAGGTTGGATGAAGGAGAACTGTCTGAAATTAAACTCTGGGAAAACGGAGGTACTGCTTTTTGGGAATGAAACCTCCATCTGGAACACATCTTGGTGGCACCGGGAATTGGGGGAACTACCTAAGCCAGTTCTAAAGGCTAAGAGCTGGGGTGTCATCTTTGACACCAAGTTATGCTTCAGTGCTCAGATTAACGCAGTGACCTCTGGGGGCTATTTAGTTTTACGGATTCTAAAAAAAATGCTCCCTTTAATTCTAACAGATCTCCAGAAGACCGTAATGTTGGCCCTCATTGGGTCGAAGCTTAACTACTGCAATGCACTTCATCTCGGTACCTCAAAATACCTGATAAAAAAATTGCAGTTTCTTCAATATGCGGTGGCCAGAACACTTTTGAACATCCCCAAGTTTAAACTGATGTCGTATTTACTGCATGGCCTTCACTGGCTACAAGTAGAGAGGATAATTTATTCTAAAACATTGTGCCGTATACATAAGGTTCTTCAAGGAACTGTCCCCCTCTATTTCCAAGAGCTATTCACATGGTGTACACCCAGTAGAACACTTAGATCTAGCATGGAGCACAAGGTTCAGATTCCCAGAATTAACGGAGCAAAAGGGGGTGGAAGGACACTGACATTAAAGGGGGGAAAGTTATGGAATTCCTTCCCTCTGGCCCTCTGATCCCAATACAGCCTGCAGCTGTTTAGAAAGCTTAAGACCTGGCTGTTCCCGCCAGCTTAGTGCAAGTGTTCTTGATCCGCCTAGCACTAAGACACCTTTGGGGATTGTGCGCTTTACAAAACAATTTCATTCATTCATTCAGGACAGCAGTCCTCCTGGCAGATACAGATACAGATAATGTCCATTACAAGTAGCAGGTACTGGGCACACGTTCAAGAGATAAGCAGTATTGATACTGAGAGATTTACATAAACATAAGTCGACACCGGTGGTGTAATAAACTTGCTGTTTATGTGGATATATTCTTCAGAACACAAAACGCCAGACGACACATGTTTCATCAACAGGGGGATACCTGTGACTCTTCAGGGCTGTGGATTTATATCATGACATTAGAAAACAATATATACAATAGAAAAAAACAATGGTCAATATTCACTGGTAAGTGCAGTGTCCCCTTAGAAAGGACATGTGAAAAACAAACACCTCAATAACGCGTGGATGACCCAAAAACAAAGAGTTAAACCAAAAAGTGGTGGTGGAATGAGGGGCTTGAAAGTCAAAACAAGGCACCCCCATGATAATTCAGCCTATACAGAAAAAGTCTGGGAAGTGCAGTTCAAAACATTCAACATCATCTCGACAGTATAATAACAAGATCCATGCATGTTTCGGGCAGATAGGAGAGCTCACTAATGGCCTCTCGATTAGGAAAGAAACTCTGGCAAATTGTAAAGGCAAAACCTAAAGACAGGTAATTGATCGCATGGTAGTCTACTAGCTGTGTCGCAAACATTTAAACTAACGATGCACAGACACAAGAGTAATGAAAATCGTAATGTGGCAATAATAGTTGGTGTTGACCGTCGTTCATTTTGGGCAAATAATTGCGGGCTTTAAACATGTGAAAATTAAGCCATAACACGGCGATCATAATCCTAGTAAGCTAGCATGTTACATGGAAACATAAACTTAGTACATAAATTCAGCATGACTGGCTTAAAACATGATCCTGTACAAGAGCAAAAAGTCGTGAGTGACCACAAACAGAACGTAGTGAATGCCTATGCGTGATTGACTACAGGTAGAAAGGATGTGGTAGAGATAACAACCTAAAAAAAGGAAAGTTTTACCTGAACAGGCGTGATGAGTAGATCTGCGAGGAAACATAAGCGGAGGGGGTGGGGAGCCAAAGTAAGGGAATGTCAAGCAAAGGCACAGGACCCTGTGTGATCTTATAGAAGGCACTAACAAGAACACAACTGATGCGATAATCTGATGTATCACTGATGACATCACATGGGGCACAGTAGGAGACATTGGAAAAGACTCTGCCTCTGTTATCACGAAATCCATTACTGACCACTGAAAATGGTTTCATACTAACGTTTACTCTCAGTGACTCTGACATTCAAGGTGGGTGCAAGAAGCAGCGACATCACTCTCACAATACATTACATCGGACTCTTTGTATATCCTTGAGGAGTGCGACAAAATCTAATGCTTCTGCCAGCTAGGGTGAATCCAAACAGATACCTGCTGTCAGAATGAATGGGAAAACTGAAAAATGTGTTTTTCAAGTCAATGACAGAAAAGAATGTAGCAGATGAAGGACTGATTCTCAAAAGAGTCAAAATGTTAGTGACCCCTGGAAACTGGGGAATCACTGTTTATTAACCTCCCACAAGTCGTTCACAAATCAACAAACATCTGCATGATCATCAGAGAAACCTGAAGTAGCCCGTTTGAGAATGGGAAGAACAGGGTTATTACATACATTAGCAGTCCTCTCCTCAACCACTCCTTTCTCAATCAAGTCCTGTGCAATGCACAATAAAGCTTGCTCACCTGGCTGCGGTATTTTATACTGGTGAATGTGAGGTAGAATACCATTTTCTTTAACTTGATCGAAACTGGCAGTGTCTGTAACAGTCCCAAATCTCTGTCACCTGTTGCTCAAAGGGTGGGTGGTACATCTTTAAACTCTGCAGGAAGAGTCACATCTTTGGGTATGCACTGCGTAGTGCCCACAACATCAGTACCCGTAGTCATGTAAGCAGCCGCCGGGGAGCAGTAAATAGTAGCATGCAATTTCTTCAACAGGTTCAAAGCCATCAAGTTTTCTCCACAATTAGACGTCAACAAAAATGGCCAATCCATAGTGATTGGAAAAATAGTCAACGCAAGAGGTTTTGAAATTGGGCTCACAACAGGTACACCAGAAAAACCTACCAAAACATTATTATGGCCAGACAGAGCCGTCCCAGGGACCAAGGAATGAGGAAAAAAAATGTTTGTTGCACCTGTATCCACCAAAAACTCCTTAGCCAAACAAACCACATCCACACTAAAATACAGCATGTGTTGATCTACAGGTATCAAAACTGGTCCCTCACTCTGTCTCTGGCTGTCCTAGCTGTAAGATATCCCTGTTACCTAATCTGTATTATAATCATCATCATAATACAGTCCCCCCCGAGGGTCATCAAAATAATTTTGATCAGAACGACCCTGTGAACCTAAAGCATTCTGAGCCCTGTACTGGCCACCAGCTCCACGACCCCGTCCACGAGAACCTTGTATACTCGGGACCGACACCTTCTGCAAAAGCACAGGACTAAGCGTGGTTGGGGCGCAAAATCCATTCTGTTTCTTGGAATTTGCGGATTTTTGGCAATTTTGCGGTCCGCCAATCTTGCAAATTTGCCCAAAAATCCGCAAATTCGCAAGCTGGCGGATTTATTTGCGTGGTCTCGCTTGAAAAATACAATATCGCGCCCGCTGCGTTGACTTACCGTGATTCTGTGTTCGCCGAGTTATATTTCTCTTGGGTTGAGTGTGCTGCGCCATTTTGGATCTTGCTGCGTGATCGCATGAATGTTTCTCGACTGTGATTACGTCATCGCGGCCCGCCATCTTGCACAGCGAGAGTTTGACAATGCAAGTTTTTCATAAGGGCCCGCGATCACGCATCGCGGGAGTAAACAATTGCGAACACGTAGATGCGGAGCGCAGCTGACTTCCGGCGGGAGATTTGAACAGCTCGCTTTCCCGATCTAGCAAAAACTGCAATTCTGCACAAGAAATCCACCACAGGCAGCATAAACCTTCTGAAAATGATGATTTTGATCAGAATAACTCCTCAGATTGACATTTGGCTGCAATTATTTGTGCAAGGAGTCCATTTTTGAGGGGGTGGGAGGAAGGAAGTGCCCCAGAGTCTCCAACTTCATGTTCCTGTCCAGCAGGCTCCTCTCTGTGCTTTGTCCATGTCCTGGTCACTTTTGATTAAGATCTGGAGCTGGAAGGATTCGTTTTTGTGGCTGCTGCTGGATATTTGTATTTGAGGACTTTTTGGAGTTTGGATCACTTTTGGATTTGAGATTTTACAAGTAAGTTGGTGTAGCTTGTTTGGGGCATTGCAGTTGCTGCAACTACAATTTTGAAACTTTTTTACAACTTTAAAAAAAATATATTGTGGGTAGCCACAGTATCCAGTAGGTACAGGGGTAGTCGGGCACATGCATCATTGTCAATTGCATTCGCGAACGGTGCGAATCTCAATTTTCGGCCGATTGAGAATGCAATTGACAAAATTGGGATGCATCATGTTTTCGGCAATTTTAGAAATCGTAATCATGTTGCGATTTCTAAAATTGCGATTGCATTTAAGAAATTGCAATTTGAGATTTCTTAAATGCAATGCATGAACATTTTAAATTTGCGAATTCGCAAATAGGGAGAGGTAAATTGCCATGAAGTTGACCTTCATGGTAATTTGCGAAAATTTTAAAAAGTGCACAAAAGTGAATTTTTGAAAGTTTCATTTTACACACACACGTGAAAAATGCACTTAAAGTTATATTTCAGGGGTGCAGGGGGGGTCCTTTGGTCCCCCCCTGCACCCTTGAAATTGCATTCTCAATTTGCGATTCGCAAATTGCTAATCGCAAATTGAGAATGACTTCCCATTCATTCCTAGGGGCCTCTAGGCCCATAGGAATCAATGGGAAGGGATTCCTTAATTGTGATTCCCAAATTGTGAATCGCAACTAAGGAAATTTAAGAAATCGCAAAAAAATTGCGAATTCATAATGCATAGCATTTTTCGATTTCTTAATTGCGATTCCTTAATTTTTGCAATTAAGAAATCGCAAACGGCAACAATGATGCATGTGGCCTAATGAGTGGTGCATGGACCAAGTCTTTCTGTTGGGGTGTCTTGAATTCAAACATCATTGAGGGCATGGATGGCATTGGATTGTGGTGATTTTTGTGTGTTTTTTGACTTTTTGGGGTGTTGTTGGGGCCTGGCCATGTGGGTGGGAGCCATTGTGAGGCCTGGTCCAGACAGGGCCTGGCCATGTGGCTGGGGGTCAAGGGCCCATTTTGAAGCCAGGCAGTGTGCTTTGTGCCATAGGCCTGCACCCAGTTTGTCTTGCTTTCATCCATTTTATGGCCACGGGTACTCAGTGGTCCATGGACCAAGTCTTTCTGTGGGGTGTCTTGAATTTAAACATCATTGAGGGCATGGATGGCATTGGATTGTGGTGATTTTTGTGTGTTTTTTGACTTTTTGGGGTGGTGTTGGGGCCTGGCCATGTGGTTGGGAGCCATTGTGAGGCCTGGTCCCGGATGGGCCTGGCCATGTGGATGGGGGTCAAGGGGCCATTATGAAGCCAGGCAGTGTACTCAGGCCTGCACCCAGTTTGTCTTGCTTTCATCCATTATGCCCAGGGGTAGTGAGTGCTGCATGGACCAAGTCTTTCTGTGGGGTGTCTTGATTATAAACACCATTGAGGGCATGGAAGGCATTGGATTGAGGGGTTTTCTGTGTGCTTTTCGACTTTTTGTGGTGTTTAACTGATGTTCCTCTGGCTTCCTTTGCTTTTAGATGCACAAGAGAACCGCCAGTGCCAGGAAGAAGTCCTGCAGCAGTGTGTGCAGCACAACGTCACGTGACGTCACGTGTGGCCACAGACAACTTTGCAACTCGTGCAACTGCGGCCTGCTGTTCTCACATCTGAAGTAGATGGGCCCAAAGAAAGGTGGTCGTAGCGCCTCTACGATAAAAGTTGCCAGTGCCAATGCCAGTAAGAAGGAGCAGAAGAAGCAAGTGGCACCACCTACCAAGGAGACGGGTGTGCCCACAGACACCTTTTTTGGAGAAAAAAAAACTATGCCTGCAGCAGCAGCGGTGTCCGCTGGGGACCAAGCTGGGAGCAGCAACTCCGCTTCATTGGGCTCAGTGCTACCACGCTGAGTTAGGTTCAAGCCCATGAGTGTTGCAGAGGCAGCCACTTTAAATGTTCGATCACCATCGACCAGTGATGTTGGCTCATCGCAAGAAAGTAGCATCCAATCAACGCCGGGTGTAACTCAGCTGACGAGTTTTCAACAACCACAGCCGCAACGACAACCACAGGTGGAACTAGTACAAGCGCAAGTACATGGGCAAGGAGAGGCGCAAGTACATGCGCAAGGAGAGGCGCAAGTACATGCTCAAGGAGAGGCGCAAGTACATGCGCAAGGAGAGGCGCAAGTAGAGGCCCAAGTAGAGGCGCAAGTAGAGGCGCAAGGAGAGGCGCAAGGAGAGGCGCATGGAGAGGCACATGGAGAGGCGCATGGAGAGGCGCAACTAGAGGCGCATGGAGTGGCACAACTGCCCACAATGCTTGTTCCTCCAGAAGTAGGGGCAAATCAGGAAATCGAGATTGAAGCGGAGGTATCATCCGAGGAAGCCACTCCTCCTGATGGTGATCCATTGTCTTCCAGATCCCCAGCAAGAAAAAGCTCAAGGAGGGCTACTACAAGTTCTTCTTCAAGCCCCTTTCCTTCTGATGATCTTGATGTTGATTGGAACCCACCAATGCAGTCTAAGAGGGAGGCACGCCATGAGCCGACAAAGGTAGCTAAGCCTAAAAGGAAGGTTCCCGCAAGGCTTTCACTTATGGGTGATGATGACGACGAACAAGAAGTGGTGTCTTAGACTGTTGATGAACAGTCTGACAACGACCCAGTCATCACAGAAGTCACTCCAGGCCCAGTGGGCATGCATTAGACAGACATTTTGACCTTATCTCGAAATGCTGCTCAGCGGGATGTGGGCAGCGTAGCACAGGTACCACCACCAACGCAGTTAACTACTACACCAACACGACCTACAGCTTCCATATTTTCTCATAAGAAGGGCCGGCAGGGACCTCCATCCAGCTCGACCTCCATTACCTCAAGTAGTGGTGCTGTAAGTGCACAACAGAGTCAAATTCAGCCACGCCCATCCTCCACTTCATCTGGCATTGACACTGAAAGTAGCACCTCCACCACCAGCAGAAATCTCCAGTCCCCAGTTTGGGACTTCTTTAGTGTTAGCAAAAATGCGGACAACATGGTCATTTGTTCGATTTGTAAAATAGTAGTTAGTCTGGGTAAGCTTGGTACCAACTATGGTACCGGAGGCCAGAGAGGTCATCTCCAAAAACACCACACTATCCAGTGGGAGGCACACCTAAGGAAGATCCGGGAAGCCAAAAGCAGAACTGATCCAAATGTATCCATTCACATTGCATCTGATGATGACGAGGGGCTGATAATGCAGGGGGGAAGTAAAGATGTCTGTTTATACATCATGTGTCTTTCCTACACCTCTGAATGTTCTATGCATCATGTGTTTAGCTTCTGATTGTTATATGTTCTAAGTGCTAGTTCTACTAAGTGCATATTCCTGACAGTGGTGCCTGTGGCCCTGTCCTGTACATAATCCCCTGTAAATTCTTCCCGTGCCAGTTGGCACATTGTAAAGTGTGTTGTCCTATCTAATGTGTTTTGCAATACAAAGGCTATTTTTACATTCCTTGTTTGGAGTTCCTTTTGTGGGGGGCCTTGGATGTTGTTGCTCGTGGGTGCGTGCGCAAATGCTTTACACATTGCCTCTGAGATAAGCGTGACTGCTCATGCCAAGCTACCAAGAGGGTGAGGAGGGGTTGTCTTGGCGGGTGACTTCCTTGCCCTGACGTAGGAATGGTGGTTTCTGCCTGACTTTGGCGCAAGCCTTAGCCAACCGAAATCCCATTTCTAACATTGTGGGCTAGCGGTGGGATATGGACTTGTGTTTGCGCAGTACCACAGCGACAACTGGCCCCTCTACAAAACTCTGCATTTTTAGATAGTCACATGAAAGGGGATTATTGTTTTTAAGTTTGTAAAAAATGTCATATCTGTTGTAATGTGTTTTCTGGATTCACCAGAAGGGTGAGATCCAGTGGTGGCAGCGAAAATGTGTCCAGTGTGTATGTTTCCTGTCCCTTACCTACAGTAATGGTACCTGTGTCATGTGTGGTCAGGTTGAGAAATCAGGGGTGGTAGAAACTGCCTTACCAGCCTGGGGGGGGGAGTGGATGAATGGTGTGAGTACTCTGGATGGGGAGCTTGCTGAATACTTGTGTGCTCTTGTTTTGCTCAGACACCTAAGTCCCGTTTGTTGAACTTTTTCCAAGAACGTCTGCAGAAGTGGAGCCTGCTTTTGATTTCTGTGGTCTGTTTAGAGACAGAATTTCGGAGTTGGTAAGGTTCTGGGAACAGAGAGACATATGGGATGGAGTGATTCCAAAGGGAGTGGCGGAGGTGTCTTCCAGCCCGTGTGGTAGAAGGGGTTCAGTGTAGCCCAGCTAGGTCTTGGTGTAGGGGCTCACGTCCTGTCTCCGAGGAGAAGGAGTCGGTAAGACTGGGTGTCTCCAGGTGCCCGAAACCCAGTCTCAGGGCCTGGAATGTTTCTGAAGGGAACGTCAGGTCAGGGGCCTAGGCTGTACTAATAGGTCATTTGAGGAGGATCTCCCAGAGTGTTTGAAGAACGTGGAACATCAGTGAACAGGATTTCAGTAGTTCTGGTGTCTGGCAGTACCGCTCCAGTTGGGAGGGTGCGGAATTCTGGAAGGGGGTCAGAGGGAGTAGGACCCCTGTGCATCCGGTGAATGTGCATCCCAGGTGGGAGAGTTGTGTTCTGGAGGGTGCTTCAGAAGTAGAGGTAGGGTGGGGCATTCTTTCCCGTGACCTCTGGTCAGCCTGAGGGTGCGGACCCTAGGTTGAAGGATCAGTGGTAGCTTGGAACTACCCTGAGAAAGGGAGTGGAGAATGGCTATTGTATGCCAAGGGTCACCACCCCCAACTCTGTGGATTGGCAAGGACCAGTGGTATCTGGGTGGACTAGGGCCTGGTCCTAGCCGTAGACTACTAAGGAGTACCAGTGGGGTAGCCTAGTTGGGCCTGTTTTTTTATTAAGTAGGTACTTGTCTTATGGATCAATGTGGCGTAGAACCGGAGGGTGTCCCCGCAGTGCGGGCCCGCGTCCGTGTTCTATCGCCCAAAGCAGGGAAGTCCATCACAGTGGTGATTGGTCTGCCCTGCGTTTTGGTTGAAAGGGGGTTGTGTTGGACTTGGCCCTTCTGGCAGGTACACCCCTGAACTTTTTGCTTTTTATATGTCACCTGGGGATGGTGATTCTTTGTTTCTGCGCACTTTCACAGTGTCCCAGTGGAAAGTGCGTGCGCACTCTGAGTGCGTGTGGTGAGATAGCCCTGCCCTCCCATAGGAATGCATGGGGAATGTATGTGTCCCTGGTAGTTACTGATGCGTGGGGTGTGCAGGCTCGAGTCTGGTATGTGCGGACTCGTGTGATCGAATGCTGCGTA
This sequence comes from Lissotriton helveticus, assembly GCF_964261635.1. NCBI lineage: Eukaryota > Metazoa > Chordata > Amphibia > Caudata > Salamandridae > Lissotriton > Lissotriton helveticus. Next base: position 10,157,574 of record NC_136063.1, on the reverse strand, counting down.
ATGGTGTGTGCAGCGTGTTTGTGTCTAATATGGAAGTGCCACTTCTAGAAGTGTGCCTGTCGGTGCAGTGAGTGTGCTGGCGTATGATTGGCTGGAGCTGGCTGGTGAGCCTGGCTCCAGGAGTCTATATGGGTGCGCCCCGGTGGTGAGTGGTGAGATTAGCATGTGTGATGTGAGGGAGTGGTGCACCTGGGACCTGAATAGGGCTGGGCTTTCCCCACACATTGCTGGCTCTGCCCCCTGTGGTGCGTCTAATGTCCCTAGCCTGGCCAGTGAAAGGAAAGGGTGGTTGAGCACATCACAGTGCTCCAAAACCAGCTGCGACTGTTTTTCCCCCCACCCTGCACTCTGAGACAAAGGAATTCACTGTATAAAAAGGGGCTGTGTCCCCTTACAAAATGTTCTTGTTTCCAACTCGAATCTACCAGGGGCATTCTGCTGCTGGGGCCCAGGGGAAGGCTTGCCTCCCTGGGCCCTGCCCAGCCCCTGGATTACTGCTGTCCTGGACCCTGGAAGGACTTTGTGCTGGTCCCTGCACTTTTGGGACCCTAGCGCCTGGAAGCGCTATATTTTTGCCTAGCGATTGAGAGCGCTTTTCTTCTGCCTATTTATTTATTTATTTATTTTTGCAATTTTTACAGCGCGCAAATACCCAGGGGTGTCTCGGCGCTTTGATGATCAAACTGAACAGGCAAGGCAATTATTGTGCAAACAGCCATGTTTTAAGTTGTTTTCTGAAGCTGAGCAGTGTAGGGCATGTCTTAATACTGAGGGGGAGTTAGTTCCACAGTTTGGCCATGGCAACTGTGAAGCTTCTGTCACCCCAAGTGACCTTTTTTGTGCGTGGCACATTGAGGAAATGGGTTGATGAGGAACGAAGTGTTCTAGATGCTTCTAAAGGTCTAAAGGCGTGTTTCAGGAACAGAGGACCAGAGTTGTTAATGGCCTTGTATGCTATGCAGAGGGCCTTGAACTTAATGCGGCACCTCACAGGGAGCCAGTGGAGTTTGCGAATGGAGTGGGAAATGGAATTGTGTTTAGGGATGTTAAGCAAAAGCCTGGCTGCGGCGTTCTGTACCAACTGAAGTTTTTTGAGCACCTTTTCCTGGGCGTTGAGGAGTAGGGAGTTACATTAGTCGGTTTTTGAAAATACCAGGGAAGTGATTAGGGTCTTTGCAGCTGAGGTTGGGATAAAGGGTAGGAGCTTTTTAATTTTCCTCAGAGTGAAGAAAGAGGCCGAGACAACATTATTAACATGATGGTTAAAAAGAAGCCGATCATCAAAGATGACTCCATGGTTTCTCACTTTAGTGACAGGTGTGGGAGGAGTGCCTAAATCGTTTGGCCACCACTGAGGGGACCAACAGCGCTCAAGTTTACCAAAGGTCATGATCTCAGTCTTGTTGGAGTTCAGTTTGAGACAGTTGGCCACCATCCGTGAACTGATGGCTAACATTCCCTCTTGGAAATTGGCGGCCACCCTGTCTCCGTCCTGGTGTATTGAAAGGACTAACCGAGTGTCATCAGCATAGGTAGTGAGGCTGATGCCATGTTCCTTAATCACCCTCGCCAAGTCCGACACATAGATGTTGAAGAGGGTCGGACTTAGCGAGGAACCCTGTGGTACACCGCAGGGAAGGGAGAGGGGAAGTGATAGAAAAGGACCTAGTTTGACATTGTGGGAACGGTTATGTAGGAATGAGGCGATGAGATCCTTAGCTTTGTGTACCACACCCATGGCTGCAACACGGTCGATCAGGATGTTGTGGTCGACCATGTCGAAGGCCGCGGATAAGTCCAACAACACCAGAACTGCCGCTCCTCCCTTGTCCATGGTGTGTCTTATCTCGTCCGCTGCCTTGATGAGTGCCGTCTCTGTTCCGTGACCTTTCCTAAAGCCAAATTGTGTATCGTCCAGAAGGTTGTGGGTGTGAATGTAGTGTGATAATTGTTGGTTCATGAGGTTCTCAAAGATTTTAGCTGGAAAAGGTAGGCAGGCAATAGGTCTGTGGGGTCAAGTGAAGGTTTTTTTAAAAGGGGTCTGATAATTGCTTCTTTCCACCGTGCTGGGTAGATACCTGTTTGGAACATGTTGTTGCATATGTTGGCTAAGGCTGGTGAGATTGCCTCCGGAATGAGGTTGAGGATGGAGGGAGGGCATGGGTCAAGTGGTGAGCCTGATTTAGTGGTTGTAATAGGATGGGAGATGTGTTCAAGTGTGACAGGATGGAAAAGTAGAAAAGATCGGGTGATGGAGGAAGGGGTAGAGACAGAAGTTTTTACCATGGGTATGGTTTGAGGAGTGAATGCAGAGAATATGGAGGTGACTTTGTCAGAGAATTGCAAAGTTCTTGTGAGGTGTTTTCCAGTGGTGCGGGAGGGTTGGCCAGATGGTTGACCACCTGAAAGAACTTTCTGGCGGAATTTTCTTCTGAGGTGATCTGGGTAACATAATAGCTGCTTTTATCAGTGGCTAGCTGCTGCTTGTATTTAGTGAGCGCGTTTTTGTATGTGATTTGGACAGTGGGGTTGTAATGTTTGCGCCAGTTTCTTTCTAAATTCCTGCAGAATTGTCTCTGCAGGCGCAGGTTTTCGGAGAACCAAGGTGCTGACGGGGAGGTACGGTTTGGATAGGTTGTTTTCAGTGGTGCCTGGTAATTTATTGCAGTATTAAGGTGCGTAAGATAGTTACTGGAGGATGTGACTGGATCAGTATCAGAGGAGTCTAATGCAGTTGCAAGAGTAGCCACTAGTTCGGGAATATTGATGTTTCTCCAGTTCCTGGACATAAGTGAAGTAGTGTGGCTCACTGGTTAGAGGCGGCAGACCCGAGAGCAGAGGACGGCCCGGGACCAGGGTTCGATTCCCGGCGCGGCAGGTTTCTGGACCAGGGTCAGCGGACTCGATAATTCTCTCGCCTCGGTGCCCACTCTGATCAGCGTTCACACTCGGCAACTCTGGGCATTAGCTTGCCTCATCTTCACTAACGGCCCCACCAGACAGCTGGGGATGCCTGGTCTCACCCTGGAGATACCCATTAAGGGACCATCTCTCAGGGAAGCCAGGATGGGTTTCGCAGCGGTCGAAGCGCCTTGGGACCCTACGGGTAAGTAGTGCGCTATATAAATGCCTATACATACATACAACTGGTGCCACGGATTTGGATGGAGGGACAGTGGGTGATTTAAAATTAATGTGGGAACAGTACCGCAGAATGGTCAGTCCAGGTGAGGGGCAATTGTGAGGAGTAGGCAATGTCTGTGTTGTTACTGAATATCCCGTCAAGGGTGTGTCCATGACTAGTTGGATAAGTCCTGCGGCTGCCATGTCTTCCAGGAGTAAGGTGGTGTCGGTGTCAGTTTTGGCCTCTAGGTGGAAATTAAAGTCGCCTAGAATAGTGAAATTAGCTTTCCCAGCAGCATTCTCTAAGAGGCTGTTGGTGTTAGCTAGGAATTTGGGGCGAGAACCTGGAGGACGGTAGACTAGAATCCCTGTGAATGACTGGTTGCCAGAGAGGGTGATCGTAAACGAGAGTGCTTCGCATTCCATGTTGGGGAGGGGGGAGGTATTAGTGCGGAGGTGTTCTCTGTATATGATGGCCAAGCCGCCTCCCTTTTTTTAGGTCTGTCTAACCGATTGACACAGAAGCCAGGTGGAAGAGCCGTGAAGTCAGGGTCAGCTGCCGCGTCTCCCCACGTCTCTGTGACAAACAGTATGTCCAGAGAGTGTGCTGAAATAAGTTCCAAAATGTCAAGATGGTGTTTTGGGAGGGAGCGTGCATTTATGAGAGCCGCCTGTAGTGGTTTAGATACTCTTTTTTTTGGGGGGGGGCGTGTGCAGAATTTACAGATGGATGGTCCACAAATGTGTTCTGCAAGAAAGAATTGAGGGGGAGTGTGTGGTAGCAGTAGAGAGGGTCTAAGTACATGCAATTGCGCAGAACTATAGATATGGTGGGGAGAGGTTGGGCCAAGGGGGATGGCACGCGGCACGGCCCAGGCGCGGACAGGCACAGACGGGCATGACTCTGGCTCGACTCCGCGCGCTGACAGCGCGCCCGCTGCGCACGTCCGCTGCGCTTGACTGGGTGCATCGCTTTATGTACCGGGGGGGAGGCGGAGAGCTACACAGCTAACCTTGCAGGAGGTGGTGGCACACCGGAAGTGGAGGGGGGAATCTTCCGGGTGTGGCGCTCGTTCCCTCCACACTGCCAAACTTTTGGTGGTGGAGAAGTAGAACACGCCTGGTACAATTAGGTGAGTGATACAGCGAATTAAATGGTGACACACTAAGGTTCAATACTAAGTGCAAATATCTTTTAAAATCAGATACAGTGATAACGATTAAAATACAGAGCGCTGCGCTTCTGTTGCTAGGAGCAAGCTACCGTCGGCAAACAGGAGCGGGACTGCTGTTTAAAAACACGCAACCTGAATTAATCTCAGGTGGTGGTCTCGATCGTGGCTGTGAGCACGCTGCTGCGCTCGTAAGTTTCGAATTCAATCTAGTGCTTGGGAGCGCTGTTGCTCTCAGCCGGTGCCCACCCGGCATTTGCCCCATTTATATGCAGATTTCTGGGGCCCCAGCGAGTGCCCACCTCTCCTTAATACTTATTTCGAGGGAGCCTACCCCTCGTAGTATCTCCGAGTTCACCGCTGCTGGCCCGGGACCCCTCGTGACGTCCTCCCCGGGCCGCGCTGGGATTGCCTGCTGGCACGGGATACCCCCATGACGTCTTTCCCCCGGGCCACGCCGCGATTGGCTGCCGGCCCGAGGAGATCCCCAAGTCCCGCCCCCGCTGCGGAGCGAGACGAAGCAGGAAGTGGCAGGAGCCTACTCCCTACTCCTGCATTGTCCCAAGTGAAGCCGCCGTCCCCCTCCAGTGGTGCAGAGTTCTTGCGGGGGCACCGAGAGGCCCCAGTGAGGCCCCATTGCTCCTTGAGCCCACGAGTTGTGTTACGAGCCCCGAGAGGCTCTTGGCCCCATAATTTACTTCGAGTCCCCATGAGGGACTCCAGCAGCTTCGGGGGCATTTGTGTATTTCCGAGTCCCCAGAGGTGGGACTCCAACATTGTGGGCCCCAGTTGTGAGGATCCCTGAGAGGCTCCAAAGGGGGCAGTTTGTGTGCAGAGCCCACGAGGCTCCTAAGGCCCCCAAGTATCTGTTCTAGAGCCCACAAGGCTCACAAGTGTTTTATGGCCAGATCCTGCAAGGCTCCAACGTGTTGGCCCCATCAGTTCTTCAGCTGCCCAGCACTTAGTGGGCAGCTGCTACGTTTAGGCCCCCCTGACATTGCGACACAGGGCGTCCTAGCCCCAGAGAGGCCAGTTGGCCTGGGTATAGTTATGAGTTCATGCTAATGTGATTTCTGCGAATTATTTTGTGATGCACCTCTGAATGTGTCTTAATGCGTCATGTGCCTTGTTCCTTACACCTCTGAATGTTTTAGGCATTATGTGTTTCTCCTGCACCTCTGAATGTGTTTTGATGCGTCATGTGCCTTGTTCCTTACACCGCTGAATGTATATTTATACATCATGTGTCTTTCCTACACCTCTGAATGTGTTTATGCAACATGTGTTTCTCCTGCACCTCTGAATGTGTCTTGATGTGTCTTGTGCCTTGTTCCTTACACCGCTGAATGTATGTTTATACATCATGTGTCTTTCCTACACCTCTGAATGTTCTATGCATCATGTGTGAAGCTTCTGATTGTTATATGTTCTAAGTGCTAGTTCTACTAAGGGCATATTCCTGACAGTGGTGCCTGTGGCCCTGTCCTGTACATAATCCCCTGTAAATTCTGCCCGTGCCTGTTGGCACATTGTAATATGTTTGTTCCTATCTAATGTGTTTTGCAATACAAAGGCTATTTTTACATATACCTTGTGTGGAGTTCCTTTTGTGGGGGGCCTTGGATGTTGTTGCTGGTGGGTGCACGCGCAAATGCTTTACACATCGCCTCTGAGATAAGCCTGACTGCTCGTGCCAAGCTACCAAGAGGGTGAGCAGGGGTTGTCTTGGCGGGTGACTTCCTTGCCCTGACGTAAGAATGGTGGTTTCTGCCTGACTTTGGCGCAAGCCTTAGCCAACCAGAAATCCCATTTCTAACACTTCCCATCTTTTCTGAAGTTGTACTTTGGGTTACTTGTAGCCCTAGTCTCGAGCACTATCTGCTTTATTTATTTTTTATTTTATTTATTGTGACTTATATAGCGCACTATAACCCAGGGGTCTCTAAGCGCTTTGTTAGGATCAGCTAGACAATAAAAGATGCATCAGATTACAATTAGCGGCCACCCCACGCTTGCTGGAAAAGCACAGTTTTTAATTTCTTGCGAAAGGGCATTAGTTTCTTTTCGTTGCGGAGTTCCAGCGGTAGTTTATTCCACATAGCTGGCAAAGTATGTGAGAAAGCACGACCACCCACCGTGGTCAGTCTACAGCGTGGCTGAACCAGATAGATGGAATCAGCAGATCTAAGCACCCTCCCTGGTTTATAAAGGGACAGGCGAGATTTCAAATAGGTGGGTGCCCTGCCATGAAGCGCTTTGTGTACAATGCAGAGCCCTTTGAACATTAGCCTCTGCCTAACTGGCAACCAGTGGAGTTCCCGCAGGAGGGGGGATGCCTGGGTACTCCTCGGTTTCTTAAAAATGAGCCTAGCAGCGTCATTCATGACCGTCTGCATTCTGTTGAGAAGGCCCTGTGGAAGTCCTATATACAATGAATTGCCATAGTCCAGCCTGGCTAAAATCATTGCAGAGACCGCACTCCTTAGAGTGGAAAAAGAGAACAGCGGGGAAACTTTCCTGAGTTGGCGAAGGAGGCCGACACAGCAGCCCACCACAGCTGTGACTTGCTTTTTCATGGACAGCTTACTGTCCACCTGGATGCCCAGGCTCTTAACCACCTCCGCCGGTTCTGGAGGCGTGCCCAACTCCCCAGGCCAGAAACGATCACACCAAGGGTTGCCAGCGATGGTAATCGGCAACACCTCGGTTTTGTCCGGGTTGATTTTTAGGGAGTTGCCGGACATCCAGTTAGCTGTGCTTCTCAGGATGTTTTGCAGTCTGGTAAAGGCATTCTGGCTATCCTCCAACTGGATGATAATCTGGGTGTCGTCTGCGTAGTTATATACCTGACAGTCCATTTGATTGAGCATTCGAATCAAAGGCTGTAGGTATATGTTGAACAGTAGGGGTGACAGAGCAGACCCTTGTGGGACTCCGCAAGTGATCGAAGTTGCGGTAGAAAGCATGTCACCTAATTGCACTTTCTGCGTCCTCCCTTGAAGGAAGGATGTGAACCATGCCAGTGCTATGCCCTGAATGCCAAAGTCCCTCATCCGCGACCATAGTTGTTCATGACACACGGTATCAAATGCCGCGGAGAGGTCCAACAGCACCAGGGCCCCCGGAATTTTCTTGTCTGCTCTGTTCCTAAGCTCATCTACGATTGACAACATAACCAGCTCCGTGCTGTGATTCGCACGGAAGCCTGCTTGATTCGGCTCTAACAGAGTGTTGCTTTCCAGATGTGCTGAAAGGGTGGTGAGGACATGCTGCTCCAGAACCTTCGCCAAGAATGGTAACTGGGAGATTGGTCTGAAGTTTTTCTGACATTTTGCGTCTGCCCCCGGTTTTTTTAACAAGGGAATCAGACGGGCTTCCTTGAAGGCGGAAGGCACCTGACCAGTATGTAGAGAAAGGTTCAGGAGACTCAGCACATCTTCCTCTATGCCCGGGAGTGCAAGTTTAAACACTTCAGGTGGGCATGGATCCGACCTTGAGCCAGACTTGACCCGTCCCATGAGGGAAACTAACCTATCCTTTGTAATCAAGGGTAGATTAGAAAGCTGAATTGTAATGGGCAGTATGGCTGGAATATCCACCGGTGGACAGTCAATTTGCGAGGTTGCCGTAATTTCAATGACCAAATCAATGATTTTGTTGGTGAAGAAATCCTGGAACTTCTGACAATCCTCCTGACTGAAGTCCGGAGACTGTTCCTTGTTCTTCCTGAGCTCCGTAAGGACTCGGAAAACTTCTTTCTGAGGGTTCGTAGCCGTAGAAATCCTCTCCTCGTAGAACTCGGACTTCCTGGCTATAATCGCTTGCTTATAGCCCGCGAGAGCCCGTATGTAGTTGCTCCGAGAGTCAGGACTGTAGTTTTTACGCCAAGTTCTTTCCAGTTTACGTAACCCACGTTTCTGTGCTCTGAGTGAGTCATTGTACCACGGGGCCTATCGTTTCCTATCCGTACGGTTCACCCTACAGATAGGTGCAACTTTATCTGTGGCATTCTGGATTTTGTCCATGAGTGCCCCACAGAGGGCCTCTGGGTTAAGAGGACAATTGTTAGCAAGGGGGTTGGTGCGAAGTAGATTTATCATTTTATCCCCATCGATCTTGTTTCACTTCCTGACTGCCTTTGAAGATTGTGGGGCTACACTCCACAGTGTTTCCTGAGCCCGCTTCTTGCATTTCCGCTCAAGGCTCCTTCGCGATCCATGGTCCATAAACTGGTGGGTCCCCTCGAAGGTAACTCCACTTTTACTTGGGCTTCCCTGGTTGCTGTAGATGTGCCCTGACTTCCTACCAAGTGGTGAGTCACTCAGACCTTGCTGGTCTGCTCCAAAGCCAAGCCCTGCTTTCTGCATGGGTTGCTGTTGCCAAGACTTGTTGGACCTAATCCAGAAACCGACATGAGAGCACTTGACATCCTTAGTGAGCCAGCTCGATTCCAGAACCTGGTTGTCGTTGACACCTCCTGGTCCTCTTGGCTGAAGAGTCAAGCTTCACTTTCTTCAACTGCAAGCACCAGACATCGGTGTACATCCTCCTATCGTCTTCCTGGTAACTGGCAAGTGACCCAGACTCTGTCCCTTCTGCTTTCAGGTTCTTCTCATCTTTGGTCCAGGCGTGGATCACACCGGACAATTTCTACTTGGATGCCAGAAGCAATTTGCAGCATATTGCCATTGAAAACTACCGCGAAACCCGACACGAAAAGACACCTATGCACCCGGCTTCCATGGGTGAGGTAACCCGACTACTCCAGTGCTCCTGTGGGTGTTGACTCTATAGCCTCCTAGTTCTAAAGAACTTTGCTCCAAGTCCTCTTCTAAGTGTCCTTTATCTTTAAAATTCCAACCGCGACTTCCCCATAGAAGTTAATGGTGATTCGGGGCTGTGTTTAGACACTGCATGTGTCCCCCGTGGGTCCCCTGTGTCACTACCTTGGGTGGTTCCTGGTGGCCCCAGTCATTCTACAGACTATTGGTCTTGTCTCTACGTCAGTCGTGGTTCTTATACCACTTTCTTAATATATGGTTTGGTTCGCCCCTAGGGCTCAACGTTTATTGTGCTAATTTACTGTGTGTTGTTAAGTTTACTGAATGTACGTTTGCCTCTAGCCTCATAAAGAGACTAGAGGGATGTGTTTGGAGTAAATACATATTTTATATATTTATACCTGGTGTGGTTTTCCTTTCATTTGAGCATTCACAAGATTATGGATTGGTAAATCAAGCTGCTTTACATTCTTTCAAGACATAGCCTAAAGGCTGCTGTCCACAGCTACCACTAGGATAGCTTTCCGTTAAGGTTGTCTTTAACCTCCCACCAATAGGGTCGTTTGGACTGGTGCAATGTGCCCACTTCTCACATCCATTACAAGTAGATCAGCCCTGGTACTGTCCATCACAAGTGCAGCAGTCCTGGTACTGTCCATTACAAGTGCAGCAGTGCTGGTACTATCCATTACAAGTACAGCAGTTCTGGTACTGTCCATTACAAGTAGAGCATCCTGGTATTGTGCAATACAAGTACAGCAGTCCTGGTACTGTCCATTACAAGTACAGCATTCCTGGTACTTCCCATTGTTAAGTACAGAAGTCCTTCTGGTAGATCCGAAACTGGTGCCCCATCAGAGGAAATTAGAGGGAGGGTGGACAATGGCGGCAGAGCAGCACTAATTCTACTCAATCTCTCTGCCACCGTTGATACGGTCCACTATGTGCTCCTTAGGAAACAGTGGGTTGAGATGGGAGAGGTACAATTCTGTACCTCCTCCCTTCCATATGGGGTGCCACATAGATAGTGCTCATTCCTAGGCTTTTCAATGTATATGTCACTTCTTTGGTACACATTATCAAAAATGTTGGCTTTTCCATGCCCTCTTACGCTGACGACACACAGATTGTGGTGTCGGTATCATCTCAGGTTGAAAAAAATGGCAACAATTTCCGCAGCTGCATGACCGCAGTGGCAGGTTGGATGAAGAAGAACTGTCTGAAATTAAACTCTGGGAAAACGGAGGTACTGCTTTTTGGGAATGAAACCTCCATCAGGAACACATCTTGGTGGCACCGGGAATTGGGGGAACTACCTAAGCCAGTTCTAAAGGCTAAGAATCTAGGGTGTCATCTTTGACACCAAGTTATGCTTCAGTGCTCAGATTAATGCAGTGACCTATGGGGGCTATTTATTTTTACGGATTCTAAAAAAAATACTCCCTTTAATTCTAACAGATCTCCAGAAGACCGTAATGTTGGCCCTCATTGGGTCGAAGCTTGACTACTGCAATGCACTTCATCTCGGTACCTCAAAATACCTGATTAAAAAATTGCAGTTTCTTCAAAATGCGGTGGCCAGAACACTTTTGAACATCCCCAAGTTTAAACTGATGTCGTATTTACTGCATGGCCTTCACTGGCTACAAGTAGAGAGGATAATTTCTTCTAAAACATTGTGCCGTATGCATAAGGTTCTTTAAGGAACTGTCCCCCTCTATTTCCAAGAGCTATTCATATGGTGTACACCCAATAGAACACTTAGATCTAGCATGGAGCACAAGGTTCAGATTCCCAGAATTAATCGAGCACAAGGGGGTGGGAGGACACTGACATTACAGGGGGGAAAGTTATGGAATTCCTTCCCTCTGGCCCTCTGATCCCAATACAGCCTGCAGCTGTTTAGAAAGCTTAAGACCTGGCTGTTTCCGCCAGCTTAGAGCAAGTGTTCTTGATCCACCTAGCGCTAAGACACCTTTGGGTATTGTGCGCTTTACAAAACAATTTCATTCATTCATTCAGGACAGCAGTCCTCCTGGCAGATACAGATACAGATAATGTCCATTACAAGTAGCAGGTACTGGGCACACGTTCAAGAGACAAACCGTATTGATACTGAGAGATTTACATAAACATAGGTCGACACCGGTGGTGTAATAAACACGCTGTTTATGTGGATATATTCTTCAGAACACAAAACGCCAGCCGACACGTGTTTCATCAACAGGGGGATACCTGTGACTCTTCAGGGCTGTGGATTTATATCATGACATTAGAAAACAATATATACAATAGAACAAAACAACGGTCAAGATTCACTGGTAAGTGCAGTGTCCCCTTAGAAAGGACATGTGAAAAACAAACTCCTCCATAATGCGTGGATGACCCAAAAACAAAGAGTTAAACCAAAAGGTGGTGGTGAAATGAGGGGCTTGAAAGTCAAAACAAGGCACCCCATGATAATTCAGCCTATACAGAAAAAGTCTGGGAAGTGCAGTTCAAAACATTCGACATCATCTCATCAGTATATTAACAAGGTCCATGCATGTTTCGGGCAGATAGGAGAGCTCACTAATGGCCTCTCGATTAGGAAAGAAACTATGGCAAATTGAAAAGGCAAAACCTAAAGACAGGTAATTGATGGCATGGTAGTCTACTAGCTGTCTCACGAACATTTAGAGTAACGATGCACAGACACAAAAATAATGAAAATCGTAATGTGGCAATAATAGTTGGTGTCGACCGTCGTTCATTTTGAGCAAATAATTTCGGGCTTTAAACATGTGAAAATTAAGCCATAACACGGCGATCGTAATCCTAGTAAGCTATCATGTTACATGGAAACATAAACTTAGTACATAAATTCAGCATGACTGGCTTAAAACATGATCCTGTACAAGAGCAAAAAGGCGTGAGTGATCACAAACGGAACGTAGTGAATGCCTATGCGTGATTGACTACAGGTAGAAAGGATGTGGTAAAGATAACAACCTAAAAAAAAGGAAAGTTTTACCTGAACAGGCGTAATGAGTAGATCTGCGAGGAAACATAAGCGGAGGGGGGGCGGGGAGCCAAAGTAAGGGAATTTCAAGCAAAGGCACAGGACCCTGTGTGATCTGATAGAAGGCACTAACAAGAACACCACTGATGCGATAATCTGATGTATCACTGATGACATCACATGGTGCACAGTAGGAGACATTGGAAAAGACTCTGCCTCAGTTATCACGAAATACATTACTGACCACTGAAAATGGTTTCATACTAACGTTTACTCTCAGGGGCTCTGACATTCAAGGTGGGTGCAAGAAGCAGCGACATTACTCTCACAATACATTACATCGGACTCTCTGTATATCCTTGAGGAGCGCGACACAATCTAATGCTTCTGCCAGCTAGGGTGAATCCAAACAGATACCTGCTGTCAGGATGAATGGGAAAACTGAAAAATGCGTTTTTCAAGTCAATGACAGAAAAGAATGTAGCAGATGAAGGACTGATTCTCAAAAGAGTCATAATGTCAGGGACCACTGGAAACTGGGGAATCACTGTTTTATTAAGCTCCCGCAAGTCGTTCAAAAATCAACAAACATCTGCATGATCATCAGAGAAACCTGAAGTTGCCCATTTGAGAATGGGAAAAACAGGGTTGTTGGACTTGGCCCTCTTGGCAGGGGCATCCCTGAACCTTTTGCCTTCCTCCAATATTCTCTCTGACCTGTTTTTGTTGGTTTAATGCCTCTGGGCACTTTACCACTGCTAACCAGTGCTAACATGCATATGCTCTCCCTATATAAAGTGTAACTGTGATTGATATTCCTGATTGGTTCATTGGATTTACTGTCAGTCCCCAGTAAAGTGCACCAGGAGTGCCAGGGCTTGTGAATGCCAATACTGCTAGTGGGCCTGCAGCGCTGGTTGCACCACCCACAGAAGCAGCCTTAAAATGTTTCTAGGGTCTGCCATTGCAGAACCTGCGTGCAGTCTGGTACTGTCATGCTGGCTGGGCAAGTGCACACACTTGCCAGCCCCTAAACCTTCCCTTAACTTCATATTAGTCACTCCTATGGTAGGCCCATGGGCAGGGTGCATTGTAAGTGTAAGGTAGGACATGCTCTGATGAGTGTGGCATGTCCTAATAGTGAATGACTGCCAAATTCGTTTTTCACTATTGTAAGGCTACCTGTTCCCTTTAGGCCAGATGGGCTGCTGGAATTATTACACTCTATAATCCCAGCAGGCTCTGGGAACATGGTAGAAAATAATGTTTAGTATGCCTGAACTCAGAATAATAAAATACTTCTTTTAGTAAAGTTTATTTTAATATCCTGTGTTTGCAAATGCAAATTTTAGAAAGTTAGCATTTGCTTGCCTAACCATTTCAGCCCGCCTCTGCAGTATGTGTATCTGACTGTCTTGGTTGTGTGAGTGACAGGGCTGGGGGATGACAGGTGGTGAATGCAAGGATTACACCTTAGTGGGAGGTAGGAGTGCCCCTGGACTCTTAATCAGGCTGTGCTCTGCCACCACAATGCTGGCTCCGCCCCCCTGGGGAGCGACTGATGACTCAGCCTGCCCCTGACCCAGGAAGGGCGAAGCACTGTCATCAAGGTACTCCTGGATTCCCCTGTCCACACAATGCTGGCTCCACCTCCCTGTGGCGCGTCTGATGTGCCTGCCCTCACACTGAAAGCAGAAGCCAGAAGTACACCCAACAAGTGCTCAGAGACTGAAAGCAGGTATGCAAAGGCCCCCCTGGCCTGTGAGAACAAAGGAAATACAGTATAAAAGTAGGAGCCCTGCTCCTTGTAAATCAGAATCCTGTTTCCCACAAAGAACCTCTGCCCGACTAGAAGGAGAAGAAGATGCTGGAAGGACTGGCCTGCTGCTTGCCTTGCTGAGAAAGGAGAGGAGAAGACTTTCTAAAAGACTTTGCTGATTTGTGCTTGAAACTTTTCTCCAAGGGCTTGATTGAGCTTGCCCCCTGAACTGAACCCCAGGACCAGTGGGTTCTCCTGTGCTTGGGCCCGTCTGCTATCTGAGGCCGAGTATCTCCTCCCGCCGGAGGTGAAGTTGCCCCCTCTCGCCCCCTCCTAGGGCCGTGGTACCCGGGAGCCAGCCTGCCCTCTTGCCCTTGAGAGCCTCGCTCTACTCGGAGTCGCTCTCTGCCCCTGGGCTAAGGCCGGCCGCTCCTCTACCCCCGCCTGCTTCAAGGAGCGCCTGAGCGTGATTTCAGCCCCTCCCGCCGGAATCCCGGGGACGCGAGCTGTCTGCAGCCTGGACGGCCGCACGTGCATTTCCTTTGCACCCGGCCGCCCGCTTTGCTCTGCCCCCCAGGAGAGGCCGCGCCGCACTAAGAAGGGAGCCCCCTCGATGTACCATCGGTACTGAGGGCCCCTGTGCTGTGTGTCACCTCCCGGAGATCCTCCGCTTTTAAAAGAGATCCCCCTGCACTGCCTGGACCGAGTCGCACTGCCTGTGCCGACTCGGCCCCCAACGAACGAAGAGAAACACTCCTGAAGGCATCCTCGGGCTAGGGGCCCGCAACGTTGTTATTTCCCCTTCATCGCACCGGCCGCACCCGCCTCTGTGGAACCGTGAGTACGAGTGAGTGTGCAGCCTAGCGCACCCGGCCTCCCAGTTCCCCGCCTCCCTACCTGGCCGCACTGCAAGTCGCACCGCCGAGCCCGGCTTGCATCTAGCTCTGTCCCCGAGCCGCTGGGAAGAGCCGTACGTGACGCAGGCGTCCTCACGCCCGATGCGTGAGCCGCGGTAGGGTCCGGGTCAGTTTCCGCCGGAGAGCGAGAGAAGCGCTGCGAAGCGCACCAGAGGCCCAGGGCGAGTCTAAGGTCCCCCGAACTGGTGCAAGGAGGTGCTTTGAAAATAACTGTAACTGAAAGAACTATAAAGAAGTGATTTAACAAGGTAATCCACATTTGAACTTGAAACTAAAGAAAAGCTTGCCTATTTACAATCTGTTGGTATACAAAAACGTTATTGGTCTTGTAATAAGTCTGAACTGCTCATATATATATTTTTACATAAAGAGAACGTATTTTTATATATTCACAGCCTGGTGTCCATTTGTGGGGGGATTGGTACATTTTACTGTGTGTGTTACTACAAATGCTTAACTGAATAACGCCTGAAGAATAGCCTTGGCTGCTCACGCCACGCACCTAGAAGGGTGAGCAAGGGTAATTCTAAGGGGTCATCCTTCGCCCTGACTTAGAAGAGAGGGTCCCTGCTTGTCACAAGTGAATACTTGCGCTAACCAGAGACCACCAATTCTAACAAGGGTTATTACATACATTAGCAGTCCTCTCCTCAACCACTCCTTTCTCAATCAAGTCCTGTGCAATGCACAATAAAGCTTTCTCACCTGACTGAGGTATTTTATACTGGTGGATGTGAGGTAGAATAGCATTTTCTTTAACTTGATCGAAACTGGCAGTGTCTGTAACAGTCCCAAATCTCTGTCACCTGTTGCTCAAAGGGTGGGTGGTACATCTTTAAACTCTGCAGGAAGAGTCACATCTTTGGGTAGGCACTGCGTAGTGCGCACAACCTCAGTACCCATTGTCATGTAAGCAGCCGCCGGGGAGCAGTAAATAGTAGCATGCAATTTCTTCAACAGGTCCAAACCCATCAAATGTTCTCCACAATTAGACGTCAACAAGAATGGCCAATCCACAGTGATTGGAAAAATAGTCAACACAAGAGGTTTTGAAATTGGGCTCACAACAGGTACACCAGAAAAACCTACCAGAGCCGTCCCAGGGACCAAGGAATGAGGAAAAAAAACTGTTTGTTTCACCTGTATCCACCAAAAACTCCTTAGCCAAACAAACCACATCCACACTAAAATACAGCATGTGTTGATCTACAGGTATCAGAACTGGTCACTCACTCTGTCTCTGGCTGTCCTAGCTGTAAGATATCCCTCTTACCTAATCTGTATCATAATCATCATCATAATACAGTCCCCCCCGAGGGTCATCAAAATAATTTTGATCAGAACGACCCTGTGAACCTAAAGCATTCTGAGCCCTGTCCTGGCCACCAGCTCCACGACCCCGTCCACGAGAACCTTGTACACTCGGGACCGACACCTTCTGCAAAAGCGCAGGACTAAGCGTGAGCGGGGCGCAAAATCCGTTCTGTTTCTTGGAATTTGCGGATTTTTGGCAATTTCGCGGTTTGCCAATCCCGCGAATTTGCCCAAAAATCAGCAAATTCGAAAGCTGGCGGATTTTTTTGCTTGGTCTCGCTTGAAAAATACAATATCGCGTGCGCGGCGTTGACTTACCGTGATTCTGTGTTCGCCGAGTTGTTTTTCTCTTGGGTTGAGTGTGCTGCGCCATTTTGGATCTTGCTGCGTGATCGCGTGAGAGTTTTTCGACTGTGATTACGTCTTCGCGGCCCGCCATCATGCACAGCGAGAGTTTGACAACGCGAGTATGTCATAAGGGCCCGCGATCACGCATCGCGGGAGTAAACAATTGCGAACACGTAGATGCGGCGTGCAGATGACTTCCGGCGGGAGATTTGAACAGCTCGCTTTCCCGATCTTGCAAAAATTGCAATTCTGCACAAGAAATCCACCACAGGCAGCATACACCTTCTGAAAATGATGATTTTGATCAGAATAACTCCTCAGATTGACATTTGGCTGCAATTTTTTGTGCAAGGAGTCAATTTTTGAGGGGGTGGGAGGAAGGAAGTGCCCTAGAGTCTCCAACTTCCTGTTCCTGTCCAACAGGCTCCTCCCTGTGCTTTGTCCATGTCCTGGTAACTTTTGATTTGGATCTGGAGCTGGAAGGATTCGTTTTTGTGGCTGCTGCTGGATATTTGTATTTGAGGACTTTTTGGAGTTTGGATCACTTTTGGATTTGAGATTTTACAAGTAAGTTGGTGTTGCTTGTTTGGGGAATTGCAGTTGCTGCAACTACAATTTTAAAACTTTTTCACAACTTTAAAAAAATATATTGTGGGTATCCAATAGGTACAGGGGTAGTCGGGCACATGCATCATTGTTAATTGCATTCGCAAACGGTGCGAATCGCAATTTTCGGCCGTTTGCGAATGCAATTGACAAAATTGGGATGCATCATGTTTTTCGCAATTTTAGAAATCGCAATCATGTTGCAATTTCTAAAATTGCGATTGCATTTAAGAAATCGCAATTTGAGATTTCTTAAATGCAATGCATGAACATTTTAAATTTGCGAATTCGCAAATAGGGAGAGTTAAATTACCATGAAGTTGACCTTCATGGTAATTTGCAAAAATTTTAAAAAGTGCACAACAGTTTTTTTTTTAAAGTTTCATTTTACACACACACAAAATGTGTGAAAAATGCACTTAAAGTTATATTTCAGGGGTGCAGGGGGGGTCCTTTGGACCCACCCCTGCACCCTTGAAATTGCAGTCTCAATTTGCGATTCGCAAATTGCTAATCGCAAATTGAGAATGACTTCCCATTCATTCCTTATGGGCCTCTAGGCCCATAGGAATCAATGCGAAGGGATTCCTTAATTGCGATTCGCAAATTGTGAATCGCAATTAAGGAAATTTAAGAAATCGCAAAAAAAATTGCGAATTCTTAATGCATAGCCTTTTGCGATTTCTTAATTGCGATTCCTTAATTATCGCAATTAAGAAATCGCAAACGGCAACAATAATGCATGTGGCCGAGTGAGTGGTGCATGGACCAAGTCTTTCTGTGGGGTGTCTTGAATTTAAACATCATTGAGGGCATGGATGGCATTGGATTGTGGTGATTTTTGTGTGTTTTTTGACTTTTTGGGGTGTTGTTGGGGCCTGGCCATGTGGGTGGGGGCCATTCTGAGGCCTGGTCCAGGCAGGGTCTGGCCATGTCGTGGGGGTCAAGGGGCCATTTTGAAGCCAGGCAGTGTGCTCAGGCCTGCACCCAGTTTGCCTTGCTTTCATCCATTATGCCCAGGGGTAGTGAATGGTGCATGGACCAAGTCTTTCTGTGGGGTGTCTTGAATTTAAAAATCATTGAGGGCATGGATGGCAATGGATTGTGGTGATTTTTGTGTGTTTTTCGACTTTTTGGAGTGTTTAACTGATGTTCCTCTGGCTTCCTTTGCTTTTAGGTGCTCAAGAGAACCACCAGTGCCAGGAAGACATCCTGCAGCGGTGTGTGCAGCACAAAGTCAGGTGACGTCACGTGTGGCCACAGACAAGACAACTCTGCAACTCGTGCAACTGCGGGCTGCTGTTCTGACATCTGAAGTAGATCGGCCCAAAGAGAGGTGGCCGTAGCGCCTCTACGATAAAAGTTGACAGTGCCACTGCCAGTAAGAAGGAGCAGAAGAAGCAAGTGGCACCACCTACCAAGGAGACTGGTGTGCCCACAGACACCTTTTTTGGAGAAAAAAAAACTATGCCTGCAGCAGCAGCGGTGTCCGCCGGGGACCAAGCTGGGAGCAGCACCTCCGCTTCATTGGGCTCAGTGCCACCACGCTGAGTTAAGTCCAAGCCCATGAGTGTTGCAGAGGCAGCCACTTTGATTGTTCAATCACCATCGACCAGTGATGTTGGCTCATCGCAAGAAAGTAGCATCCAATCAACGCCGGGTGTAACTCAGCTGACGAGTGTTCAACAACTACAGCCGCAACGACAACAGCAGGTGCAACTAGTACAAGCGCAAGTACATGGGCAAGGAGAGGCGCAAGTACATACGCAAGGAGAGACGCAAGTAGAGGTGCAAGTAGAGGCGCAAGTAGAGGCGCAAGGAGAGGCGCAAGGAGAGGCGCATGGAGAGGCGCATGGAGAGGCGCAACTAGAGGAGCATGGAGCGGCACAACTGCCCACAATGCTTGTTCCTCCAGAAGTAGGGGCACATCAGGAAATCAAGATTGAAGCGGAGGTATTATCCGAGGAAGCCACTCCTCCTGATGGTGATCCATTGTCTTCCAGATCCCCAGCAAGAAAAAGGTCAAGGAGGGCTACTACAAGTTCTTCTTCAAGCCCCTTTCCTTCTGATGATCTTGATGTTGATTGGAACCCACCAATGCAGTCTAAGAGGGAGGCACGTCATGAGCCGACAAAGGTAGCTAAGCCTAAAAGGAAGGTTCCCACAAGGTTTTCACTTATGGGTGATGATGATGACGAACAAGAAGTGGTGTCTTCTGCTGTTGATGAACAGTCTGACGACGACTCAGTCATCACAGACGCCACTCCAGGCCCAGCAGGCATGCATTAGACAGACATTTTTACCCTATCCCGAAATGCTGATGAGCGGGATGTGGGCAGCGTGGCACTGGTACCACTACCAACGCAGTTAACTACTACACCAACACGACCTACAGCTTCCATATTTTCTCATCAGAAGGGCCGGCAGGGACCTCCATCCAGCTCGACCTCCATTACCTGAAGTAGTGGTGCTGTAAGTGCACAACAGAGTCGAATTCAGCCACGCCCATCCTCCAGTTCATCTGGCATTGACACTGAAAGTAGCACCTCCACCACCAGCAGACATCTCCAGTCCCCAGTTTGGGACTTCTTTAGTGTTAACAAAAATGCGGAAAACATGGTCGTTTGTTCGATTTGTAAAATAGTAGTTAGTCTGGGTAAGCTTGGTACCAACTATGGTACCGGAGGCCAGAGAGGTCACCTCCAAAAACACCACACTATCCAGTGGAAAGCGCACCTAAGGAAGATCCGGGAAGCCAAAAGTAGAACTGATCCAAATGTATCCATTCACATTGCATCCGATGTTGACGAGGGGCTGATCATGCAGGGGGGAAGTAAAGAACCAACCAACATTTTTTCTGGTACACCCAGTACCCCTGGCAGCACCACTGCAGTGGTAGCACCCACACCCTCTACCCCTGCAACATGTATGAGGCACACTAAGAGTCTGGGAGAGACACCAATGCGAAAAAGTACATCAATGATCCCAACTGGTTTGTAGAAGTCTGCATCATCATCATCATCATCATGTAAAACAGTCCAGACCACCATTAAAAGCATGTTTTGGTCGGAGGCACCATTTGAACGTAACCATCCAACTGCACGTCTGTATAACGCAAAGCTGGCTAAAATGCTAGCGCTGGACCTTCCCCCTTTTTCTTTCGTGAAAGGGATGGGTTTTCTAGAATTTGTGGCAACAGTCTGCCCCAAATGGAAGGTTCCTAGCCGGTCCTATTTTGCCAGAGTTGCTGTTCCAGCACTACATCAAGATGTGCTGGAGGTGCTTGGCGCAGCTATTCAGAAGAGTGCTGTTCACACTATCCACCTGACAACAGACATGTGGACCAGTTGCCAAGCCCTTGATTACATGTGCATCACTGCACACTGGGTCTCTTTTGCAGGGGTTAAAGACAAGTTAAAAGCAGGTGTTGACACGGAAACAGTTTTTCAAGCTACTCGGAAACATGCAACAGTAGCCATGTTTGCCATGGAGAAATATCATACTGCACCTAACCTTTTGGAGGAGTTTGAGAGGAAGGTCTATGAATGGCTGCATCCAAGCAATCGCATGATTGGTTATGTTTCCACGGATAATGGCAGTAATATAGTTAAGGCCATGCAGCAAGGTGGCTATTTCAGAGTGCCGTGTTTGGCAAGATTTCTTGAAAAAAGAAAACACAGCAAGTTACTGACCACCTGCCAAAGAATCTGCACACATTTCAGCCATTCTTTTAAGGCCCGGAAGAAGCTGAGGAGCATGCAACAAGAACGTAGACTGCCAGTCAAAGGACTCATCCAGGAGGTGGCAACACGTTGGAACTCAACCTTCTACATGCTTGAGCGTCTGTCTGAGCAGTGGGGAGTAATCAATGAGTATGTCTTTGCACTGGGTTCTACTATGAAAGACATGAATCTAAAGTTGGAGGAATGGAAGCTAGTTGCAAGCTCGACAGACATGCTTCGTCCTTTTGAGGTCTTCACGCGTGAAGTCAGCAGGGAGGACTGTTCTTTAGGCAAAGCTATCCCATTGTTGCGCATGCTAGAGCGTCCATCAACAAATGCCTCCACCAACGTACACTAATGGGTCAAGAAAAACCTGGAGTAAAGTCGCACAAAGTGTCAAACATTCACTCACGTGGTGTAACTTTAACACTCAACTACAGGCAATGGTGTGTATGCTTAATAAAAGTGTACTACGGTCCTAACTAATGCCCACGGGTGGAACAGAAGTGCAGAAAAAATGTGGTGACAAGGAGAAAGTGCCTCACGGTAGAAACACCCGAGGGGGTTCCTGGCCTGTAATTGCCAGTTTACCCACTTCTCATCATCTTTCGCTCACTCTCTGTCGTGAACAACAAGCAGAGAAAAACACCCAAAATATAAAAATGAAATAGCCAACTTATATCAAGTGCTGTGCGTGTAAACAACCTAAATAACCACTCAACTCTATCTAAAAGTAACAAGTGAGTGTGTGCACCTAAAACCCCTGCAATGGCCAGGACGCAAATGAACTAGCCACCGCTGTTAAAATGAGAAGCCACTTGCTGGCTATGATAAGTTTATTCTGCTGCTGCAAGTAGTCCCAATTAAAAATGGTTCAGATTATACCATATTTAGACAATGCCAACATGTTTCATTGCTGTTGTTTCAGCAAATTCATCAGGACAACAAACGGGGTTTCAGAAACGGCTATGGTTTTTCTCAATTCAGACAACCTGATGGCTGCCAAGGTGCTGCATACCAGCAACCATCAGTCCATAGGGGCAACGTGTCAACAGATCACGTGCTCACAGGCGATGCAGATTACATATATGCGACCACAACCGGCAACGCTCGGTTCTCAGTGTCCCCGCTCCATGCTAGAGCACCAACTGAAGGCGGTGTCTTCAACGTTCCGAGATGATGCTGAAAAGCAAGACGCATATCAGTTGGCAGAGAGGTTAATAAGCAGCCCAGTTGACAATGAAAAGCTTAAAAAAATACATACAGAACAACATTACATGTGTGCCACTATTCTGGATCCACGGTACAATAAGGCCATGGCCAGCAAAGCATTCATTCCTTTTAATGAAGCAGATGTTTCAAAGTACAAACATTGGCTAGCTGTGTCAGAAACTCGGTTTGAAAAAGAGCGGCAGAAAATTGAAGGAGCCGGCAGAAGTACTACTGAATCAGCAGGCCATCCGGCGTCAAGCTCCACTTCTGAATCTATGGCCGAAGGGAATCACTTTCCCTCACAGCCGTTAACGACACCAGCAACTGTATCATCATCCTCACCTGCACCAGGGCCAGCCGTAATATTGTCGAAAGCGGATTGGCTAACTCATCAAGGGTTTTCTCGTTCCAGTGATACAAAGGCCACAGATGGTACGCAAAGTGGAGCTACCCTGGAGAACCTTGAGTCGATGGTGAAGGCCTATCTGGATGACCCAACGGAGGTCTTTGTTAATCAGAACCCATTGCTGTATTGGTATGGGAAAAGGCCTCCATGGCGACTGATCACCAACCTGGCTCTAAATTATTTGTCTTGCCCACTCACAAGTGTGTCTTCTGAACGTGTTTTCAGTGCTGCTGATGCCATTGTAACTTCAAACACTACCCGCCTCCCGCCCAAAAATGTGGAGAGGTTCACACTGATCAAGATGAATCAGCACTTTATACCACCAGATTACAAAATACGTGAATGCACGCAGGAAGAAGAGGATACCGGCTTAGGTGACGGAAGTTCTTCTCTGTTAGCTGAACTACTCCCGTCTCAATTCATAGAGTTTGAGGATGAGCTCTACTTCCCTGACACCGAGGCCTGAAAATGACTTCCTTTTTTTCGGCCTTATTCACTTTTATTCCTGTGTGTCTTTCTTTGTTTTGAAACTTTTACCACAACAAACCCCTAATTACCTAATCACAACAAGTCCATCAGCAGCACTGTCTTCATCTTATTCCCTTATTGATTTGAAGGTGTCGCAGTCTGCATTACTGAGGTTCACAAGTTCACAACTCAATCATGCTCCTCTATCCTCCTCTTCCAGACTCCCCCTATCCATTTCCCTCAAGGCAGATGGCTGGATTACACAGAATAAAGAAACTTTGTCTTCGTAGACGAGTCCCCGCAAGTGGTACTGGAATTACTGACTACATGCTTGCTGATAGCTGACAGTTACTTCTGAAATTGACAGGAGAGGCTGCCCTGTGGGCCTTCACTTTCAGAAGAAGATGCGGACAAAAAGTGGAACAGGTAATGAATAATGAGAAGAAGATGGCACGCAGTGGACAGCAATGGCTGTCGGCTCTGATGAAAGCAATTGCTGTTTGTTTGTTGTGCATGAAATGAATCATATGTCTTCTGTAATTATTTAATCTTTTACACACTAAATGAAACTCAAGTCTACTCTGCTTTTTTTACCTTGTTTAATTCAAATTGTACTTCAACTGCAGGGGCCACTACATTGCATTTTACAATATGCAAAATGTCCTTGGACTTACTGTTTGCCAATATACCATGATGATTGATTATATAATATATCTTTTTTCTTTACAGTCACTCACTGGGATGGATGGATCATCAGCGTCGGTTTACGGAAGAACTATGACCAATTTGTGAGTCGCAAACAGGTAAACCAGTCTACAACAAATAGTAATGCAGAACTACATGTCTGTCTAGTCGTGGTATGGAGTGGTCGAGGCAGTGTAGTGTTGTTATGCCAGGCAGAGTCCAGAGAGCAGTTTATCTAAAATTGGAGCTATGTGGCTTGCTGCATACATTTAGATATGCTTTGTCTGTCTGTGACAAAGAGCCTAGGTATGCTACATCAGGTTGCCTGCCTTGACCGTCTGCATGGCCCTGTCGCAAGCATGGGCCAAAAATCCATTCCGCTCACGAAATTTGCGGATTTTTGGCAGCAAATTTGCAATCCGCGAATCTCGCAAAATTGTCGAAAATTCGCAAATTCTTGAGCGTAACGGTTTTTGATTGCAAGTGGTTTGAAGAAAATCCGTCTAATTTTGATTGCAAGTGGTTTGAAGAAAATCCATGGTGGAAAAGGGGGGTTTGGGCCTAGTTGCAGAGAGCGTTTTGGCACGATTTTAACTTAGGCCTCTTTGGGGATAGCAGTATTGCATGTTTTCGGGGGGCTGTTTGGGGGTGTTCTAGATTTGTGGGAGTGAGTTGAGGGGTCTGGGAGCACTGCTGGGAAGGTCTAATTTTGTTTGCAAGTGGTTTGAAGAAAATCCATGGTGGAAAAGGGGGGTTATGGGCCTACTTTCAGAGTGCGTTTTGGCACGATTTTAACTTAGGGCTCTTCGACATAGCAGTATCGCATGTTTTTGGGGGGCTATTTGGGGGTGTTCTAGATTTTTGGCAGTCGGTTTAGGGGTCTGGGAGCACTGCTGGTAAGGTCTAATTGTGTGTCCAAACAGCAATTGAGTCGTAGGTTGAGGGGAAAGGTGATTTGGCCCTGTTTCTAAGGTGCATTTCGGCCTATAGGCTAACATTGCCAGTAATGCGTTATTGCAGATGTCACTGGAGACAACTCTTCTTGCACTTTACGCAGCTGTAGTGTAGGATAAGCACTATACATTTACCCAGCGAGGTAGTACTTACTGGATTAGCCAGTAGAAAGTACTCCAGTAATAGTTATGCAAATCACAAAATCTGCAAATTTGCATTTTTTTGGTGATTTCGCACAAATTCGCAGACCGCAGATCCGCACAATTCACCCATACTTACTAATTACTATCCTTAAAAAGGAGACTCTGAGTACACACTTTGGAAATGATGCTTGTATATTATGCTGTAGCCTCTGAAACTGAAAGTTTTATTTTTGCACTACACAGCGTACCTTATATTTTTTTCTCCGTGGTGTTTTAATATCACTTCCTGTTTGTCCATCGACAATTACAGGCCGGCTTTTACCCTGTGCGATTGGAAAAACGATTAACTCAGGCTCACCATTAGCGATCCGCAATTCCGCATCCACCAGGCAGGCAGTGGACAGTGTTTCTGGTCACCAAGATTGATCGACGGAGCGTCAGATGGAATGGAGGAGTACCGCGAATAAGAGGAATGGCTGGATGCATGCAACTTCCCAAATTCAACAGGAATCTGCAACATACAGTTACAGTATCTTCTTCACTTCTCCTTATCTTTTAAATAATGTTATTGTTGTGAACTTCTATGAGTGTGCATTTGGTTGCTCTCTGCTTCAAATTCATCCCTCCAGCCATTGTATACGTTTTTGTTTGCTATTTCTAAAACTAATTTCATGTACTAAGTGTTGTTTATTCTCTCTGAGGGCAGATAGGCAAGTGAAATTGCGTAATTACTGCAGCCCTGTACTGTCACATTGTTTCTTCATAGTTAGTAAGTTGTAGAAAGTACTACTTAGTTTAAGTAACCTAACCATCCATTTAGCAATCAACTTCGTGCATGCAGAAGTGCATGCACTTCCTTTATGTCCCTTAAAAGATTTATGGATATCTTCGTATCCAAAGATTTGTTTATCTTCATTTGTTGTTTGTCCATGCTGTGTTTTTTCTCCACAAAACTTTCCCGAAAACCCCATTCCCATCCAATTTTCAAACCCTAACCCTCTTCCCCCGGGCTGTGTGGTTTTCATTGAGGTGTGACTAAATGACAACAATAATTCCACACACTTGCTGGGGAGGATAAGGTCAAAGCAACAGAAAATCAATTTCAAGGCTGGTGAAGTAATATGAGGATATATTCTTACTCAGCTTGACACAGACCCATGACTATTTACAAATCAAATCTGATTTTCATGGGCGCCATCAACTGGATTGATCATCAAGAACATCCTCCTCCTACACGTGGCGAATGATTACGCTGCTGTGTCCTTCACCTTCAGTACTATTTCTTGTAGTAGCCAAAGCCAAACTCCACACAACTAGTAGTTATACTTTGAATACTTTAGCATTTGTTGGGCTAAATTATGGCACTGTTCTTGTGTACTGTGCTATCTACCGTACTGTTCTAATGCTCCGCTCAGGCCACTCAAGGTTTCATTTTCTTTTTTTTCATATGCTGCTACTGCCACTGTGTACCACCACTACTACCACCACAACAATGCCATTTCATCCGCCCAGGATTGCCAACCTCAATCGCCATTTGCCATGCAGCCAGCCCTGTGCCTAGCCCTATTTTCAAACTCGAATCACAGGTAAGATAAGCGTTTGGGGGAGGTAGAATAAGGGAGTAGGAGGAGAGAGGAGAGACTGACGGTAGTACTAGTAAAGTAGTAGGACAATTGAATTCAATAACTCTGTGAGGGGCACTTACTTTTGTAAACATTTGGGCTATTACTTAGACAATTTGAATCAAGCAACCAGTTAAGTTTCAGGAAAACAAACGTACAGTTAACCCCCCCGCCTCCCCGGCAAAACAGTAATAACGTGTATGCTATGTTTAAGTTGAAAGTAAATAATTATTTTTATCCCTAACAAAAATAAACTATCCCGCAAGACCCGACACCCCCCTCCCTAACCCCAAAGAATGTCCGTGAAATAAAAAGTCCCCAAAGTCCAAAAAACCCAACTGCCAATTCCCACCCCCCAAAAGTCTTTAAAAAAGGGGCAAGGGACAGTCTCTCCTCTAATGCCGCCGGCGGGGTCCTTTGGCCAGGTGGTCCTGTTGCTCCCTGCGGAGGTTCTTGAGCAGGGTTTAACTCTCTCCATCTCCTGCTCAAGGTTGGAGACCCTGAGGGTTAGGCGGTGGATGCGTGCCTTGCACCTGCTGTGGGGGGCAGCTGATTTGTTGGCTGGTTGGCGGTGGCATGTGGCTGTGGAACCACGGCTCCGTACTGCTGGAGGCTTGCTCTGACTGGCTGACCTAATGTGCACGGAGGAGGATGCAGCTGTCGTGGTGGATGTTGTGGACTGAGACTGCATGCCCTCCTCCTCCTGGGCCACCAGCCGCCGATATTCAGCGACAATCGCCTCCAAATGCCTTTTCCGGGCCCGTCTAGCCAGCTCCTTCCATGTTGGTTTGGAAGGAGAATCTATATGAAGAAAGAAAAACATACTGTAACCAAAGCTCTTTAAGATTAACACAAAATAATTCAGCAGAAAGTTGTGTCACAGTAGCAATAGCAACTTGCAAGCACAGTACATAACATTTGTGGCCTGTATCTATCTAACCTCCCACTTCGTCGGCCTCTGCTCTAACATTAGTGGGAGTTTCAGGAATCAATTCTACTAGCACTATATGGACTCGCTACATTAGACTCAGACAGTGCATCAGTCTTCTTCGTCTTCCTCTTCTCTTGTTTAGTGAAATTGGTACGTAAACTTTTGGAAGCCGGCATAATGCCTGCGCAGTCAACTTGCACACGATAAAAACAGACGCAAGCCATGATGACACAGACTTACGTTACTGTACCACTTTAGAACATGCAGGTGGTGAAGCTCTTACGTTTCTATTATGGGCGGCACTGGCCATACTCTGTTACAAGGGCTACTGCTCAATTAATTTAACTTTCACACTGCAGTGCCAATGACTGCTAGAATAGGAAAATGAAGAAGATAAATAATATGATTATCTATCCCTTCACAGGATATTTGCTTACATTTGGGATGCTTTTTTTTTTATTGAGTGAACACTGATAGGCCACACATGAATGACACAGTTGTAATAAAAATATTAACAAAGGTAGTGAGTGGCCCCCGTAATGGCAGGATTCATGCTGTGCTTGCAAACTACTGTTACTAGTCATGACAGTATTCTGAAAAATTACAACTTCTCTTCCTTGCCTTTGCTACACTGGAACGGACGTGCGGGTGCGGTTTTACATGCTTACACTTACTTCATCCAGTGACCGTCTACTCTGTCTACATACACCTATGCTATCTATAAGTAAGATAGTACCATGATCCAGGCATCCATCCATTCAAAGTAAATGTCAATCATTCTTCTTAATGTCTCAACTGGACAAACCTTAGTTTTTCTCACGGAAAAACTACCTTTTTATTTTATTTTGGAAACCACCACCCATGCATCCGTGCTTGACTTGCATTTGAATTTGAACCAAAGGATATGTTGCGTACACATACAGTTTCTGTTTCACCCACCCAGGCAGTGCTCTTCCCTTTCTCCTTCCACCCATCCTTGCTTCAGCCTTCAACCGGCCATGCATCATATTCCCAGCTACCTCGGGCAGAATTCAAAAACACGTATCATTCTTTGCCAGTCATTACTTTTAACTCGCTTGTCCTTCCTTACACCCTTCTTTCCCTTTTCGTTCATCCCATCCATCAAGTTCATCTCTGATCTGACTTGGCTTCTCGATACAACTTTCACAGCTGAGTTGAAGTCAAATTTAGAGGAGGCCATTGGTTACTCGTCAACTCCTGCCGCTAATGCTATTGCTCATACGAAGTCAAGGGTGAATGTCTTCTACCTGGTTGATAAAAACGTACTTCTCAATTTGTAAGTCTTCTTAACAGTAAAGTGTACTGTACAACATATACACCCCTGCAGAGAGCACACTCTGCAGTCTGCAATCTCAATAAGTAAGGAATATAATAGTTTCCCACTGCCCGCCACTACCGTGGCATCTCCCACAGCAGTTCCCAATGGCTGTTGCACCGCCCCGCCCCAGGAGTGCCCACCTCCGCGCTGGCCCCGGCAATGGTGGATGGCTGTGCCGATGTTCTGCCTAGAAAATACATTTCATATTCTTAGATGCCATATACACCACTCTCTATTTTGTCTAGGAATGAAAAAATGTTACTAGTACTACACAAACAAATGTAATAATTGGTGACTCTCTAGTCTCTAAACTACAAATTTCCCTTTCTTCAGGGAAGGTTTTTTTTTATTTATGCTTAGCCGTAACATGTCTTGCTACACTTTTTGGCACAACTGATGAATGCTTGCTTTTTAACACGCACCATTTTTCTCAAAACAGACAGACGCTTCTCTTCTAAGAACAAGAGCAAGATCAGATCATCATCACTTGGAGTCAGCAACGATTCATCCCCACAAAAAGACTTGAAGTTCCAACCAGGTGAGGGCTCTCCCACAATTAATGTGTGAAATCAGCTACTTTTCAGTTTTGAATCCTTCATCGTTTATCTTATATGATGAAGTTGATTTTAATAAATATTTTTACTTTTAATAAAGCTTTAAAACTTACATAGACTCTGTGGTTTTTGGTCATGAGTGAGTGAGCGAAAGGGTTTGCAATTTGCAAGCATCGGTCCGTGGATCAGAGAGGTCGGGACTCTGACTCCGTAGTCTTATGTCCTGGGTTGAATAATCATTGGGGATCAATCATCGCTGCATTCGGGAGCTAAATAATGACTCTGACAGACTAGCTAGTCAATAAGGAGATTGGGGATTCAACTTCTGTTATGACTGAGGTATGTGGAAAGTCTAACTGCGCCTAATATAATTTATAACCAATGCCCTATTTCTTGTCCATAGTTCTGTTTGTGCAGAATAGTCCCTGCAACAGTAGTAGTATGTAGTGTCCTCCTAACCAATCAAAAAGTAAACTAGTATCTTATTCTTGGTGGCCATTGACATTTTATTGTTGGGAATTGTCAAAGCATAAACATTTAGAAGACTTCAATAGACATTAAGGACAACCCAGAGGACTGCACTCAGTGCATAGAGCTATTGCTGAATAGAATAGGAGTTTTGTTTAACACCTGTTGCCAACTGTGCAAACTTAGTTAGCTACACAGACAGACTAATAATAATCTAGTAGTACCACAGGGAGTCATACTAGAGGCAGGATAAGAATTTAGAAACAGTCTACAAGAAGATCAAAGACGATTTAGGAAAAAATAGAATGAGGAACGTTTGGCAAACATACAGGTGCTGTAAAAGATAGGGAAGTATAAATATTAATATTAACAGGAAAAACTTACTGGGGTCAGCAGAGGAGCCCTTACCGGACCGATCGTGGCCTTCCTGCTGTTGTCCCTGCTCCGCCGGCACCGCTACCTCCTCCTGTGTCCCCTTGCCCCTGGGGGAAGCTGATGTACAACATGAAAGAAAGACACAAACATGGGTGATTGTTGTCAACCACATCAAACATTTCAAAAAAACAATAACAAATTATTTCGGGGAAATAGACAACAATTGCACTAAATTTATTGACCTATCTGATGTGGTCTACTAGGATATTGCTGGATTTGCGGACCGTCTACTTGGAAAGGTATGTTATTCCCTAAACCAACTACAAAAAGGTTCTACTAGGACTGGCAGGCAGCACTCCGCAGCACGCGAAGTGACAGACACAGTCCGTCATGATCACCAACACTATCTCTTCTTAGTGGCAGGAGTACAAAGGAAGGACTGGACTTGAGTCTCTAATGTCTAGCATTACGCAGTTCTGTAAAGTACACTGATACATAATCATCACCCAGGCCAAATGAGCACAAAATTGAAAACAATTAAGGATAGTAGCACCGCCACTGAGCAGGGTAGAACGTGCAATCACAGAAGCTTTTGAAATACAATTTACCTGCAATGTAATCATCAGCATTCTTACTCTTGCTCTATGCTCTTGCTCCTGCTCTATGTTATGTGATAACATAGAGCAGGAGAAAACAGAGTAGTGATTAAATATCTACTTCTACTCACCAAGCCCAAGGATCTCGACGCCTAGCAGGTGGAGCAGGTCTTGTTCCCGGTCCAGGACGTCGGACCACCGGTGCGTCGCCTGGCTGTAGATGCGCCGGACACCGGACTCACGATACATGGCCCGACACACCTTCCCCCATAGCCTTTGACGCTCCCGGAGCCCGTACCCGTCATCGAGCCTGCTGCCTGCCGCAAAGGTATTGGGGAGGTGGCGTTGAACTGAGAAAATCAGTGAGGCCACCTCCACAGCGCTGAAAGTCTCCCGGGCTATTACTGCTTCCCCCCTTAAGCGCCCGCATGGGAGCCGGGTACGGGGTGCGGGACCCTTCCCCTTGCTCTTCCCGGCTCCCTTTGCCATGGTCCTGGACAGCTGAAAAAAATAAATAGGAAAGAATCAGGAAAAAGTAAAGAAAAGAAAGGAGTTAAAAAAAGTAGCTTTAAAGTAACCAAAAGTAGAAAAAAACACAAAATATAGATGTAGAAAAAGAGAGGGATAGATAACGAGTAAAAAAGATTTTAAAAAGTTCAAGAAACAAAGGACTGCAAAGATTAGGGAGAGGAATGTAAAAGCATGCCCAGAGCCATAGCAATGAATGAAAAACAAGATGGCCGTGCCCATTGAGGACCGCGTGGGTAAGTTCGCACGATATTTCCCCTGCGAGCACACAAAAACGCACGCGAACACGTAATCGTGCCCCGCGTACAACGCGAGCATGCAAATAGTGCCCGGTAACAGAAATACGCAACACGAACAAGATGGCCGCGCCCCCCATGTACGACCGCATGGGTAACTTCACGGTCGATGCGCTGCAAGCGGCCCGCGAACACGCAAAAAGCCCAGCGAGCACGCAAAAAAAATCCGCAAATTCGAACGAAATCACGGATTTTGCGGATTGCGAATTCGCTTTCGCGTGAATTCGCGTAACGCGAATTCGCGTGAATTCGCGTAACGCGAATTCGCCAATTTCGCCCATACTTACACAGGACACTCGCTACACCAGTGTTCCTTCTCTTTACAATACGCCCACTGATTCGGCCCTAAAGGCGTGGGATTTGTAGGCCTGCTAATTAATGGAAGCTGTTGGGCTGAGCCACCACCCTCTATCATTCCTCCTAGGAGCCTGCCGCAACAACACCTTTGTCTCCAAGTCCTTATGCTTCTTCTCCAACCTATACGTATACTCATTTTCCATATGTTCATAATACTGCACCAAATACAAAGTAACAGATGGGGAAGATATGGACAAGGTGCTCTTAGAAGCCTGTAATCGGGTCGCAATCTAGGAAGCAAATTGGAGACAAATCTATTAACAAACAATTGAACGCCACCTTAGACCGACAAATCCTGTCCACTATAGTCAAGAAACTAACCTTGGGCGAAGCACTACGCTACGCTCGCGGAGTTTGCGAAGTTTTCGCAACTTCGCACTACACGAGCTGCACGTAGCACAGTGCGAACATGCGTAGTGCAGCGTAGCGTAGTGCAGCGGTCATTTTTTGCTTGTTCGCGGTCCTGAACGTCATGTTCGCGACTGCGAGCAAGCAAAATGACATCTGGCGAGATTCTCAACGCGAGGAGGTCAGGTTTCTCATTTTTGAGTGGTTGCCCATGCTTGCGACCGCACTCAATGAGAAACTACCTGTTCGCGTTGAGAAAGCTGCCGCTCGAGTAATAATCTACTCGAGCAGCAGAAAACTGCAGCTCGCACTGTGCAAGATGCCGTTTTCAATGCTTGCACAGTGCCGGATGCTTGTCCGCACTGTGCAATCATTGAAAACGCATCTTGCACAGTGCGAACATGCTACTACGCAGCTCGCGTAGTGCTACGTGAAGTTCGCGTAGTGCGAAGTGCATTACGCGTAGCTTCGCGTAGCGCTACTTCGCGAACTACGCCCACAGTTACTAGAAACACACCTTCAAACAGAGTGTAAAAATCTGACACACTCTCATCTTTATTGTGATGGCAAGCCAATAACTTGTCCCAATCAATATTTCTCAGAGGGATAAGAGAATGCATATACATAATGATGCAGCAGGGCAAAGCAAGTATCTCTGGTCTAGGCTTATCACCTGGCTTCCATTCCTGATCCAATACCTTCATTTGAACTCATGTATCACCCAATTCCGCAGCATGATGCTGTGTGTGTACTTGTCTCCAAATATCAACTAGAACTAATAAGCCAAAGAACATTTCCTTATCAACAAGTGTCATTACTATAGAATAGGCAGCTTCAGTTAATTCTTTGTAATAAGCAGTCAGATTCTTCCTAGGATCAGGTAACTGAGTCTCAAGAGACAAGACTTCACTCATTTTCTACTGAGTATACACCCATTGTTCCTAAAGATGGGCTGCAATTGGTCTAACAACAACATTGTGCTGATCCCTTATCAGGGTGGGGCTCCTCTCAAGCAGTCTACCCCAATAAGCAACCAACGTAGCAACATTACCAAAAACTTGACCAGGAGCCATATGAGTAACATATACATGATACTTAAAATCATATAGAATCTTTGGTGCTGCATCATTGAATCACTGCTCCCAAAGACTGATAAATGTAGCCAACATATGCTAGAGAGCATGCGGTTGCACAAAAGGATCATAATCTGTCATCACACTCCACACACTTTCCACACCATTAATGAGATTTCGGGCTCACTGTGTAGCCTGATTAGCCACTACCTTTTTCTATGTATCTCCCATCTCCGATCGCACATATGAACCCATTCACTCCTTGAACTTCATCTAGTCTCTATTCTCAAATCCACATATGTGGTGGTGAGCCTCAGCAAGGCCTACCAGTGCAAGGGATTCACCCTTCTCTGCACAGCACCCTTCGGTAATGTATGACGTAGCACACTGAATGGAAGGAGCTTGGTCCTTTTATACCCACAGAGGGGCTCAAATGAAGGCAGTACAAGTACAAAATGCTGGTTTTAGGTACATATAAGGTCATATAGAAAATGCACAGTCAAGAAGTGGGAGGAGCTAACAGTTGCTAATTCTGGTGAACACATCCTGACACTTACAGACTACAGCAGCTGCATGGACAGCTGCAAGTTCAACTGAGCATGTGCGAAGGTAGAAGATGCTAAATATAGTTCGTCTCTAGGCAAATTTCAAGAGCAGTTAACATAAAGGTAGGACAGAGCACATGGCGAGCACATGGCAGCACATGGCAAACAAAATGGCTAACATAAATACAAAATGGACTCCACAAAACGGACAAGATAGTCTCTAAATGCAGGATGGCTTCCGCTAATGCTAACCTAATCCCTGCCAAATTACAACACATACTGGTGTCCTACTACTCTGTAACTCTGTAATGTCGGGGAATGGAAGAACATAGTGGGAGTGATAACAGAAGTCGTAGGGACTAACGTCGCTACCGGCTGTGTCATAGGTGTAAGAGCTGACAAACGAGATGCTGAAAGAATAGTTGTTGCAGAAGTAATAACAGTCATATTTGCCAAACGCAGTGAGGACAAAAAAGGGACAGAAGGTGCTGTGGCCAAGGCAGCCCAATCAACAATAACGGAAGAAGAAACAGTAGAGACAGAAGAACCGGATAGCTGGGCCTGTGAGGGAAGAGCAGGATACATCCTCTGTGGGCCATATGGGGATGGCGGTCGAGTATTTAATAATTGTTCTACAAACATATAATTTTCTTCTTGGGTCACATAAGATTTATAAATCTTCAACTAAAGCCTCCTATCTTCACATTCAATTCCTATCCTTTGTTTCTCTCTATCATGTGCTACAACTTTCTATTTGCGTTCTCCCCTTCTGGGCCTCTTTCTCTGCTTCCATTGGCCTCTGTTGAGGCTCCTTTTGCCTCGTTGAAAGAGAATCAAACATATACTGCCTTCTTCTTTTTGCAAACAACTTCTATCCTGTAATAACCCAATTTCTGGGTTACCAAAAGTGCCTATTAAGCATGAGCGTAAAATCTGTTCCACTCGCGGATTTTGCGGATTTTCGGCAAATTCGCAATCCGCGAACTCTCGCGAACTTGCCGAAAGTCGTAAAATCCGTGCGAAGCGGATTTTTTCCTTGGTCGCACTTGCCAACTAGAATACTATACAATTTCGCGGGAGTAAACACTTGCGAACACGTAGATGCGGCGGGCAGCGACAATCTCGCAATTGCGAGACAGCAAAATTTGCAATTTCGCACAAGAAATCCACCAGCAGGCAGCATAAACCTTGAAAATTATGATTTTTATCAGAATAACTCCTCAGGTTGACATTTGCCTGCACTTTTTCTTTGCAAGGAGTCCATTTTGGGGGGGGGGGTGGAAGGAAGGAAGTGCCCCACAGTCTCCAACTTCCTGTTCCTGTCCAGCAGGCTCCTCCCAGTGCAAATTACAGATAAGGAAGCAGGTGCCAGCCAGACTGGAAGTTTAAATTCAGTGACACATTAATCAACCCCAAATTAATTCATGTCAGTTGAAGCAGGGCAGGTGTGCTTGCTTTTTTTCACCCCCATAATCTACAGTGATAAACCAACCAGAGGGTGGCAGTGATGTACCAGAGGGTGGCATGGGTGTACCAGAGGGTGGCAGTGGTGAAACAGAGGGTGCTGTGAACCTGTGATGATGATCCAGACGTGGAAACAACATAGTCGCGGCCGTTGCGAGCCGACAAGTAAGTTCGCAATTGCGAACTGGTACACAACCCTCGCGAACTGGCAGAAACCCTTGCGAACACAAAAAAAAGAAAAAATCCGCAAATTCGCGAGAGTTCGCGGATTTTGCGGATTGCGAATCCGTAAATACACAAGTTCGCGGATTGCCAATTCGCAAAATCTGCCCATGCTTATTGCCTATTAATGGCCACCGCAACTCAGCATTGACCCTCGTATGTTTGTGTCATAGCCTGATCACCAGTAGACTCGACAACGCACTCTACACCAGAATAAACACAAACCTCACCCTCAAACTACAGAACATCCAGAAGGCCGCCGCAAGACTGGTCCCTGACCTGCCAAGACACTGCCACATCTCCCAGGACATGCGCACACTACACTGGCTCCCCATAGAAGCTATATTCACCTTGAAGATGCTCACCCACGCCCACTAGGCCCTCCATGACACCAAACCAGCATACCTGAACAGCTGACTCAAATGTCACGCACCCCACAGGACCCTACGATTTGCCCAGCTCTCCTATGCTGTGGTCTCCTACACCAGAAAGACCAGATCAGGAGGCCACTCCTCCTTCCTCGCTGCCCAAGCCTGGATCACTCTGCCTCTCCACCTCAGACAGACAACATCTTACATTTTAGCAAGAAACCTCAAAACCTGGCTCTTCGACAGACCCACCCCTTGATGGACTGGGGCCAGCTAACCTCCTTTCCCCCAGCTCACTTTCTTCCAATTGAGTATCTGCAGAGCAACAATGACAACGAGAAAATAAGAATCTGCTAAATTCAGGCATTTTTAAAAGTGAGCAAAAATAGTTTTGTTGCCTGGCAAAGCGTTCACAAACACCTCAAACCAAAAGCGGTCCTCAGACCATGCCAAATACAAACCAAAATGGTACCATATCCACAAAGAACCAAAAAAAACTCACCTGGTGCACCAGGTCAAACAAATGTTTTCTCTACTGCCGACTCTTTGGACTAAATGTTTGAATCTAAAGGTTTCGCCATTCCGGACCCCAATCGGAATGACCACTGGTCAGGGCACCATCTGCCGGGACAAACAGGGCAGATGCAAGCTAAGGATATCTCTCTTGCAGGGATCCCTGGTCCATCCTCAGATGGGATGGGCCACTCACCCGATGGGGTCTTGGTTCGGGCACCATCTGAAGGAAGTGACCCTATTAGGGCCACCAGGGTCACTTGTGACCACCTCTCAGCCTTTGGTACAAATGAAGAGTCGGTCAGACAGTATAGAATAAACAACAATTATTTATTCAGGTACACTTGAGCGGAGCCCAATTTGCCCAGTCTCCAAGGATTGCTGCAGAGGGACTGATATCATAAAATAAGGTAATACATTATGTACGATTCAGAACCAAAGAAGGCAGGCACAGACTGTACATTTCCAGATTGAGGCAGCTACACAAAGGAGGTAAAGAAGGATAATTTTTGATCCTGAGACCGGGCACACACTGTCTCTATGCCAAGGTCGTTCCGCCTGTGCCCATCGCTGGGCTAGTGGGAGCAGGCCTCTATTGAGTGGGAAATGCATTTGCTAATAAGAAGTGTGTATTCATTAGTACAGCAAGGCCAAACCTTGCAAACAAAAATTATCAAAGCTGCTTCTCGCTGAGAGAGAGATTAGTTTTGCTCATGGATCAAAGTGGCAGCCAAACATAAAATGGAGCCACAAATGCTAACTTATGCAGAACAATATACACAACACAGTTAAGACCTTTTATTCTAACGTAACCCAGGGCCTATGTTCTCTTCCTAAAACTGTACTGTGTAACCCCAAATTTGCACCTCTCAGGCCACATGTAAGTCCTTTGTAAAAGGTACCTTAGGTATAAAAGGCATTGTGACCAGGGAAGGCCTATAAGGGCTGCATCACTAAATTGTGCCACCGTCAGAGGTCTTGTACCTTAACACTTATACACTGCCATTGCAGGCTAAGTGTTTTGGTGCAAAGAAAAGTGAAGATTCGACATGGCACACATCCCTGTGCACCATGCCTACAACTCACTACCTATAGAATAGGTCAGCTACCCCCCTAGCTGGGTGCACTATGCCACTTGTGAGGGTACAGGTGCATGAGCTTATTTGTAGACATTGTAAGTGCCGTAAAAGCCATAAAGAGTATATGGTTTTGGAGTTTGTCATTTCGAACTTCACAGCACCATAATGGCTTTACTGAAATCTGGGAATTTTGGTATCAAATTTCTCAGCACATCAAATCCACACTGATGCCAGTCTGGGGATTAATGAAAAATTCACTCAGAGGGCTTCTTAGAGATGCCCCCTGAAAAACAACCTAACCCTAGTGTCTTGGCTGACTGGCTGCTCGCCAACTGATAACCAAAGACATGTTTCTGGACTGCTGGGTCAAGAGCCTCCTGCTCTCGGGGTTCTGAAACAAAGCACATCCTGGGCAGAGGTGCCAAGTGCCAAGCCTCCTCCCCATGGATGGGCAGGGTCCCCGAAGGGCCAGCATCAAAGGCTTGCTACCTTTGTGAGCTGAGCAAGCCATTTTCTGCTCACAGCAAATTTGCCCCCACCTGTTCTGACGCCCACTTTGGATGGGAGAAGCAGTGGGGAACCAAGATAGGAGGAGAGCTCTGCCCACCTTTACCAACCCCCCCACTCAAATGGGGAAGGCGAGGCGAAGCACAACTCTCAATATGTTCATCTTGAAGGTGGGGGACC
The DNA here is from genome assembly GCF_964261635.1 of Lissotriton helveticus. Lineage (NCBI taxonomy): Eukaryota > Metazoa > Chordata > Amphibia > Caudata > Salamandridae > Lissotriton > Lissotriton helveticus. The sequence continues at coordinate 10,119,599 of NC_136063.1, read as the reverse complement.
CAGCCAACCAGAGGGAGACTTATGCATCTCACCTACTAGAGGATGGCAAAAAAGGGGGTATACCCCTAAGGAAGGGATTCATTTGTACCAACCTTTACCTACCTGAAAAAACCCTATATTTTTTATTTAGGGGCAACCCTGAACCTTTCTTCCTCAGACAAGAAGAAACAAGAAGAAGGATTGAAGAGCCACGCTGAAGGAAGAAGAGGAGGTCACCAACTGACTTGGCCCCAGCCCTATCGGCCTGTCCTGACCCCGACCTGCTCCAGTGGAATTCCATTGTGTCCTGCAGCCAGCAGCCCCCCAGAATCCATATGACCTGCCCTGCCTTCCCCAGCAAGACTTTGGGCCATATGTATCAAGGAACCATTCTGCGATTCTGTAATAGCGATTTTTAAGAAATCGCTATTTCAGAATCGCAAAATGGTATGTATCAAGAAAAATGCATTTTTTTTAGCAATTTCCTGATATTTCTTAATTGCTAATTCGCAAATTGCGAATTCGCAATTAAGGAATACTTTCCCATTCATTTCTATGAGCCTCCTGGCCCATAGGAATGAAGGGGAAATTTGCGAATCGCAATTTGCTATTCGCAAATTCTGAATATTTTCAAGGGTGCAGGGGTGTCTCAAGAACACCCTGCTGCACCCCTGAAAATGACATGTGTGCGCATATGGCGCACATACATGCCCAAGGGCATGTATGAGCGTCACATGGCACCTTTTGATTTAAAAAAAAAATGCTTTTTTAAAAGAATTAGCAACTTACCACCAACTAGAAGTTGGTGGTAATTTGCAATTCCTTAATGGCATTTTGGGATGTTTTTTTACTTGATACATTGCATTTAAGGAATCACAAAATTTGCAATTCCTTAAATACAATCTCAAAATAAGGAATGGCAAATTTAGCGATTCCTTATTTTGCACCAAAAAGGTTTCATACATACCATTTAGCGAAAATTGGTTCTCAAACGCCAGAATTCTCTGAATTTTGGTGTTTGTGAACCCATTTTGCCTTGATACATATGGCCCTTTGTCTCCTGTGAGCACCGCATTTGCTCTCTAACAGACTCTGGCTCTGCTCAATCCATGAGTCTGCAGCACTCTGCACCCGATGCCCACATCCTGAGTTTGAGTGGCCCAAGACTAAGAGGAGGTCTCCCTGGTGATCCATACCTGGGACCTGGGGATCCCTGATCTAATTCAAGTCTCCCAACGCCACCTGCACTCCTTTCCAGAGGATCCCCCTGAACGCGACAGGCGGCGGTAAGAAAATCCTGACTCCAAAACACACCCCTGAACCTGATGACCTATGGCCTTGTGTGTCCCAACCTCCCTCTCCAAATAGTGGTCGCCTCCAGAAGACCTTTGTCCCGAGCCTGCAGTGTTTGTTGAAACAGAAGAATCCACATTGAAAACACCAGGGCACCTGATGCCAAAACAGCACCCTGTACCCAGCCGCCCCTGTGCCGCTGTGGGCGCAATTTGTGCGCTATCTTGAACCCCCCTTTGCCCCGAGCTAAACCCTAGGAGCTTTGCTCCCTCTACCTTGTGGCCTGCTCGTGAGCAACCAACAACCCTAGTCCCCCATCCGCCATTGGATAACATTGGGCTTCAGCACTCTGCACCCAGCCACCCGAATGGCCCTGAGGGTGCTTTCTTGAGTGCATCCTTAACCAGAGAGAACCCTGGTTTTAACCCCAGAAACTCAACCCCAAGGCCATTTACATACCTGCAATACTATAACCCCATTTTTAGGTCTCGCCTAGCATTGCAGCGCGAATGTGTTGCGTCGCTTTGCGAGGCATGCAGTATACACTATAGTGTGGAAGCATTGTGGAATCTCTGCCCACTCTGCTTCCCATCTTTTACATTGGCTTAGGTTCTGAATGCTGCCTTCTGATTCGTTTTAAGCTTGTTAGTCCCTCTCCATAACAGCCATGTCAGTCATTTGTGTCCTTCCACGGATAGTGGCCTCTTCACAGCACAGATTACTTTCTCCCCGTGCCCCTCCCCGTGGTCTGATGCCTTTTCGCCACCACCCCCCGCCTTGTTGCAAGCTCGCATTGCTATGTTTAATGCAATAAGTCTTGTGTAAATCCTATTGCATTGCCAATGCTTGTTGGTATTACTCTTATCTGTTTCACGCAGTGCTTTAGGGTCACAACATTATCTCACCTACCCTGTAGATGAGACAATTTCCACGGTTCACCAATTAGACAAAGGAAAATCTATGCTCTCTGGCTTTCCATTATTTGCTGCGCCAATGTCAGTACCGATAGAGCCCACAAGAGGGCAGCAGAGCTCCAAACAAAATGACTTTGCAGCAATGTATTTTCAAGACAATCAGACTGTCCATCTCTCTGAAGAACCATCATTTCAATGCTCGCTGCAGAATATGAGCATTCTCTATTTCCATAGATGTGGGCTCTGTAAAATCCAGCAATCCAACGTACTGAAGAACCGATTTCAGACATTTTCAATTGTGCGCCCCAGGGAGTATTGTCCTCTTGTTCCAATCACAATATTGCTTCAAGAGGAAAGGTTTATCCATCCGTTGCAAAAGAGCGGCTTAAGTGGTTTTTACACAGGAAAATAAACATCTGGGATCTAATTTAAAAAAATCAGAGATTTAAGTAGTCACACATTCCTTGCTGAGTACAAACAGTCCCCAACCTCTCCTGGCCTGACCAGGCTCCTGTACGCGACAATCTCTTGGGGCTACCAGACACTTCCCAGGTCACAGCGCTGGCAAGAAGATGTACTCTGCAGGAGTCTTACTTTCCGGCTTACAGCATTCGCTTATGAATAGGGGGGGCCCTGCAGTGACAGCTTTACCGACTCAGTTCATCCCACTCCAAGTGAAAAACCTTTTCCCAGCATATTTTTGTGCATGGCCTCGTCTTGCACAACAAACATCACCTGGTAAAAGTGATTTGTTTTATTCTCCTTGTTTTACCATGCTCCTTTTCTTTTATTTTTGCCTAATTGGCATTGTTTCTGCCTTTTTATTCGTATTAGTCAATACATTATGCCAACCAAAAATCACAATTGTATTATGTGATCAGCATTGTACAAGAGAAGCAATACAATAGCAATAGAATAAAACACACACTGCCTATCACTTTTATGAATTGATTAAGTTATCAAGACTCGGTGTCAAGAACAGAAGTATGGGCGTGGTCTTCAATGCTACGTCATGTGAAGTGATGCGCGCCCTCTTTCATATCTGCCAAGGTTTCAGATTGATATGTATGATATTTTGATAACTTTGTTGTAATTGTAACTCAGCCACCTCATGAATTTCCAGCAGTTTTATGATCTTAGAGTTTCTCGTTGCTCAAATGGGTCCAATTTCTGCTATTTATGTTTCCCTCATCTTTTATTGGTTGATTTTGCTGGCAAGAACAGTGTCACTCATAGTGGTCCTAGTGTCACTCATAATTACACAGACATTATGAAAGTGTCACACATAGCAATCTAAAACCTTGGCAGCTGTGACTTCGTATTCCTGGAAACATGTGCCTCACCTTAGGTGGACAAGGGCCCGTTGGGTCCCCGGACCTAATAGTCTTCCCTACCTGGCTGATCTGTTCTAATGAAGGGGGCGAGAAACAAAAGCCAGTTTTGGGGTTTGAGGTATCCATGCCTTGCTTAGGGTGCTTGCCTGAGTCATAGGTGTTATTATTAATCTTAACAGATTCATACACTGAGGAGACTTTATCTACAAAGAACTGTCCAAGTGTATTACAAAGTTCCGTACTACTTTCCATCCGTTTTACAGCGGGGAGATTCACTAATTTATTATCTGTAGCGAAGAGCTCCCTGCAAGAGTTCTTGGCCTCACTCATTTTTCTTGTAAAATAATTACTTGTTTCCCCTATAACCAGTTTTTTGTAGTCTGCCAACGTTTGCGCATATTCACTTTTCATATCTTGGTCATAGTTAGCTCTCCATTTCCTTTCTGCCCTTCTGCACACTTGTTTTCGTGCCCTAGGTTTTTCCATGAACCACGGATCTGACGGATTTTTCCTCCTGTGGATAAAACCTATATTGGGGGCTGCAATATTGACCGCTGACGTGATCCACGAGGATAACCTATCAACGGCTACATTGCTGTCTGGCACTAATTCAGGTTTAGTCCTAATTAGTCATTCCTGTAGCATGGGAGCATTAATATTGACCCACTGATAAAAAAGATTGCTTTGTGGTCTGACCAAGGAACGAGCGTTATTTCGGCAATTGTAAGGTTGGGATTAGAAGAAAAAATCCCATCTAGCGTGCGTCTTGTGACTAGTGTTAGATTGCTTTGAAAGCCATCAATATCTACATACAAGTGGTAAAGCCAATACGTGGTTTGCTTCCCTACTGTTTTCCACCTGCACTCCTTCTTATGGTACAAGAAAGTATTCTTTATCTCCTGTATGGTGAACCCTGTTACATCATTTGGATTTTACAGGGTCATCAGATTGAATAGATCTCAATAAGCATTAGATATATATTTAAGCCAGGGGGTCTTACAACAATTGTCAAATCACAGGCAGTCCTTGATAACTGATTTAGTAAATATAGTCTCCTCTTTTGACCATATTGATCTCCAGAGCAGTAGGGGACTCAGTGCGATCAGGTCTGACAGGTAATTGAGCTCCACTTGGCAATAAATTAGTTCAGAGGGTGATAAATCAGGCAGACATAGGAGCTTCTTTAAGAAGGAATGTTCCTCTATTTGCAATTCTTGGCTGGAATGGTGTCCCCACACCCCTGCGCCACATAGTGCAACAGAGGCGCATCATGGTTTATAAATCTAAGTCATGTCTTTGATGGGGCGATCCTCCAATTTAGATGCGAACCTAAAGACCCAATGCACAATTTTAGTCATCTTGTCCCGGACATTAGACATTTCACTCAAAAGATAACCCTAAATAGCAAAAATTGTCTACATTTTGCACTTTTTTCCCATCTATAAAAAATTATTTCAAATTCCTGGGTTTCAAACCATAGACCATTGTGTAAGTTTTAGCCTTGTTAATCAGCAGCCTCCTCCCATTGATAAAATCTGCAAAACCATCAATTAGCCGCTGTAGGCCTATCAGTGTTCTAGATAAAAGCACAGCGTCGTCCTCATAAAGCAGAACCGGGACATCCTGGCCCTCAGCTTGGGGGGCATGCGCCTATATCAATTTAAGAACTGCGCCACCCATTCCTCACAGCTAACATGGCACAGGAGTTCCGGGAAAGATTAATTTTTAAGATATGTCAAATTGACAGTTTCCCAGAACAACTTATTATTAGATGAGTCTGCGGCCAACTCAAGATTATCCCATGCCTCCTCTTGGAGTTCCCTCCTTCTCCGGTTTATGTTTAATTTATATTCAATCAATCAATCAATCAATCATAACACTTGTATAGCGCGCTACTCACCCGGGAGGGTCTCAAGGCGCTTGGGGGAAGGGGTCCGCTACTGTTCGAACAGCCAGGTCTTGAATTGTCTTCTGAAGGCGAGATGGTCCTGGGTCAGTCGAAGGTGGATGGGGAGGGAGTTCCATGTTTTGGCCGCCAGGTAGGAAAAGGATCTTCCTCCGGCGGTGGCTCTTCGGATGCGTTGAACGGCTGCGAGGGCGTGGCTGGTCGATCGTAGCTGGCGGGTGGGTGTGTAGAAGGTCAGGCGGTCGTTGAGGTACTTGGGGCCCAGGTCGTGGAGAGACTTGTGTGCGTGGGTGAGGAGCCTGAACGTGATCCTCTTGTTGACGGGGAGCCAGTGCAGGTCCCTCAGGTGGCTGGAGATGTGGCAGCGTCGGGGGATGTCCAGGATGAGTCGGGCGGATGCGTTCTGGATACGTTGAAGTCTTCTCTGTAGCTTGGCTGTGGTTCCAGCGTAGAGGGTGTTTCCGTAGTCCAGTCGGCTGGTGACGAGTGCCTGGGTGACCGTCTTCCTGGTTTCGGTCGGGATCCATCGGAAGATCTTGCGGAGCATGCGTAGGGTGTGAAAGCAAGATGATGAGACGGCGTTGACTTGTCTGGTCATCGAGAGGGAGGAGTCCAGGATGAAGCCCAGGTTGCGTGCATGGTCTGTTGGTTTGGGAGCGGTGCCCAGGGTGGGGGACCACCAGGAGTCGTCCCAGGTGGAGAGTGATGGTCCCAGGATGAGGACTTCTGTCTTGTCTGAGTTCAGTTTCAGGCTGCTGGTCTTCATCCATTCGGCGACGTCTTTCATCCCTTTGTGTAGGCTGGTTCTGGCGGTGTCAGGGTCCCTGGTGAGGGAGAGGATCAGCTGGGTGTCGTCGGCGTAGGAGATGATGTTGAGGTTGTGTTGGCGTGCGATGGCTGCAAGAGGTCTCATGTAGACGTTGAAGAGGGTGGGGCTGAGTGATGATCCTTGTGGTACGCCGCAGATGACTTCAGTGGCCTCGGATCGAAACGGGGGGAGGCGAACTCTCTGTGTTCTTCCGGCGAGGAACGAGACGATCCACTCCAGTGCCTTCTCCTGGATGCCGATGTTGCTGAGGCGTTGAACTAGGGTGCGGTGGCAGACAGTGTCGAACGCTGCAGAGAGGTCCAGGAGGATGAGTGCCGCTGTTTCCCCGTTGTCGAGCAGGGCTCGGATGTCGTCAGTGGCTGCGATGAGGGCGGTTTCGGTGCTGTGGTTGGCTCTGAAACCGGACTGCGAGGGGTCGAGGGATCCGTTCGTCTCGAGGAAGGAGGCGAGCTGTCTGTTGACGATCTTCTCGATGACTTTAGCAGGAAAAGGGAGGAGCGAGATGGGGCGGAAGTTCTTGAGGTCGGTGGGGTCCGCTGTTGGTTTCTTCAGTAGGGCACTGAGCTCGGCATGCTTCCAGCACTCTGGGAAGGTGGCGGTGTTGAAGGAGGAGTTGATGATGTTCCGGAGTTGGGGTGCGATGGTGGAGTCGGCCTTGTTGAAGACGTGGTGGGGGCACGGGTCGGTGGGTGATCCGGAGTGGATGGTGTTCATCGTGCGGGCTGTGTCTTCGGTGTTCACTGTGGTCCAGGTGCGGAGGGTGGTGGTGGGGGGCGTTGGTTTGACGGTTGGGTGCGTGGGTGGTGCGTCGAAACTGTTGTGGATGTCGGCGATCTTGCGGTGGAAGAACGAGGCAAGAGAGTCGCAGAGATCTTGTGAGGGAGTGATGTCGTTGTTGCCAGTGCTGGGGTTGGAGAACTCCTTGAAGATGCTGAAGAGTTCCTTGCTGTCGTGGGCGTTGTTGTCCAGTCGATCCTTTAGTGATTTCTTCTTGGTGGTGCGGATGAGCTGGTGGTGTTCGCGGGTGGCTTGTTTGAGGGCGGTCATGTTGTCTGTGGTCTGGTCGAGGAGTCAGGCTTTCTCGAGGGTGCGGCAGTTCTTCTTGGAGTCCTTGAGTTCGTCGGTGAACCAGGAGGCCTTCTTGCTTCTCGGTCTGCTGGGAGGGTTCTTCAGTGGTGCGAGGTCGTCGGCGCAGGCGGTCAGCCACTGTGTGAAGTTGCGGGCTGCTTCATTGGGGTCCGTTGTGCTGGCGGGTGGGCTCTGGCTGAGGGAGGTGGTGAGCTGGTCGGCGGTGATCTTGCTCCAGCTCCTGTGAGGTACCTGTTGCGGGTGGTGGTGGGTCGTGGTTCTTTTGAAGCTGAAGTGGACACAGCTGTGGTCGGTCCAGTGGAGTCCGGTGGCGTGGCTGAAGGTGATGTGCTTGCTGGAAGAGAAGACGGGATCAAGCGTGTGGCCGGCGTAGTGGGTGGGGGTGTTCACCAGTTGCTTGAGTCCGAGGTTGGCGAGGTTTTCCAGCAGGGCGGCGGTGTTGCGGTCCTTGTTGTTCTCCAGGTGGAAGTTGGGGTCTCCTAGGAGGATGTAGTCGGCAGAGGGGAGGGCGTGCAGGCTGATGAAGTCGGCGATGTCTTCGCTGAATTGTGTGCGTGGTCCCGGGGGTCTGTAGATGAGGGTGCCTCTGAGGGTGGTCTTGGGGTCGGTGTGTATCTGGAAGTGGAGGTGTTCCGCGGTGGCGAAGGTGTCGTCGGAGTTGGTCGTGATGCGGATGGTGTTCTTGTGGACGATGGCGATGCCTCCTCCGTTCTGGTTTACGCGGTCCCTCCTGATGATCTTGTACCCGTCCGGGATGGCGATGGCGATGTCGGGGGCTGAGGAGACGTTCATCCAGGTTTCCGTGAGGAAGGCGATGTCGGGTGATGTTGCGTCGATGAGGTCCCAGAGTTCCACGGAGCGGGTGTTGAGCAGGATGCACTTCAGGTGGTTGCTGCTGGTGTTTGGCTTGGCGGGTGCGGTGCAGGTTCGGAGGCAGGTGAACTTGCAGCTTTTGCAGGTGAAGGGTCCGTGGGTGCATTTCGGGGTGGCTCGGTAGCAGGCGGGGTTCCGTCCGGCGTTGAGTGCGTTGAGGCTGGCGGCATCGTAGGTCTGTCGGGTCGTCTTGCATCGGCGGGGTCCAGGGGTCCTGGCGCTGGGCGCGTGCCAGGCGCGGACAGGCGCAGACGGGCTTGCCTTCAGCGCGCCTTTGGCGCACAATCGGCGTGCCCGCTGTGCGTCAACGCTGTGCGTTCGTGGGAGCGACATAAGAAGGAGCCGGGAGGGAGGAGCAGCTGGGTGGCGGGAGCGGGGCGGCGAATGGGCAGGAGGGGGGCGGGGCCGCAGGGAGGCAGCGGCGGGAAAGGAGGGAAGAGGGCGGCTCAGCAGCCGCTGGGTCGCCCTGTGGGACAAATGCAAGTGAAAACGAGTAAAAACAAACTAAGGCAGCAGAAATGAAGGCAGCAGAGGGCAGAGGGCACCAAGGGCACCAGATGGCAGATGACAAGAGAGAAGGAGGAGGCAAAACATGGAGTGAAAAATACGAGAAAAAAACAAGAGAAAAAATGGGAAAAAACGAGTAAAAAATTAAGACTAAGGCAGCAAAAACGAAGGCAGCAGGGGCACCAAGGGCACCAGAGGGCTGATGGAGGCAGTAGCAGGGGTGTGTGGGGGCGACCTCACCTGGTTACAGGCTCAGCAGTCGCTGAGCCTGTCGCTCAGCGGTCGTTAATCTTAGTTTTTGTACTAATGCCTTATCCCTGGGTTTACTGGAGAGTGCCAATTTCAACTGGATCAGTGAGTCGGTACAGGAGTGATTAAACTAACCCCTGATCTGCGTGTGTTTCCTGCATGGTGGTGCAGTTAATAGTTTATAAATTATATCATTGATTTTACAAAAATGAGTTAGTATGATAGCTGGTTTGACCTCAATTTCTAGACTATCATAAATCTCCTTACCACATTCTAGAACAATATTTTTTAAAATGTTAACTGAGTTAGTACCTTTCCACCTGAGTCTAGTGCCATTTGGTCTACACTGGGCAATATTACCAGTAACAGTTTATTGTGCTACAGATGTATTCCCCCACACTAGCATTGGCATGATAATACAATTGTAGTCACTCAGGAACAATTCCTCAATCCATGGGGTAGAACATAGGTTTACAATATTAGCAGATACTATTACATGATCAATAGTGATTTTTGCATTTCTTCCAGTAAAGTTTGGTATCTACTTCCCATACCTATCCTGTGCACATTGACGGTGTTTAAGGTGTCTCCATAGATGGTATGTGGGAAATGTATACAGTCACCCCCTTCATCACTACTAAACACAAAGACTTTAGACATAGTACAAATTGGGATATTAAAATCTCCGACCCATACAAAAGCAAAATTTGTATTTTCTGCTGTGACCAGGTTATCTACTTCCATCTCTAATTCGATGACTACATTATGATGAGTTGAATCAAATATATTATAGAAATTAAGCAATAAAACATCCCAGACATCTTTATGGTACCCTACATTGATATCCCTTTTAACTCTCAAGGGCAAATTATCTTTCAGAAGGATTAACAGCCCGCCCATCGCTCAGCCAGACATAGAGGGAGTTGCTGGCAAATCATGAGAGGTAAACCCTTCAAAATAAACATGATCAGTTCTCCAAGTTTCTTGTATACAAATTATGTCATGTTATTTAATTAATGCATTTCTAGAGAGCACTGTCACCTAACAGGCATCCTGGCGCTCACAGTTATAGAGTCACCCCAGTATTGAACCACACTGCCGATGGCCACCTAAAAGCTTCGGAAACAGCCAGGCTTTAAGTCTTCTCCTAAAAGAGAGGAGATGACTGACTTGTCTCAGATCCAGGGGGAGAGTATTCCAGAGCTTCGCAGCTGAGACCCCAAAGGATCTACCACCTGTTCTCACCTTCCTAAATCTAGTAATCTTAACTAACTTCGCCCCTAAGGAGCGCAAAGTTCAAGTAGGAACATACCATTCAAATTTTCTTTGGAAGGAGACAGGCCCCAGTCCATGCAAGGCTTTAAATACTAGACAGAGAGGCTTGAACTGGACTCTCTGTCTCAGTGGGAGCCAATGTAGCTCGGCCAAGGCCAAGGAGGAAGAGGACCTTCTAGACCAGCCAGGCAGGCACTAATTTGGCTGCTATAGACTGAATCCTTTGCAACCTGTCAAAGAGAACGTTCGGAGACTCCAATAACAGGGCATTGCAGTAATCCAGTCTGCTAAGAATTGTACTGCGCTCGATTAGCGCACACGCAGAAAGAGGCAGCAGAAGGGTCTTCACTGGCTGAATGACAGTCGAGGTGAATGGGAGCCAAAAGTTATACGGCAACCCGGAGGGAACCCTTCCTGTAGCACAGTAAAGCACCTCAGTCTTGTCGGCATTGAATTGCAGCGAGTTTTACCTCAACCAGCCCGCCGTGTCCCGCAGACAACTATGAAACACCTCTAATGAAGTAAATTGATCTCCCTCAAGAGAGAGAATCAGCTGCGTGTCATCAGCATAATTTACGATATTAATATTATGTTGTCTGGTGACCGGAATTAGAGGCTTCATATCACTATTAAATAGAATGGGGCTGATGGCCGAACCCTGTGGGACACCATGTGTGATTTTAGAAAAAGCAGATTGAAAGGGAGAGAGTGACACTGCCTGCTGTCTGTCCAAAAGGAAAGAATGAAACCACCTTAGAGCAGAGCCCGTCCCCCCCACTTCTCTCAACCTTCGCAGCAGGATTCCGTGGTTGACTGTTTCAAAAGCAGAAGACAGATCGACCAGAATAAGTACTGCTGCTTGACCCCTGTCTGACCGCCTCCAAAGTTCATCCATCACTGTTACCAAGGCTGTCTCGGTGCCATGGGATGGCTGAAATCCAAACTGGGCCTCATCCAATAGGTTTTGCTATTCCAGATGTTTGGAAAGAGTGCTACTCACCCCTCGTTCCACGGTTTTTGCAGGAACAGGCAGGAGGGAGATGGGCCTATAAATTTTAGGACACTCTGAGTCCAGAGAGGGCTTCTTTTGCAGGGGTGTCACCACCGCTTGTTTCCACTGAGATGGCACCACTCCGTCAGTAAGTGACTGATTACAAATCTGACAGAGCATAGGAAACAACTCTGCCTTGAATTCTTTCCACATTTTATAAGGCATCGTATCTAAGGGGGACCCAGAGGGAATACCACACGCCAATCCACAAAAGTCCTCCTCCGCGAGGGGCAGAAACTCAGATAGGGGATTGACAAGGCCACCTTCTACATTAGCAACCCCCGCCTCCACAACTATTGCCATCATATCCTCGGTGCCCGATGACGTGACCTCCACTTGGAGATAAACCCCACCAAGCTCATCAATGATGTTTTTGACTTTGTCATGAAAGAACCTAGCCAGGTTCTCGCACAATTCTTGGGAGTGGGGGAATCACGTTCTTAGAGCACTTTGGATTGGTCAGACTATTCAAGATATTAAAATTGCTTCTAGAGCTATTAGGAGCATTGACGATCAGGGCAGAAAAATATTCTGCCTTGGCCTTATTAATATCCTTCTTATAGTCCACCATCAGGCTTTTCCCGGTGAGCTTATCCTCATCCAGATAGTCTGGTCTCCATCTCCTCTCGGCAGGTTTAGATTCAGATTTTGAATTTTTTAGACTTTTAATAAACCATGGTGCCGATGGTCTCCCCCTCTTCTGATGTTTTTTTAGAGAGGCTACTGAGTTCAGCGCCAAGGTGATTCTAGCGCAAAAAGCAGAGTAGTTCTCTTCCACTTGCACTACTGGCGAAAAACAATCTTCTATCAGAAAGATCGGGTCCTGGCCTCTCTTACGCAAGAGAGCTTTCCAGTCTCTGCTCATGAAGTCACACAAGGGGTAGACTGCCCTAGAGGTTTGCATAGTAGAGTTCCCATTAAATTTAATCAGGAAATGGTCAGTCCAGACCACAGGCAGAATTTCCCCAATGAACACATGATCATTCTCTGAAAAAATTAAGTCCAAAAGATGCCCTCCAATGTGAGTAGCTTTGGACACCCTCTGGATAAAACCAAGGTCCTCACAAGATTGAAGTATGTTAGCATAGCCCACATCAAGAGGGCCATTTGGCCAGAGGTTAAAATCCCCCAAAAATACCAACCTGTGGTGAGTAGCGGGCATATAAGTAAAGATCTCCAGCAATGATTGCTGCTGCTGCACACTATGGGCCCCTGGGGGTCTATAGCAGATATTCCCCGCCTGGCCCGAGACATTCGTAATAGCAAAGCCTATCAGTTCAAAGCCTGGAACCGCATCAATGTCTATAACAGCCAGATTCAGAGTATCTCTGTATATCACCCCAACCCTCCCACCCCTCCCCCCTCATCTCGGCTTATGGTGGATATTATAACCAGACGGGCATGCCAGTCCAGGGTCAACCTCACAGTCTGGCTGAGTCCATGTCCCCGTCATGAGCAACACATCAAGTTCATGAGCTTCCAGCAACAGTATTTCCAGTTTATGCTACGCACTGACCTAACATTTAGAAGCCCACAAAGTAAGAGGCAGACTCAGCAAAACAAAAGGCCCCCTTACCATTACCCACCACGTCAATAAGCCGAAGTGCTGTGCTGGAGTAGCTGAGCACGCTATCAGGGCCCAAGTCGGCAGAAAAACAGGCAGCCTGGCTGGCTCTGAGCGCGTCCTTAGCGCGGACGGGCGCAGATGGGCGCAGATGGGCGCAGACGGGCTTGCCTTTGGTGCACCTTCAGTGCGCCGCCAGTGCACCCGCTGCGAACTTGCGTCAGCATCAATTTATGGCAGAGCAGCTACCCGTAGACTAGACTGTAACTTCCAAGATGGCGGGTCCACTCACACGGATGGACCCTGCTAATCGAGGAGAGCAGGACTTGACTTGTACCGTAAGTGCACAAGCTCACCCTCCAACCACCTAAGTAATAGAGATCCCAACTAAAAACTTTAAAAAACAAGGAAAGGCACCGCCGAGCAACCCTCAGCAGCATGTCAATACCAGCCTCTGAGGGAACTCCTAAGTTGGTCAAACGCTGCACGCTCGGGTCAGCATCAATTTATGGCAGAGCAGGTCCCCGTAGACTGGACCGCTAACTTCCAAGATGCCGGGTCCGCTCTCACGGAAGGACCCTGCTAGTCGAGGAGAGCAGGACTTGACTTGTACCGCGTAAGTGGCCAAGCTCACCCTCCCACCACCTAAGTAATAGAGATCCCGACTAAAAACTTTAAAAAACAAGGAAAGGCACCGCCGAGCAACCCTCAGCAGCGTGTCAATACCGGCCTCTGAGGGAACTCAAAAGTTGGTAAAAAGCTGCGCGCTCGCGTCAGCATCAATTTATGGCAGAGCAGGTTCCAGTAGACTAGACCGCTAACTTCCAAGATGGCAGGTCTGCTCGCACGGACAGACCCCGCCAATCAAGGAGAGCGGGACATGACTTGTACCGTAAGGGCCCAAGCTCACCCTCCCACCACCCAAGTAATAGAGATCCCGACTAAAAACTTTAAAAAACAAGGAAAGGCACCGCCGAGCAACCCTCAGCAGCGTGTCAATACCGGCCTCTGAGGGAACTCAAAAGTTAGTCAAAATAGCCATTAAAAAAATCAACCCAGCCTAACATATCCTTGTTGCTTGCTAATCCGGCTATATTCCAGGTGAAGATGGTATAGCCGCTAGCTGAGGGGTTTCCTGTACTTTCAATTGGTTGGTCATTTATTCTCCTACTGGCCTCTCCCTTACTTGTACAGGGGAGCAATACAGGCAAGTTTGTAACCTTTTCTGTTTATTGACCTTTGTTTTCATCTGGGTGAACCCCTAAACTGAGACCCATCTTCTTATTTAATGAATCGGAGGCAGGCAAATTTATACCCCTAGATGGATACTTGGGCATAATTAGATTAGGCACGTCCATGTTAAGCACACTATCTACAGGTAGCCCTACGCCCCTCAACCCGGTTCACCCAGGTCCCTCCCCCCCAACGGGTAGATAGGCAATGCCCTGTTAATCATTTACATCTTGTGCGCTAAGTGGTAAAAATCAATTAAATGTAGGTAATCCATGGTACGGCTGAGGTAGCACGGCTGGTTTAATTCTACGTAGCTCCTGGTCCCCTCCCATTTTGGGTGAAGACCTTAGATGTCTATAGTAGAAGCCTAGAAGCAAAAGTGATACATTAGAATCATTATGTGGGAGTGTGACTGCTCTTTTCAGGGAGGTCCTGGTCCAATTGGTGTTCCTAAAGTTAATGACTAAGCAGTCACCATGCAATGATTTTCTTAGGGGACCGATCCAGTTTACTCTTCTAGTCAAGAGTATCTGGTTAGCACGAACCACAAGCAAACCATAATTTTGATTGAGCCAGTGCACCACTTTATTTTTTAAAGTCTCATGCTTTTCCTTTTGGCCAGACTCTAGTTGGGGTACATTCGCCAAAACTGCCACATATGGACAGAATTCTGGGGGTACGTTAATCGAAAAACCAGCTCTGCCCTCTGGTTCCTCCCTCTCCTTTGAAATGTTAGGGGCCTGGGTTGACTCTACACTTACCATCCTATCCCCTCCATTATGGCAGGGATAGTTACTCTCTGTCGCTTTCTGTCTGGGGCCTGTTGTGGTCATGTTAACACCGGTTTTGGGAGCATGGGGGTTAATACCTTGGCCCCCACAGTCCCTATTATTCCCATCGGTGGTGCTTAGGGTACTAGTTAGTGTGTTAACAGTAGCAGTAATTATACCTAGTTTAGGGTGCTCATACGGTCCCTCCTGTGGTTCATTCGCACTCTCCCTTGGGTATTCACTAATATGTTTTAATATGTTACTAAGTTTGGTAACTTCTCCATTAAGTTCGTCTAGTTTGTCGTGTAGTGGTTTAATAGATGCTTCTAGTATTTGTGTTAAAAGGGCTACAATGTGGTTAACTCGCTCGTCAGACAGGGGCCCTATGTCAGGGGATTTTTCCAATGCCCTGACATTAATATTCGATAGTGGGCCTTTTTTACTTTTACTAATGGTCCCTGTTTTTGCTTGACTTTTCCTGCAGCTCCTTTTCCTTTTCGGTATAGGTGAACCAGTAAGTGATTGCGATCGTAGTGCTTCGGGTGGTAAAGGTAGATCTGGATCAAGACGAGGATCCCAGTATTCACACGGGGGTAAGTTCCTGCTTATTACTTGAGATAGACTCTACTTCCAACCCAGTTATTTCTTCCATCACTGTGCCTACACCTAATTAGAGGCGGTGTTCCGCCCTATCTATTTCATCATTGATGGCGCTAACCGCCCTTACTAGATAGGAATCAATGGTGGAGCATGAGGGGTCAGCTGCAGTTTTAGGGTTTTTTTGTAATTTGAGTTTCGGCATCCTGATAATTAATAATATGTCACAAAAACCCAAGACAAAGTCAGCAAAATGAGATCTAAATAGTTGTCTGCAGTTTGCAAGATTATGATCGGCACAACCGCAGAGAGCTAAATGCCAACAATGTAAAGTGCTTAAAGTGCCAAAAGAGTGCAAAATGCAAAATACAAACACTTATACCACAGAGACTAAGGTAATAAGATTGCAATAATACAATCACAGGGTGCTAAATGCCAACAATATAAGCTGCATAGAGTGCCTAAAGGTGCAAAATGTAAAGTACAAGCACTGAGACCACAAGGCCAAGAATAAAAGAGGACTTGGCACAAATATAAACAGTAAAAACCTATAAGATCAAGATAAAAAACTAATCAACTTGTGCTAGTCATCAGAATAAATGTACCATTAATAAACAATTCAATACACACTCGGAAAGTAACTTGTAAACTACACACACCCTAGCTGAGTCTTTAAGCTATCTTGCTTACTGATTGTCCAGGTTTAAAATCATTTAGTAACACGATCTCTAAAAAAAATGATCACACTGCCAACTTAGAAAAGATGTGGTACTTCATTAGTTGTCTCACCGCCTTTCAGTTCTTTAGGGTAATTGATGGTAGTTGCAAGACCGGCCCTCAAATCTCTCCAAGAACATTTTCCAGACAATATCCAGTTCCGGATCCAGTTCAGAGCCGCCCAGGCACAGTTTCCAAAAGCCAAAAAAGGTGGCCCTGCCCTACCATGGTCTGACGTGGACGGGCACAGATGGGCCCGCCGTTGGCCCAGGCACGCCCACGCGTGTCCCACATAATGGGAAGCTAGGGCTGATTAAATCATGCCTTCAGGCGTGTTGTGCGGTGTCACAGGTAGCGACAGGCTGAGGGGGTTCTGGGAGTGGTAGTCTGTAGCCTGTAGCGGCCGTTCCCCTCACAGCAGGCAGGTAAGGGTAGAAACAAACCGTGTTGTCCATTTCCCTCATGGTGAGGCGATGTGAGCATCTCCCCCACCCCTTTGCTTGTTAGCGTCCTGGGAGTTAAAAGGGACATTTCTACAATATTGGAACTTTCATGCAGTACAGTTCAGGCGATGCTGCTCAGGGCCTGATTGGAACTACAAATCAATCCTGGATAAAATGGCCAAACCAGATTGGTGCCCCAGGACATGGTTAGGCTGCAGGACATGGTTAGGCCATGGCAGCCCATCCTGATCTTATGGAAGCCCTGGGCATGGAACATACCAGGGAAATGCCAGTGTTGCACAATGGCCAGTCCAGCCCTGATCATGCCTATAATCCTAGTGGCCTTTTTGGTTGGAACTTCTTTGTGCCCATGGATGCATGTTTTGGTTGCAGAGAAGCAGTAGCCTGCTTCCTACATCACTAAAGTTATCAAGTGTGCTTTGTGGTCGTTGGCCATGTTTGGACAGGAAGGATTACACTGAAAGGATATTAAGGAACTTCACTGCTCTAATCATAGGTCACCAGGATTGCCTTGTACATTTCTAGATGAAGGTTTGAGGTATCACAATCTCCTCGTGTGGTTCTGTATTGAGGGCTCACAACACTCCACCCACCTCCAATAGACTCTCGAATGATGGTCATCTGAAGATCAATGAGCTCTTATAAACCACTTGTACACATACGCACAGTGGAAGTCAGATCAAAAGGGACCAATAAAAGTGCAAGATGTGTGACGCACAGGTTCATTGGTAAGAAGTAGTCCTTCTGAAAGAGACTTCAATGCTGACTTTTATTTTTGAAATATTTGAGATTTTAAATTTCAGAATTCATGAACCCATCTTCAGGTGGTGTAAGTGAGATTGTGCAAAGGCAATTGATTGGGTCAAGAACACGCAGGTGGGAGAAGAGATGGTGTGAGGATGTGGCAAAAGAGTGTGGCCCTGATGCCTCTCTCAAGAGAGAGAGGCATCAGGGCCAGAGGATCCATGAGAGAGACACATGACCTGGAGCAAGAGAGAGGAGGACATGTCAAGGGCAGTGTGAATCTTGTTGGTGGTTGGAGATTCTGACGCCCCTTCACTCTCTCTTGGATTTAGAGAGCGCACGTGAAGACCAGCTGATCCTTGTGTTGTGTAGTTCCTATATTCCCAATAGGCTCTGCGCATTGGAATAACATAAACGATAGTTTAGACGTAGGACTGAGGTCGACTAGGTCTCTATTGAATATGTTAGACTTAATTATGAATGCTAGCTAGCTCAGAGGTCACTAGAAACTTTCTCGAGTGAACAGGGATGAGTTAACTTCCCTGAATAGACAAGAAGGGATTAGCTTCTGACAACCGCATTAACATGACAACTTTGCTCCCTCCAGAACAAGGAGTATATCTCCAGAGTCGTGTGAAAACAATAGACAGTTATTTCACTCAGTCAATCGTGCATGCTTAGTTTCCCCAGAGTGCAGAGAAATAGACAGACGGGCGTTTTCAATAAAAGTTGTTATTTATTGAGCAGTCCTCTTTCTCGTGCAAGAGAAGTGAATTGCCACAATTGCAATACTTGTTATAAAGTAAAGTGTGTACAGTAAAAGGAGTATTATGAAATAATACTGTAAAAGCATTTATATGGTTTCTGAGCCATATGATACTTAAAATGGATACAATATATACATACATAAAATCATTGACTAAACGTACTCAAATGGTGCTTCTAAGATATGCCTACCCCTGTGTACCTAACCTAAGCCTAGTATGTGGGAAGGAGTAAGTGAGCTGCAGTTTAGTTTAAGTTCGTTTTTGCCAAGAATCTGCATCAAGATTTCTCTTAAGGATTTAATCAGCTCCGTATCTTGGTTATAGAATGAAGGAGATCTTGTATCTCGTTCTCAGGACTCGATCTCCCAGAAACACTGGGGCTGGATTTCTCCGCTGGAGAAAAGACAGCGTCTCTCTCAGTGCGTCAATGGGAGGGTCGGCTTCCTTCTGCTCTCGCATCAGCTGGGCTTCGGGCAAGTAGATAGCCACTCTGCTCCAAACCACTGTGTGTTTGCTTAAGGCAACATTGATATATTTATACCTGGAAGGTGCCGAGTTTGACGTAAGGTTGGACATAAGACGTCACTAAGAACTTACAGTTCTTTCTGGACTCCAGGAGTTCTTGTTCAAATCAAAACAAAAGCAGGGGATTTCCCGGGCTGCTGGAGGCTTGGTTTGTTTAAAGAATGTGTTGTACTTTCTAGGAGCCTATGAGAGTAGCCTTGCCGTATTTGGAATGCATTGGCTATGACTACATATGGGTATGATTCCTATGCCTTTATAAGGATATTATTTGTTATAACCACATAAGGGCATGAATCGGGAATATTTAATTTGGGTCCTAGATACGTTTAGAACACCCACTCCACGTATTATGTCAAGCATTACTAAAATACTAAGCAATACTAAACATATAACGTTTGTGTTTTCCAACCCACCCCAAAATACATAGATTGCATTTGAAATGGTATATGGTATATACACGAAAATGAGTATTTGTACTGTACGGTTTTCAAGCAGTGGTATCATTCAGATAATGCATACATAAATATTTGCTGAATGAATTGCGAAAATTACAATTATGAAATGGCTCTTAATACAGAAAAAAAGGTCGAGACCATTTCATCACATATTTATACAATACTGTACATGTGCTAGAGGCTGAATCAAAATATTGTCTCTAGAGTTTCAAAATAGAAGTTCTGTTCTCTAAGAATAGTTCTACTTTAAGTAGAGTACCGTGTGCCAGAAAAAAGGTAAATATTTTGGAAATGGAAAAATAATTTCGCTTTCAGGGGAAAAAATAGATCCAATTGTTTTCAGTATTCTTGTTTATAAAAACTGAAGGCCGAATTCAGAGTTCAGGGAACGCTGTGTGCTCGTTGTTTTTAAAAGTTATTCTCGTTGTTTAGGAGAGAACATCATATCAGACAGGGTTGCGAAGAATTGGTCTACAACAGTAGGTGAAAGTTCGACCAGATCCGAAAAAGCTGAAATTGTGCATATGTGAGAGTCATTGCTATCATCGATGTCTGGATCAGCAATGCTCACAGAAGGTTGTACCTGTGTGGTGCCGCTTTCATCTCGTACTTCACCGCCACCTAATCGTAATGGTGAAGTCTCAACGAATGCCGTCATCAGAATAGGTAGCCGCTGGGGACAACACATTGCAGGAGCAGTTACCGAACCCAGCAAAGTATCGATATCCATAGGTACTGCTGATGGTAGTGTAAGACAGACGTCTAACACGCATTCTTCTCCGCATAGCAGACATCAAAGCACAGGTAAGATGCAATCTTGCCAGATTGGTCTGAATGAAAGAAACCAGGTAGTACTCAGATCTCTTAGCCGGGCAAAGCCGAGGACTTTAGTGATCCATTCTCTGTATCGTATAGCCACGATTGTCTCCTCCATTGTAGCCTGAGTTTTGTCTGGGGCTTGACTTGCCATATCGGAGCAGAAGGAACAAAATAAAATTCCTGCTACGAGTCCCAAAAGAAGAGGCAGTCCGCCGAATACAGAATGCACAAAATTCGGGAAGATGCCCAGAACTGTTTCAAAGGGTGCTAACAGTCCAGAAAAAATGGTCTTAAATACATGTGCAATGCCACTGGTATCAGACATGTTTAAAATTTGACCTAACATTTCTACAGAATGTACGTGGCAATTTGTCGATAATAGGGAATGTATCTCTGCCGCTGTCTTTGCAACTTGCAGATCATACATCTCTTTGGACGAGGTTAATGGCAGTTTTTTTGTAAAAGAATAGACTTCATTCTGCTTAAAGTATCAATTCGAATAGAAGAGATATTCAAAGAAGGCCATATTGCCGCCTCCTTGTCTGGATTGCTGTTTGGATACAATACTTGCATACAGCAAATGACCCTGGAAGTAACGCTCACGACATAGGCTAATCCTGGCACCATGCCACAACAGCTGTGGTCATTTATTACAACGTAGCTGCCGTTGGAAAGCTGTCTGAAAAAAGGCTCTATCTGTGTTGCAGGACTGCCATGAAAGGTTATTTGATGAACCTTCGCAGGCTCCATGCAAGTTAATACCTTGACACAGAAGTGTACCGCTTAGTGCATTTTTACAGTTATTACCACTAAGAAATACCTCTTTTTTCCCTTCACTATAACATTTATGTGTATAAGGTAATTTCCAGGTTGACTTGATGTATCCTTTACCCAACCTTTCATACAGGCCTGCTGGTATATACTTTTGGCAATATTGAAACTGGAAGGTTGTTATCGGAATTGTAATTGTACCATGTATTATCCATTCAATGACAGGTTTCTCTGACATTGTCAATGGTAATCTCTCAAGTTTTTCAATGCTCAGAATCGTATAGTCTGCTCCTTTTTGTGCCAAACTGATTTGTTTATCAGTGAGGTTTAAGATAGAAAATAATGACATTTTGTTGATTAGACGCCATGGCACGTAGCCTGAACGCATATTTTGTAACGTCCAGCCTAGCTGTACAATAAAACGTAATTGGGACTGGCCATGTTGTAGCATTAGCAAGTCCTGCTCTATTATATCAATAGCAGATGATACAATGCTGTCCAGTGAATAAATTCTGGAGGACTGAGTCGTTAACCCATTGTCCACTATAGATAGTGATTTTTCCAAATGAATGCGATCAATTTCTCGTATTTTTTCAGCAGTTTCAATTTGCATTACTTTCCAAGCCTCGGTGTAAGCTGCGTATATACCGGCGTATATAAAACTTTTTGATGCTGTTTGCGAGGTCCCAATATGAAATCTCGCAAGTCAGCACCTTCTTTAAGTAAAGTCAAGTGTTGCTTAATTTCCTGCAGTGGGGATTTCTGTAGCCATTCGAGGCATAGTTTCCCTACACTGTATGTTGTAACTATCCCTGGATGTTGTCTCTGGGAATATCTTGGGTCTGGCCTGGTCTGTTTCAACCCCTGTGTTTTGTTCAGGAATCTATCTTGACAGTTATTAGTGTCTGTGGGCCAGATCAACCATTTTTTCCAAACAGGATTTATTCTATTTTGGTGTAAAATATGGGATACGTCTATCTCCACATCTGTAGTGCTATTACTATCAGGTATGGGCTTTGGAATAGACAGTTTGTTAAAGTCTTTTATCTTGGCTAAACCAAGACAGGTTGTTTGTTGAATGGTGTCATTCAGGAATATTATCTGTTCTGGGATCATGCAGACTCTAAATAATGATTCTAGACCTTGTACCTGCCAATATTTTGTACCCCAGATGTTTTTTGTCTCAATGTTGTTTTTCCAAAATTCAAAACCAAATGTAGACATTTTTTCATAAAATTTTTCAGAATAAATCAATTTAGTATTTGTCAACATGTTTTTCATTTGTGTCTTATTTAACATTTTGTAATAAAATGTTTCTGGATCTGTGTTGTTAAACCCTGAGAAGTAGGGACATTTCTCATAAAATGTTTTTGAGCTGCTTTTTGGTGGTGTTGGGCAATGTTCCCATTGATAATAAGTAAAAACATTTCTCGGATTAGCAGATTTATGCAAATAGTGATGACGATAATGATTATAACAATACATTTCTTCATAGTTCGATGAACCCTGCAAATAGTCATGTTCTGTGAATTTTGCTGGCATTTCTAAATCTAACATCATATTATTGATATTTTCAAAGTCCCAATCATCAGAGAAAGTACTTGGTGTTACAAAGTCACTTAATGAAACCTTGAACAGGTGTGGATATTTCAAGAGCTCAACCGGGCCACAGATTTCGTAATTCGTGTCCCATGCTATATCCCCAGGTATAGGATTGGCTGTGATGTTCACTGATGACAGTTCTCTTTTTTCAATGTGAGAAGATCTGTGAGGCTTTAGGGCCGAGTTGATGTTCTGACTTGCTGTGTCCATTGTACTATATTTTCCATCAATAAATCTACCCAAACATAAAATCATGATGAGCCAAAGCAGGAGGAAAAGAACACCTAACACAATCCATAATTCAATCCATGGTGAAATCAGATATGTTTCTTTTAGTTGGTGAAAAAGTTCAGTAACATTGTCTTTGAATGTTTTTGTTGCAGGCGTTTCATCATGTTCACTTGGATCATCCGAAAAGTCATTGAAATTGATGAAGTAGCCAGATGCAGTTCTGTCAATTGTTGGAATTGCTTCCGGATTTTCATTTATCTTTGGATATGTGTGTTCAGAGGCTACATCGTTGTAGACAGGTGTTTCTTGACGAACTGTTGCAATTTGGGTTTCAAGAGGCACAAGTTCCATGGCTTTGTTGCATAGTCCTTTTTTGTTCACTGCAGGTTTATCAAAAGTGATTAGTCTCTCAGTTTGAACCTCTTGGATTGTAGCAAGATTTGGTCTTCTGCTATTTCTTGGGAGTCCACTGGGTCTACTACTCATTATTGCCCTCATGATTGTGGTTTTACCAGGTCGAGGGATACAACTCGGTTCTCCTTTTTACCAGCAAGGGGCGGTAGTACAACTGATCTTGTTCCGCTGACAGCTAAGACAGGTACTGCTTTTCTGTAAGAAGGCCCAAATTCCTTCTTCACCATGATCTTTTCTCTGACTAGATCCCCAATCTTTGGAATCCAGACAGGTATTGCTGGGACAGGTGTTTTTTCTTCAGTGGTCGTTGGCTTTAGCTTTGTGTTACTTAGACTTCTTCTTGTTTAATTTAAGTCCTGTAAAACAGCCAAACGATCTTTGATGTCAAAGGATTTTTCTTTCACCACTGAAGTCTGACAATCTAAGTCCTGGATTATCATTCTAGTACCGAACAAAAGTTCGTATGGAGTGATACCTCTTAGAGAATTTCTTGGCAGATTATTAAGACTACATTGGACACTTGTTAGATGTTTGACCCACGCATCATCTGAACCTAATACCCTCGCCGTTATAGATTGTTTTATGTCCCGTTTTTTTTTTTCTCCACTACCGCATTTCCCTCGGGATGGAATGGACTAGAGTACCGCAATGCAATGCCCATGTTTGCCATGGCCTCCTTGTAAGCTCGAGAGCTAAACGCAGGACCCTGGTCAGAATGTTGCATGCCAATTGCGTATGTGCCGATAAAGACTCGCAAATCTTTTATAACAGTTCTGGCGTCAGCCGAGCGCTGGGGCCTCATCTAAATGAATCTCATCTTAATAATTATGGGATCGCCTTTTTCCATCTGGATTTTTGCGTATAGATAGCCTAATGCTTTCTAATAGAGGTGTCCGAGCTGGTGTCTGGTCCGGTTCCCAACTGCGATCTCTATTGCAGTCCTGACAATTTGTTGCAAAGTTGTAAATTTACACGTTCATCCCCGGCCATCAGTATTGTGATTGTAATTCTATTAGAGATTTCAAGATCTCTTGGTGCCTCAGACCCATTCCCATGTGTGCTTTTTGAATCAAGTAAGCTCTCCGGTTCGTGTTTGGAATTACTCTATCCACCACTACAGGGATTTGAGCAAAAGGAACGGAGTTTGCATCAATTATGTATTCATTTCCGAGTGGATTATTTAGAGGTAACGACGCATAGCTGCCTTCCATTGAGGCTTTTACTGCTAGTAGCATTTCACCGTCTATATGTTTTTCAGTATGCTTTTTTGTTGCTACGGAAGCCGGTTTGACAGCTGCCGTTGTGGCTCTGTTAGCCAATGAATTCCCTGCAACGTGAACGCCATCACGTTGATGACTCAGTGTATGCATCACGTGAGTCTTTTGTAGTTCTTTCTGCAAAAGAACTGCTTGTTCCCAAAGTATTTTATGCTTTATTGTTGCACCAGTCTCATCTTTGTAACCGTTTTTGATCCATGTCTGCATGTCATTATTGTAAGACTGGACGCAGTAATGCGAATCGCACACTATTAATGTGGGGAATTAGCGATCGACATTTTTGAGCGCCATCTTTAAAGATCTTATTTCAGCTCGCTGAGCTGTACAGTTTCTGATTGATTCAGTTTTGGTGACCATCGATCTGAATTTACCTAAGCGCCAGCGACCTTTAACAATCGCGCCTGCTGCATTGTAAACTTGTTTTTTCACAACGGAGTGTTGTGCAAATCTGTCCATGTAGATTACACAGGTGTATTGTTCGAGAGGCAGAATTTCGATTGACAGAGGACATTCACTTTCGTATTCTAGATCTTCTAGTCTTTTCAATTTTGGATCAAAAGCGTGTTTCACGTCTTCTGCAGCAAGAGAACTTTCCCATTGTATCCATTTTGGATCTAATGCAACTGCATTTGCAATGCGTGGTCTCGTTACTGCCTCAAGGGCTGATACTGCTGTTAAAACAGATATGCTTTTGCTTTGGGCTTGGGCTCTTTCTTTTGCTATAGCAGTTTGAACCGCAGTCAGAATTTTTCCAGTAGAACTGAATTTCATTTCTGCTTGTGTGTACAAGTGTGATTTATAAGCTATTTGAAATTTATTAAGTTGTTACAGGATCAATTCATGTTGATTACAGGATCAATTCAAGATGGTATAAAGTAAATCCAAGCTAGTACATGGCCCCCACTCCTCCAGTCCCAGACATACCCAACATTCCACGCTGTCATCATGAACCCAAGGTTCCATACACACAGACACATGCAAACTAGCTGAGCTGCTGTAAATGTAGTTACAACATATCCTCTTTCCTTAAGGAGACAAAGAGAACAAATAAATAAATAGTCGCAACGAATTATAAAGAAAAGAGCAGATAGCCAAAGATAAAGACAGGCAGGGAAAGTCCATACAAGGAACAGGATGAAAATGAATGGAAGCAAAACAAGATGCTACCAAGAAGACGTAGCGAGACACACCACCCCTTCCCTAGGGAACATCATGAAAATATAGAGAAAGTCAGAGAGTAATAAAAATAACGTGTGCAGATCTAAACTAAACACACCATAAAACGGGTACAGGTGAGTACAATGTAATGTAGACACAAAGTTTACATAGGTAGGGTGAAAACAGTGAAAAGGATGTGCGCACAACCCACACTGCAGACTAGATCAAGAGTATAGAGACCAGCTCTTAAATACTACTACCCTACGACAAAAGAAACAACCATATAAACTTAGAGCGTCAGCAATACTAAGGTGGTCTAAAGAGAAAAATAAGCAACTCACACAAAATATGTACCACGTAACACACAATTAAAGTGTGAACAACCAAAAATAAGTGTTGAATGAATTATTCCAGGCATTGCAGGCTTATTGAAATTGCTGCAATACACATAAACAGTCTTACTCAAATTGCTGTATAAATCATTTAACGTATAACAGTCTTACTTAAATTGCTGTAATACCCATAAACAGTCTTACTCAAATTGCTGTATAAATCATTTAACGTATAACAGACTTACTTAAATTGCTGTAATACCCATAACACAGTCTTACTAAAATTGCTGTATAAATCATTTAAAAATCACAGTCTTACTGAAATGCTGTGTCGCTAAAAATAATACAGACTTACTGAAATGCTGTATAAATAATATGGTATGGCAGTCTTACTGAATTGCTGCATGAATTACACGTGACGCAAACATAGAATCTTAAATAAATAGCAGTGTAAATCATTAGCATTAACACGCTATAATTGTAAAACATAAACAATCCGCTAAATAAACTGCTTATATCTTCATAAATACATAAGTATCCCTGAAAACACTGTATAGCTTAACCCAAATGGTAAAATAGCACTTAGATTGTTGAAAGTCATTAAAATAAATCAACTTTACTTAAAAAAATTTACAAATTATCATAAGCAGTACAGCTTTTAAATAAGTACAGTGTTTAAATAACAGAAGAGGACTGATTGGCTTAGGGTATGCACATTGGACAATTACTAATAAAAGCATCTTGAAGTCCCTAATTCTGGCAATCAAAAGTGCACACTAATCCACTAAAGATGCCATGCTTGGGACAACGAGTAAAATATGCAAACCTGTGGCGAATGCAAGCTCTCATGGCAAAAATAAACAGAGCCATTTTCACAGATTGACCCTTCAACCTCAAGGCAATCTCACGCTGTGGCAGACATTCAGAGTCATAAATAACATTGAAAGTTGTCTTCATATTAGAATATGCTTGAAAGTTGCCTTCACATTAGAGTTTGCTTGAAAGAAACGATCTTATCCAATATTTTATCATACCTCGAGTAGATGATGGAAAAGCGACCGATAACCAAAGGAACTGGCAGATGCAGGACCAGTATCTTTAAAAAATAAATCAAAGGTAGTAACCGGCAACCTGTAGGAGAGGAAGATCGAGATAGCGCCTCGAGGCCTGACACACCTTGTTTAATTAAATGAAGTTTAGAGTGTGCATCGCTGAGATAGGACGCACTGCATTGTTTTCAACTTAAGATGGCGGCACGTATTCTACGCCGCACAGGCTGGCTCCCTGCACACCTGTGCAACAAAACGTCCATTAGCAGCGCCAAATAATAAAACAACAAAGAAACGTCATGAAGAGCTGGGCAGCCTTTCTTCAGCGCAGCATGAGCCAGGTTAGGTGCGAGGGCTTATTTCGAAATTTGAATCACAAAACAACAGTTGGCTACAGCAGCTGCATCTCCTCAGAAATAGATAGTGAAAATACACTTAACATACAATAAAATTCCACGTTCCTCCAGTGCATGTAAAGAACAAAAGTGAGCACACTCTGCTTAGTAACTCGAGTGCTACTTGTGCTTTAATGACAATTTCCTTTCGAATTAGATGTTCGTTTCTAACTTGGCAACTCAAATCTTTCACACGAGGCTGCGCGAGTACTATCAACATTTGAAAGATAATTTCAATTCCATTATGCCGCTGCTAGACATCCACTTTAACCCCTCACCGGTCGGGTGATCATTTTTTTTTTTCTTTTTGAAAGGCAGGAATCTTATACACATTACTTGCAGACGACAAGTTTTTTGAAAAAAACAGTTTCCTTTCAGTTCAGACAGTTTTCTCTTAACAGAAATGCTCAGTATGCTCGTAATAATAGCTTATTGCTTGAGACTGAATGCGTTTGCTCTGTATTTTGTTAGTAGAGGTATTGAAGGCAATATAAAATAATTAAGTCTTGTGGCACAGTACCTTGATGAAAACACAGCAAGTTTTGACTGGGTTGTCCGGTGTTGTGAACTTTATGCTTGTTAAAACAGGTTGCCTTTGAACAACACAAATTTTGAAACGCAATGTTAAGTCATTAAATCCTTAACCTGTTCTGTTTCATTTAAGTTCATGAATGTAAGGAGTGTGAAGCGCCCAGGCAGGCTGTCCTGATGATGGTGGACACTGGTGGGGCTAGTTGGGCGTTCTTCTCTTATTTTAAAGATACTTTTCTTTATGTGCTTTCCTTAAGTAGTTCCTTATGTAGTTCCTTATTCATTATATAAATAGTCTCATACCTCAGGTAGCCAGCAAGCAGGGTTTCTTCGCCAGATCGTCGCCAATGAAATGAAGTATAAATGGTTGTCACGAGGTAGATTCAAGTAGAGATTTATTAAGTTGTTACAGGATCAATTCATGTTGATTACAGGATCAATTCAAGATGGTATAAAGTAAATCCAAGCTAGTACATGGCCCCACCAGGAGCTGATCTTCATAGCTCACCCACTCAATCCAACTGCCACTCCTCCAGTCCCAGGCATACCCAACATTCCACACTGTCATCATGCACCCAAGGTTCCATACACACAGACACATGCAAACTAGCTGAGCTGCTGTAAATGTAGTTACAACACTATTGGTACCGTTTCTCCCTCATTAGAGGTCAGGTATGTGAATCCGCATCTTCCTGGGTTGACTCGGATTACAAGGTTTTTTTGGGTTTTTTTTTTTGCAGAGTTTTATATAGCGCGAACTAGAACCGAACCGAATCAGTTATCAGAGCGCTTTACATAGCACCAGTTACTTTCATTTTAGGCACGGGGAGATTAAGTGATTTGCCCAGAATCACAGGGGGTTTTTGGCGTCGTTACCGAGACTCGAACCCAGATCCCCAGGTCCGAGGTCGAGCGCCTTAGCCGTTAGGCCAACCCCTCTCCCCAGGTTGCGTTCATTTGCGCGTGTTTTCAGCTTTGTTTTAGTTAACATGTCTGTTTGTAATGTTCTTAAAAATTCCGTATGTTTCTGAGTCTAATTAATTGGTTTGAAATCAGGTTTTATTAATTCATAGAGAGGTTTAACCCTCTCTGCATAATTTAGAATGTATGTTCTTCCGAAATACAGGAAACCTAGAATTGATTGTAAGTTCTTCAGCGTTTTAGGTGCTTGGAGTACAGCACACTTCTCTAATAAATTGTCTGCTAGGCTTTTGCCTTCACTTGATAATTCATATCCTAAAACCAGGACAGTTAGATGGCCAATTCGGACTTTTTAAAGTTGAATTTATACCCTTCAGATGCAAACCCAAGTATGATGGTGTTCACTCTTTTCAAGTGTGTCTCCAGGTCGTCGTCTGTAAGATAGATGTCATTGACATAGGATAATGCCTCAACATCATACATTTGTAGTAATTCTGTTACCCTGGCTGAGAATAATTCTGGGCTATTCTTGAATCCCTGTGGGAGACGGCAAAATTGTTTTTTGTGCCCCCATTGTTGAGAAAGCGGTCAAATACCTGCTTTCAGGTGCAATGTTTTGACAAAAGAAACCATTTGAGATTTCTCATGTTGTTTTATATTTTTTGCGCACAATTTTATTCATTAGTGCTGCACTGTGTGAGTTTTGTTCTGCAAACGTTTTGCAGCATGAGTTTAGGTGTCTGTAGTCCAAAACTAGATGATATGAATCATCTGGCTTGGAGACAGAAAACAAAGGATTGTTCATTTGTGAGGTGCATGTTTCAATCACCCCCTGATATTCAAGTTGATCTAAGATCTCCCTGACTTGTTTTTTAGCTTCTTGCTTCACAGGATACTGCCTTTGTGCAGTAGGTTCATTTTTTAAACTGAATTTTGTGGTGAGGAGAATCCTCATCCCATCCTACATGATTTTATATATTGCAGGGGCTTGGGCTACTGCCAATTTTCTAGCATATGTGTATTTTTATGAATTGGAATTTGATTTGAGAAGTCAGGCATAATCATTTCTTCGCCATGTGGGCACTCCCTGACAAACTCTGGTGGCCAGTCTTTCTCTGCTAGAAGGATATCATAGCCTTTCGAAAGGTTATCCCAAAAGAGAACCTTTATTTTCCTAGTTTTGTCCCCCTCTATACGTAATGTTATTTCATATAAATTATGGGGTATGCTAACTCTGGTGTCTGCAGTTTCCACTTGAATGTATTCATTCGTGTCCACTGTCTCCAGAAGATTCATCAGGATCTTGCGAGCTATGGTCACTTCTGCTGTGCTGTCTAGCATTGTCTGGGCCCACTCTCCGTTTTTCAGTTGTGTCCTCAAAATCCTCGGCATGTTTTATTTTAATACTAGCTACCTTCTTTTTTGGAAATTGTAATTTTTTACTTTGATGAGCAGGTTCCTTGTCTTTGGACTTGACGTTCTCTTACTTGTGTTCTGACCGTCCTCTTCTTTCCGATTTCTGTGAGGAAGTCTGAAAAGATCGAGAGGGACGTGTATCATTATCTTGATATCTGTCAGGTTTTCTCAATTTATCCCTATCTCTAAGGTTGTATCTTTTTTCAGAGGGCTCCCGTTGTGGAGACTTGTCCCCCCCCCCGTTCTGGAGCCCTATTTATCTGATTGGGTGACTTCCCTCTGGACTGGAACTGTTTTTCTCTGGGAGTGGTTTGTTTGTTACCCTCCCACTTCTTTTTTGAAGTTTTGAGATTATTTTTAATAAAGGTTTTTTCAGGATTTTCAATCAGTTGCGGTTTTAGTGGTTTTCCACCCAAACTATCTCTACCTAATTCTTCATAGGATTTTTCTTTGATTCTGGCAAGTTCAAAAGGTTGTTCTGCTATATCTGTTTCTTTCAATTTTTGGCGGATCGCCACAGATGCTGCTTCTCCTTTTATGTTGGCTAGTAGTATAGTCGAGACTTGCTTAAAGTCTTTCAGTAATTCCATACTTAGAGTTAAAGCAGGTTCTGGACCGTATTATTTTGAATCTGTCTTAGTACGTCTGGTATAACCGCCATAGACGGAACACCATG
The DNA here is from genome assembly GCF_964261635.1 of Lissotriton helveticus. Classification (NCBI taxonomy): domain Eukaryota; kingdom Metazoa; phylum Chordata; class Amphibia; order Caudata; family Salamandridae; genus Lissotriton; species Lissotriton helveticus. Next base: position 10,088,872 of record NC_136063.1, on the reverse strand, counting down.
TGTTTTTGTGTATATGGAAGCAAAGACTGTGCCCCAAGTGTCACAGTCCTCCACATGTGGTGCAATCCCCATTGGAAGACAGTCAGAATTATGTGTTTCTCATGAGGTGCAGTATCAGGAAATACTGCCTCTATTTGAGTTATTTTTTGAGCTAACCAGAATGGAATTTGTTCCCGTTTTGCGGGTATTTTGTCAATGGCTGATTGTATATTCTGTGGTGTGATTTTATTTGTGTTCCCCTGTTGAGGGGTGTGTTGTGAAATTTTTATTGCTGGTTGGACTGTTGAAGTCCGCATGACATATTGGACCAATTGTCTATGTATTTTAGTGAGTTGTTTTAGCTGAGCTAAAAGTTCTCGGTCTGACACTTTTTCAATGTCGGGATGTGGTGTATAGCTGGCTAGAACCGGCCATGTGGCTCCTGGTCTACCTAGTGGACCGAGCCTGGTGATGTGATTTTGATGTTTTAGGGCGCCATTAAACCAGAGCAGGTGCTCTTGGTATGTCAGTGGAAATTCAACGTCCTCGAAAGGAGCCTATTCCTCTGGAGATTCCTCTATTTTCTAATAGTGGAAATCTTGTGTCACAGCGTTTGCTGCTGGAAAATGTATCCATGAATAGAATACCTCTGTCTGCCGATATTCATGGGCCTCTACCACAAATATGACAGTACCACCTCTTGGTGATGGTCCATTTTCTATAAGTTTAAGAGTTATAGTTCTCCTTATGTTTACCGGAATGATTATAACATTTGGGTCTTCATTTTGGAGACTTGTGTCATCCTCTAAATGTTGAGCTGCTATTCTAGCTTTCTCCCTTTCATCGTCACTTTCCCCCATTTTTCTGACAGAAAGTTTTTGTTTGCAGAGCAAGTTTCAAGGAAACAAAGATTAGGTGCACAATATTTTGGAACACTGTATCCTTCAACGTTGACTAAACCAAAAACTAATACATAGGATTCTCATCCTACTAAGTTCCGGCGGATATTAACCTTTCACCCACTCCAGACGTCTATTGGAGTTTTTACGGGAAAAAGGGGTCTGTGTGAAAAGCACGAATGAGTTACTCTAGTATCTAGCGTTAGATTATCGCCTTACCAAACATTTGGCACCATGTAGTGTAGTTCCTATATTCACAATAGGCTCTGCGCATTGGAATAACATAAACGATTGTTTAGACGTAGGACTGAGGTCGACTAGGTCTCTATTGAATATGTTAGACTTAATTATGAATGCCAGCTAGCTCAGAGGTCACTACTAGAAACTTTCTCGAGTAAACAGGGATGAGTTAACTTCCCTGAATAGACAAGAAGGGATTAGCTTCTGACAACCGCATTAACATGACTACTTTGCTCCCTCCAGAACAAGGAGTATATCTCCAGAGTCGTGTGAAAACAATAGACAGCTATTTAACTCAGTCAATCGTGCATGCTTAGTTTCACCAGAGTGTAGAGAAATAGAGAGACGGGCGTTTTCAATAAAAGTTGTTATTTATTGAGCAGTCCTCTTTCTCGTACAAGAGAAGTGAATTGCCACAATTGCAATACTTGTTATAAAGTAAAGTGCGTACAGTAAAAGGAGTATTATGAAATAATACTGTAAAAGCATTTATATGGTTTCTGAGCCATATGATACTTAAAATGGATAAAATATATACATACATAAAATCATTGACTAAACGTACTCAACTGGTGCTTCTAAGATACGCCTACCCCGGTGTACCTAACCTAAGCCTAGTACGTGGGAAGGAGTAAGTGAGCTGCAGTTTAGTTTAAGTTAGTTTTTTTGCCAAGAATCTGCATCAAGATTTCTCTTAAGGATTTAATCAGCTCCGTACCTTGGTTATAGAATGAAGGAGGTCTTGTATCTCGTTCTCAGGACTCGATCTTCCAGAAACCCGCAAGGGTGACTGGAAACACTGGAGCTGGATTTCTCAGCTGGAGAAAATACAGCGTCTCTCTCATTGCGTCAATGGGAGGGTCGGCTTCCTTCGGCTCTCGCATCAGCTGGGCTTTGGGCAAGTAGATAGCCACTCTGCTCCAAACCACGGTGTGTTTGCTAAGCATGGCGTAAAATCCGTTCCGCTCGCGGATTTTGCGGATTTTCGGCAAATTCGCAATCCGCGAACTCTCGCGAATTTGCCGAAAATCCGCAAATCCGCACGCGGCGGATTTTTTTGCTTGGTGATCCAATACTGCGGCGCGCGGCGTGGCGCACGGCGTTCACTTTCCGTCATTCAGCGTTTGCCGAGTTGTTTTTCTCGATATTTTGCGAGTGCCGTGCCATTTTGGATCTTGTTGCGAGATCCCGCGGGAGTTGGCGCCCGCGAATACGTAATCGCGGCATGCCACCTTACCTTGCACAGCACGCATCGCGAGAGTTCGCAATTGCGAACACGTAGGTGCGGCGGCCAGGAACAATCTCGCACTCGCGAAATAGCGATTTTGCAATTTTGCACAAGAAATCCACCAGCAAACAGCATAAACCTTCAGAAAATGATGATTTTCATCAGAATCACTCCTCAGGTTGACATTTGCATGCACTTTTTTTTGCAAGGAGTCCATTTTTGGGGGGGGGGGGAGGAAGTGCCCCACAGTCTCCAACTTCCTGTTCCTTTCCATCAGGCTCCTCCCAGTGCTTTGTCCATCTCCTGGTCACTTTCATTTGGATCTGGAGCTGGAAGGATTATTTTTTGTGGGTGCTGCTGGATATTTGGATTTGAGGCCTTTTTGACTTTCTTTGGATCACCTTTGGATTAGAAATCAACTTTCACAAGTAAGTTTGTTTGGGGCATTACAGTTGCTGCAACTACAATTTTGGAACTTTCTCAGAACATTAAATAAAATATATTGTGGGTAGCCACAGTATCCAGTAGGACCAGGGTTGGTTATGGGTGCATGATACAACTGTTTTGTTGAATTTAAACATCATTGAGACCATTGATGGGCTGGGATTGTGCTTAATTTTGTGTTTTTTGTCGATTTTTTAGGGCTGCTGTTGGGGCCTTTTTCCCAGGGGTAGTGAGTGGTGCATGGACTGAGTCTGCCTGTGGGGTCTTTTTAATGTAAACATCCTGGATGGCATTGGATTGTGGTGGTTTTTGTGTGTTTTTCTTTTTTTTTTGGGTGTACTGTTGATGTGGACTGGCCATGTGGTTGGTGATGGTGGCCATCTTGAGTGCTGGTACAGGCAACATGTGCTTGGGGTGCAAGGGGCCATTTTGAAGAGAGGCAGTGCCTGAGGCCTGCACTTATTTTGCCTACTTTTCATCCATTATGCCCAGGGGTAGTGAGTGGTGCATGGGCCTAGTCTTTCTGTGGGATGTCTTCTTGAATTTAAACACCATTGAGGCCATGGATGGGCTGGGATTTTGCTGATTTTTGTGTTTTTTGTCGTTTTTTTGGGGGCTGCTGGTGGGGCAGTTTGCCCAGGGGTAGTGAGTGGTGCATGGGCCTAGTCTTTTTGTGGGGTGTCTTCTTGAATTTAAACACCATTGAGGCCATGGATGGGCTGGGATTGTGCTGAATTTTGTGGTTTTTGTCGATTTTTTGGGGCTGCTGTTGGGGCCTTTTGCCCAGGGGTAGTGAGTGGTGCATGGACTGAGTCTGCCTGTGGGGTCTCTTTAATGTAAACATCCTGGATGGCATTGGATTGTGGTGATTTTTGTCTGTTTTTAGTTTTTTTTGGGGGTGTACTGTTGATGTGGACTGGCCATGTGGTTGGTGGTGGTGGCCATCTTGAGTGCTGGTACAGGCAACATGTGCTTGGGGTGCAAGGGGCCATTTTGAAGAGAGGCAGTGTCTGAGGCCTGCACTTATTTTGCCTACTTTTCATCCATTATGCCCAGGGGTAGTGAGTGGTGCATGGGCCAAGTCTTTCTGTGGGGTGTCTTCTTGAATTTAAACACCATTGAGGCCATGGATGGGCTGGTATTTTGCTGATTTTTGTGTTTTTTGTCGTTTTTTGGGGGGCTGCTGGTGGGGCAGTTTGCCCAGGGGTAGTGAGTGGTGCATGGGCCTAGTCTTTCTGTGGGTGTCTTCTTGAATTTAAACACCATTGAGGCCATGGATGGGCTGGGATTGTGCTGAATTTTGTGTTTTTTGTCGATTTTTTGGGGCTGCTGTTGGGGCCTTTTGCCCAGGGGTAGTGAGTGGTGCATGGACTGAGTCTGCCTGTGGGGTCTCTTTAATGTAAACATCCTGGATGGCAATGGATTGTGGTGATTTTTGTCTGTTTTTAGTTTTTTTGGGGGGTGTACTGTTGATGTGGACTGGCCATGTGGTTGGTGGTGGTGGCCATCTTGAGTGCTGGTACAGGCAACATGTGCTTGGGGTGCAAGGGGCCATTTTGAAGAGAGGCAGTGTCTGAGGCCTGCACCTATTTTGCCTACTTTTCATCCATTATGCCCAGGGGTAGTGAGTGGTGCATGGGCCTAGTCTTTGTGTGGGGTGTCTTCTTGAATTTAAACATCATTGAGGCCATGGATGGGCTGGGATTGTGCTGAATTTTGTGGTTTTTGTCGATTTTTTGGGGCTGCTGGTGTGGCCTTTTGCCCAGGGGTAGTGGTGCATGGATTGAGTGTGCCTGTGGGTTCTCACTCTCTTTAATGTAAACATTTTGGATGTCATTGGATTGTGGTGATTTTTGGGTGTTTTTTGGTTTTTTTGGGGTGTACTGTTGATGTGGACTGGCCATGTGGGTGGTGGTGGTGGCCATCTTGAGTGCTGGTACAGGCAACATGTGCTTGGGGTGCAAGGGGCCATTTTGAAGAGAGGCAGTGTCTGAGGCCTGCACTTATTTTGCCTACTTTTCATCCATTATGCCCAGGGGTAGTGAGTGGTGCATGGGCCTAGTCTTTCTGTGGAGTGTCTTCTTGAATTTAAACACCATTGTGGCCATGGATGGGCTGGGATTGTGCTGAATTTTGTGGTTTTTGTCGTTTTTTTGGGGCTGCTGGTGGGGCCCTTTGCCCAGGGATGGTGAGTGTTGCACGGGCCTAGTCTTTCTGTGGGGTGTCTTCTTGAATTTAAACATCATTGAGGCCATGGATGGGCTGGGATTGTGCTGATTTTTCTGTGTTTTTCGATTTTTTGGGGTGTATAACTGAACTGATGTTCCTCTGTCTTCCATTGCTTTTAGGTGCATAAGACTCAAGAGAACCACCAGTGCCAGGAAGAAGTACTGCAGCGGTGTGTGTGTGCAGCATAACGTCACGCGACGTCGCGTCTGGACACAGACAACTCTGCAACTCGTGCAACTGCTGCCTGCTGTTCTGACCTGCTCTGAAGAAGATGGCCCCAAAAAAAGTTACCCGTAGCTCCTCTAGCAAGAAAGTTGCCAGTAAGGAGCAGAAGAAGCAAGTTACCAAGGAGACTGGTGTGCCGGCCGCCCATTTTTTTGGGAGTAAAAAAAAAAGTATGCCTGCAGCAGCAGCGGGATCTGCTGGGGACCAAGCTGGGAGCAGCACCCCCGCTCCATTGGGCTCAGTGCCACCACCACCACCACGCCAACTTAAGTCCAAGCCCTTCACTGCTGCAGAGGCACTTAGTCTAGTTGTTCAATCACCATCGACCACTGATGTTGGCTCATTGCAAGAAAGTAGCAGCAATGTCCCTCAATCAACACAGGTTGTTGTAACTCATCTGACGAGTGTTGAACAACCACAGCCGCAACAAAAACCAGATGTGCAAGTAGTACAAGCCCAAGTACATGTGGAAGGAGAGGCAGCGCAAGGAGATGCGCAAGCAGAGGTGCATGGAGGGTCACAAGTGCCCACAATAGTTGTTCCTCCCGAAGTAGGGGCACATCAGGAAATCGACAATCAAGGCGAGGTATCATTTGAGGAAGCCACTCCTCCTGATGATCATTCATTGTCTTCCACACCCCTAGCAAGGAAGAGATCAAGAGTGGTGTCTACATCTTCTTCAAGCACACCTCCTTCTGATGATACGGATCAAAATTGGGAACCAGCACCACTGCCGTCTGAGAGTGAGGCACACCATGATCTGACAAAGGTAGTTAAGCGTAAAAGGAAGCTCGTCCAAAGTCTCAGAGTTATGGAGTGTGATGATGAGGCTCAACAAGAAGTGGCGGATACTGCTGCTGATGAAGACTCTGACAACGACGACCCAGTCATCATAAAGGTCACTGCAGCCCCAGCGGGCATGCAGCAAACAGACATTTTGACCCTAGCTCGAAAAGCTGCTGAGCGTGATGATGATGATGATGTTGTCGACGAGGAGGCAGTGGAAACACAACAATCATTGGAGTTGAGTAGTACACCAACTCGTACCGCTTCCATATTTCTTTCTCGCAAGAAGGGACCTCCATCCACCTCGACCTTAATTAGTGGCGGTGAAAGTGCACAACGTACAAAAGTTGGGCAATCCACATCCTCCACTTCATCTGGAATTAGCAGCATGACCACCACCACCAGTATCGCCGCCTCCTCCGGCACCCACAGACAATTCAAGTCCCCAGTTTGGGACTTCTTTACTGTTTGCCCAAAAAGGGAAAAGTTCGCCATTTGTAGCATTTGTAAGCTTGCAGTTAGTCGTGGTAAGTTTGGTACCAACTATGGTACCGGAGGCCAGAGAGGTCATCTTAGGAGATAGCACGCTGTCCAATGGTTTGCGCACCTAAAGAAGATCAAGGAAGCCCGAATTGGAAGTCAAGAAAACGTTGATGTTTCATCTGATGATGACGAGGAGGAAGAAGACGTGTCAAACACTTCACTTACACCCAGTACCCCTGTCAGCAGCACACCCCATGTGAGGCACACTAAGAGTGTGGGAGCGAGTGAGACACCAATGCGAAAAAGTTCACCAGCGAGCATAATTGGGTCAACGAAGTCATTATCATCCCGTAAATGCTTGGTCCAGGGCAACATTAGAACCATGTTACAAACTCGGCTAGCCAGGTCAGCCAAGAGGTTTGAAAAAGAATGGCAGGATATTGAAGGAGAAGGCAGTACATCAGCATCAGCATCAGCAGGCCATCCCCAGTCAAAAGAATCGACTTCTGCACCTGTGGCTGTGGCACAAGTGACCTCTCAGCCGTTAAAGACACCGGCAACCGGATCATCTGCACCACACACAAGAGTAATATTGGCTGCTGAAGAGGATTGGCTAACTTTGCTTGGGTATGGTTCTCGAAAAAAGGTCACAGGCACAGCAAAAAGTAAGCAAAGTGGAGGAACCGTTGAGGAGCTTGAGTCGATGGTGCAGGACTATCTGAATGACTCAACAGAGGTCTTTCTTAATGATGAGCCATTGGAGTATTGGCATGGGAAAAAACAATTGTGGCCACAGCTCTCCAACCTGGCTATAAACTACTTGTCTTGCCCACTCGCAAGTGTGCCTTCAGAACGTGTTTTCAGTGCTGCCGGTGGCATTGTAACTCCCTAACGGAGCCGCCTCTCGCCCAAAAATGTGGAGAGGTTGACAATGATCAAGATGAATCAGCACCTCATACCACCAGATTACAAAGTACGAGAAACCACGCCGCATGAAGACGAGGAGGACAGCAACGTAGATGATGGAATTTGTTCTCTGTTCGGTGACACTGACCGCATCCTGCCTGAATTCGCAGAGTATGATGACGAACTCTTATTCTTATTCCCTGACACTGAGCCCTGAAAATGGGACAATGAATCAATAACTTTCTTTTTCGTCCTTATTCACTTTTATTCCTGTGTGTCTGTCTTTCTTTGTTTTGCACAGTTAATTTAATTCAAACTTTAATCACCTAATCACAAAAACAAGCCCATCAGCAGAACTGTCTTCACTTGTTTGCTTATTGATTTGAAGGTGCCGCAGTCTACATTCCTCAGGTTCACAAGTTCAGAAGAACATGCTCCTCTATCCTCCTCCTCCAGACTCCTCCTATTTCCCTCAAAGCAGAGGGCTGGATTATGCCCAATGAAGAAAGACTCAGCAGCACTTGTGGGGGTGTTCTACTTCTTTGCGGGTGAGTTGAGGGCTCTGGGGCAATTGCTGTGAAGCTCTAATAACGATAAAAGTGGTTTGGACCAAATATGAGGCGGAAATTTCTTGCCGTTTTTGCTGACTTGCTTGCCTTTGAGGTGCTCTTTGCCGGGGTTCCGGGTGTTTGTGGGTGAGTTTTGGGATCTGGGAGCACTGCTGCGACAGTCTAATCTTGATTGCATTTGCTTTTCAGGAAATCCGTGGTGGAAAACAGGAGTTATGATGATGATGACCTAGCTGCACAGCGCGTTTGGACCGAAGGCCGAGAGATATTGTAAGTATGAGATTTTGCTTTTTGGCTGTTTGGGGGTGTTGTCGTGCTTTTTTGCGGGTGGGTTGGCGGGTCTTGGGGCATTCCTGGGAAGGTCTAATACCGGATAGAATTGGTTTGGACAAAATCCATGCAGAATTTTTTTTTGCTATTTCTGACATCTTGCTCAATGTAGCGTTTTCGGGGGCCTGTTTGGGGGGCTTCCTGGTGTTTGTGGGTGGGTTTCAGGGTCTCTGTCGGAGCACTGCTGCGACAGTCTAATCTTGATTGCATTTGCTTTTCAGGAAATCCGTGGTAGAAAACAGGAGTTATGATGATGATGACCTAGCTGCACAGCGCGTTTGGACCGAAGGCCGAGAGATATTGTAAGTATGAGATTTTGCTTTTTGGCTGTTTGGGGGTGTTGTCGTGCTTTTTTGCGGTTGGGTTGGCGGGTCTTGGGGCATTCCTGGGAAGGTCTAATTTTGTTCTAAAACACAGTTTACAGTACACCTAGCTTGAGGGGAAAGATCCGCTAAATTAATTTGGCCATACTTATTTATCCTTCAAAAGGTGACTCAGACAGACTACGCACTTTCCAAAATATTGTACTGTCTATTACGAAAATCAAAGTGTGACTAATTGGACAACACAGCGTACATACCTTATATTTATTTATCAGTGGTATTGTAATAGCACTTACTGTTTTCCGTTCAATAATTACAGGCCGGGTTTCAGTCTGTGCAACGGGGAAAAAAGATGGAGTCAGGCTTCACATTAACGAGCCGCAATTCAAAATCCGCCAGGCAGGCAGTGGACAGGGTGTCTTCTGTCAGTGGTCACCAACATTGATGGACGAAGCGTCAGCTGGAATGGAGGAGTGCCGCTAATAAGAGGAATTGTTTGCTGCATGCAACTTACTTACCAAATTCAACAGCACAACTCCAACAACAACATACAGATACAGTATCCATTGTTTTCTTCTATGAGTGTGACTGCATTTCTTGGATCTATCTCTGCTTCTAAATTGATCCCTACAGCCATTCTATAGGTTTTACTTCGGCTAATTTTTAAACCTAATGTAATGTAAGAAGTGTTTCTCTGAGTGCAGAGATAGGCTAGTGAAAACGCTGCAGCCCTGTACTGTCACATTCTAGTACTACTTACTTTTCAGTAACAATGCATGCAGTAGGGCATGCACTTCCTTTATGTCACTTAAAAGATTTGTGGTTAGCTTTGTACCCAAAGATTTCTTTATCTTCAATTATTGTTTGTCCATGCTGTGCTTTTTTTTCTTCTCTCAACAAAACCTACCCAAAAAGAAACCCCCATTCCCATCCATTTTCCAAACCCTAACCCTCTCCCCCCAGGCTGTGTGGTTTTGCTTGATGTGTGACTAAATGACATCAATAATTCCACACACTTGCTGGGGAGGATAAGGTCATAGCAACAGGCTGGTGAAGGAATCCGAGGATATATTCTAGACTTACTCAGCTTCAGTACTATTTCTTGTAGTAGTAGGAGCCAATGTCAAATAAATTCAACGCAAGTACTAGTTATACTTGCAATACTTTACCATTTGTTAGGCTACATTGTGGCACTGTTCTAGTGTACTGTCACCTGCTATATTCTCTATCGTACCGTAACCGTTGTAATGCTACAGTAAGGACAAACCACGTTTCATTTTCTTTTTTTCCATAGGCATGCAACTTCCACTGTGTCACACCACTAGTACCACCGCAATGAGGACATTTCATCCGCCCAGGATTGCCAACCTTAATCCCCATTTCCAGTGGAGCCAGCCCTGGGCCTAGCCCTACTTTCAAACACAAATTCCAGGTAAGATAAGCGTTTGGTGGGAGATAGTATAATGGAGTATTAGGACTAGACGAGAGATTGACGGTAGTACTACTAAAGTCCTAGGACTCTTCAGGAAAACAAACTTACTGTTAAACCCCCACCCACCAGACTCAAAAGCAGTAAAAAACAGGTATGGTCAGATAAAGTTTAAAAAAGTATATTTATGTAGCCCTAACAAAATAATCTCCCTCAAGACCCTCCCTAACCCCAACGATTGTCTTTCAAAAGTCCCAAAAAGAACCCAACTCCCAAATCCCACCCCCCAAAAGTCTCTAAAGAAAGGGCAAGGGACACTCCACTACGGGAGGGTGCTGGTGAATTTAGCGGCCAGGGCATCATACTCCTTGCGGAGGGTGGCATGGTCGAAGCGGAGGCCCTCCAACAAGTTCTTGTAGCTAAGGACCTCCTGCTCCAGGTAGGACACTCTGAGTCCTAAGCGGCGCTGGCGTGCCTTGCAACTCCTGTGGGGGGCAGCTGGTGTCTTTGCTGCTTGGCGGTGGCGGTTGGCTTTGGTAGCCCGGCTCCGTACCGCTGGAGCACTGCGCTGGCTGGCAGCCCGTGGGGGCACGGAGGAGGATGCAGCTGTCCCAGTGGAGGATGTTGTGGTTCCACCGGTTGACTGCGTATCCTCCTCCTACAGGGCCACCAGCCACCGATATTCGGTGACAGTGGCATCCAGCCTCCGTTGCCGGGCCATTCGAGCCTGCTCCCTCCGTGATGGTCGATTTGATTTGGAAGGAGCAACTATATGAAGAAAGAAAGACATAGTCTGTAACCAATGCTCCTTAACATTAATAACACAAAGTGATTGAGCAGAAAGTTGTGTCACAGTACAAGTAGCAAATTGAAAGCACAGTACATAACTATTGAGGACAGTATCTATCTAACCTCCCACTTCTTCATCCTTGCTCTAACATTAGTGGGAGTTTAAGGAACAAATTCTACGACCACTATGGACTTCCATTACAGTCGACTATGACAGTACACCAGTCTTATTCTTCTTCTTCTTCTCTCTTGTTTAGGAAAATTGGTACGTTATCTTATGCAAGCCGGCATAATGCCAGCGCAGTGAACTTGCACCCGAGAAAAACAGACGCACACCATGATGAGTGAGACAGACTTGCGTTACTGTACCGGTCCAGTACATGCAGGAGGTGAAGCTCTTACTTTTCTATTACGGGTGGCACTGAGAATACTCTGTTACAAGGGCTACTGCTTAATTAATTTAGCTTTCACCCTACAGTGCAAATGAGTACTAGAAAAGGAAAATGAAGAAGCCAAATAATTTGATTATCTATCACTTCACATGGGATGTATTTGATGACATTGTGGAAAAGTAAATTTTGCCATGTTCTGTGTGCCTACGTGTTCCCCATGTTATGCCATAGGTGCATGATCGATATGCATGTATTCCGTATGATCGATTAAAGACGCAATTACAGTTGTGTCCATCTCTAGTATGCCAGTTTCCAGTCTTCGTGAAATACAACGAATATCAGGCCTATGTAAAGCTACGTTGCCACGTTTTACAGTGTGCACGTTAATTCATTGAAAAGTCCCCGTTTCTAGGCCTCAAAAGGGCCCGGACTCAGATTCAGCTCCTGTTTCCTGAACCCTCTCCGAGGAGCGATACAGCCCCCACCTGTATCCCTGACCCTTAGCTTACTTCATGCCTCGCAGTGCCCGGCTCGGCCTGGCTCTGCCTCCGAGTCTGCCAAGAGTATGTTATGTTTCTAGTTATCAGTCCAGCTCTCCTTCTCTGCATTCCTAAGCTACTGAATCGCATCAATAGTTTCCGTCATGGTCTAGCCTTTATGTCTCCATGTAAGAGAAATACTGTATTAATATTCATAGAATATTCCTCGCACAAGTACTACATGTAGAATTATGCATGCCCCAGTTTTAGTGTCTGTTAGCCTTTGCCCTGATAACTTTTGGATTCTATCAACATGTTCTCTAAACACTAGATACTAGATAGGCTTTAGGTACATGTCGCTCTGACACTCCAGACTTTAGTCTCCTCTTCTAGCGCAGAAGTCATAGCCCCCCAGTTCTCCCTAGTAACACGTCATTGCCAGTTTGCGCGCACCACTAGGTTAGAGGTCCCAGCTGCTCAGGTAGCCCCCTCCATGTTTCTGCCCCGTTTATGACATATTCTGTTACGTTTACATCACATGTCTATGTATACGCCCTGTACACGCCCTCTTGTTACACCCACTTTATGCCTTATCTTTCGCGACTGCTACAAACTCCGCCTACTGCTACGCCTATTGTATTGAATGCCATGTAAATGTTTTAACTATATATACTTGTGCACTGTTATTAAAAGTTAGCGCTCCTTTGTCCCTGCCCCAGGCAGCTGCCATCCCATTCCCGTACAGGCTGTCCTGTTCCAGTCCTTTATGCTTAATTAAAGCCTGTCAACTCTAGCTACCTCGTATCTTGACTCTTATTTATTGAGCTATCTATTTGTATGAGTATCCTGAAAAATAGTACCGGTAATTAATTATTTATTTACCACATAATGGCGCCCGAACAGGGACTTGCCCTTTCCCCACGCGCCGGAGAAGCCACGCAAGCGCCCTGATCCTCTGCAGCCGTGACGGAACCATCCTGCGCAGCGGCAGATATTTCTGCTTCAAGTATCCCTCAGGTCCACGGAGGAGACGGAGGTTGCGGTCCAGCATCCAGACGAGGCGGTGGAGGAACGCGGCGAGTCCCGACCAGAGCCCAAGCCGAGAGTCCAAGGTCCGAGGTATCCGGAGGCCCACCTGTAACTGAAGTCCGAAGTTCGTCCGTCCGTCGTCGTAGCAGTCCAGTCCAGTCCGAGGCCTTCCGTTCTTGCTGCCCGGTGAGTACCGTTGCTGGGGTAGTATCTAGACAGGGTCAATTAATTTGTCTCTGGTCCGTGGGTTTGGGTACGCAGATCCAACACGAAGTGTCCACTTAGGTGGATGCGGGTCCTGACGTGTCTCTTTATGGGACCGGTAAGTTTAGTACTGTTTTAGCAGTGCATCCAGTCGTTCTCAAAATTACGTCAGCTAAGAACTAGAAAAGGTCTGCTCGAAGAAGCAGTTCCTGTCCCGCCTAGGGACAGTCCAGGTCATTTTATGTATCATAAGCATGGCATAAGTGCCATATTATATCTAGACTTATGGGTGGAGTACACCAAGGAATTAGAGGAAAAGTATAGATGGCCCGTATCGGGTACATGGGATGCCGAGTGCATCATGCGAGTAGAAGAAGTATTATGGAAAAAGAAAGCCAGACAGTCCCAGAAAGATGCCATCGAGTTATGGCGCAAAGAATCTCATAGAAGAACAGAAAAAGAAATCAGAAAGTCAGAATTAAGTAGAGAATCCTCTGAAAGAGCCCAAGAAAGGGAATTAATCGAAGTGGGGGAACGAGTTAAAGCCGAACAGTCAGACAGACAGAGAAATGCCCTCATTAAGGGTATGTATCCTCTTCTTGCCGAGGGCTTGCCAAAAGCAACCCCGGAAGCACCATGTAATTTTCCGCCGCCACTAGTTCCGATTAAGCTACGTCACAAACCGACCGCAGCTGATATTTTTCTCTCGTCCTATTTGGACGACACAGTCCCAGAATATGCAAATCCTGCTCCGCCAGCTCCTGTAAATAATGTAATTCCAGTTCTTCCAGCCACCGGGGCACCTGTTACAGCACCTGTTACGGTACCCCCGGTCCAGCCTATAGTACAAGTTCCCGCTACATCAGTTACTCTGCCAGCACGAAGAGTATCAGTCGACGATTCCAGTTTAGGGGCCGCGGGAGGAGGTCCTCCTGGTACCCCGCCGCCACACAAACGTGTAACATTAGTCGAGTTACATGAACGTGCGTTACAGCGTACGCCCAAATATCAGTCCGTTGCCGATATCAGACGAGCTCTTACCGAATGCCGTTATGATCCAGTTCCAGGCGATGATAATATGGTCATATATTCATTGCGTGTAAGACGGGTGACCGAGTATTTGGACACCCTACCGAATATGAAAGAAGATCTAGACAGAATATATCGTTTCATCCGTACAGGAACAGACCCAGAAAGTATTGGCGAAGCCATGTCTCAAAGGAAAGCTGAGACCCAGCTCATGCTATTAAAGTTTTTAATTAATTGTTTAGTAAGGGAACAAGATTGTCCGACTAAAGATCCGACCGAAATGAAAGTTCTGACAAGGTGGAGTGATAATATAGCCGAGGGTAAACACAGGACACTCAGTAGTATAGAGAGTATGTACAAGAAAATTCGCAAGGAAATAATAAGGTTACACGACAATCGTAAAGCACAAGTAAGCGAGAAAGAAAGTAACTCTGATACTGAAGAAGTAGAAGACGAGAATACCGCCAGAATAGCGTATGTAGGTAAATCTAGATTTCCAGACCGACATTTACGCCTAGAACACAAGAAAGTCTTTCACCTTCCAGCACCAGAACAAGGTTCTCTAGAACAAGTATTTCAAGCTATCGATCACATTCTGAAATCACGAATCGGTTATAGTGAACTTAGTACCATGCATGAACAAGAATTAGCCCGATCAGCAGTCCGATGGATTACTGATTCTACCACTTTTCCAGACGAAATAGTGGCACAAATGTTTCTGAAACTGCCCCCAGCCGTGCAGCGACTGGTGGGTATGTATATGATCCAGCACCTCATTACATTATATGAGGGACAGCATTCTGATCCAGGTCCGTTACATGATGTTCTGAACGAGTTACTCCAGTATAAATGGAAAGGTTTAGGTACCGATTTAATTAGTGTCATTCTAGAACAACGCCACAAATATAGAACGTTTTTGAATCCGCATTTTGTTCACGTCTCACCTCCAGAAAGTAAACCATTTTACATAGATAGACAGAATCCGTTACGAGAAGTACATCCAGTTAGGACACCGGATGGTGAAATGCAACGAGTGTTTGTTTACACCCCCATCACAAAGATGGAACTCTTAGAGATGAAGAAATTAATTCACGACAAAGATCCAGCAGGGTTCCATCGAGAATTAAAAGACATGCTCCGTATGGGAGAATACACGTATCCAGATATTATTAAAATGTTAAAGGTCCTGTTGCCCGCAGGGGTATATGAAAAACTCAAGGAAAAAGAATGGGAGGTGGGAGAGAAAAAGATCGATTGGGCAGTTCTAGAAGCTGAAGATAAAATACGAGTACCAGGTACCGGTCTTGGAGAGAAATGTAAAGAATTACCAGAGTTATTGATTCAAGTTTTGCCAAGGTTATTAGCCACGAAAAAGGAAGATTGGGATGCAATTTCAGCATGCAAACAGAAACAGGATGAAGACACTAGTGATTTTTATTCTAGATTCGAGAAATGTTTTATGATCAACAGTGGTTTGAAGACAGGTAGCGAGTCATACCCTCATCTTTTTGTTACTAAACTAGTCGAAAATTCAAGTCCACAAGTTAAAAATCGAGTTTTGAAAGTCGAAAGTACTTGGCAAGCTAGTACCCCGTCACAGATGCTCCAGATGCTCCAGTATCACCAGAATAGAATCAGGGAAGAGCAAGAACACGAAAGAAGACGTATGAAAGACACGAAAATGAAAGTACTAGTTGCACAATCTGTTCCACAAGACAGTCAGAAGAGGGGTCCGAATCAAGCCAGTCATCCTGCAGCTCCCGTTAAAGGGACATGCAATTATTGTAAGCAGCCAGGTCATTTTATAAACGAGTGTGCAGTTCTGAAACACAACATAGCCACTGGTAAAACTAAAGAAAGACCACGTCCACCTAGACAAGAACAAGTTTCACAGACTTCTCAGTCACCACAGAATGCAAAACAGACAGTTCCAGCACCGCAGCCTATTGCTGCAACACAGCATGTTACACAGCAGATGTACCAGTATGCCCGGACAGAGTATCCAGCGTATCAACCGTATTCATGAAACAGCCTAGAGAGGGAGGTAGGCTTGCCTCTCATCGAGATTCCTGTAGATCAAGAGGGTCCTTATGTACATAGTCAAGTATTAGGGAAAGACAGAAAGTTTTTGATTGATACAGGGGCAAGTAGGACTACTATCAGTCATGACGAGGTTCCAGGGGCTCCGCTCTCAGGCTCTAGAAATGTTTCCCTTGGATTTTCAGGAAAGCCTATAGTTAACGAGATATCAAAGCCAGTTACTCTAGAAGTTGGTCCATTGTCCCGAACTACTGATTTATTACTTACGAAATCATGTCCAGAAAATTTGTTAGGCATTAAAACTTTGAAAGAATTAGGTGCAGTTATTTGCTGTTCCCCAGAGGGAATACGCTTGTTTTTAAGGGATTTTAAAGGTCACTATGTATTACGAGATTTTGATCCAAGATTGTCCAATGTACCGCAGCATTTATGGGCGCAAGGTCCAACTGATGTAGGTTTCATGCAAATCACACCCCATCGTGTGACTCTCAAGCAAGGTATCGTCTTGCCACGAATTAGACAGTACAGATTGCCACCTGAGGCTGTAGCAGCCTTATCCAAAATTATTGACGAGCTCATTGCTCAAGGAGTGGTTGTAGAAACCGACTCCAATGTATGTAATTCTCCTATCATTCCAGTCATGAAACGTACTGATCCAAATGCACCTCCAGTATATCGATTAGTGATTGACCTTCGAGAGCTTAATAAATGTATCATACCCTAGTATCCAGTAGTCCCAGATATTTCATCTCTATTGACAGCTATTGATTCTGAAGCTACATTTTTTACTGTAATCGACCTCAAGAACGCATTTTTCAGTGTTCCCATTCATCCAGACAGCCAGTACCTTTTCGGTTTTTGTTTAAATGGAAGGAGCTATAAATTCACACGAGCTCCTCAAGGTTTCACAGAAAGTCCTAGCATTTACAGTCAAGCACTTAAAAGACAACTAGACAATATTCACATGCCAGCTGACACTGCCCTGCTCCAGTATGTCGACGATCTACTGATCACAGCCCGTTCTGAACGCGATTGCGAGCGAGCGTCACTTACAGTTCTGTATTTCCTAGCCGAGATGGGGCACAAGGTGTCCCCTTCAAAGCTTCAGTTCTGTGTCCAGCAAGTGATCTACTTAGGCCACTTACTGTCCAAGTGGGGTAGGCAGTTGACACCAGACCGTATCCAGTTAATAGCGAGTCTTCCACAGCCCAAGACACAGAAGGAGGTACGTGCCTTTATCGGCCTTACTTCTTACTGCAGACAATGGATTCCTCAGTATGCATTTCTAGCAAAGCCACTGATACAGTTAACGACACAGGAGGCACCCGTATCGACTGTCCTCCCTTGGACATTTGAACATACACTTAGTTTTAATGAGTTAAAGAAAGCCTTATGCCAAGCACCTGTTCTAGCTACACCGAACTACAGTAAGCCTTTTACACTTTTTGTCACAGAACGTGATGGTACTGCATTATCTGTCCTCACACAAGATCAAGCCGGACAGTACAAGCCTTGTGCTTATTTTTCGAGCACATTAGATCCAGTAGCCCAGGCTTTGCCTGCGTGCCTCAAGTCAGTTGCAGCCACAGCTCTAGCAATCAGACAAAGTGATTCTATAGTATTAGGTCACTCCCTGACAGTACAAGTTCCACACTCCGTGGAAGTTCTTTTAAACCGAACACAGACTCAGCACTTGACAATCGCACGTTTAACAGGTTATGAATTGACTCTGTTCCAGCCACACATAGAAATCAGACACTGCAACGTTCTAAATCCTGCTACACTGTTACCATCAGTAACTTCAAATTCTGCCACACATGACTGTGTGGAAGTTGTTAACACTATGACTAAGCCAAGACAAGACCTGACAGACATTCTATTACCTAATCCCGACCTGACACTTTATGTGGACGGTTCATGTATGAGAACGAGTACAGGAGAACTAGTAGCCGCGTATGCAGTGACTACTGACACTGAAGTTATTGAAACTCACCGTATTGACACCCTGTCTGCTCAAGCAGCAGAGCTAGTTGCTCTGACCCAAGCCTGCATACGTGCCAAGAACCTGAAAGTAAACATATATACAGATTCACGTTACGCATTCGGAGTTGTACACGACTTCGGAGTGCTCTGGCAGGAGAGAGGTTTCATGACTTCTCATGGAACCAAGATTCAGCATGGTCTCCTTATTCAAGCTCTGTTAGATGCAATACATTTACCGACAGCTATCGCTATCATGAAGTGCAAAGCACATACGAAAGTTACTGACATCATTTCCCAAGGTAACGATCTAGCAGATCGAACAGCCAAGCTTACAGCTCAGACACCAGACATTCCAGTTAACAAGACACAGACATCCACTCCAGAACAGACTACTTGTATGACAGTTAAAGACCCTACACAAGATGTCATAGACATACAGTTACATGCTACTCCCGAAGAAATCAAGAAATGGTCCGAACAAGGAGGGGTCCAGACAGATCAGGGATGGGTGACGAAGGGAAAAGCCACATGGTTTCTCCCCGACTCTATGGTTCAAGTCATTATTAATACCGCACATAGTCCAGCACATCTAGGAGAAAAAGCCATGTTAGACAGTATACAGAACCTTTGGTTCAACAAGCATTTACGAGCTGCAGCCAAGCAGAAAGTCCGTACTTGTATGATATGTTGTCAATTCAATCCAGGTAAAAGTGTCCCGGTGGAACAAGGTGGATTCCAGCCTCCTGACCACCCTTTTGAAGTCCTCCAGATGGATTATATTCAGATGGAGCGATGTTGAGGTTTCAAGTATGTTCTTGTAGTTGTATGCGCTTTGTCCAGGTGGACAGAAGCATATCCAGTTCCAGATTACACAGCAGCGACCACTGCCAAGCAGTTGGTTCGTGAATTCTTCCCTCGTTATGGACTCCCTAGGGTCGTGTATTCTGATAACGGCAGCCATTCTCCTCTGAGTTAATGAAGCATGTTTCCCTTTTGTTAGGGTACCAGTGGAAGTTCCATTGTGTGCGCCATCCAGAAGCAGCCGGTCTCGTAGATAGACATAATCAGACCCGGAAAATCCGAATTGCTAAGATATGTCAAGAGAAAGGTGTAGACTGGCTAGTTGCCCTGCCAGTTGCTTTGTTCTTTATGCGCATGGTCGCACACTCCAGATCAGGTCTGTCCCCTTATGAGGTCGTATTCGGCCGCCCCCCAAATATGTGGGGTACACCTAGACCCCGCAGTATTACAGATGTTTCTAGTAATATGCTGACAGATTACCTAGCTTCCTTGATGTCTGCCCTACACTCTTGTCGTTCACAGGTTGCCGCCGCTTTTCCAGACAACACTGAAGTGAAACCGCATGAGGTCATCCCCGGGGATCTCGTTTTGGTCCGGAATTTTGATCGTTCAAGTCCGCTGGAGCCTCGCTGGAAAGAACCGAAACTAGTCCTTCTGACCACCCGTACGGCCGTGAAGTTGGAGGGCCGCAAGGGTTGGGTCCATCTGTCCCACATCAAGAAATTTCATGGATTGTGTATAAAAACATTTGCCAAGAACATTTCCAAGGACTGTTCCATTTCTAAGGACTGCCTAAAAATTGACTCTGAATCCAAGCCTCCCCTGTTAGAGGCAACTCCGCAGCAGGAGTATAAATTAAAACTCCGGTCTAGTAAAATAAGTCAGCCAGTTTAATTGTCTAAGTCCCCCTCGGGTGAAACGGTTAGACAGGTTTCTGACATGTATGAGATAGACCCCCATAGTGAGAGAGTTAGTCAAAACTCTATCCGATGTATCGTTTTTCTAAGTTTTCTATTGTTTTTAAGTCTTATGGTTACCTGCACAAGTTATGCATTGCATTTATGTTTTCCAATTTCTCATGTAAATAAGTTTTCTAATGCTACAGTAGAGCACACATTTAGTGATCTGCCTCCTCACGAGTTATCCTATCGTCTTGCTATGAGAAATAATACATTCATCAGAATGTTACACTATTCACACCAGACCAGCAATGCCACTAATTGTTGGGTGTGTGGTCGACTCCCCCCTTTCCAGACACCGAAGGGAGTTCTGCCACTCTTTCCTTATCCGTTTTCACATAATGGTTCGTGTGGAGCATGGTCCACGTTAACGTCATCCTCAAATGATATGTCCCTTCTGAATAGAACATGTTTTCCAGACAAGCAAGGTCTCTCCCATAGAACAGGGTTAGATCTAGAAAATGAAGTTTATAATTTAGATAATTATTCTTCGAATTTTATGGTCCTGAATGTTCAGTCTGATACTACTCCAGACTTACCTGCTATTTCAGTACTACCAGTCAAAGGCGAATTATGTGTCAGGAATAATGGTTCCGTACATGTAGGACATAGTGATTGTACTACTACTGTCGAGTATAGTGACAGTGGGAAATCTATTTTCAAAGCTTCACGTCATTCTTATTTTGTTTGTGGTCAGACCGCATATGTTCGTCTGCCCCTCGATTGGGATGGAACATGTTACATTGCCTTCCTACTGCCACCAGTTTTTCTAGCCCCATCTGATTATCACAGAAACACACATCTAGTACACGTCAGACATAGAAGGGAGATTGAGTCCCCGATTGTCGATCAAACTGAAACTGCTCTAGAACAATATCAAGACTTTAATAAAGGTTTCTTCTTCTTTATAGGACCTGTCCAGAATAGTAAGTTAATACGTAGATTAACCAGAACCCTTGAAGCAGTAGTGAATGAGACTACTTCTGCTCTAGGTAATTTAACTGAAGAGCAATCTGCTATGAGATTTGTCGTGCTCCAAAATCGTCTCGTTCTTGACGTCATACTGGCCGATAGAGGAGGAGCATGTAGAGTCATCGGATCTAGTTGCTGCATTTTCATTCCTAATAACGCGCCGTCTGTTTATTCAGCTATAACCAGACTTCATAAAATTGCCCATCAGTTACACCAGAATCCAGGCACCTGGACATGGTCCGGTTGGCTCTGGAGTATAATATCTGCCTGGGGATGGAAAGTATTGTCATTCCTAGGTATTGCAGTAATGATCATATTCAGTTGCTGCCTCTGTATACAATGTGGCCCTGCGATTTGCGGCATTTGTGCTACCTCTTGTATTCCTAGTCCTAAATCCCGTTCCAAGACAATTCGAGACGAGCAAATGATGCTGTATGAAATGATAGATGGTATCATGAATATATATGTTTCCTGATGGAAACGTAGGGCACAAGGAGGGAATGTGGAAAAGTAAATTTTGCCATGTTCTGTGTGCCTACGTGTTCCCCATGTTATGCCATAGGTGCATGATCGATATGCATGTATTCCGTATGATCGATTAAAGACGCAATTACAGTTGTGTCCATCTCTAGTATGCCAGTTTCCAGTCTTCGTGAAATGCAACGAATATCAGGCCTATGTAAAGCTACGTTGCCACGTTTTACAGTGTGCACGTTAATTCATTGAAAAGTCCCCGTTTCTAGGCCTCAAAAGGGCCCGGACTCAGATTCAGCTCCTGTTTCCTGAACCCTCTCCGAGGAGCGATACAGCCCCCACCTGTATCCCTGACCCTTAGCTTACTTCATGCCTCGCAGTGCCCGGCTCGGCCTGGCTCTGCCTCCGAGTCTGCCAAGAGTATGTTATGTTTCTAGTTATCAGTCCAGCTCTCCTTCTCTGCATTCCTAAGCTACTGAATCGCATCAATAGTTTCCGTCATGGTCTAGCCTTTATGTCTCCATGTAAGAGAAATACTGTATTAATATTCATAGAATATTCCTCGCACAAGTACTACATGTAGAATTATGCATGCCCCAGTTTTAGTGTCTGTTAGCCTTTGCCCTGATAACTTTTGGATTCTATCAACATGTTCTCTAAACACTAGATACTAGATAGGCTTTAGGTACATGTCGCTCTGACACTCCAGACTTTAGTCTCCTCTTCTAGCGCAGAAGTCATAGCCCCCCAGTTCTCCCTAGTAACACGTCATTGCCAGTTTGCGTGCACCACTAGGTTAGAGGTCCCAGCTGCTCAGGTAGCCCCCTCCATGTTTCCGCCCCGTTTATGACATATTCTGTTACGTTTACATCGCATGTCTATGTATACGCCCTGTACACGCCCTCTTGTTACACCCACTTTATGCCTTATCTTTCGCGACTGCTACAAACTCCGCCTACTGCTACGCCTATTGTATTGAATGCCATGTAAATGTTTTAACTATATATACTTGTGCACTGTTATTAAAAGTTAGCGCTCCTTTGTCCCTGCCCCAGGCAGCTGCCATCCCATTCCCGTACAGGCTGTCCTGTTCCAGTCCTTTATGCTTAATTAAAGCCTGTCAACTCTAGCTACCTCGTATCTTGACTCTTATTTATTGAGCTATCTATTTGTATGAGTATCCTGAAAAATAGTACCGGTAATTAATTATTTATTTACCACAACATATGGGATGACTTTAGGTGCTTTGCTTATTATTGAGTGAACAGTGATACACCCACACATGAATGACGTACTACTACTAAACTAAAGTTATTAAGAGAGGTACGGAGTGTCCACCGTAATAACCGGATATATGCTGTGCTTGCAGTTGCAATACAAACTACTGCTACTATTCATGGTAGTTTTTGGAAAAATGTACAACTTCTTTTCCTTGCCTTCCCTACACTGGAACGGACGTGCGGGTGCGTTGTTACATGCTCTTCAAGGTAACACTTAGTTCATCCAGTGACCATCTACTCTCTCTAGATACACATATGCTATCTAAGAGTCAGATAATACCATGCTCCAGGCATCCATCCGTTCAAAGTATATGCACACATACAGTTTCTGTTTCACCTACCCAGGCTGTTCTCCTTCCACCCATCCTTGCTTCATCATTGACCCAGCCATGTACCATACCATATTCTTTCCTTCCCAGCCACCTCGGGGACCAAGCAAACACATATCATTCTTCTTTGCCAGCCATCATAAAATTTCTCGTCCTTCCACACTTACTTACACCCTTCTTTCGCTTTTCGTTCATCCCATCCATCCAGTTCATCTAAGATCTTATTGGGATTCTTCTCACCAAAAACTTCACAGCTAAGTCGAAGTACATTTAGAGGAGGCTACTACCTGGTTGATTTATAATACACCCGTGCAGAAAGCACACTATGCAGTCTTCAATCTCAATAAGTAAGGAATATATAGCTTACCTCTTCCCGCCACCACCGTGTGAACCCTCACAGGAACGTCCGGCACTTGCACCGCATCCTCTCCAGAGTCCTCGTCCAACACCACCACCTCCGCGCTGGCCCCGCCACCAGATGTTACACCTACAAAGTACATTTAAGAATGTTAGAATACACCACTCACTAGTATATATTATTTGGTCTAGGAGGAATAAAGAAATGTTAAAAAAACAAAAGACAATGTAATAATTTTTAAATGTCTACTCTAAAGTAAAAATGTCCCTTTTTCCAGGGAAGGCTGTTGTCTTGCTGCACTTTTTGGCACAACTGATGAATGCTTGCTTTAGTTGCTTTTTATTTTTAACACACACCACTTTTTCTCCTAACAGAAGCTTGACTTCTAAGAACACGATCAGGGTCAAGCTCAAGTTCAAACCAGGTGAGAGCTCAGCTCGACCACAAGAAATGTGTCCAATTAATCTTTAGCACTAAGCACTTTTCCAGTTTCAGTTAAACGTTTACTTTTATGACAAAGTTGATTTTCATAAATGTGTTTACTTTTAATAAAGCTTTTAAACTTAAATAGACTCTGTGGTTTTTGGTCCTCCAGACTACAGTGGATGAGCTAAAGGTTTTGGAATTTTTGCAAGCATGAGTGCCTCTGACACTTCTTGACTGTGACTCCATACTCTTGTCCTGCGTTGGATAATCTAATCATCATTGGGGATCAATCATCGGTGACTTTGGGAGCTAAATGACTCTGCCACACTATCTAGTCAGTAAGGAGATTGGGGATTCTTCAAAGTCTGATATCACTGAGGTATGTGGAAAGAAAGTCTACATGCGCCTATTTTAATTGATAAACAATGCACTATTTAGTGTTCATAGTTCGGTTTTTGCAGATTTGTCCCTGCAACAGTAGTAGAATGGATTGTCCTCCTATCCAAACCAAAAGTAAAGTAGTATGTTATTCTTTCTTGGTGGTCATTCACCTTTTTATTGTTGGCAATTGTCAAAGCATAAACATTTAGAAGACTTGAAAAGACATTATGGACAATCCCAGAGGACTGCACTCAGTGCATAGAGCTATTGCTGACTAGAATGGGAGTCCAATGGAATTGCCAAATGGGCAATCTTAGTTAGCTACACAGACAGACTAATAAGAATAATCTAGTAATACCACAGGGAGTCATAGTCGAGGCAGGATAAGATTTTAGATCCAGTCTACAAGAAGATCAAAGACGATTTAGAAAAAATCGAATGAGGAACGCTAGGAAAAAATAGGTACTCTATATTAAAATTAAAACTTACTGGGGCCAGCAAAGGAGCCCTCGCCTGCCCGATCCTGGCCTGCATCTTCCTGAACAGAACCCTCCTCCTCCTCCTGTGTCCTCTTGCCCTTGGGGGGAGCTGATGTACAACATGAAAGAAAGAAAGACCAGAAAACATGGATGAGATTTGTGAACCAAATCAAACATTTCAAAAGAACAATAACAAAATATTTTTGCAAAATAGCAAATAGATAGACAACTATTCCACGGGATATATTGACCAATCTCATGTGGTATACTACTACGTTATTCGTATTGCCTGATTTGCGGACCGTTGACTTTGAAAGTTCCTATGTAACTCACTAAACAGACTACTAAAAAGGTTTGCCTTGGCCTGGCAGGCAGCAGTCCGTCAGGAGGCCATCAGGGGGCGTTCCGGCGCAAGGGAGGGCGTTCCTGCGCAGGAACGAATCCTAAAAGTGGCTGAGGGAAATCTACAAGATGTCAATCAGTCACTTTTAGGACAATGATGCGTGACTGAAACCCTGCGCCTGCTTGAAGCCAAAGTACGGCTTGATGCAGCATTGGGGAGATAGGGCACCCCAGAGCATTGCTGGAGCTGCGCCATCGTTGGCACACAACTCCAGCAATGCACCGCCTTTACGGCACAGATGCGTAAGGCTTCTGTGACGTTTTGGGCCCATGGGTGGTGGTGGTGGCATGGCGCACAATTACTGCCGCATCCCTGCTACTTTGCAGGGATGCGCCGGTAATTGAAAATATGACCCTTAGTGCCTAGCATTACGCAGTTCTTTACACTACACTCATACATAATTTATCAGGCCAATGAAATGAACACAAAATACAAAAGAAATAAGCATAGTAGCAAGGCTACTGAGAAGGAGAGCAGTGCACCTGAAATGCATAGAAGATTTTGAAATATAATTTACCTACAATGTAATCGGCAGCATTATTGCTCTTGGTAAAGAACAAAGATTTGCAAATAACAGAGCCGGATAAAACAGAGTAGTGATGAAATAGCTACTACTACTCACCAAGCCCGGGGACCTCTACGCCGAGCGCGTCCAGCAAGTCGCGTTCCCGGTCCATGACATCCGTCCAGCGGTGGGTGGCCTGGTTATAAGTGCGCCGGACCCCAGAGAGTTTAAACATGGCCCGGCACACCTTCTCCCACCGCTTCCGGCGCTCCAGGATGCCGTAGCCGGTTGCGATCTTGCCGCCTCCCAGGATGGTCTTGGGGAGGCGGCGCTGGACGTGGAATATTAGTGCGGCCACTTCCTCCGCACTAAAAATCTCCCGGGCTGTCACTGTCTCCCCCCTCAAACGCCCGCACGGGAGCCGGGCACGGGGTGCGGGACCCTTCCCCTTGTCAGGATGGTTCCCGGCTCCCTTTACCATGGTCTGGGCAGAAATGAAGTTAAATAATAAAGAAGAAATAGAATAGGGAAGAAGAAAAGAAAAGAGTTTAAAAAAGTAGTTTAAAATTAACAAAAAGTAGCAGAAAACACAAAAATATAGAGCTAGAAAAATAGAGGGATAGATAATAAGTAAAATAGCTCAAAAAAACTTCAAACAAGCAAAGGATGGCAGAGATTCAGAGAGGATACAAAAAGCATGCCCAGAACCATAGCAATGAATGAAAAACAAGATGGCCGCGCCCGTTCACGACCGCGTGGGTAAGTTCGCGCGAGATTTTCCTCACGATCACGCGCGAAATTGTACTAGCGAGCCGCACACTTTGCGAGATAACACATCGCGGGCGGAAACGGAATTACGTCACGCAAACAAGATGGCCGCGCCCGTGTACGACCGCTAGGGTAACTTCGCAAACGTATCGCTACAAGCGCCTTGCGAACACGCACAAAATCATGCGAACATACACGCCGCAAAAAAAAAATAGTGTATTCGCACGAATTTGCGGCTTCCGAAATCGATCTCGCACGGATTCGCGCCCCGCAAATCACGCGAAATTGCAGAAAAACGATTTTTGTAAAACTGAAAGCAATCAGCAGGTGCAAAAGTTCAAACTTAACATTAGTAACCATTCACTCTAGTGCTTCCTGAGGGGCCCCTCCAGAGTTCAGTTGCCTATTT
This sequence comes from Lissotriton helveticus, assembly GCF_964261635.1. Lineage (NCBI taxonomy): Eukaryota > Metazoa > Chordata > Amphibia > Caudata > Salamandridae > Lissotriton > Lissotriton helveticus. The sequence continues at coordinate 10,062,313 of NC_136063.1, read as the reverse complement.
GCAACTATTTTATGACCCTGCTATGACCCAAACAGCAGGCTCATAGAATAGCTACAAGTAGAACATAAAGGTCATGTGAAAAAAAATTGCACTGCAACAGAAAGCAAATTACAGATAAGGAAGGAAGCAGGTGCCAGCCAGACTGGAAGTTTCAAAATTACTGACACATTAACCAACCCCAAATTAATTCATGGCAGTTGAAGAAGGGCAGGTGTGCTTGCTTTCACTGCAACAGAAAGCAAATTACAGATAGGGAAGGAAGCAGGTGACAGCCAGACTGGAAGTTTTAAAATCACTGACACATTAATCAACCCCAAATTAATTCATGGTAGTTGAAGCAGGGCAGGTGTCCTTGCTTTTTTTCACCCCCATAATCTACAGTGATAAACAAACCTAATGGGTGGCAGTGAGGATGTACCAGAGGGTGGCATGGGTGTACCAGAGGGTGGCAGTGGTGAAACAGAGGGTGCGGTGAACCTGTGATGATAAACCAGACGTAGAAACAACATAGTCGCGGTCGTTGCGAGCCGACAAGTTTGTTCGCAATTGCGAACTGGTCCACAAATCCTCGCGAACGCTCGCGAACACAAAAAACACAAAAATCCGCAAATCCGCGAGAGTTCACGGATTTTGCGGATTGCGAATCCGTAAATACGCAAATTCGCGTACGCGAGATCCGCTAGATCCGCCCATGCTTAGTGTTTGCTTAAGGCAACGTTGGTATATTTATACCTGGAAGGTGCCGAGTTTGATGTAAGGTTGGACATAAGACGTCACTAAGAACTAACAGTTCTTTCTGGACTCCAGGAGTTCTTGTTCAAATCAAAACAAAATCAGGGGGATTTCCCGGGCTGCTGGAGGCTTGGTTTGTTTAAAGAACGCGTTGTACTTTCTAGGAGTCTAAGGGAGTAGCCTTGCCATATTTGGACTGCATTGGCTATGACTAAATATGGGTATGATTCTTATACCTTTATAAGGATATTATTTGTTATAACCACATAAGGGCATGAATCGGGAATATTTAATTAGGGTCCTAGATACGTTTACAACACTTGGTGAGCAGCCAGAGTCGGCCCAGATCTTCTGACACGTGTCGGAACTTGTGTGATTTATATTCTATCTCATCCCAGCCTGTCCCAACAGGGTTTTCATTGCTTATTCCAGCCCGAAGAAGAGGTCAGAAGATGCTTACAGTAGAGATCTGCTGGCACAGAATTAACATTTACAGTAGATGAACCATCAGGACACCTCAAGCCCTCAACCACCCCACAAGAGGCTTCTCCACCCTGGCTGCAGACATTTGGCATGCCACATACCTGCAGACAGATACTGTGCAATAAAGCCCCAGAATCAGCAAAGAGTAATAAACACACATTGTACCCAAATGATCTGTGGAAAGAGTTTGAAACATTGAAACCCATCAAATTAACAATTTTTAGAAAATGGCTGGGATTCCTGGGGCTCACGTGGCTGTGTAATAAATTGCTGCATTCGTCCAGTATATCTTGTCATCTCTTGAACGCAAGTTATGACCTTTATACCTTTTTATCCAGTATTTTGAGTGGAAATGGGTTTTAAAGAAGAGCAGATAGACGTTTTCTTACTTTCTGAAGCTTCGCTCACAGAACCTTTGTCACATGATGTGCTAGCGGGTCAGGCTCAGCAGCAAGTGAACTGCGCAGGAGCAGACTGACGCTAGATCCCAACTCACCTATTCACTCTCCCAGACAAACACCTTAATAAGTAAGTTAGATGAAGAAACTGAAAGGGGGAAAGGGGTTGGGGACAAGAAGAGACAGCTACACTTCTTCCAGGTTCTCTTCGTTGTTTCTTGAATATGTCTTTCAAATGTGTGAACTTCAAGAAAATACCTAAATTTTTCACTGTTTTAAAACATACAATATTATTGACAACAATCTCATATTACTCTATTTATCCTCTGATATTATATTCTTACCCTGTTTGCAAGTAGCTATTTCCTCTCTTCTATATATGTGCATGGCATGTAAATCTTCGTTTTGAGTAAACTCTATTCTCTCCTTACAGGAAGGCTTCAAGATGAAGGTGCAGCAACACTTCTTGCCAGCAGGTGGTGCTGTTTGGTTAGTATAATATATGTGCACTAATTCACCCTAACACTTGGTGTAAGGAAATAACTCTTTCAATGTACGATATCTAAATATTCTGAAAACGACAATTAAAGGCTGAGGACTAGCCTTTTGAACAAGTATTCTCTTACACTGTCAAGGAACGAGCAATGTCAGGACATTTATGCTCCTGACTGAGAGTTTGTAACATGAGCCCTTGAATTCAGAATTATGCGCTCTAAACTGAACTAATAAGGTTCAGTAAAGAATTTAACCTTGGGCAACTCGAGAATACAGATTCTCAGAAGAGAGTATTGAGTTAAATGACCCTGAACTGCTGAGGCAAGCTCAAGAGAGCTCTCAATGCTAATGTATCAGAGCTTCGATAGATAGAATGCAATACCCAAAATGCTCCCAATTCAGCTCAGACCGTAAAAAGTAAAATGTGCATAAAAGCGGTTGAGAATTAGACTCCCACTAAACTCATGACGCCTGAGACAAGACCTTTAAGTATGCAGGGGCATATTATCAAGGACCGGTGTTAGAATTATCGCCGTTTTATCGGCAGGAAACTGCCAATTAAACAGCGATAATGGGCTTGATAACACGGCCTTTTTAATTCCCATAGAAGCACAGGTTAACATCAGAACATGGGCTTCTATGGGAGTTAACAAGGGCGTGTTATCAAGCCCATTATCGCTGTTTTATTGCCAGTTTCCTGCCGATAAAACGGCGATAATTCTAACACCGGTCCTTGATATTATGCCCCGCAGTTCCTTAATAATCTGCTCACTAAATGCAGCAATACAATATATGTAATTCTAACAAGCTGCAACAATAACAATGCAATAGACGAAGGCGACAGGCGCTACCTTAACTAGCTAATGGGCCACTAGTTCAAAGAAAAACTTTGATTACCTCAGGTGAAGTGCGAGGATTCTAATGTCTAATTTTCCTGTCCTTCTGGTGGCCATCTTAGGGTTCTTCCAGGAGTGGAATCTGAACCAAGCTACACCATTTCTGGCCCTGTGTAATGCCTGATTCCTGACTACGTTGACAAACAGCCTCACTTTTGCAGAATCTGTTTGAATCCTTACGGTAACCCACCACAAGGGTGGCCCTTCCAAACCAGTTCTTTTTGCATTCCTCTTTAAGAAGGACTTCACAAATCGAGGTGCATGCACATTAGAAGCTAACACCCAAGACCTTTCTTCGGGCCCATAGCCTTTCAAGGCAATCAAATAGTATAAGAGGCACCTTGAAATCTAAGATCTGTTTTACCTCAAATTCTTCTCCCTCCTTGCTCTGAATGGGTTTTGGGGGGTAACATGACTCTCAATCCTGCTACCTTTTATAGCAAGTTTAAGAAGGACAAGGGAACCCATAAGGTATATCATAGGGACCTTGGGCAGTAACATATTACACAAAACAATGGTCCCTACTCGTGGACACAATAGTATATTGAACTGATACTCATGCACCTGATAAGTGTTATGTCTTTTGTCCAGCCGGACAAGGAATTTATTTTAGCAAATTTTTTGATAAAACAAAATGAGCACATTAATAACAAGTGGGCAGAGCCGTGACCCACAACATTCAAGACAAAACAACTAACAGAATGGTAAAAGGAGCAAAGCACAAATAAGTCTGATATATTGATTATCAATTCAATATACTATTGTGTCCACGAGTAGGGACCATTGTTTTGTGTAATACCTTTTATAGCAAGGACACATGAAAGGTTGGATGTATTCTTAAGGTTTAGGGTAACTTCAACCTATAAGTCACTGAACTTAGTTCCTTCTCTATCTTAAAGGGCCCAATATATCTTGGTTGGTATTACCTATCCCCTTTAAACCTCAAATTCTTTGTGTTTAACCACACTTTGTCACCAATTTGAAAATCAGTTACCTTACGCCTTTTCTTCTCAGCATAAAATTGTTAATCTTTCTTTGCCTTCACTAAATTCTCTGTCGCTGACTGGTGTATGTTAGTTAAGTGCTCAATTAAGTCTATGACCGCTGGCACCTCTTCTTCTTGTATGTTTACTGAGAGATTGGCATGTCTGCCTGAATTGTAGAAAAAGGGAGAATAGCCTGTGCAAGAGTTCTTAGCGTTATTGCATGTAAATTCTACAGCCGAAAGATAATCTGACAACTCCCCTTCCTGACTAAGCAAGTTTAACCTCAAGTATTGTTCAAGCTGTTGGCTGGCTCTTTCTGTTTGGCCATCTGTTTCTTGGTGAAAACTAGTGGAAAACCTGGTTTCAATGTTTAGTTTATTAGTAAAGGCCTTCCAGAAGTGCAACAAAAACTGTGACCCCCCGTCAGAGACTGAAACCTATGGAATTCCAGGCATTCAAACTATGTTTTGACTGAAAGCCTGTGCTAAGTCTTTAGCTGTGGGTAATCTTTTTAAGGGGACAAAGTGGGCCATTTTAGTGAATGCATCCACACAAATCATTATAGCAGTGTAACCCTGACTTAAAGGCAAGTCAACAATTAAATCTAACATGACTGAATGCCATGGATGAGGTGGATTAGGTAATGGTTGTAATAACCCCTTAGGAGCTTGTCTCTCTGACTTTCCCCTGGTCCAAATTTTCGGGTTGTTACATGCTGCTGAATATGATTAGTCATAGTTGGCCACCAAAATCTTCATTTTATTAAGTCAGTTGTCTTTTGGATTTCCTTTTGACCTGCCAACACAAGGTCATGACATCCCTCTAAAGCCATCTTCTGCAATTCTTCCATGGGTAGGTCTAGTGCACCTTCTTGAAAGGGTACACTGTCTCAGATTTCTCTGTTGGGCAATTGCAGCATCCACTCCTGCATTTCTTCTTCGCTCATGACCTTTTGGACTGAATTCTCCAGGGTACTCTCGAGAACCGCCCCAACAAATCTTTCCTCTTCTATAATATTTTGATTCTCTAATTTTTCCGGAATGTCTCAGGTGCCGATTCTTGATAAGGCATCTGCCTTGCCATTCTTTGTTCCAGGGCGATATGTGATTACAAAATCGTAATGCGCAAAATACAAGGGCCATCTAAGTTGTCGTGGGTTTACAGTTCTTGCGGATTTTAGACTTCTGCTAGAGCATAGATGCGACTGCAGTGCAACTTGGCTCCTGGCTCTAACTCAATCTTGCAGTAGTAAGTCCTATGTGGAAGAAGCTTTTCTGCTTCTGTTTCACTGAAAACGTCACTGTACTCCATGTATTGTTCTGGCAGTTCAAATGTGTGTACTATACACACACTGGCTCCGTTATCACAGAGATGCGTGGCTGGGGTCACTCTCTGATCAAGCTTTTAGTTTGAATAGCAATTCTCCTTGCAAAACTCTGAATCCATAGTTATAGTTCTGGAACTCCAATTGATTGTGGGGTTGCGCTTGGTGAGCCAAGGCAATCCCAGTATCAACTGAAACTGTGGAGCATCATTCAGGTTAAAACAACTCACCATGGGTCCTGAGGATAAGTTGGTGCCATCCACTGCCCTGACTGCATCACTCTTCTCCTTCTTAATGGTCTTTATTCCCATTCTCTCTGCAAACCGCAAATCAGAAAAATTCCAAGTGGATCCTGAATCCACCATCACTGTTGTTCCTTTCAAACAGGTGTCTTTGAATCTTAATGTCATATGCATGATTAAGTGAGGTGATGAAGATTGTAAGGTATTCACCAATGTGTGGATCTTTGGAGATGTATCCAAGCTTGCATCCACCAGTCCATTTCCTCCTACTGGCGGTGCTTCCAGTTTTCCTTCGACGATCTTGCCCCTAAGGCAGCCCCCCGGTCCTCGGCGGCACGGCAATCTGCACCGTGGTTTACGGAGGCGCTTCGCGTGGCTCGTAGCCAATGCAAGGTGGCTGAGAGGGCCTGGTGCCTTTTGTATGATGGGGAGGCTAAACTCGCCTAGAAGGCGGCGGTGAAGGCCTACCACCGGGACATCCTGGGTGCCAAGATGGATTATCTGGCTAGGAGGATTGAGGCATCTGTGAACTCCTGTAAGGAGATCTTTAATATTGTGAAGGAGTTTACGACCCCCAGCTCCCATCCGCCCCCACTAGCTTCGTCGGATGCATGGGCGTGTGATCTGGCCAGTTTCTTCACTAATAAGATCAAGGCGATTCAGGCCACCTTCGTGGAGGGACTGGATGGAAGTGGCGTTATGAGGGCGGATTGTGGACTTCCGCATACACCTGCGGCGGTGCTGTCCGATTTCCCTGTTGTTTCCAGCGATGTGTCAAGGTCGCTGCTGGCCAATCTTAAATCTGGTTCGCCACTTGACCCCTGCCCTGCCAAATTCCTGGCCGGGATGGCGGCAGTGGTGAATCCACTGGTCAACCCCATCCTCAATGCCTCCTTGAGGGAGGGGAGGGTCCCCAGTTCTTGGAAAAGAGCGATGGTGATCCCCCTCCTAAAAAAACCGGGTCTCGACGCCGAGACTTTGGCCAATTATAGGCCAATCTCGCTTCTTCCGGCGTTAGCGAAGATTACAGAAAAACACGCCCACGGCGTCCTGACGAGCTTTTTGGAAGCTAACAATCTGCTCCATATATCCCAATCCGGTTTCCGTCCTAATTTTAGCACGGAAACGGCTTTGTTGGAGGTTACTGAGATCATCAGGGAGACCTTGGATGTCGGCGGCAGGTCCATGTTGGTCATGTTAGACCTATCGGCGGCTTTCGACACCGTCCCCCATAAGGCGCTTCTAGCTAGGCTATATGACATCGGCCTTAGGCCTTAGGCCTTAGGCGGACGGTATTTAGGTGGTTTACTTCTTTCCTTGAAGGCCGCCGCCAGACGGTCTGGGTTTCCCAGAGTTCCGCCGAGATGCCGCCACTGGGAGTCGGGGTTCCACGGGGTTCTGTGTTGAGCCCCACGTTGTTTAACATCTTTATGTCCCCTTTGGCGGCCTTGGTGGAGGCATACGGGGCCCAGATCGTCTCTTATGCCGACGACACGCAACTCCTCTTCACATGCGGGAAAGACCAAGAGTTTGATGGAGAGAGAATTCGGGACTGTCTTGCATTGGTCTTCGACTGGTTCCAGCGGAACAGTCTGAAGGCCAATTCAGGTAAGTCTGAGGTTCTATTCTTTGGTTGCGTCGCCGATCCGGAGTGGCAGCAATGGTGGCCGTCCGACATGAGCCCTCCGGCACAGTCCTCCTTGGTGGCCAAGAATTTGGGTGTCAAACTAGACAACCAGCTGTCGCTGAGAATTCATATTCTTGGTCTGGCTGGCACCTGCTACGGAATCCTGAAAATGCTCCGTAAATTTCTGCCTCTGCTGTCTGAAGAGCACAGGAAGATTACTTGATAACAGACTGGGAACACCGTTTGCCAAACAATGGGCCAACCCAACACATAAAGGGCGAAAAGATATTACTACCAAAAGACAGCGTGAGATTAAACTAAGTCGATTTAAGCCGGACAGGCATAATTCTGATATATGAATTATAATTTACAGATAGAGAACCATTATTTTGGTCTTCATTTCATCAAAGCTGGAATAACACCCACGATATCCACACCAGAACCCCTTGAGGGTTGGAAGTATCACCTCAACTAACGTGAGTAAAAGTTCAAAATCCCCTAACAAATAGCACTGGTATGGTACTAGAAGTTCCAAACAGGATTTACATTATGCTTCCGTATTTCCTCACACAGAACGTGAAACAGCAACAGAAGATAGGTACAAAAATGCATGGTTCCTAGTTACGCATGAACCCACATTTTTACTTCACAAAAAACAATCACAATTAGGAGAACCTTGCATGTCACCCACAAAATAGTGATAAGAACACCATCACCGGTCTCTCCATACCTTATAATGGGCTCATAATTTCTAGGTTGTTAAGAACAATCACACTGCAAATGAACCGTTATCAAATATCATGAAGCTTGTATTAAAAGTGGGAACGGATAATGTCACAGTACAAGCATGCTTACTAAGAATGCAAATGGAAAACGGCACTACCACCTAAATTGTAAAAAAGTAAAGAACCACCTAAATGTTATGTTTAAATAACAGACCAAATGTTTTGACCTAAAGTAATGTGCTACAACATTACCATTTTCTTTGAACAGCCTTGAAAAAGTCGGGGGTTACATTCCCCAGTACGACGAAACACGTGTTGGCTGTGACGTCTTCTTCAATAAACAGCAACAAACCCTGAACAAAAGGATTAAGACATGTTATTTTGTTGATGGATGATCTGTATTGTGGAAACACGTGTATTTAACATTTTCATTTAATAACGAAACGTGTGCTAAGGAGTAATAAACATTTTGTGGCATTGCCTAAACAGAAGAGGGAAGTGGTTCTCTTCTCCTTCTAGCACCGTAAGAATAACTGTAATCGTTTACTTGTATACAAGAAAAGTGTACACCTCCCTGTGGCGCCACCAACCTAGTATAATACCACTATTCTAGTAGCAAAACGTGTTTTCAACTAGGGGCAGCCTAAGGGTCCACTATGAATTCTATGACTAACAATAGAGCAGATAGAGACAAGGAAGCAGAGGACCTATTTAACAATATAGGTGGACAACTACCCGGTACCTCGGCAGGACATGGAGGACAACCTTCGAGACCAGAGGGTCTCAAAGAGAAATTTACGAGGTTAGAGAAGCTAAAAATCACGGAGTCATCTAGGTGGTGGGATGCAGCTACTCTAAAACAATATGTAAAGGTTAAAAGGATCCCAAGAGGTCTCAGGTCACAGATCATGCCAACGTATGAAGACCTGGAACCGGATCTGTTACTAGCCTGGGAGAAGGAATTGACCAACAATTCTAACAATCTGATAATGATTCTAATAGAAAATTGCGAAAGGAAAGTGGCTAAATTACAGGTTGAGATAGACAAACTAGAGCAGGAAATCAAAGAATGTAATCTCCCTGATGTGACCTCTAAAAACTACCAGATCTTAGACGACATAGTGCAACGACATGTCATGGACATTAAGCAGAAAAAAAGTAAGAAACTTAAAAGGGATGAGCGGGATTACCTGGGAGGAAGGGTATTTACATTCGCTAAAAAGTATGACCACCTAATCCCCAAAAATCCCACTCAAACTCCAAGTGAAACTGTCTCGGTTGGCTCAAGTACAACTTCTATAGATACCATTAACTCAAGCGAAGCCAGCATAGAAGTAATGGGAGCGATGAGTGCAGTTGATCCTAATAATAGTTTTTTATTAGAAATCAACAGAATCAAGAAAGGGAACAGAGAAAGCAAGAAACCAGGCCCCCAAGGAAAACAAGGAGAGGCAAAAGAGCAGGCACAAGGGCAGGGCAGAGCAGGAATGAGAACCAGGTCCTGGAACCAGAATGTGAATCCGAGGAAATAAATAATGTTACTGTTATGAATTTGAGTGAATTGGAACTCACGAATAACATGATATCTGTTCTTGAGAAAGGTATGAGTTTTTGCCCGAACAATGTTGGTGATGTATGTAATACAAAAATTGATTTGTTTAAATTTACTAGACGTTTGAAATTAAAAAAACACTTTGAAATGACCAGTCCAACAAATAAAGAATTGCAACAAAATTTGGGTATGATGGCTAATGGCAATTATTGTATTCAGGATATTTTAGACACCAGATTACTATTGTCAATCACGGAATGTGAAGATGAGGCTATACTCACAGAAAGGGTCATGAGGGATTTTGACATAAACCTTGATTACAACATAACAAGTGGGTTGAAAGACAAATCAAAATGGACACCATCACTAGCTGCAGGCAACAATATTGACCAGTTCTACAAAGCAGTGACAGCAGATTTAGACAAACACATCATGAAAAAAACAGCGGAACACACACACAGAGACAACTTAACGAAAGAAGAGAGGAAAGCACTCAAAGAGCTTAGCACTAATAGAGAAATAACAATCAGAGAAGCGGACAAAGGGGGAAACATGGTAGTAATGCAAAGTAAAGACTATGACCATGAAATACTCACCCAGTTAAACAATGCAGAATGCTATGAACAATTAGGAACCAACCCAATGTGGAGACTGACAGAATACATTAACACACTATTAAAACAATGGCATGGGAAAAGTCTCATTGATGAAAATGAATATACGTATTTAAGGATAGACAGACCAAGATATCCTTGCATCTATACAGTACCGAAGGTACACAAACCTCACACGTTCCCTCCGGGCAGACCAATCATATCCGGTATCGGGGGACCTACTGAGAGACTCTCAGAGTATGTGGACGTATTCCTGAAACCGCTAGTACAAAACCTCCCATCGTACATAAGGGATACGAAACACATCCTGGGAACCATGGCCGACCTGCCGTGGGATGATAACATGACAATGGTCACATTAGACGTGGTCTCTTTATACACGTGCATCAAAAGAGACACGGGACTGACAGCTGTGAAACACATGCTCAACAAAAGACCAGCCAGTGCTTGGTCACATACGGAGATGATTTTAGAAATGATAGAAACAATCTTGGATAACAACATATTTCTCTTTAAGGATCAGTGGTACAGACAAAAGCAAGGAGTGGCGATGGGCTCCAGATTTTCGCCCTCATATGCCAACCTAGTAATGGGGAGGTTGGAGGAAACGAGAATCTGGGGCCCATCAGCCTCAGAGTGGAACCAAGATATACTGTATTGGGGAAGATATATTGATGATTGCTTCATGATTTGGACAGGTACACCAGAAAAATTACTAGGATTCCACACATACCTAAATGACAATGATCAAAATATCAGATTCACTATGGAATATAGCAATGTAAAATTACCATTCCTAGATGTAGAACTCTTCATTGAGAATAAGACGATACAAAGCAGACTATATAGGAAAAGCACAGCCTGCAATTCCCTGCTACACGCGACTAGCTCCCACCCAGAACATCAAAAGAATGCAATCCCTTATGGGGAATTAGTCAGAACACGCCGCAATTGCAGCTTGGACTCGGAATTTGAAACACAAAAACAGGGCACAATCAAAAGATTCAGGAACAGAGGCTACAAACAGAAGGTATTACAGAAAGCCGAAAGTAGAGTAAACAAACTAGCCAGAATAGACACACTAACAGAGAAGCCCAAACAAGTAAACAATAAAGAAACCATTAGAATGGTGACATGTTATAACAACTGGGCCCCTGTTTTACGTAGGAGTCTAAATAAACACTGGCACCTACTCGCTAGGGACACCATACTGAAGAAACACTTAACAGAAAAGCCAACACTAACATACAGAAAAGGGACAACATTGAGAAATATACTGAGCCCGAGTTATCCTCAAAGAACAACTAAGAGCTGTTGGCTAACAGACCCAGGCTTTTATGGCTGTGGGATGTGCGCGGCATGCAAGTGGGCCTACAAAAAGATGAAAAGCTTCAAAGGACCACATAACGAGGAATACAGAATTCAGACAACTATCAATTGTTGCAGTAAATTTGTGGTTTATGCCCTAGACTGCAAATGTGGCAAAAGATATGTGGGGAGCACTAAAAGAATGCTAAGAGACAGGATCAACGAACATATCAGAGCAGTCAAACAAGGTGACATGCGCTACCCAGTGGCAGCTCACATGTCAATCTGCCCTGCACAAACATCAAACCACTCATTCCAATACTTTGGGATAGAACATGTACCTACCCACCCCAGAGGGGGCAATAGGGAACTAGCCCTACGTAAGAGAGAGGCAATCTGGATTATGACTCTGAAAAGTGTAGAACTGGGCCTCAACATTGACCAGGAGCTACATTATTTTCTAGGCACATAAGCATAACATAACCATGCATAAGATAGACGGTAGTAAAGATAGGAAGAACCTAGGAAACAATAAGCATAGAGTGACGAACATCAGTAATGCAACTGTGTATATTATGTAATGTAACTCTGTGCTATAATCTACTTTATGTAAAACAATAACAAATGTATGTAATGCCTGTACCACGTAACGAGAATGAGGCCATCTGATGGCATGTATAAATGTTCTGAGCCCATTTTGGATGGAGAATACGATATTGATAGTGACTGGCCCAATGCAAAACCTATAAGGAACAGTAAAAATATCACAACACCTAAGCACGAGTGAAATCACGGGAGGGGGGATTTAGCCACCTCCGATTTGATGCCCTCACGTGTGAAATACAGGAACTAGTAGATGGGGGCACAATGGAAATTGGAATATTACCGGTAACACTGAATGCTCGTCAACTATTATTTGTGTGAAGGGAGATATCCATCTAGCTAGATTAAAACAAGGACAGCGGTGAAACATTGAAAAAACTAACAGATTGCGACATACTTATTGAGCGGGAATTACAAATTGAATATATCCCATGTTTAGGAAAATAGTAAATATATTTAATATATATTAGTACCCAGAAAGAGGGAGACCGTGGGTAGACCACAATATGCACTAACTCCAAAGCATTAGGAAGTCTAAAATGGCTGCCGTATTTGCAGCTAAAAATAGCAATACCGGCAACAAGCTTCTGAGTGAAGCAACCAGGAAGTGACGCCTGCCAGTAATGGGGCAGCGCTTCCAAGTTAAATATGCGGCGCCAGTCTTTCAACACAGACGCTGCATCTTATACGAGGCAGGCGGGACGGATTCACTCCCGGATTACAACAACGCGCAGGTAAGAGTGGAGAGCGCGAATGTTTAGACTAACTAGGGCGGGTCCTCACGCTAGTGTGTGAGACCCGGGTGAAACGCGGGGGCAGGTTAGAATAACTAACGAATGTGAAAGGAAGCCGAATATACAGACATTGGGTTTAAATAAGGACATGGGGAAGGATATGTGGGGAGCACCATGGAGTAGAAAATACGAAAACTATGCAGCGATGTGCAGATCGGGGCACGAGACGGGGAGCACATCCACGAGTGGCAAAGCACCATGCACTGGTAAAATAACATGGCAATGTTAACAAAATACCTCCTAATGGAGAGTATTACACGGTATATATTACCTATATAAGTGGGAGACTTGATAACAGACTGGGAACACCGTTTGCCAAACAATGGGCCAACCCAACACATAAAGGGCGAAAAGATATTACTACCAAAAGACAGCGTGAGATTAAACTAAGTCGATTTAAGCCGGACAGGCATAATTCTGATATATGAATTATAATTTACAGATAGAGAACCATTATTTTGGTCTTCATTTCATCAAAGCTGGAATAACACCCACGATATCCACACCAGAACCCCTTGAGGGTTGGAAGTATCACCTCAACTAACGTGAGTAAAAGTTCAAAATCCCCTAACAAATAGCACTGGTATGGTACTAGAAGTTCCAAACAGGATTTACATTATGCTTCCGTATTTCCTCACACAGAACGTGAAACAGCAACAGAAGATAGGTACAAAAATGCATGGTTCCTAGTTACGCATGAACCCACATTTTTACTTCACAAAAAACAATCACAATTAGGAGAACCTTGCATGTCACCCACAAAATAGTGATAAGAACACCATCACCGGTCTCTCCATACCTTATAATGGGCTCATAATTTCTAGGTTGTTAAGAACAATCACACTGCAAATGAACCGTTATCAAATATCATGAAGCTTGTATTAAAAGTGGGAACGGATAATGTCACAGTACAAGCATGCTTACTAAGAATGCAAATGGAAAACGGCACTACCACCTAAATTGTAAAAAAGTAAAGAACCACCTAAATGTTATGTTTAAATAACAGACCAAATGTTTTGACCTAAAGTAATGTGCTACAACATTACCATTTTCTTTGAACAGCCTTGAAAAAGTCGGGGGTTACATTCCCCAGTACGACGAAACACGTGTTGGCTGTGACGTCTTCTTCAATAAACAGCAACAAACCCTGAACAAAAGGATTAAGACATGTTATTTTGTTGATGGATGATCTGTATTGTGGAAACACGTGTATTTAACATTTTCATTTAATAACGAAACGTGTGCTAAGGAGTAATAAACATTTTGTGGCATTGCCTAAACAGAAGAGGGAAGTGGTTCTCTTCTCCTTCTAGCACCGTAAGAATAACTGTAATCGTTTACTTGTATACAAGAAAAGTGTACACCTCCCTGTGGCGCCACCAACCTAGTATAATACCACTATTCTAGTAGCAACACAGGAAGATTACTGTTCAGGCTCTTGTCGGCTCAAGGCTTGACTATGCTAATGCCCTCTTTCTTGGCCTCCCTGACTACCTGGTTCAGCGCCTTCAGGTGGTGCAGAACTCTGCCGCCCGGGCTATTTTTGGCCTACGCAGACGAGCTCGAGCTTCCGGGCTGCTTCAGACGCTACACTGGCTGCCTATCAGGAAGCGGATCCAGTTCAAATCCCTGACTCTGATGCATAAAGCCCTATATGGATCAGGGGCTGGATATCTGCGGCGGAGACTGGCTTTCTATCGTCCAGTCCGCTCCCTGCGTTCGGAATCCCTCTTTAAAGCGGTGGTCCCGCGGGTGAGGAAGGCCTGCGTGGGAGGGCGTTCTTTCAGCTGCAGAGCCCCCCAGCTGTGGAATTTGCTTCCTCTTCCGCTCCGCAGCACTGCCAATTTGCTCCAGTTCAGGAAGAGCCTGAAGACATGGCTTTTTAATCTTTAGTCTGTTTTTACTGTCTATTGCTCCTATTGTTTTCTCTGTTGTTCTTTTTCCCTCATTTTAGCTGTGTTGTGTTATTTTTACTCTGAGCTGCAGGTGGAAAGCGCCGGGACACTCATATCGAGTAGCCGTGCGCTATATAAAAGTTACATAACATAACATAACATAACATAACTCTTGTTTTGGCTTTTTAGGACAATTTCTAACAAAATGCCCTTCCACACCAGAGTATACACACTGCTTATTCAATCTGCGTTTTTCTTTCTCATCCTTTGATAGGGGATGTCGTATCGTCCCAATCTGTATAGGCACAGTTCCAGACTGATTGTCGACCGCTCTGGCTACTTCGGGTCTGGCTCAGTAATAACGCAGAACACTGGGACGGAATTCTCTTCTCTTCTCACCTCTTCTCTCACGTTGCCGGAAGTCAATTTCCATCACTAAATTGATGAGAGCCGAAATTTCAAAATTTCAGTTGTCCGAATAGGGACTTGAGTGAAGGCATCTTTTAACTCTTCTCTCAAAAAAGACTGCATTGCGTTTGTCCTCCGGCCCGTTAGTTTCTACCACTAATTTGTTCAATTGAGCCAGAAAAACTATTAGTTTACGATTACCTTGTCTCAGTTCAAATAATTTGTTATCTGTGGCTTGAGACCCTCGTGAATGATCAAAAATCCAGTGAAACTCTTTCTTGAACTCCTCTAAGTCATAAAGCATTGGGTCATTTCTTGAAACCAAAGGCATAGTCCATGCAGCTGTGTCTCTACTCAGGTAAGATAAAATGAACCTTACTTGTGTTTGTGCTTCGGGGAAGACTGCTGGCCTACACATAAAATGTAAGGTGGATTGTGTCCATAATATCTGTGCCTTTTGGGGGTCCCCAGCAAACCTCTCAGGTGGGGCCAAAGGAAGTACTGACTATAACAAGTGAATTACTTGTGTGGTAACCTCAGCCTGTGAAGTTGTGAGGTCACTGACAAATTCTTCTGAAGTAGATGGAAACTTTAGTTTAGGTTCTGTTACTAGGCTATTCATCTTAATAGCTAATTCTGAGGTTTCTCTTCTTAACTCTCTATTTTCATCTCTGACTGCCATTATTTCTTTTTGTATTCCCTCTAGTACTTTTCCCAGTCATTTTAAATCTAAGCCTTCCGCCATTCTGCTCAAGTGCAATAACAACAACAACAACTCTGTCAGGCTCAACACTAAGTGAATTGCGCAGGAGCAGACTGATGCTAGTTCCCAACTCCCCTATTCACTTTCTCAGCCAAACACCTTAAAAATTAATTGAACTGAAGAAACTAAAAGGGGGTAAGGGGCAGGGGACAAGAAGAGACAGCTACACTTCTTCCAGGTTCTCTTAGTTGTTTCTTGCGTATTTCCCTTACATGTGTGAACTGCAAGAAAACAACTAAATGTTTCACTGTTTTAAAACACACAATAATATTTACAACAATATATTATTACTCTATTTATCCTCTGATATTCTTACCCTGTTGGCAAGTAGCTATTTCCTCTCTTCTGAATATTTGCATAGCATGTAAATCTTCGTTTGGAGCAATCTCTTGTCTCTCCTTTCAGGAAGGCTTCTAGATGGAGGTGCGGCAACACTTTGTGCCAGCAGGTAATGTGAAGGTATGTATTGTGCTGAAGAGTTAGGCCAGTGATGTGAAGGTATGTATCCTGCTAAAAAGCTGGAACAGTGATGTGAAGGTATGTATTGTGCTGAAGAACTAGACCAGTGATGTGAAGGTTTGTATCCTGCTGAAGAGCTGGAACAGTAATGTGAAGGTATGTATCGTGCTGAAGAGCTGGACCAGTGATGTGAAGGTATGTATTGTGCTGAAGAACAGTACCAGTAATGTGAAGGTATGAATCATGCTGAAGTGTTAGACCAGTGATGTGAAGGTTTGTATCCTGCTGAATAGATGGAACAGTAATGTGAATGTATGTGTTGTGCTGAAGATCTGGGCCAGTGATGTGAAGGTAAACATCAGGTGGAAGGACTGTACCAGTGATGTGAAGGTATTCGTCATGTGGAAGGACTGTACCAGTGATGTGAAGGTATTCGTCATGTGGAAGGACTGTACCAGTGATGTGAAGGTATTCGTCATGTGGAAGGACAGTACAAATGATGTGAAGGTATTCGTCGTGTGGAAGGACTGTACCAGTGATGTGAAGGTATTCGTCATGTGGAAGGACTGTACCAATGATGTGAAGGTATGTATCATGTGGAAGGACTGTACCAGTGATGTGAAGGTATGTATCATGTGGAAGGACTGTACCAGTGATGTGAAGGTATGTATCATGTGGAAGGACTGTACCACAGATGTTAAGGTGTACATCATGTGGAAGGACTGTACCAGTGATGTGAAGGTATGTATCATGTGGAAGGACTGTACCACAGATGTTAAGGTGTACATCATGTGGAAGGACTGTACCAGAGATGTGAAGGTATGTCTCATGCTAAGGAGCTGGGCCAGTCATGCAAGGGGTCTTCACCTGGCCCATACCAGGACGAGGGACGATGCGCAGGAGAATGAGAACATTAAATGAAAGCATGGGGAGTTAAGAGCTTGTTTTGTGCTGAATTTCTTTTTATGTGTTTTGATTGTCTGCAGAGATTGTGGCTCATGAGTGGGGAAGTCTTTTTGGATCTGTCTGTACCTAAATGAGCCCTAATCATTTTTCACAGCAAATGTTATTTTGTTCTGGCATTTGCTAACAATTGGACAGAATGGATGCTGCGAATGTTGTTTAATGATGTAAGGGTTTTCAATACAAGAGCAGCAATGGGGAAATTAATTCAATATAAGTTCTTGTATATCTATAGTGCTGCAGGGAAGTACAGAGCCACCCTAGCAGAGGACTATCGGTGTACAACAATGCAATCAACTTCCTTTGTCTGTGTATAGTAGACAGGGGTGCATATCACCACCCTCTTAAAGGGGAGTCAGGGTAAAATACCTCAATGTATCGCCAGAGTCTAGTTAACATAGGACAGGGGAGCACGGATCTCTGGGCCTGGCCTCTGGTCTCTGTACAGGCTCTGGTCTAAACTCTGCAAGTGCCCCCACCACCCAAGGGATACACCTGGAAACGGATACAGTGCCACTTCTGCATCACAGAACAAAGAGTCAAGAGGTGAAGAGGCGTGTCTGCCTGGAGTCATTTCTTACCTTTCCGGGTACTATCCGTGGGATAGTGAGTGATAGTACTATTGATTGGATCAAAGAGGTCATCTTTCACACAAACTTTACCTGCGATAGAGGGCCCCGGAGTTGCTCAAGCCATACACAGAACCTCTCCTGCTAACCTCAATCATGTTAAGGTTTCCATCAACGACCTCCCACTTGGTGCTACCGCAAGCGCCTCAAGAAGCTGCTGACACAGGAGCAGAGGTCAGTTCTGAGCCAGGAGGTGCCCCTATTCTATGAATGCAGCAGGTCAGCCATGTTCACTCTGATATTCGGACCCATTTCTGGCATCAACAAATGTTCATGGCAGACAAGAGAGCAGGTATCCAAACCTGAGGCGGGATGAACTAGGGGTGAGGGGCGCACTGCAGCACCCCTCGATTCATGGAGGGACAGAAATCCGCAGGAGGGTGGACAGCAAGGCGGCCTTTCTGATGGTAACTGTTTGTTAAATGATTTATTCTATGCAGTCATTTGTTAGGTGGAAACAAACCACACAACAGGAACAGTCTCAGCTGAGAACTTACTGCGACTTTTTATGTATTAGGAAGGTACATATTTGTCAGATTGCCAAACTTTCCAGTTTGGCAGAACTCTCACAAGTGAGAGGGAAGTAAATCGAGAAAATGACTTCAGAGTTGCATTAAAATCTCCAATTAAAATGTACAAATATTTAAAAAGCTGAACTTCCCTGAACTTATCAAACAAACATTTTTACAACATCATTTTCCACTGTTCTGGGAACTAAGGCTACAAGCATCAAAAGAAAAAACAGTCACAAAGATGCATCATCCCAAATGCAAAAATCGCAATTCGAGGAATCGCAAAATTTGTGATTACCTAAATTGTGATTGCATTTAAGGAATCACAAATTGCGATACCTCAAATGCAATGCATGATGCCTTTGAAAATAGGGATTTCTCTATTAGGGGACACAAATTATCGTCAAATGAAATTTGATGGTAATGTGCAAAAACTTTGAAAAATGCACTATGAGGCATGTGTGTGTGTAACGTGTTCACATTACAATTTCAGGGGTGCAACAGGTTGTCCTTTTGGCACCCTTTCATTCTTGAAATTGCATGCGCAATTTGCGAGTACTATTGGGTACTCGCAAATTGCACATCCAATTCCCATTCATTCCTATGGGCCTGTAGGCCCATAGGAATGAATGGGAAGCCATTCCACGATTGTGACAATTTGCGAGTCGCAATTTAGGTATTTGTAGGAATCGCTATTTTTTTAGCGATTCATACATGCTTAGGCTTTTGCGATTCCATAATTACGATTCCTTAATAATCACAATTAAAGAATCACAAAAGCATACGTTGATGCATGTGCCCCTAAAGCCTTTATTGGTATGGAAACGGAAAACCTCACATTCTGTGCTCCGTGGGATGCACATCAGGGGAAAACCACTCCACATTTCTGCGGCTCCATCAAAGGCCCTTCTTTTCTCCGCGGACATTCAACCAGCACAGTTTCACCAATCAGTGTATTTTGTGGTCAGACATTTGGTGCAAACATGGCAGGATCAATAAATACAAGTATACGACACAATCTGTCTTTGAGTTCTCGAAAGATAAATCTCTTTGGGAAGAAGCATTTGCTCCATAGTGACATCTGACATGAGGCATTGTTGGACCTGGCCTCGTGGCGTGGTTCCCCCCCATTCCGCAGCACCCCGTAGCCTAGCCCTGCACCCAGAAACCCCTGGTCATCCCGTACGCTGTCCGCCCCGCTCTCTACACGACCCTACCAATGGACGACCATCCCCGCATTCCGCCATCCCACTGCCCAGCACCGTGTGCCCAGAATCTGCATCACCCCACAGGGCTACCGGCCGCCATTGCCCTTCCCGAGGTCCCTGACTCCATAGCCCTTGCCTGACCCCGGCCCCAGCGAAACTTAGGCTTCAGACGCGCCATGCCCGGCTGGGGGGTAGAGGGCTTCCTGAGTGAGATAAGACCAGAGAGTTTTGATTGCACCTCCGGCCTCCCCTGGGAGACTGGTTTCTCTCACACCTCTGGCCTTCCCCAGTGGGCTGGTGTCAATCGCACCCCTGGCCTCCCAGAGAGCTGGCTCCAGACCCTGCTGGGTGTCTGGGAACCCCCGGACGCATCTTGTAAAGGATCAAAGGGCCAGCCGACGGAACACTCTGACGACCAGCCCCGAGGCAGGAGATCTCCGCCTGCGAGGGTCCGGACATCAAAGGGCCACTGCGCTATATCAAGGCCCGCCCAAGAACTAGCAGGCAGTTGTATCCTGGACAAGAGAGCCCTGCTGATCTGATTGCAGCTCAACCCTTGGAGAGAAAGCTGAACTTTGAAATCCATCGAGCCCTGCTGACGCTATTGCGGCTCATCCTCGTGAAGAAGTAAGTGGAACCTCGGAGCCCTGCTGACCTCGTCGCGGCTCATCCTTGAACTCTAAGGACATTCGTTGAACACCCTGAGCCCTGCTGACATCGTCCCGGCTCCTCAAGACCTGAGAGACACTCTGTTCACTCCGGATCGCGTCCTGCTGACCTCGTCACGGCTCGAGGAGTACACTGGTCCGGCTGGACCATCGACGCTACCAACACGACCTGACTCGAGAAGAAGTGAGTGGAGCAGCCAGTACGACCTCCATCTTCCGTATCCCCCGGCTCGAGAATTGAGAGCTGTGCGCAGGGTGCGCATCGTACTGGCCTAACACCGAGACTGTCCCGCTTTCCTACTCCTTACCACTGAGACTTTACGATCCCTTGATCGCTTGTAAATACGTGTTCATCTTGCCTAAGATCTCTACTATGTGATAAAGAACTTGCTTATTGAAATCCACGGTGTGGTGTCCGTTCATAAGTGTGGTGTGAGCCCAGTGTGTACGATCCTAGGCCCGAAGTCCTCCCCGGCGAGGACCTCACGTTAAGACTCGGCAATATTCCTGGGAGTGGTGGGTCACGGAGTGTTCGAGAGAGCATAGCCTGACCCTCGGGGATCGGCCCTTCCAACAGGCATTATATGCTCCTTCTATGTATTACGCTTGGTTGGGCCAAGATCACACCACTGGCTGCTGATTTCATGGCCTGCGCAGCTGGCTATGTTGCAATAGTTAGGCCCTTGGCCCTCATTCAGGTTTAAAAAGAACACAGACATATATTCTGGATGCTCAGAACTGGCCCAGGGCACATGCTCTCGACCCCTTTTATTAGCAGGGTCACCTGACCGGTGACGGGTGTGGGGCGAGTGTGGAAGCCAGCCCTGAAGGAGTGGCTGGTGCAAACACATTATAGTAGACAGCAGGCTTCAGGGGCACTGGGTCCAACAGACTGTCTCTGAGTGGTGAGTCTCCTGTGACAGCAGGGATGCCATCTGAACATCTGGCTGCTGGGCAGGTGTACGACTCCACTTTGATGGTGCGATGCTCTTTGGGTGACATCCGCGATGCACTTTACTAATGATGACACTTGCTGATGTCTGTCAGCTATCTTCCTTCTGACAAGTCTTTTACACTCCCTCTCTCCTGTTCTTTCATGTTCTTCTTTGTGATGTGGTACTGTGGCCTCATGCCACTCTTGTCTCTTCCTTTCCTATCTTCTTCTTCAAGATGTGGCCTTGTGCCATCTTGTCATGCTGTTTTTTCCATTTGGTCAGGCCTCTTGATGTCTTGTCCTATCCCTAAGACTGATTCTCTTCTCCTCGGTCTCTTGACAAGGCCTTTTACTGTGACCTTCTTTTCACAGGGACCTCCCTGGTCACGTCCTACCCCTAAGACTGATTCTCTTCTTCTCTGTCTCTTGACCAGCCTTCTCACTGTGACCAGGTAGTTTAACACGGTCTACGGTGCTGTTGGCTGCAACACAGTACGCAATGTTAAACAATCATGTTTTGCTTTGCAATGCACAATGTGGCAGGCACTGTGCGGTGCCAGACACCTTGAGCATGGTAATATAGGGGGGTACCATAGGTACCCCTAAGTGCAATGGAGGCCCCCATTGGGCCCCATAGCAGAACTCTGCATGACTTTCCATGGCGGCATCGAAAGGCCGGTGGTTGCCTGCATCCTAATATGGTGGACAGTGCCTGCTAGGCACCGCCACCATTTTAGGCTCACTGGGCCATCCTCTAGCTAATCAGGACTATTGCTGGTGGCGGATGGTCTTTGCTTCCGCTGCGGATGCTTTCATGTTCTCACCGCCTTCCTAATCTGGCAGAGGGAAATATCCATTTATGGCGGTCCTTCCACCAGCATAATCAGCCCTTGGAAGTGAAACCTCAGCAGAAGAGCCCAGGCAATGGCAGGTGAGTCTTTGATGGCCCTGAGACTTATTAACAGGATCCAAGCTCAACTCAAGCCCTTGGATTTAAAGCAGGATACAAAAAGCAAAGTCAATCAATCAATCATGACATTTGTAAAGCGTACTACTCACCCATGAGGGTCTCAAGGCGCTGGGGGGGTGCTGCTACTGCTCACAGAGCCAGGTCTTGAGTAGCCTCTTGAAGGATAGCTGGTCCTTGGTCTGCCGTATGAGGATGGAGAGGGTGTTTCAGGTCTTGGTGGCAAGGTGGGAGAACGATCTGCCTCCAGAGGTGGGGGACGGTGGCGAGGGCGAGGTCGGCGGAGAGGAGCTGGCAGTTTGGGGTGTAGAAGGTGAGTCGGCTGTTGAGGTATGCTGGTCCGGTGTCATGGAGTTCCTTGTGAGCCTGAGTGAGGAGCTTGAAGGTGATCCTCTTGTTAACGGGGAGCCAGTGCAGGTCTCTCAGGTGTGGGGTGATGTGGCTGTGTCGGGGGATGTCGAGGACCAGGCTGGCAGAGGCGTTCTGTATGCGTTGTTGTCGTTTCAGCAGTCTGGCCAGGACTCCCTCGTAGAGGGCATTTCCAGAGTCCAGCCTGCTGTTGACGAGGGCCTGGGTGACTGTTCTTCTTGTGTTAGTGGGGATCCACCTGTAGGTCTTGCTGGGCATGCGGAGGGTGTTGAAGCAGGGAGAGGAGACGGCGTTGACTTGTTTGGTCATGGAGAGCATTGAGTCAAGGATGAACCTCAGGTTGCGAGCGTGGACGGTAGGTGTCAGTGCTGCTCCCAGGGCGGTTGTCCACCAGGAATCATCCCAGGCTGAGAGGGTGGAGCAGAGGATAAGGAACTCCGTCTTGTCCGAGTTCAGCTACAGACGGCTGTTCATCCATTCGGTGATGCCTTTTAACCCTTCATGGAGGTTGGTTTTGGAGGAGAGGGGGTCCTTGGTGAGGAAGAGAATCAGCTGTGTGTCGTCGGCATAGGAGATGATGTTGAGGTCATGCAGTCTGGCAACGTGTGCGAGCGGGGCCATTTAGATGTTGAACAATGTCGGGCTGAGGGATGAACCTTGGGGTATGCCGCAGATGATCTCGGAGGCTTTGGAGCCGAAAGGAAAGAGGTGGAAGGTCTGTGTTCTGCCAGAGAGGAAGGAGGTGGTCCATTCCAGAGCCTTGTCACGGATCTCTGCATTGTGGAGGTGTGTACGTAGGGTGCGGTGGCAGTGTCGAAGGCGGCTGAGAGGTCCGGGAGGATGAGGGACACGATTTCTCCATTGTCCAGCAAGGCTCTGATGTCATTGGTGGCGACGATGAGGGCAGTTTTGGTGCTCTGGTTGCTGCAGAACCAGGACTGGGACTGGTCCAGGATGTTGTTCTCCTCGAAGTAGCGGGTCAGCTGTTTGTTGATGGTTTTCTCAATGACCTTCACCGGTAACGGGAGCAGTGAGATCGGCCGGAAGATCTTGAAGTCCCTTGGATCCGCCTTGGGTTTCTTGAGCAGGGCATTGATCTCGGCGTGCTTTCAGCTCTGAGGGAAGGTTGTGGTCTAAAAGGAGATGTTAATGGCCTTTTGGAGATGGGGTGTGATGGTGGCACTGGCCTGGTTGAAGATTTGGTGAGTGCACGGGTCTGACAAGGAGCCGGAGTGGATGGTGTTCATGATTTTGAAGGTGTCATCATTGTTGCTATTGGTCCAGGCATGCAGGGGGTCTCTGATGGTGGTGGCCGTGGGGTCTGAGCTATCGCTGGCTGTAGGGGTGATCAGGTTGTTGAAGCTGTTGTGGATGTCTGCAATCTTGCGATGAAAGTAGGTGGCGAGGGTGTGGCACAGGTCTTTCGATGGTGTGATGTCGTTGGTGTTGGAGAGTTCCTTCACGATGTTGAAGAGCTATTTGCTGTTGTGTGCGTTGTTGTCGAGGCAGTCCTTGAAGGAGGTCCTTTTGGCGGATATGATGAGGTGGTGGTGTTAGCGAATGGCGTTTTTGTGGGCTGAGTGGTTCACTGGTGTTTGTTCGCATTGCCATTTCTTCTCTAGTTTTCGGCAGCTTTGCTTGGAGGTTCGCGGTGAACCAGCTGGCATTCTTGTTGGTGTGTCTCTTGGAGGGTTTCTTGATCGGGTGAGGGTGTTGGAACAGTCGTCGATCCAGCATCTGAGGTTGCTGGCGGCGGTATCGGTGGGGTCGGCGGATGGGCTTCGGGGGAGGGCGGCGTTTAGCTGGTCTTCGGTGATTTTGCTCCAGCTGCGGTGGGGGATCTGGTGGATGCGGTGGTGCATGGTGGGTTTCCAGGAGGTGAAGTGGATGCGGCGATGGTTGGTCCAGTGGAGTTTGGTGGTGTGGCTGAAGGAGACGTGGGAGCTTGCAGAAAATATGATGTTGAGTAGAGTGGGTGGGCTTTGTGACGAGCTGCCTGAGTCTGGAGTTGGCGAGGTTATCAATCAGGGTGGTAGTGTTGTTGTGGTTGTTGTACTCGAGGTGGAAGTTCAGGTCTATGAGGAGGATGTAGTCCGTGGAGGTGAGGGTTTGCGTGCTGACGAAGTTGGTGATGTAGTCATTGAATTGAGGCCGGGTCCGGGGGATCTGTAGATTAGGGTTCCTCTGAGGGTGGTGTTCGGGTCAGTGTGGATCTGGAAGTGCAGGTGTTCGGTGGTGCTGAGGGTGTCGTTGGAGTTGGTACAGACCTTGAGGGTGTTCTTGTGGATGATTGTGATTCCACCTCCTACTCTGCTGGTGCGGTGTCTGCGGGTGATCTTGTAGCCGTCCGAGATGAGTATGGCGATTTCGGGAGCTAAGGAGTCATTCATCCAGGTCTCTGTCAGGAAGGCGACGTCTAGGGAGGTTGAGTTAAGTAGGTCCCAGAGTTCAACGGCGTGTTTGCGGGTGGAGCGGGATGCATCTGATGTGGTTGTGTTCTTTCATGGTGGGTGGGTTGGCCGATCGTATGCTGGTGAAGCTGCAGTTCCGGCAAACTGAAGGGTCCGTAGGTGTGCTTTGGGGCAGCCAGGAAGCAGGTGTGTGATCGTCCGGTGTTGAGTGCGTAGAGGGTGCTGGCATCGTAACAGAGATGGGCATCGTGGCATCGGCGGGGGTCAGGGGTTCTGGCGCTGGGCGCGGTCCAGGCATGGATGGGCACAGATGGGCTTGTCTTAGTCACGCAGCGGCCGCCATAATAAGGGAGGTGGGAGGAAGGAGGAGCTGGGAGGTGGGGGCGGGCCGACAAATGGGACGTTCCGGGGGTGGGGCCGCAGGGACGCAGCGTCAAGATTTTTCTGAATGCTTTCTCCTGCTTTTGCCATGTTTTTTACTGCTTTTTCCTTAGTCTCTCCCATTGTCCGGACTGTTTTGTCCTGCTTTTGCCTGATTTCTGCTGCTTTTGCCTTGTGTTTTTACTGCTTTTTCCTTCTTCCCCAACTCCATTTTTCTGACTGCTTCTGCCCCAGTTTTTACCTTCCTCTCCTTCTGTTTTACAGCCAAGGCCAGGCAGCAAATTAAAACATATAGCTGGCTGCAATGAGGAGACAGGTTTGTTGTTTGCAAGCAGTAGTAGGGGTGTGTGGGGTGGTTCAGACATAGGTTGCAAAAAAGCGCCATAACTTCATGTCCTGAACTTGAAGTAAAAGTGATGATTGATTTGAAACCCAGGCCTTCTCTGCAGCGCTGTGCAGGACATATGCTGCTTCTTTGTCTGAAATCTCTATCTATCCGACTAGAGAGGAGCTTTTGCAGTGTGCACTTGCTGGGGCCTGGGGCCGAGTGCCGGTCGTAGTCCGACCTTAATTGGACCAGTTCTCGAGTTTTCATCATTTAGACGATGCGGGCAGATGGCTATCATTGGCTGCGCTCAGCTACCCAAAGACAGTGCTGCTCCGCCTGCCTTCAATGGCTTCTGAGACTGAAGCTGACTATGGCCGGGAGGAGTCCGACTGCTATTGGTAGCAGAGCGCTATCCTACGTTTCAGTGGTAGCATAGCAATCAGCTACCAATCACAGTGAGGCAACTGGCAGCACCTACGCATGAGGCATGATATTTTTCACGCATACACAATGGTGCCCGCGCCACCTGGCCATAACTAGACTCTCTTATTATAGCCCACAGTGCGGGCACGATTATTATTTGTAACGTTGCTCGCAGCCCAGAAGCCCAGTGAGTCAATCAGTTGCTGGAGTGTGCGCAACATTGGGCAATAAGCACGTCCAAGTCCAAAATTTGGGGTAAAAGTTAGCTTTATTGGACAGGTAGGCAATACAAACATGTTTTTATAAGGATCATAATACAAACATATTCCAAACTAACACCCCAGTCCCTAAGCAATATCCCCATAGCAACTATTACCCAACCTTGTTCGGACTAATCCTCCTCCCTAAACCCCTATCTCACTCTCCTGCCTACCTCTTGCCTCCAACTTCTCTCCCTTGCTTCCCTCTGTCCGAAGCTATTCCTAATGCCCCCAACCCTTCCTGCCTGTCTTGATTTTCCCCAACTCTGCCACCTGTCCAAGCAACAACCACCAAACAAGACATTTTATAAAAAATAGTTTACATGACTGAAAAGCATAAAAACGTATAAAGCAAAGGTGGGAGGGCGTTCCAAAATTTGTTACCCTACCTTACCGTGGTCAACCATAGTGTGCCACATAGAATGTTCACAACTTAGTCTCGCACTGATAAGCGCGAGCCAATCAGCATTGCTGAAGCTGTCCTAGGGCCTAACTATTGCCCAAAGCTGACAGGGGGTGTACACCCAGGAGCCCTCATGGGGCAATCGAAGTCCCAAATTTGGGGTAAAAGGCCGCTTTATTGGACAGGTAGGCAATACAAACATATTTGTATACAGATCATAATACAAACATATTGCAAACTAACACCCCCGCCCCTAAGCAATATCCCCATAGCAACTATTATCCAACCTTGTTTGGCCAAATCCTCCTTCCCAAATCCCTATCTCCCTCTCCTGCCTGCCTCCAACTTCTCTCCGTTGCTTCCCTCTGTCCGGAGCTATTCCTAATGCCCCCAACCCTTTCTGCCTGTCTTGATCTCCTCCAACTCTGTAACCAGGAAAAACTCTAACTCAGGCGTTTTTCCTGTTCCCCCCTCATTTACCAGGAATTCAAGATAATTGAACGCTTGTCATCATTTATATTTAAATTTAAAAAACAGAGTACCACTGTCGCCCAGGTGAAAAAACGTTATTCAAATATAAAACCCTGTGCTACCTGAAAGCATAAAACTCATCCTGTCGCCAAACAGTTAATAAATTATCCAAATTAAACATATATCCAGAAAAACTACCACCATGAACTAAATGAATTAAAGAAAATTGTGGGGGGGTGGAAAGGGGGAAGGGGTGGAGGATGCTAAATGATAAGAGAAGAATGTGGAGGTGGGGGAAATGGGTGACGTGTATTAATGAAAGAATTTTGAAAAACGTTTATGTTACTGTACACACCCACAGTAATGCTACCGTTTCAACAGCATGAGTTCAACACCATGTGCGTATAACCAAATTTTAGAAATCATTTATGTTTAAAATATAAATTTCATTTTCAATAAAGGACAAGTGAACTCCATTGTGCCTAAAAAAATTGGTAATCTTCTTTAGTAATCTCATCATGAACTAACCAATATATTCCATTATTAGAACAAAAATGTTGCAGTTCTCTGCTGACTTTCCTTCTTGCTGTTTCAATGGCAGTAAATCTCTCTGCCCCCCTCCAAATTGTGCGAGGCATCAACGCGGTAAGGATTAGTTGTGTGTTGGGCCACATCTTTGAGAAGAGTTCTAAGTCTGTTTTTATCTCTATCAATAGCCCAAGCCCTAACAACTGGACTAAGGGCCAGATGTAGGTGGCCCAATACCGGTCGGTAACGGCCGAAATTACCGAATTTCGGCCGTTACCGACATTTGGGTATTGGGCATTTGGGATGTAGGTGGCCTAAATTGCAAATTCGGTAATTTACCAATTCGGTATTTTAAGGAATCAATAAGTTACCGATTCCTTAAAATACTGAATCGGGAAATTACCGAATTTGCAATGTAGGGAGCACTTAAATGAGTGCTTTTCCCATTTTAGGATTCGTTATTTACCACCAACTAAAAGTTGGTGGTAAATAAGGAATACCTTTGAAAATGCAAATCAGTGCATTTTCAACTGTGCCATGTGGCAGACATACATGCCCTTAGGGCATGTATGTGTGCCACAACTGCACACAAGCACGATTCAGGGGTGAAACAGGGTGTCAAAGTGACCTCCAGGCCCATAGGAATGAATGTCAATTACCGATTCGGTATATACTGAATCTTACCGATTCGGTAATTTTTACCAAATGTTTTGCTACATAGCATTTACCGATTCTAAAATACCGAATAGGTAAAATTCGGTATTTTAGAATCGGTAAATACTATTTACATACATCTGGCCCTAAATCTTTTTCCCCCAGATGTAACATGACCACTTCTGGTTTGTTCTTAACTGATAACTCACTCATTAACGGCATTAGCTGGCCCCACTTCATGCCGCTTTTTCCCTACCAAGACAACAAAACTTCTCCAGAAGAAACACCCCAATTTTTTCCAAAATGCCTTTTTTCCGCCTTTTTTGCTGCCCAATTGATGAATGAGTGTCCAATAATCCAAACTGGATGCTGTGACATTGCCAATCCTGCCACCAAACTTGAAAAGAGAAAACAATTAACTGTCATGCTCTAACTTCCTAATATAACGCAAACAACAATCCGAGGACCAACATCCCAATTTTTTAACATTGCTAATGGAAAACAACCATCTGGCAGCTTCTGAGGCTGCCCCAATGCGGAATGAGTGTGTACCAAAATTGCTTGGATTCTTCCCAATTCTCTTTAATGACTTCCGCAATATTGACAGCAATTGTGAGGCTTTTAGTTGAGATCCATCCAGGTGCAGAAAAATAAAGGTTGAATTTGTACCTCCTACTGTTAGAAAATCTAACGATGCTTGTTTAGGGCATAAAGACCCACCTATAGCTTGCAAAATTACTTTTGATCCTTTGCCTGGTTGGTCGTTTTTTGAATGCTCATGAAAAATGTCTATATTTGAATGCACCAAGGATGTGTTTTTATGTCATCATTAATGGCAGTCCCTAACAATTCAGATATCCTGAAGGCACCTAAAAAGAGCCAAATCATGCATAATTTGAACAAATGACATTCAAAGGTGGAAAACTAAATCTCATGAAGATTGAGTGTTATCTTACACAACAGTTTTAGAGATATTGGCTCTCTTTTGTATAGCCCTCTCTTTTTTGTCTTTGCCCAGCCTTGCGTTATTCTCCAACCCATTTCCCCTGCCGATGTCTCATATCCCTAAAAGAACTTTCCGTAAAATTATATTCCAGCTAGCTTACCAGCTATTGTAATAGAGGAAATGTTCTTGTCAACTTTAAGCATAATGAACTTGACTATATCCTCTCTGCGCTGTTATAACCCAAAGCTATCATAAAATCTATACGTTTCACCCGAGTCTAAGAACTCCAGCCAAGCTCTTCTGTAAGTCATATCACCAAATCCCATATCTCGCTGGGTATCTGAGTCTTCCGTATATCTGCTCAGGGTGCCAAACCACGGAATCTCTCCGACTGAAAACGAGATAGGGCATCTGCGATGTTATTTTCCAATCCTGCAATGTGTTTAACTTTGAATATAATGTCAAAATTTAAACAGTCTAGCATAAAAGTTTGTAATAACTTCAACATCTGTTTGTCCTTGGCCTTCTGACCGTTGATTAAGTCAACTACTGTTTTATTATCTACATTGAATAGCACTGTTCTGTTTGCTTGTTTAGTTCCCCACACTGCCAGAGCCACTATCAATGGGAACAATTCCAGGAAATCTATACTTTTCTTTTCAGCAACCCACCTGGCTGGCCATTTTTCTGCACCCCACTTCCCTTCCCAAAAAAGGCCAAAACCATTGGCCCCAGAAGCGTCCGAGAAAAGTTGCATTTGCCAAATGAAATCTTCGTCCAGTGACCAGAGTGTCACACCATTAAATTCTGTCAAAAATGTGGACCATACCACAAAATCTGCTCACATATGTGCTGTTACCCTGATTCTATGATGTGGTAGCTTGATACCCGACATAGAAAAACCCAGATGCCTGCAAAACGTTCTGCCTGTTCGTATGAACTTACAGGCGAAATTTAGATGACCTAACAAACATTGGGCTTCCAATAATGTCAATTTTTCAACCTTTGCCCATGTTCCAATAGCCTGGTTGCTTCAATTATTTTCTTCTCAGGGAGCCTAGCCTGCATCCTATTGGTATCTATTTCATTGCCAAGATATGTGAGACAACAGCTGGGGCCTTCTGTTTTTTCCTCTGCTAAAGGCACGCCCATGTCCGGAGCAAATATTTTGAAATCCTGTAGCTCCTTTTTACATTGTTGGGAACCAGCCCTACTCATGAACAAAAAATTGTTGAGGTAGTGCGTCACTCCGATATGCCCTGTACGAAAAGAAAAACACCTCTGCAGGAAAGAGCTGAAGGATTCAAACAATCTGTAAGATATAGCACAACCCATGGGGAGGGTCTTATCTGCGAAACATTGACCTTCAAAAAAGATTCCCAGCAAAGAAAAATCAGAGGGGTGCACTGGCAATAACCTGAAAGCTGACTTAATATCCCATTTTGCCAATTCAGAATTCTGCCCTGTGTTCCTTATCATTGCTAAAGCTGAATCTATAGAAGCAAATTGGACTATGGAATCTTCTCTTGCAATAAAATCATTGACTGAAAAACCTGGGGGCCATGATTCAGTATTCTTAGGGACCACGCCTATAGGTGAAACAATGAGATTATCTAACGGCCAAGAATCAAAAGGCCCTGCCATCCTTCCTTTCTTTACTTCTGTCAGTAGTTTTTTCCTAATGATATGTGGAAATGTATTTGCAGATTTTATATTTTGCACAAATCAGCCACATCTGGGCCCTTGATATCCCAATTTAAATCTTTCCTTGAAACCCCATTCTAACAATGCTGCTTCTTGCGTATCAGGGTAGAAATATAACCATTTACATAAATTGCCCACTTTGATTGGAGTAGAATCCCTTGTTTCCAGACTGGAACGCAAAACCTCTTCCCATTTGATTGATCACTGATACATTGCATAACTGCGTGTTTTCCCCCCGCACCTTGAGCATTCGTGTTTGTACTTGTAAGGGTTTTTGTACAGTACCTTTTATTAAAATTCCAGCATGCGCCAGAGACAATTGTCTGTGGTCTGTTCCAAGTACCCACCCCCCCCCCCGGTGGGCCTGTTCTGAAAGGGCCGATAAGAAACCGCTAGACCACTAGCCGTGTACATGGATGACGGAGGTCGCTGAGGGTACATCCATTGGACCCAAAGCTCGTTATCGACCTCCCCCCATGTTTTTTCTGGCATTAACACTAGTCTGGTCCTGAACTCCTCATTGTAGTGTAACCAGGCATAGCCCCCAAATTATGTTGCTGCCTTCCAAATCGTGTCTAAGTACTTGAACAGTGACACTGACCTATCAGGGAATTTTTCGCAGCAATAAACTAGCGAAAATGAGAAAGGGAGAAGTCCATGTGTCTATATTTGTTGGTACCCTTGGTCTCTTAGCCAATTCCAATGCCTCCTTCTTTGAGCCTTCTTTCGCTTGTATTTCCCTATGGAGTAGTTTAAATACATCAATGAACTCCCCTTTCCATATCTTATCTTTTCTAGTCTTACTTAAATGTGCACCTAATGGCATCGAAAATCCCATATAAGCTAAGAGTTTAAAATGCGATGTGTTATTTTCTTCGGACTCCGCTTGCCTGGTATCTGAACTAAACAGAATTTTAACCTTGTCATCTCCTGTTCCAACCTCTCCAACTCCCTGACTATCCTTATTTGGTATTACCATCTCATTAAGATTGCCATCAGTGCCCACGCTTTTATCCACCCACAAACGTTCGTGCACAACATGCGTATGTACCTTACCTGAATTTATAAGTGTATGATCTTCGGTCAACAGTCTGTTCTTCGTCCCCTTGTTCTGGTGCCTCGAACTGAGTCCGCATTGGGTGCCCTCTTTCACTTGGTTCTGCGAAAAATAAATTCTCGAGACGTCTTTCGTATAACCCCCCTTTTCCCCTCCAATTGTTGACAACCTTCCGATATGTCTCCATATTCCAATATTTCCCCTTCTTCCAAAGACTCATTCCAATAAACTAGCCGCTGAGATCCTACCACCCCCTTATTCCCTACACTACCACCCCTTCTGCTACTGCTAGGCTGTTCCCCATGCCCAATACCCCATCATATTCCTTCCAGTTATTTATTTATTTAGTATATTTTATATAGCGCACAGCTACCCCAACGGGGTGTCCCGGCGCTCCTGTGATTTCATATGCTGGGTCAGATTTTAGAGGGAACTTTTTAGCAAAAGAGGAAGGTTTTTAAAGTTTTTCGAAAGGGGAGCTCTTCCTGGATCATCCAAATGGAAATAGGTAGCTTGTTCCAGAGGGCAGAAGCGCACACTTGGAAGGTTTTGCCGCCTGAACGTGCTTTTTTGAATCGAGGAGTGGTGAGGAGAATTTTTGAAGAAGAACGGAGAAGTCTGGCATTACTGTAGGGGCGGAAGCAGGCGGAGAGGTAGGCAGAGCCTTTTCCCCTAACTGCACAATTGGCCAGAATAAACGGTTTAAATTCTGCCCTTTTATGTATAGGCAGCCAGTGTAATTTACGGCGGTGTGGCGAGATGTGCTCACGAAGGGAAATGCCACTCACCAACCGTACTGCAGCATTCTGGACTGTCTGGAGTCGATGGTAAAGACCAGAAGCCAGTCCAATATACAAGCCGTTGGCATAATACAGATGAGAGGTAATCAGTGCCTGCACAATGGTCTTCCTGGTGTTACAAGGTAGGAAGTTGATGAATTTTTTCACCATCCTGATTTGGGAGAAACATGCAGCTGATACCGTCTGGACTTGTTGATGGAATGAAAGGTTAGAATCCCATCTAACCCCTAGATTTCTAACTGATTCTTTTGGCTGGGGGGGCACTCAGATCAAGGGGCCACCAGAGATTGGAGTCCAGTGGAGAGGGTTGATGAAAGAACAGTACCTAGGTTTTCCCGGCATTAAGCCGGAGAAAGTTGTTATCCATCCATTGGGCTATGGTGCGGAGGCAATCTTTTAGAGGGTCGAAAGTGGATTGGGTGGGGCTGTCAAAGGAGCCTTACCTTGGATGCCTTTTGACCGAAGACGGTCGAGAAGGAGGTGGTGGAAGACGGTGTTGAATGCTGCCGACAAGTCGAGCAGCACCAATACCGCTCTTGATCCCTCGTCCATCTTCCAACGTACGGCATCAGCCATCTCAATCAGTGCTGACTCGGTACTATATCCCGGTCTGAAGCCGTGTTTTGAGTCATGAAAAGCACCATGTGCTTCTAAGAAGCCTGCTAGTTGCTGCTGTACAAGTTTTTCAAGTACTTTAGCAGGAGCTGGTAATAAGGAGATGATGATTTCAGTTACTAGCTGTTCTGTAATATGGAGCTCTTTTTTCATCCAACGGTGTGGGGAATTTCGCTAAAAAATCCCCCTCTTCGCTATTTCTTAAGTTGCAGGACGCTAGGAGCCTTACTGGAATATATGTACTGTCCTTTCTTGGGCCTGGCAGTATCCCGCCCACGTTGGGCTGCAAGACGCTTGTACTTGCAGCTGGGAAAGACCTATTCTCTTTTAAATGTAATAATCTGTGTTCATCATTTATTTCACTCGGTATCCACACCCATTGTCCATCTTGCTTGGTTCCCAGAGAACTGACAAAACTATGCCGTCTTCATCTGCATCTGTATTTACATTAAAGTTACACAACTCATGACCAGATTTCTGAGGTAAATTAGGTAAAACATCTATTGTCTTTGAGGTATGGTTTGCAACAAAATAGTATCACCCTTCTCACTGGCTATAATAGGTGACAAACCCCGGTCAGTTAACCGTTCCTCTGACACTTCAACATTTTTAAACAAACTTTTTCCAAATATAAAAATATCTTTATTCCCCTTCACAGCCTGCGAGTTAGAAGTAATGCTGGGCGTTTTCTCTATTTTGCCACGAGGTGGTGAATTTTCCTTATTTATAGCAGCCACCGAGTCATTCCTCTACAAAATGACTTGTTTCTTGTAATGTATTTTTCTGGAAAAGGAAGAGGAAGGCACTGCGCGTGTGCGTGACCTGCCCCTCCCATTTTTCAGTGTGCTGGAGAATTCAGAGGCAGGCAGCAACGGCCCCCACAACGCTAAGGATGCCTGGCCTCCACCTTGGGGGTGCCCAGGAGTGGACACCTCACAGGGAAAGCCAGGATGGGTTCCACAGGGGTATTCGTACAAGCGCCTTGAGACCCTTGCGGGTGAGTAGTGCGCTATACAAGTATCAAGTTACATTTACATTTACTAACAGAAGGTGAGGCGTCCTTCAGCGAGTGGCTGCCGCTAATTGACGGGGCTGCTGAACCCTTGCTAGATAAACAAGCAGAGGCAGCTGCTGAAACTCTGCCCGCTGCCTGTCGCTTTCGCTGTTCCATGCCGACCCACGCCTCAGAAAGTACACCGGGCACAATCAAATCCTCTCTCCCGGTCGCACACAGTGCCCGCAGCACTTCCCTGACAGGAGCAGCGGTCTCCATATCAAAAACGACCAATATTTGGCAAATTTTACACCAGAAGTGACAAAGCACCAAAATTCGTTACCCTACCTCGCCGTGAACAAGCAGAGAGCGCCACATAGAATGTTCACAACTGAGGCTCATGCTGATAAGCGCCAGCCAATCAGCATTGCCTAAACTTTACTAGGGCCACACTATGTGCCCGAAGCTGCCCGGGGGTGTACACTCTTCGAGTGCCACCCCCAGGAGCCCTGATTACAGAAAATAATG
This sequence comes from Lissotriton helveticus, assembly GCF_964261635.1. Taxonomy (NCBI): domain Eukaryota; kingdom Metazoa; phylum Chordata; class Amphibia; order Caudata; family Salamandridae; genus Lissotriton; species Lissotriton helveticus. The sequence goes on along the minus strand of NC_136063.1, from coordinate 10,027,256 downwards.
GCGCCTGCACCACTGCGCTGCAGCCTGCACCGGCAATCCAGGGAGAGTCAAGCTCCCCTCTTTGCCGCCCTTGTGGACACCCACGCACCAGGTTGCTTGATAGTGGATCCCTCTTGACTTTGACTTGGGCGAATTTTGGTTTTGTATTTTTTCACAAGTAAATTGAGAGCAGAAGCCTATCTTTAATTGATTATAACCAAAGTTGATACACCTCTCATAAATCTCATGTTTCTCATTTCTTTCTGTGACTAGCCTATAGGAAGAGTTAATAAATTCCTTAAGTGCCCCTTGTTTTTTATCCTGAACCGTGTTAAAGTTATTTGTGCATCTGTGGTCAGTTTTAACCTTCACTTCACATTCACTTTCTACATGCTCTACAACCCTTATCTTGTGATCTATAAATCTAACTGCGGCCTTCTATTTGTGTGTTGGTACGTATGGAATCTCCATATCTTCTTCCACATCTTCTTCCCGGCTGTACCTTTCCTAAACAGTTCCCATAACTCAGCCACTCTGCTTCCCGCCAAATTAAAAGGACAGAGTCTTTGCTTCTGAGAGGTGGGATCCCGAAAGCATGTTGACCTCAAGGAATCTGGACCTGGTATCTATGCATACCATGATAGATATTAGAAACCAGTAAGAGGGGGCGTGGCCTCAACGAGCATGGAGCCAGATGTGTGCACCTAGTGCTCCTCTCCTCATTGGCAGTCCTGAAGCAACTGTCACAGAAGGTAAGAGACTACATTCAAGCCTGAAACATTGACTTTTAAAAAATAATTGGAATGTGGCAAACTAGGCATATTGCGTATTCATAAAACGCAACGGCACCAGTTGTAATGCGACCTCGGTGGCAATCCTGCGGAAGTCACCTTTTTTTGATAGTCATTATACTAGGCAAGGTTAATATTTATTGTATAGCCCTTTGTGACAACCAGGACATTATTTTTGTGTTACAGTTATCCTCATTGGGCAGAGGTATCACCTCAGTCTCATATGTTTTAGTTAAAAGACTTTCTCAGTGCTATTCAGGTTTCTTAACAGTAGTACTGAAAGGAGTCGCCTGGCCCCTGGGAGTGATCCAGGGCGTCATTTGTACTCTAGGGAAAACTTGGACCCAGGAAACAGGGCGTTACTTGTGTGTGGCCAAGAGGGGCCAGTGATTCCCAACTCTTTGGCGTCTGTGGCTACCCCCTTTGTCTAACAGCGGATAGAGGCAGATTATCCAGTTCACTTAGTAACGTGTTCCACGCTGTCTTCTCTTGCTAAGTGGATACATTGTGTTGAAACATATCCATTTTTGTTGACAAAGTATGTTTTTCTCTGTCAATCAGTGATGAAATGCATTGATACAAAGTCTTTGCAGTTATTGTCATTTGAAACTGTATTGTGTGAGAATTGAGTTACTGCAGGTTCTGTTCTAACTTTTAGAATTGCTCTTTGTTATAATACTATGTATGCAGTCTTACCTGGTTTTGTTTAGATGCTCGTTTGAACTATTTTATGTAAGAAATTGCAAGTGCTGAGCTCATAGTATATAAAATTGTAACAGGGCACCAATTGCAGTTCTCCCCGTGATTAGAACACACAAAATCTCCCAAAATAAATAGAGTTATTGTCTAGAAACTACCAAAATTGTCATGAATTCCCCATTAAAGTGGAAGAGCACCTTGCTCTTCTACTCTTCTGATCCGTGTCCTCTATTCTTTTTTGCCTCTTTCCTCTGCCTCTTTTTCTTATGCCCTCTCTCCAGCCTCTTTTCTCTGCATTGTGCCTCTTTTCCCTGTATTTGCCTTTTTTGCCTCTTATCTCTTGATTTGACTGTATTGCCTCTCTTCTCTTTATTTGCCTTTATTGCCTCATTTTCTCTTGATTTGCCTCTTTCCCTTCTTTTGCAGCTTTTTCCTCTGATCCCCCATTCCTGTGCTGCCAGCTTCCCCCGTGGTCCCTCCCCCCAGCATGTTGCACCCACCTCCCAGCTGACTGGCCTCCCCCTTGACCCCTACTTAATGGCAGGTGCCAAATAGGTACCAAAGGCAAGACCACCTGTGAGAAGTTAGCCTGGCATATGCTGTCCACTATTCTAGTGGGCACCTTGTACCAGTCTAATCGACCCTTATTGATGGTGGTTGTAAAGTCAACCTTATAGACCAGCTATCCTAGTGGTAGCATGGACCAGCGGTCTTAGGCTAAGACTTCAGAGAGCATGTGAAGCCAGCTGTTTTACCAATTATGATTGCCTAAATACCAAATGAAAGGACACCACAAATGGTATATATCAAATATATATGTATTTATTTCTAACACAACCCCTCTGCACTCTTTACGAGGTCAGAGATTGTAGTACATCACAAGTTACTCAATTAGCATACGATAAGTTGCACAAATACAGTTATGCTCTAGGGGCCTCACAAACCATATACTAAGTAAGTGGTATAAGAACCACTTCAGAAATAGTGAATAGGCCTAGGGCCTAGGGAATCGCTGGGGCTACACTAGACAACCAAAGGTTAGGTAGTAGGAGACCCATGGGAGACGCGTGCAGTGTCTACACACACTCGCGAATTATCATTGACTTATAATGGAGAACGAAGAAGTTACAAAGTTACTGTTTTATGGCACTTCCGGATGGACTACGACAAAACCCTTTAGACTAGGACACTTCGAGAGTCAAGACCCACAAGAGCACCGGAGTACTCGTGTTACCTCACCCAGGGAAGCCAGGTGCATAGGTGTATTTTCGTGTCGGGTTTCATCGATGCTTTCAATGGAGACCTGCAAATGAAGTGCTGCAGTTGGCCAAAGGAAGAGTGTCCAGTGGATCAAAGGGTGGATCCAAGAACTGAAGAACCTGAAAGCATAGGGGACAGAGTCTGGGTCACTAGCCAGTGACCAGGAAGGTACCAAGAAGGAACCAGGCGATGTTGCGATGATCGCAGGTGAAGATGTGAAGCTGGTCTCTGCAGCCACAAGGACCAGGAGATCTCGACGATGACCAGGAGCTGGATTCGAGCTGTCCCACAAAGGATCTGGTTGACTGCGGTGTCGGTATCCGGACTGGACCCAACTAGCCTTGGCAAATGCAACCACGCAGGAAGTGAAGATTGGCTTTGGAGCAGACCAGCAAGGTCTGATGAGCTTCTACTTTGCAGGGAAGCTGGAGCAGGGCTGGAGCAACTAGGAAAGCTGTTTGGTTTCAAAGGTTTGTCTTTAGGGGGCTCACTAGCCAGCAGGCTAGCAACCAGGAAGATGCATTGAACTGAAATGCAAGAGCGGGCCACACGCGGCACAACTGCAAGGTTGCCTCTGTAGTTGCACTGTTAGCAAAATGCAGGATATCCAGGGTGTCCGGTCCCACGTCTCTTGTGTCCACCACGGGTCTCAGCTTTGTTGTGGATGTGGATCAGAGTCAGAGAAGTCTGGAAGTCCAGTTCCTGAGTTGCTGAGTCTTCGGGATCCATCAGGCGCATCAACAAAGCAGACTGGCAAGTTACTGGTGGTGCCTGTTTGCACAGGGTGGTCACTCCTTGACCACAAGGGAGATGTCTTCAGTCTTCCATTCAGAATGGAATGTCGAAGGTCCAAGAGTTTCATTTCAGAGTTTTGTTCCAGGATAATCTAAAATCCTGGGGACACAACACCTATCTTTATACTAAGAAAATGGGCTGGATTACCCACTAGGTGTCTCCTATGGGTGGACCTGGGAAGGGGGTGGTTACACCCTTTTCCCTTTGTCCAGTTTTGCACCAGAGCGGGGCAGGAGTGCCCTGCAACTGTTTTGAACCGGGCTATGCATGGAGCACCTTGTGTGTCCCAGGCAGTTACTGGAAAAGCATATTTCCATTCAACCCAACCTGCCCCTATACACTACAGGCTGTCTGGGGAGGTGCTAGCACCTCCCTCGACAGGAAACCAATTGCCCAGGCCTCCTTTGCGGAAGTTTCCCCCAGCAGCAGGAGGTCAGACTTGTGTCTGTGGCAGCAGCATCTTTGTGATGCTGGGGCTCTGTTTAACTTTAACCGGGTAAAGCAGTAACATACATGTCTTTTCCCTCTAGAAGGGTGGAATGCTACCCCCACCACCAGAACTGGTGGGGGGGTAGTATTCCAAAGTGTTTGACACCTTACACGACATGTTTTGATAAAGCCAAACCAAAGTTAGCATTAACCGCGAGGATTATAATGCACTTAAGAGTATATAGCTGCAGAGGGGCTCAGCTTATGCTAGGGCACCTTCTCACATAAAACCAAGCACTCTGCCTCCAGGATTGTTAAGGCCTGCCATAGGAGTGACTTATAGGTTACTATGTGTCTATAAATAAGTTATATATATATATACTATATCTAAGTAAGGGGCGATTACACCACCGTATCCAAGCTGAGTGATAAGCCTGTGGTGTCAGTTTGGATGGCAAGCCAGGGGTGGCATAATACATGCTGCAGCCCCTGGTAGGCCTTGGATGCACCTATGCCCTGGGTACCTATGGTACACTATACAGGAGCTCGCAGAGGTGACCCAATACCCAATCAGGTATGTACCTAAAGTACATGGTATCAATTTAGAGAGAGAACAGCTGGGCTGTGGGTCTGATTAGCAGGCCCACAGCCACACTAAAGTCGATAAACCAGAAAATCACAGCAAAAAGTGGGGGTGACCATAGGAAGCAGACCCTACTCTACTACACAACCACCCCCCCCAAAAAAAATGTAGGGACATTAAACTAACCTTGACCAGTTGAGTCTTCATGTTCTAAGTGGAAATATCTGGAGAGTCCATCTGCATTGGCATGGTCAGTCCCAGGTCTATGTTCCACTGTAAAGTCCATCCCCTGTAGGGAAATGGACCACCTGAGCAGTTTGGGATTGTCACCCTTCATCTGATTTAGCCACAAGAGGGGCTTATGATCTGTCTGAATCTTGAAGTGAGTACCAAACAAGTATGGCCTCAGCTTCTTCAGGGCATAAACCACAGCAAAGGCCTCCCTCTCAATATCTGACCAACGTTTCTCTCTTGGGGTCAGCCTTCTGCTAATAAAAGCTATTGGCTGGTCCTGACCATCTTTATTCAGTTGTGAAAGAACAGCACCCACACCCAATTTAGAAGCATCTGTTTGAACAATGAATTATTTGGAGTAGTGTAGACTTTGCAGAATAGGTGCAGTGCGGTGCACAGACATAATATCGACTCCAAAATATCGTCTGGACAGAATATCGAGGAAAAAATATCGTTTGGACAAAATATCGACTGGACAGAATATCGACAGCCAAAATATGGTTTTTAAGGTAAGTGCAGTAATATCGACTGTAAATAATATCGAAAGTGAAAATATGTAAGTATATACTATAGATAGTAAAAAAAAGTGTTTTTATTTTTAGGGTTCAGGGTCAGTTTTGGGTTTTTGGGTAAAGGGGTATTTTTAGGGTTCAGGGTCAGTTTTGGGTTTTTGGGTAAAGGGGTATTTTTAGGGTTCAGGGTCAGTTTTGGGTTTTTGGGTAAAGGGGTATTTTTAGGGTTCAGGGTCAGTTTTCAGTTTTTGGGTAAAGGGGTATTTTTAGGGTTCAGGGTCAGTTTTCAGTTTTTGGGTAAAGGGGTATTTTTAGGGTTCAGGGTCAGTTTTCAGTTTTTGGGTATTATTTTATTATATTTTATTACTATATATATATATGTTTAATAAATATGAAATAAAAAAATATTTATTTAACTTTCATTAATTATTTAATTATTATAAGTTAATTTAAGTAATTTTAAGTATATTTTAGTAATTAATTATTAATATTAATTTAATTTAACACTGTTTTTAGTAAATACGATATTTTTTACAACTATATTTTTGTACTTACCTGTTTGTACATACAAACTCGATATTTTTGCTGTAGATATTTTTTCCTCGATATTTTGGGTAGTCGATATTTTGGTAGTCGATATTTTTTCAGTGATCCGTGCAGTGCACATGGGCTGCTTCAAGTCATCAAATGCCTTTTGACAGCTTACTGTCCACTGAACTTTCTTTGGCATTTTTTTGGAAGTTAAGTAATTGAGAGGTGTCACAATGGACCCATAACTCTTAAAAAACTTCCTGTAGTACCCAGTCAGGCCCAAGAAAGCTCTGACCTGTGTCTGGGTGGTGGGAGGAGTCCAGTCCTTTATGGTCTGGATCTTGCTCTCCAATGGTTGAACCTGGCCTCCACCTACCAGGTGGCCCAGGTATACAACCTTGCTCTGCCCTATCTGGCACTTGGTAGCCTTGATAGTTAGGCCTGCCTTTTGCAGGGCCTCCAAAACATTCTTCAGGTGGATCGGGTGATCTTCCCAAGTGGAGCTAAAGACAGCAATATCATCAAGATAAGCTGCACAATAGTCATCCAGACCTGAGAGGACTTGGTTCACCAACCTTTGGAAAGTGGCAGGTGCATTCTTCAGACCAAAGGGCATTACCACAAATTGATAATGACCTCCTGGGGTTGAAAATGCTGTTTTGGCTTTTGCATCATCAGCTCGTCTGATCTGCCAGTAGCCAGCTGTCAAGTCAAATGTACTCAAAAACTTGACAGAAGCCAATCTGTCAATGAGCTTATCTGCTCTTGGTATTGGGTGGGCATCTGTCCTAGTGACAGCATTGAGGCCTCTGTAATCCACACAAAACCTCATCTCTCTCCTACCATCTTGGGTGTGAGGTTTAGGCACAAAGACTACAGGACTGGCGAAAGGACTCACTCCGTGCTCCAACATCTTTTGGACCTCTGTCCTGATACACTCCCTGACATGATCAGGTTGCCTGTAGAGTTTACTCTTCACAGGCAGACTATCACCAGTGTCGACCTTATGCCTCCAGCCGCCATCATGGAAGCTAGCCGCGTGCAGCCTATCAAGCTAGCCAGGGTTACCAAAGTCCTCGGCAGAACCGGCTCACAGGGCCAGTGCACCCAGGTTCGGGTTGAGTTCATGGATGACAGCAACCGATCAATTATTCGTAATGTGAAGGGGCCAGTCCGTGAAGGAGATGTCCTTACGTTACTGGAATCTGAACGTGAAGCAAGAAGATTACGCTAAAACATTGCATTGATTTCAATGATCCTGCTACAAACTTAGACGTGAAGAAACATCTGATCGTTTGATATTCAAAACGCTGAAAACATTTTTGGGGGAATAAACTTGTTCAGTTTGGTTCACCAGCTAGTCTGACTTGGAGTCAGTGAAAACACATGTCTGTAGGACTGAAGAACTTGTCTCCAGTCCCTCTGTTGCTGATGTTCAGTGAGGCTGCCTGCCAAGGCTACACCATCAACTGATCCATCATCAGGGTTCTGAGAAAGCAGGTCTGGGAGAGGGTCACTCTCCTCCTCCTGTCTGTCATCTGTAGCCATGAGCAAGCCCATGTCTGCCCTGTCAACATATGGTTTCAATCTGTTGACATGAAGCACTCTGGGTGGGCTCCTGGGAGTTCCAAGATCAACCAGATAGGTTACCTCTCCCTTCTGTTCAACAATAGTGTGGGGTCCAGACCATTTGTCTTGGAGTGCTGCTGGGGGCACTGGCTCCAACACCCACACGTTCTGCCCTGGCTGGTAAATAGTCAGCGCAGCCTCAAGGTTTTTGGATGCCTTTTTCATATAGCCATCCTGGAGCGGAGACTAAGAACATAATCCACAATGTCTTGTTTTGGAGCTTTGAGAGGTAACTCCCATCCTTTCTTTACCAGACAAAGAGGTCCTCTTACAGGGTCCCCAAACAGAAGTTCAAAAGGGCTGTAGCCAACCCCCTTCTGTGGGACCTCTCTGTAAGCAAACAAAAGGCAGGGCAGAAGGATGTCCCATCTTCGCCTAAGCCTTTCAGGTAAGCCCTTAATCATGCCCTTTAAGGTCTTGTTGAATCTCTCAACTAGACCATTGCACTGTGGATGGTAGGGTGTGGTGAACATGTAGTTCACTCCACACTCTTTCCACATAGCAGTCAAATATCCAGACATAAAGTTTGCACCTCTGTCTGAGACAACCTCCTTCGGAAAACCCACTCTTGAGAAAACTCCCAGGAGGGCTCTTGCCACAACAGGTGCTGTTGTGGTCCTTAGGGGAATAGCTTTTGGGTATCTGGTGGCATGATCCACTACCACCAGAATAAACCTGCGCCCAGATGCTGTTTGGGGATCCATTTGGCCAACAATGTCAATCCCAACTCTTTCAAAGGGAACTCCCACCACAGGTAGTGGTATTAGGGGGGCCTTTGTGGTGCCACCTGATTTGCCACTGGCTTGGCAGGTGACACAGGAGCAACAAAACTCCTTGGTATCTTCTGACATGTGGGGCCAGTAAAAGTAAGGGACAAGCCTGTCCCAAGTTTTGTTCTGGCCAAGATGTCCTGCAAGGGTAATATCATGGGCTAATGTAAGAAGGAAGCCCCTGCATACCAAAGGTATGGCCAACCTCCTGGAAACACCAGGCTTGGGGTCTCTAGGCGCTGAATACAGGAGCCCTGCATCCCAATACACTCTATGGGTTCCATTAGCATTCCCAGCAGCCTCAGCAGCAGCTTGCTGTCTGAGGGGTTCAAGAGAAGGGCAGTCCAACTGCGCCTGCCTCAGATCTGCCCTTGAAGGTCCCCCTGTCCCAAGAAACTCAACCTGATCAGGCTCAAGCTCTTCTAGGACAGTTCCTTCTCGGGTCTCACAGCCAGCTTCCTGTGAAGGCTGATCCTCATTCTGAGGCAAGGGGGAAGGCACTCCCTTAAACCTACTGCTTCTCCTCCTGGTAGGCATATGGTCCACTATTTCAGGATCCAGGGCATATTCAGTTTTGCACTTTTTGGCCTGTGACCTGGTCACAGCAAGGACATGTGCTGATATACCTAACATATCTGGATGAGTACTATACTCCACTTCAGACCAGACTGAAGATTCTAGGTCATTGTCAAGCAAACAGTCTACAGGGAAGTCTGAACTAACAACAACTCTTTTGAGGCCAGTTACCCCTCCCCAGGAGAAATTAACAATTGCCATACTGTGGGTGGTAGTGACATTGCTTACATTGGTTACCTAGTATGATCTGGTCAGGGTCCACAAAGTTGGGTGTTACCATGGTGACACTTGCACATGTGTCCCTGTAGGCCTTCGCCACTTTGTTATTAATTAAAGGAGTCTGTCTGTACTTTCCCAAGTTACTGGGGCTCACAGTAGAGAACATAGCCATGTCCACATCACAGACAAGAACAGCTTGAGTTGGTATTCTGACTAGGTCAGAATCCACCTCAGTTCCCAGGGTCAACCCTACTACACCATTCTGTTGAGAACCACCACTATTAGCTATACTAGGGGGAACAGTTTCCTTAGGGGCAATGGTGGCTGGAGCTGCCTTCTTTTTGGTGCATTCACTTGACCAGTGAGTGTTAACCTTACAAAAGTTGCACCATGGTTTCTTTGGACCTTCTTTCTTTTTAGATTTTGGGGACCTGGCGAAGACTTCTGGTCTTTTGCTTTCTCCCCACCCTTTTGGTCTTGCTTCTTCTGGTCACCACCTTGGTTCTGTACCTTCTGCTTCACCCTGGTTCTGACCCATTTGTCTGCCTTCTTTCCCAATTCTTGGGGAGGGGGCAGATCAGAGTCAATCAGGTGTTGATGCAATAACTGATTCTGACGGTTGTTAAGTATTTGTTCTCTCATAATAAGGTTATACAATCCCGTATAGTCATTAACATTACTGCCCTGCAAACAGCCCTCCAGAGCCTTAGCGGCACAATCTACAAAGTCAGTCCAGTCCTGAGTCTGTGTCTTATAGGTGTCTCTGAACAGCAACCTATACTGCTCAGTGGTTAAGCCAAACCCATCTATCAGAGCACTCTTCAGGACAGTGTAGTTGTTAGCATCCTGTTCACTTACTTTCAGGAGCTTGTGTCTTCCTTTATCTGAAAAGGAGAGCCATAGGATTGCTGCCCACTGACTCTGGGGTATCTGCTGTACTTTGCAGGCCCTCTCCAAAGAAGTTATCCACTTAGGATAACATCCCCACTCTTGTAGGGAGGGAGAACCTTATTTAGGTTTTTATGGTCATAAGACCTTTCCCTATCTCTAGGAATATTGCTGCAACCAGTGGGTTCTAACCCGCTTAACCTTTTCTCTCTTTCAAGAGCCAGGTTCTCTTTTGCAAGGGAAATTTCTTGCCTCTTGATCCTAAGATTTATTTCCTTCATCCTAGCTTTATTGTCTCTCCTCTCAAGGAGAGTCATCCTCCTTAGCGCAGAGGCATCAGACCCTACTGAATCGTCAGAATGCTCAGAGCCACTGTACAGTGACCTGTGCCTTCTGTGTCTCCGGTTAGGCCTACTTGGAAGGCTAGGAGTGGGCCCACCAAGGCCCTCTCTGCCTCCAGATAGTCCTGTGTTGCCCAGGATAGGTTCATTAACCTCATCCTGGTCAGAATCTACCTCCTCATCAGATAGTGCTGGATATTCCTCAATATTATCTTCTGTGGATAGATGGCCCCCTCTCTACTACCCTGGTTGTCTATGTCTGATGCATTCTCTGTATCATGAGCCACTAAGATATCTACCAGGTGTTTAAAGGTTGGTCTCTGTCCTTGTCTCAATCTTCCGACTGCACACAGGTTTCTAAATTCATTGAAAGTAAATGAGTCATGCTTAGAGGGCACCCTCTGGGTATGTGCAAATCGTTCTTGACCCTATGCAAAGTGGGAACGGTCCAGCACACCCATGAGGGAGGGGAGAGGCATTGTGCTTCCTGCAGATCATTATCAGGGCCTATGACTTTTCAAGCTTTGATAAATACCCTCTATGGAAGACTGAAAGTGTCGCTTGATTTAAATAATTTTATTGATGCGAATATCAATTTCAATACAGTGTCTACAGAGGGGGATAGGCTGCATTCCATATAAAGCTGTGGAGTCCTTTACGCCCCTAGACTGACCAGAGAACTCCCATACCCTAGACTCACCACAGCACCTGTGCCCCACAAAACTCCTGTACCATAGACATACCACAGAACCCCTGCCCCTGAACTCACCACAGCACCCCCAATTCATAGAAATACCTCACCACTCTTGCTGCCTAGATTTACCTCAGCATCCCCACCCACTAAACTCACCATGGTATTCTATCCTCTAGACTTACCACAGCACCCCCACAGCACCTGTGCTCCCTAGACTCACCATTGCATCCCTGCCTGCTAGACTACCATCACCCCACCCCCTGGATTGATCAAGGCTGCCCCACCACCTGGACTTAACATAGCATCCCACCCCCTGAACTCAACAGTAGTACTCCAACCCTACACTTACCACAGCACCCCCTCCCCAGATTCACCACAGCACTTCTGCCCCCTAGACTTACCAAAGCACCCCTGCCCTCTTGATTCACCATAGTGTCCCACCCCCTGACTGACCACAGTACCGCAGCCTACCAGACTCACAGTCATACTCCCACCAAATACACTTACTACAGGACCTCCACCCCTAGACTTACTATAGCAACCCCACCCCTTAGTCTCACCACATCACCTCTGCCCCCTGGACTTACCAGAGCACCTCTATCCCCTAGAATCCCCACAGCACATCCACCGCTAGATTCACTATGGCACCCCACTTCCAGATCTACCATAGTACACCCACCCCCTAGGCTCACCACAGCACCCCTACCATAGATGTACCACAGCACCCATGCCCCATAGACTCACCACAGATTCAACTAAATCAATCTGCATTGTGTACCATGTTCATTGTTCAGAGCAACAATTTGTTGCTGCTTCTTTTCTATTAATTTGATCAAATCGGCCACCTGTTGCTCATTTTCTTCTTTAGTCGCCTTGTTGTTGAAGGCGCAGTAACGACCCCCACATTTAGCTAGTAAATTCCTGAGTTTGGGCTCAGATTCCGAAACAAAATCTTTTATTGACTGATCTTCCAAGTCCTCTTTCCGGGTGAACACGACCACCATGTGCTGCAGCGCTTCCACTCCAAGGACACTCTGGATCCTTTCCAGGGACTCCTGCTCCTCCTGACTGAAGCGCCCGGACTGGAGGACCAGGACGATGGCATGTGGCCCCCGAGAACAGAACTCCTCACACTGCTTGATGCCTTCCTGAATTTTTTTTTTGTCAAAGAGCCCTGGAGTGTCCACAACCAGCAGGTGCTTCCCATTCCGGACACAAAACCCCTCCTCCCACTCCATGGTCACTGATGTTGGCGAAGCCCTGGATGCAAAGCGCTTCTCACCGAGGATGGAATTTCCGGTGGCGCTTTTCCCGACTCCGGTGCTTCCGACTAATAAAATTCTTAGCACTTTTTCTGCAAAAGTAAGAAGGACAAGTCAGAGAAGATACCCACAGCATCTCTAGAGTGCAATTTAAGTCTCTCTGCCTTGTGTTTAAAACCCTTCATGGACTAGGCCCTAGAGCATTGCAATCTAAATTTGCCTGGCACCACCCCACCAGGGCGCTTCGTTCTTCCTCGGCCCGGCTGGTGAGAATTCCTAGATTCAAGAAAGTCAGGGCAGGAGGAAGATCCTTTAGGGTGGCTGCGGCCAAACTCTGGAACAGTCTACCTTTGGAGATTAGACAAGTTGACAAACTCCTCCCGTTTAGAAAATGTGTGCAGACCTGGCTGTTCCCCATTAGCTGAGTTCTTTGGTTCCTTCCTGACTCCCCTCTCCCTCACTTCTCATGGAGCATCATCGCCAGGATGCCTGCAAGGCGACAGTGTGCTCTATAAGATTTGTAAATAAATAATAATAAATAAATAATGCGGGCAAGAACATGAAACAAAGTGCAACAGGCAAGCAGTAATTATCACAAGGAAGAGGCAGAGTAATCAGGATAAAAACAAAATAACACACAATAAAAGAGCTACAGAGTGACAAAAGGAATAAGATGAGCAAGTAAAAACGAGCAGTAAAAGCAAAGTGTGGCTGTGAGCAAGCATCTGCAGCAGGCTTGCTAATGTCCGCTGCACGTCCGCTTCAGCATAGTTTAAGTAGTGTCGTTGGGGTAAACTCTAGACCACGCACCACTGGAAATGCCGGAAGGCAGGCTGGAATGAGATAGAAGTGGCTAGAATGATGTTGCGGGGCCCTCTGCACAAAAGGAACACAGTCACGACGGAACAGGGCGGAAATTAAGTCAGACAAGAAGACTCGCCGAGAATGCGTGCAAGAGCACTGAAATGAAGTGCACAGGCAAGTAGTAAGTGTCACAAGGAAGAGGCAGAGTAAACAGGATAGAAACACAATAACACAGTAACACACAATAAAAGAGCTCCAAAGCGATAAAAGGGATAAGAGGAGTAAGTAAAAATGGGTGTTAAAATGAAAGTGTGGCTGTGAGCAAGCGTCTGCAGCGGGCTTACCTATGTCCGCGAGATAAGGTGCTGATTGGTGCCTGCCTTATATGTCAGGCATGCACCACTGCATTCCGGCCGGATCAGAACAGCATGAAGGTCTCTTTGCACCGTGACTCTGCTTAGCATTGGGCACCATGAACTCTGAGCAGGTGCTTTGCAGCTCTCACTGCTAGTCCTTTGAAATCCCTGTCTTTGCACTTATGCTGCTGAGTGCGGACAACATCAGCAAAGACCAGTCACTCGAGGGTCTTTCACACGTGCAGCGACACTTGTCTGAAGGTCGTAGTGGTAGCACCTAGCAGAGGAGGGGATACAATCTGGGCATGCCTACAGCCCTCCTGCACCAATAAACTACAGAAGGCCCAAAAAAACTACAGAAGGCACCAGGTTCACTTGACGACCCAGCGCTTGCCTTTAATAAGTTGATTTACCCGTCGGATGATCCAGCTCACTATCTGAAAAATGGGCAAGGCTTCCAGGTGATTTGCACTTTTGCATACTTGTCGTAATTTAAAAGGAGAACCCAAGAAAGTACCCACTGTCACAGTCACTACACATTGTGCTCCAATAGCTAAATGATGCATTCACCTCCACCAAGAAGATCCTTAAAAGAATGGGAGAGGGGCCGTGTGACCCATCATCCGCATACTGATTTTAGACCCTGGGACCCCATACTCCAGGGCCCAGCAAGTTGATGCGGAGTACCCTGGAGCCGACGAAGGGCACCCTGTGTGTAGTGTCGGGGACCACAGGGGGAACCCCCAAAGCCCCTCCAGTTCCTGCTGGCTCCCTGCCTCCATCGGAAGTTGGCATTGCTCTCACACACAGGGAGCAGCAAAAATGCTGCTCCCTGTGTGCAGTACCTGTCTTTTCATCTGTTTTCCAGATGAAAAGTCTGCTCTCAGTGAGCGGGAGCAGTTTTCATGCTCCGGCCTGCCGGAAGCGGACTTACTGTATGCAGGTACTGTGTCACCCTGGGATATAAGGAGCTGGCCCTGGGGGGGGTGATGGTCCCCAGGGACATTGATGGCTCCAGGGCCCCATCTTTGTTTTTTCAGGGCCAGACCTGGGGAGGTGGTGGTCCACATGGTTGAAAGCAGCCTGGTAAGGGGGTTGTGCAGCCCCATTCCCTATTCAATAGATGGCCAAGCCTTGGGAAGATGGTTGGCCCTGGGGCCGTATATGCCCTGGGAAGGGGGCAGTGCAGCCCCCTCCCCCTTTATGTTCAATCATCCGGGCCCAGCGAAGGGGGCAACGCCAGGGGCTGTAAAAGGCATACAGAGGTGAACCCCCTCTTATATTTGCATATTGGCCTGGCCCTGGGGAGGTGGCTGTCCTGGGGGCCCATATCGGCCATGGTTAGGGGGGCATATACCCCTGGGGCCTGGCCACCAGGGGTTTGAAATACAAATCAGAGATGAAATCTGTGTTCTCACTGACCAGGTCACGAATGATGTAATATGTGAAGTCACAAGCAGTGCCTGTAACCTTTGTTGTTTTTCAGTAAATTTGCCACGTCCCTTTAATTCTATTTCCCAACTATAACATCCCTCTAACATTTGTTTTTTAAGTGAATATATGTATATTCATTAAAAAAAAAATATGTTACCGGGACGTGATATTCCAGACAGCAGCTGAAGTGACTGACATCTAAAAAATCTGAGCCTCCTCCCAAATTTGATGTAATTCCTTTCATCAGTTTTTGTGGTAGCACTGTTTAAAGAAGTCAATAGGAAAAGCATTTGTATTTTGTATTTTGCGACATTCCCTTTTTCTCAGCACTCCTTGATGGATGTACCCTACAACTTTCTAAACAAAAATTAGTAACAATTAAGAAATTATTTAGAACATTTTGTACAGATTTGCCAAATTGAACCCAAAGCTATAATCAAAACAAAAAATGCAGTCCTATAGAAATGCTGACTTAACTATAACTACTCTGTAGTAACCACTACTGGGTTATACATATTTAGCCCAGTAGCGGTAATCTTAGAGAAGAGGACCTGTCCTAATGAATGAGTTTCATGCTCAATTCTTTGAGTTGTTAGTACTATCTGTCTCCTGTGCTTCTATGGTCAATAGTGATACTTGTCACAAGATTGAACCTACTGTTATTAATAGCTTAAAGTTAGCTTGACAAGATTACCTTCCCAGATGTGGATTAAATCACAGCTGAATGTATCTCTATGGTGCATTAAATGACTCATATCAATTAGAAAACATTACTGAGTGACTGAAAAAAAATTCAGTCCAAACTCTTCGAGACTTATACACTCCAAACACGATTACAGCACTTTGCATACCTGTGGGATGTGCTGTTTCTTTCTATGAGTCCAACATTGCCGTGACACCTACTGCCTTTCTATCAGTTGACATTTAGTTAGCCATCCTGACATCCCTCCCTGGCCAAAACATCATACACCTGCCCACCTAGTCAGAGAGTAAATGCCTATGAGAGTGGATCTACTGACATTCAGTCTGAAAGAATACTTCACCTGCATGGTTTGCTGCTCCCAGCTGCTGAAGGTTCAATGTCTTCTCAGCTTCTTTATACATGTCCAGGGTATAAAAGCACCCTCTATTCTCGTCTTTTATGCCCTCTATTATTTTGAGCAGGTCTCGCTGCTGGTTTCCCAGTTCTTCTCCTCTCGCTCTGTTGTTGACAGCACAGTACCGGTTTCCACAGCTCTTTATCAGATCTTTGAGTTGTTCCCCAGAGTCTCCAAGGTATGTCTCTATTGACTCATTCTGGTGTTTCAAGTCATCTTGTCCTGTAAACAGCACCATCATGTACCTTGCTGCATCCTTTCCCAGCAGACTCTGGACTATCTTCACAGCCCACGCTTCCTCATCAGTGAAGGCTCCCAGTCGAACCACAAAGATGATAATGTGGGGTCCCGGGGAGGACATATCAATCCCCGGATCAATACATCCTTTGATTGACAGATGAGAGATGTTTGTGTTAAACCAGGCGGTGTCCACCACAGTGATGTGTCTGCCATTGTATTCACAGCTCCCCTTCTGACACCGCTTCGTTACTTGCACGGCTGAGATTTTTGAGGCGAACGCTTCCCTCCCCAGGATGGTGTTTCCAGAAGAACTTTTACCCACTCCGGTTCCACCAACAATCAGTATTCTTGTGGTTTCATCAACTGTAAAGATAAACACATATGCAAGACACCGATAAATAGGAGCAAAATGTCCATACATTATTTATCATCACAGTCAGTTATCCCTGTGTAAAGCTTTGTAGCTTGATCATCTACCACAAAAAGTAACAGCAAATCCATATATCAGATGCAAACAATAGGTAATAAGTATGAAAAGCGAAAAGGCAGAAGTGATGGATTAGGGCATATTTCAATTGTTGATTTATTTAAAGAATGATATGTATATTATAAACATTTAGGAACAGTGGCCTAGGTATATGAAGACTTTTTGTCAGGTTGACATCACCGTTGTGATGCTAACCCGCTGCAAAGTATTAAGGTGGAATTTACTATCCAAGGCACATCAGGACTTGCTTCAAAATATCCCAAAGTAACTCAAAGTTGGGTTACTTTGGGTTAAAGGTCATTTTATGGGTGATACTTGGGCATTTCCAAGCAACTGCCAATGTGTTTTGACAGGACTACGCATCTACTAACATTTGTAGACGGGGCTTTGTACCAAAAGCTTATGACTCCTGGACGCAGGTCTAACAATTGACAGGGTCATTTATTTTTCAACTTTGTACTGCATTGTATTTATATATTTATTTATTTTTTATATTTTTTTTATATATTATTATAATATATATATATATTTTATATATATATATAAAATATAAAAATATATATTTATAATACAGCACACACACAAAGTAGGAGCAGTCATTAAGCATAGTTTTTGTACTGAAAGGACCCCTTGAAGTACAAAACCCATGATTTAGAGGGAGCATAAACCCTTGAACGGGTGGATCCAGGGTGGTGCATTGGTGCAGGGTGGCCAGAAGTGTGCAGGTACTGGGGCGAGCGGTGGTTGAGCAAAGGTCAGAACGGAGTCCCTGGCTGGAACGGCACAGAGTGACTGGGAATCGGCTCTTGCTCCCGCCTCTCCCGCCTCTCCAAGGAGCGTTACAGCCCCAGGTGCTCGGTCTACTACGCTCTGCACTGGTCTCACTGGTCTCTTCTGGATCACCGCGACGCTGACAACTGGTGACTGCAGGACTTGGCAAACAAGCTCTGGAAGACCTGTTGACGCTC
Source organism: Lissotriton helveticus (assembly GCF_964261635.1). Classification (NCBI taxonomy): domain Eukaryota; kingdom Metazoa; phylum Chordata; class Amphibia; order Caudata; family Salamandridae; genus Lissotriton; species Lissotriton helveticus. The sequence continues at coordinate 10,009,678 of NC_136063.1, read as the reverse complement.
CCAAACTGCCGACCCAGCGGCTGATCGGCAGATCAGCGCTCTAAGAGCTCCTAGAGTGGTGCAGCACCTAGACTTGGATCTGTAGCAGTGGCGGTGGAGGAGGAGGAGCGGCGTCGCAGGCGCAGTGGAGAGGTGAGAGGTGAGCTGTTGTACCCCTTTTTCTCGCTCCCCTAACGCCCAACGAGAGCAATTTGAGTCAGCAGTCGTACCAAAACTCCTGGACATTCTTGTCAGCGCACATGCCCGAGGACTCATCGCTGTCTCTGCCGCATCACCGCCGCACCACTGCCCCTTGTGTGTTGTTTCGTCTGTATGCTTGCCCGCATGCTCAACAAGGCTTCATGCAACGGTTGAACTGTCACAGCACCTACAAAATCCAACATAACCACCAGACATTAAATAAACAGGCGGTCCTGTCAGCCAACCGCAGCAGCGAACAACTGTATCACTAACGGAGCTGCGTCATCTTTCATCCAGCCTAGTGAGGAGCAGCGACCGGCGCTGAGCGACTCTGGAATCCGTCCTTTTGCCTCTCTCCCCTGCCAGTACAACCCTTGAACAAGCCCCTTTGTGTAACAGTCAGCAACATTCAGCGTAGCTAAGCGCACTCTTGAACCCACTGGCTTAACTACTACTTAATCTCAGCATGAGGTCAGGCAAAAAAAGGGTTCACATCGAGAACAAGTAAAAGAGCAAGGCAAAAGTCAAAGCCAAGCAGAATGCTGTAGCAGCTGTAGCAACTGCTAATATAAAGGACAACGCACCTGGAGTCAGTAGCAGCTGGGATCTTCCCCTAGGAGAAAGCGATGCGGCTTGTGATCAAGTTCTACAGAACGAGAGTTCTTGCCCCTTCGGCAGCCAAAAATCACATCAAAATTCTACTTTCTGAAAGACCCACTCTCCACCATCTTCTCGTCTAGTGGGAAAATCCTGGGTCTCCAGAATTCATTACTTCCACTATCTCCCTGCGAAGCGCAAAACGACCAACCCCCAGGCCATGGAAGTGGTATTACGAACAGCTCTTCAACAGCAGGCGGCCAACCGGCAACGCACTCTTCTGCGGAGGGAAAACCATGTCCCACAGGTACAGGCAATCTCACAGACATGGCCATCTGCAGCCCACCAGGCCCACGGTTGGACGACAGCGGGGTTACGTCTGACCCACAGTTACCTTCATCTCCCATGCGCGTCAACTCCCGTCCGCCACCAATTACCTTACCAGCACTAGGCACCAGTCAGAACTCTCGTACAACCTTACAATTTGCAGCAGGAAGGACCACTCCTAACGGCAAGAAGCCCTAAGCTGCGACAACCCACATAATTCAAACAACTCCCTGATCACCGACAAAAGTTTTCTGGACCAGTTGGTCCATTCGGACAGCTCAATACCTCATTTAATGCCAAAGGATGGCACTGGGAATGATCAGATCTCTGAAGACCACCTACTACAGGACAGGGGTAACACAACAAACCCTGGGAGCGACGGCCCCGCCAATCTAACCTATCTGGGCTCTCAGGAGTGGGCCGAACTAGTTGCCTCATATACTCTGACAACATCGACGAACCCAACTTCGCTCACTGAGGTACCAATCCTCTACCAATCGCCAGCCGCTACCTGCTCCTGCCGATCCTGCTGGGACTCCCGCCCGCCTGCTCCTGCCGCCGCTGCCCTCCCTGCACCCGAGCGACCCAGCCACAGCTGAGCCGCACGGCCGCCAGTTTTTCCCACCGCTGACCCCCTGCGGCCACGCCCACCACCAGCCCATTGGCCGCCCCGCTCCCGCCAACCCAGCTAACCCGCCCTCCCGTCCCCCTACTTATGACGCCCCCTCAGCGACCACGCAGCGGACGCGCGCAGCAGCAGCGCCGAAGGTGCGCCAAAGGTAAGCCCATCCGCGCCTGGACCGCGCCCAGTGCCAGGACCCCTGTCTCCCGCAGACACCAGCCCACCCGCCGGACCTACGACGCCACCGAACTCTACGCAATCAACGCCGGCCGAATCCCGGGCTGCTATCGAGCCACCCCGAGACGCACCCACGGACCCTTCTGCTGCCACTCCTGCAAGTTCACCTGCATCCGGACCTGCACTACACCAGCACCGACCAAGCCGAGCACCAGCAGCAACCACCTCAAGTGCATCCTGCTCAACACCCGCTCCATCCACAGACGCGCCATCGAGCTCTGGAACCTGCTCGACACCACAGCCCCAGAAGTTGCCTTCCTCACGGAAACCTGGATGAACGCCTCCTCAGCGCCCGACATCGCCATCGCCATCGCCATCCCGGATGGCTACAAGATCATCCGGAGGGACCGCATCAACCAGACAGGAGGAGGCATCGCCATCATCCACAGGAACATCATCCGCATCACGACCAACAACGACGACACCCTCGCACCCGCCGAACACCTGCACTTCCAGATCCACATCAACCCCAAGACCACCCTCAGAAGCACCCTCATCTACAGACCCCCGGGACCACGCACACAATTCAGCGAAGACATTGGAGACTTCATCAGCCCGCACGCCCTCCTCTCCGCTGACTACATCCTCCTCGGGGACCTCAACTTCCACCTGGAGAACAACAACGACCGCAACACCACCACCCTGCTGGACAAGCTCGCCAACCTCGGTCCCAAGCAGCTGGTGACCACCCCCACCCATTACGCCGGACACACACTCGACCCTGTGTTCTCATCCAGCAAGGACATCACCTTCAGCCACGCCACCGGACTCCACTGGACGTACCACAGCTGCGTCCACTTCAGCTTCAGAAGGACCACGATCCACCACCACCAACAACAGGTTGCACGCAGAAGCTGGAACAAGATCACAGCCGACCAGCTCGCGACCTCCCTGAGCATGAACCCTCCCACCAGCGCAACTAACCGACGCCAGGCGACCACCGGCCTCACGAAGTGGATCAGCAACTGTGCAGACGACCTCGCCCCTCTGAACACCCCGTCTAGCAGATCCGGCAGCAAGAAAGCCCCATGGTTCACCGACGAACTCAATAGCTCCAAGAAGAACTGCCGAGCACTCGAGAAAACCTGGCGCAGAGACCCAACACCGAACAACATGACTGCCCTCAAGCTCGCCACCCGAAAACACCACCAACTGATCCACGCCACCAAGAATACTGCATTCAAGGAACGACTGGACAACAACGCACACAACAGCAAGGAACTCTGCAACATCGTTAAAGAGCTCTCCAACCCCAACGCCAGAAACAACGACATCACCCCTTCGCAAGACCTCTGCAACTCCCTCGCCTCCTACTTCCACAACAAGATCGCGGACATACACAACAGCTTCAGCACTCAACCGACGCATGCCACGACTGAACCACCGCCCCCCACCACCACCCTCCGCGCCTGGACCCCGATCAGCACCGAAGATACCATCCGCACGATGAACTCCATCCACTCCGGATCTCCGACCGACCCCTGCCCTCACCACGTCTTCAACAAGGCCGACGCTGTCATCGCACCCCACCTGCGGGACATCATCAACCCCTCCTTCGACACCGCTACCTTCCCGGAGAGCTGGAAGCACGCCGAACTCAGCGCTCTACTAAAGAATTCATCAGCCGACCCCACCGACCTCAAGAACTAACGCCCCATCTCGATGCTCCCGTTTCCTGCAAAAGTCATCGAGAAGACCATCAACAAGCAGCTGGCTGCCTTCCTCGAGACGAACGGATCCCTCGACCTCTCGCAGTCTGGCTTCCGGGCCAACCACAGCACCAAGACCGCCCTGATCGCAGCCACCGATGACATCCGAGCCCTGCTCGACAACAGAGAAACAGCTGCCCTCATCCTCCTAGACCTCTCCGCGGCCTTCGACAATGTCTGCCACCGTACCCTAGTGCGGCGCCTCAGCAACGTCGGAATACAGAAGAAGGCACTGGAATGGATCATCTCGTTCCTCGCCGAAAGGACACAGAGAGTCCGCCTCCCCCCGTTCAGATCAGAAGACACCGAAGTCATCTGCGGCGTTCCTCAAGGCTCCTCGCTCAGCCCAACCCTCTTCAACGTCTACATGAGCCCCCTCGCAGCCATCGCATGCCAACACAACCTCAACATCATCTCCTACGCCGACGACACCCAGCTGATCCTCTCCCTCACCAACGACCCCGCCACCGCCAGAGCCAACCTACACGAAGGGATGACAGACGTAGCCAAGTGGATGAATAACAGCCGCCTGAAACTGAATTCGGACAAGACGGAAGTCCTCATCCTGGGATCTTCACCCTCCGCCTGGGACAACTCCTGGTGGCCCCCCGCCCTGGGCAGCGCACCCAAACCAACAGACCATGCACGCAACCTGGGCTTCATCCTGGACTCCTCCCTCTCCATGACCAGACAAGTCAACACCGTCTCCTCGTCGTGCGCATGCTACGTAAGATCTTCCGGTGGATCCCCACCGAGACCAGGAAGACGGTCACCCAGGCCCTCGTCACCAGCTGCCTGGACTATGGCAACTCCCTCTACGCCGGAACCACCGCCAAACTCCAGAAGAGACTTCAGCGGATTCAGAACGCCTCAGCACGACTCATCCTGGACATCCGCCGACGCAGCCACATCTCCGGACACCTGAGAGATCTGCACTGGCTCCCGGTCAACAAGATAATCACCTTCCGTCTCCTCACCCACGCACACAAAGCCCTACACAACCAAGGCCCAGGATACCTCAACAGCCGCCTCAACTTCTACGCTCCCACACGCCAGCTTCGATCGACCGGCCACGCCCTCGCCTCCGTCCCCCGCATCCGAAGAGCCACCACAGGAGGAAGGTCCTTCTCCTACCTGGCCGCCAAGACTTGGAACTCCCTCCCGACCCACCTCCACCTGACCCAGGACCACCTTGCCTTCAGGAAGCAGCTCAAGACCTGGCTGTTCGAGCAGTAGCGGACCCCCCCTCCCCTAGCGCCTTGAGACCCTCCGGGTGAGTAGTGCGCTATATAAATGCCTTGATTAATTGATTGATTGATTGATACCAATAAAAAAAAAACAGCGAACAAAAAGGGGTCACGAATGTGAGGGCCTCCTCATGGACCTAACTACTTAACCGAATTCCTCTCTGTCGTCAACCCCCAACAAAAGGATAACTCAAAAAAGCCCTCTACCAAGGACTCAAGCATCAGACACGGCAAACACGTGGGACATTTTGCTAAACACCTTCCAACGAACTGTAGACACTCTTCATTTTCAATCTGACAAAATGGACTTGCAGCTGACCCTACTTGACACTCTGGCTGTTTTTGTTGGGCGAATAGATGAGAAACTTGGCCAACTCAATTCGCTAATCATTAGAGCCCAGCAAGAGGCAAAGCTAGTGTGCAGCTGTGGGCCTATTATCGACAAACTGTCAGCCCTTCCCGAAATAGTATCATCTCTTATTGAACGGTTGCCAAAAGGGCATAATGTAAGGCACGAGCATACCAATTCCAGTGATACAGTCTTCTCTGGACAATCAAACAGAGTGCCTACAGCAGCCAGCTCTGCCGATAAGGGGGTATTGACACCGCCACCAGCTGACCAGGCGTTATCAGAGGGCCACCCGTTAACAACTACCACTCCTCCCCCAAAAAACAACACTCTGCCCTTGAACGCGAAAGGTCGGCGGCAGCAAAGGAGGAAAGGCCGCAACAAACTGACTACTACAAGCACGCCAGTAGTGTATCCGCTTTTTAAGTCAGGGAGAAAGCAGGAGAAGCTAACCCACGGCTCGACGCCAGGACCAGACACCATCGGAAAATCTATCCCTATGGGGCCTCAATCCTCCGTAAATGGACCACACGTAGCAACCCCCACTGGGGTTCTTTCAGAGGAGGAGGGGCCGACCCCGCCTGGCACCGACAACGACAAACAATGCATGTCGGAAAATCGCTGCCCGAATAACGAAAAGGTCAACAGCCCAAGGAAACCACCTTCAACATCTGAAACTTGGGGGGCACAGTCTAAGCATAGCTCGGACTTGGCACAAGTAGGACCCATCAGCACCTACCGGGAAGGACCCTGTGCTCAAGAACTCAGGTCAACCGCACTCCCGTGCCCCCAAACTCAGCTATACTCCACCATAGCGAGCGCCCCTACAGCTCCGGCTGCTCCCGTTTTTAAGAATTTTCCCTTCGGGGGTACTCGCCCAGGAAACTCATCCCAGCCGGACAACAGCGTCTTAGGGTCCCAAATTCATCCCCACCTGCCAACCGCTCAGGTGACTGATCCAAGCAAGACGCCCACCATTGTTCTCTTTACCCCAGAGTACGATTCAAAAGGCTCCTTTGATATTCTGAACAGAGGCAACCTCTTACGATTACTCAAGACAATACCAGCATTAAATAACATATCCTCAGCCGACCTTCTCTCCATAGAATTTGTAGAATCTGACAGACCACATAGTAATGAAGGGGCCTCAAGCTACATGGATTTCATCCGAAATTGCTAGCAAAATCCTAGAAGAGCAAAATCTCCTTAAAAAATGGGGGATTAAATCTGCCCTTTATCACAACATCGGATACCCGCTGCCCCTGCTTGAGAGTCCTAAGGAGGGAATACCTATAATAACTTCGAAAACAAGGTCGGTGCTGAAAGGCGCTTTGGGTCGATCTCCAACAACCTGCCAGGCTTTAGGGCGCAAAAACAGTTCATTGACGGCAAATCCCCACACCACGGTAGAAGACTCACTTTTCAGAATATGCAATACACCACATAATAACCGCCAATGACAAGGACACTTAACGGAGTCAGGCCTGTGCCCAGCTACACCACGTTTGGAGTTATGTTCGTGGAACCTAAACGGCCTTAACAATAAAGCAGCGGATACCGACTTCTTACAGTACGTGAAATTATTTGACATCATTCTCCTCCAGGGGACAAGGCTGGATGAGCCGATTCACTTAGAGGGCTATACCTGCCATCATTCCCCAGCCACAAGGAGAAGCAAGTTCGGTCAGATGGCAGGTGGCCTAGCAACTTACACAAAAATTTCAACTGTTGGTAATGTACAGGCGCTCACTTCCAATTCTCCATCCATAAATACTGTTGAGATGGTAAATCTTGGGGGAAACAAGAAAGACGTTAAGCTGATTAACACCTACATTAACCCAAAAAAAAATCACAAGAGGCAAAGCGTTTAACGGACCATCTACATCATGTCTTGACAACGCAAACCTCACCCTACTTAATTGTTTCCGGTGACTTCAACCAATGTATTCTAGGGTCATCCTTGAACAGTGACTCAGGCCCAGTCTTACCACTGGAACATCCCAAATCAAATTTGGAGCAGCCAAAGTAAAACCGCCAAGTCGGCAAAGGACCTGTTGGAAGACTTGGAACATATGGGCTTGAGGGTCCTAAATGGAAGATTTCCTGAAGATTCTCCGCCCATGGCCACGTTCAACTCAGGCAACGTAACCTCGACAATTGACTATACGCTGGTCTCTCTTCCTCTTTTTCACAACATCTTAGGCTGTAACTTAGGGGACAAGGGAGACAGTGACCATCGCCCTCAGGAAGTCTCTCTTTGCGCCCTCCCGGACCCAATACTTTTAAACCCAACTGGTCCACATGCTAGCCACACCATAGACTTTAAACGGATCAAAACCTCAGTCGCTAACACGCCGGAGGTATTACAAGCTGCAAAACACCAACTAAACAGCTTAAACTACCCCTCAGGCAATCCAGTAGCAGGCTGGGAACAATTTACGGCTGATTTCGCAAACCAATACTCATATATTGTACGGCACAGTTCATCTGCCGGCTCTGGTGCCCTAAGGAAGATCTCAAGCTCCCAGAAATCAGCCCTAAAAACTCACAAAAAAGCAATCAACAGTCTGTTAAGAATGCTGAGAAAAAGTCGGGGGGACAAGGCCCTTCTTGTAAAACTTCAGAAGGTTCGGACAGACCTAAAAAAACTGACATGGTCAGTCAAAAGATCCAATGAAGAGGACCTCTGGGTAAAACTTCATCACGACTTGAAGGGTAACAACAGCGCCCAGTTTTGGTCTACAGTAAACAAAATCATAAATCCAAAAAACTGCAGAATAACGTCCCACATTACCAAATCTTCTTGGGAATCCTTAACCAGCAGGTCGCCACTGTAAGCAAGCCCCAGGAAGCCCCGGAGGGCCACCCGTTACAAACAACAACAACTTGGTTAGAATTCGAACCTGGAAACTCCGCGACTCTGCTTAAACTTATTGCGAAGGGAAGGAAGGATGGTGCAGCAGGGCCAAACGGGATTCCTCCGGCCCTGTTCAAACTTGAGCCAGAATACTGGGAAGAAACGCTGACCCCTCTTTTCACGTCTGTGAGCCGATTCGGGACTCTTCCTGGCTCATGGAGGGATTCAATCGTTTCACCAATTTATAAGGCGGGGGACAGAATGCTGCCAAAAAATTACCGGCTGATAGCACTCCTGGATATTGGGGCTAAATATTTTGCGGGGCTCCTACTGACCCACCTGTGCGATTGGGCAACACACCACAATATAATTCATCCGAGTCAAACTGGTTTCAGCAGAGAAACGAGAACAACGCCAAACTTGCTGGCAATTTCGCAACTCATCGACAAAGCAAGGGTGACTAAACAGGCTCTCCACCTTTGCTTTGTCGACTTTAAGGCGGCGTTAGATAATGTCAACCGGGGCTACCTCTGGAGAAAATTGGCCTCCTGGGGGATACCCGATCCCCTACTGCACCTTCTGATCGAACTGCATACCAACACGTGGGTCCAGGTTAAGCTTGGCAATGGTACACACCTTTCCAGGCGCATTCCGACCACCAACGGCCTAAAGCAAGGGTGCGTCTTAGCACCGACCCTTTTCAACTTATTTACAGTCGATTTACCACCTGCCCTAGTAACCTTCAACGCACACGCTCCACGCCTGGGGGGCAAAGCGCTGCGTAGCATATCCTACGCAGACGACGTGGTCCTGGTCAGCCACACCAAAGTTGGTCTTCAAAACCTCATCAACGCACTGCACAGATACGCCGAAGCGAACCTGTTAGAAATAAACATTGACAAGACCAAAGTTCTGTCTATAAATAGGAACAAAAAGCGGCATACTTGGTTCCTTGGAACAAAGGTTGTCGCAAACTGTTCAGAATATAAATACCTTGAAATATTGTTCGATAAAGGAGGTCGCTTCTCGAACCAACTAGAGGCAATCAAGAGGAAAGGGATGCTGATAGCTACCACGCTCAAACAGCTAAAGTTTAATCTGAATGGTCCCACTCTTCTCCCACTGCTCCGTGTGGCACAGGTTAAGCTAGAGTCATCTATTACATACGGCAGTGAGGCTCTAAAAGGCATAGACGCGAAACTGCTGGACACAACCATTGCAAAGGCCTACCGACTTCTCTTCAACCTGCCAACCTACACCTCACAAGCCCTGATCCGGTTAGAGTTTGGACTGACCTCCCAAAAGTTTGCTAGAAGAGGCTCGTACATTAAGTGCTGGCAGAAAATAAAGAACTCGCCAGAAAACTGACTTAACCATCTGCTATGGCTAGACCTAAGCAGCTCCCTTCAACTGCCGGCGAAAACTTTCCTATAGGAACCCCTGACTGTCACAGGTCTAAAAGAACTATGGGAAACTCCATTACCGCATGTGCAATTCAAGCGTGTTGTAACCAAGAGCATAAAAAGACAATCACACTTGAAAGATAAAGCAAC